>NW_024429190.1:86507736-87107736 GCF_017639785.1 Mesocricetus auratus
AAGAAAACTTCTGGTTTTAATAAAAGGCATGGGGACACAAGCTGAGAACCTTGGGCAGCCTCCCCAAGCTATATAAAACAAAGAGGCAGTTTTCTAAGAGCTTAGGGAGGGCCACACCCTGATGAGATTTTTAGTTGGGCCTAGTAACCCTCATTTTAGGACTACTGACCTCTACAACCGCAAGGTAAAGTGTGTGCTTTTATGTATCCATTCCATGAAAATAATTAGATGATTTCTTTTGCTCTCCTTTAAATACAACCTGAGGGGACCCCAATGTCACTATGCAACCTTACAGAACTACTGAAAAGTAGTGGCCTAGAAACAGAAGTTAACCTTTCATGCATTCATTGGCTGCGCTGTTCAAAGTCAAAGTGCTGGCAAGTTGGGTGTGAGCCTGCTTGCTGGTGCACAGGGAATTTTTTCATCATGTCCTCATATGATGGGAGAGACAAGGGGCTCTCAGGGATTCTGTGTAAAGACACTAGCTCTACCTCTGTGCTTGAGGACCCTCTCAATGTAACCTGGAGGGGAAGATCGATGCCTAAACCATCACAGAGAAGTGTGTTCTCAGTGCTTGTAGTTTGGGGAACAATGTCCATTGACACATGCCAACAGAAAAGTCTGGAAGGACAGTGCCTTGTGTTAATGGTGTTCTTGTGGGTGGAGCATGGGACAACAGTAGTTTCTATTAATGCTGTTTCTACAGTTTCAAATAAGTATATTTGTTTCTGATTTTTAAAAAGCTTAAAGGACATTTGCATTGTGTCCTCCTGAAAGAAAATGAAGTAAAATCAGGTTAAATTTGGCTTCAAAGCAATTTTAAGTTAATCATGGAAAAGTAATTCAGTTAACTCATTCAGGGTGTGTAAAGTTGTCAACAACAGAGAATGGGGAGACCCTCCCACTCAGCATTGAAATACATGTTATTGAAATACATCCTGTCACCTGCTGGCCTGAGGGAATGCAGTGGACTTTTCCTCAGTGTCTATCAAGTGGAAACCCTTCTCTTCTTACCTCTAGACTGAGGTTAAATGAGGGTGTTCATATTATAAGCTTCCAATCCTTCAGGCCTCTCCCTCACTTCCCTAGCTTAAAGTTTAGCATGGGCTCTGGGAAAACACCACCACCTTTGTAAACAAAGTTGTTTGGAGATAAACAGTACGACCCTCTAAACACCCAGGCACTGACTATCCACAGATGCATATTAGTCCTTCGCCATACTAGTAACTGAGTGGCTGATAGGAGGGAGCCGTTGAAAAACTTATGAATTCTGCTGCCATCGCAGAGAACAGCCTAATATCCCTTGCCCTTGATGGCTTCTATTACATTCTAGGGCCCTAAGAGAAATGGGCTTGTCAGTACAAAATGCCTTAAAGGGCTCTCCCCCTTCAGAACTGTGACGGAGACATAGAATTGTTGACTGAGAGGAGGCGATCTCCGGGCCCCCAGAGACAGCATCAAAGGCAGAAACTGCAAGCAAGCACAGATTTAAAGCTCTTCTTCCTGCCATCTCTTCTCCCTGGCACAATGGCCTTCCCCTGAGACTGACTCTCATCAAACTGACAGAGCGATCATGGGATGATTCACCATTAGATCCAAGGATTTTCCCAAAGACCAAGGTGGCTTTGAAAGATAATACGCAGGCTCATTTCTATGCTTGAAGCCCACAGCCTATGTGTCTTAGAAGTTAGCTCTTTGAAAAATCTCAGATGGAGCCAGCTAATTCACTGAGTTCTCCTCTTAAACCCATGTAGCTAAAGGCTATTGAGTTTCATGAGAAACAAATACAATTTGAAATTAACTACAATGACCACCCCCTCCCATTTGTGTAGCTGGCAGAGGGACTGTTTGTTTTGGCAGCGTGTCCATGTCCATGGTTAACTCAGAGTTCCTGAAGACAAAGCTGTCTGACATTGGGCAGGCTTTTCAATCTCAGATGCCTCAGTTTCCATATTCATGAGGTAGCCAACAATAATTATACTTGTCTCAGAAATTTGTTGTAAAATTAAATAAATTCTGACATGAAAAGGCCTTTGAACAATGCCTGACAGGAGACAGTAAATGCTGGCTACAGCAGTGAAGAAAATAATGAAGTCCTCTGTAGATACTGAATGGAAATGCTCACAAATTGCGGTCATTAAAAATGAATTGCAGAATGCTAGCTAATCCCTCCTCTGAGTTTATTCTTATGGAGATGCTAGGGTATCACTAGCTATTGAGATAATCCGGATTATTTAAATGCTAACTTAAGAACAATTTTCTCTTAAAATAGGGAGTCAAGGATGATGAGATCTTCATGAAGCTAAGGAGTCAGGGTGACTGATGAACACACAGATGCACACGGAATGATGGCAGCAGGCATAGGGTTTCCGCATGAACACGGAAGGGGGCATTTATAGTAGATTAACAGCCCTGCCCAAACATGTACATGTCTTAGGCCCCAGATTCAGGAAAATTTTCCTACTGCATATCAGGGAGGAATTCAGCTGGCCTCAAAATGGACTCAGGATGTGTCTGAAATATGAAGTTAGAAAACAGAAGATTAAGTCAGAGCGATGAGATGTGATTGAGTCGATGACCAGCACTTAATCTTAAGGTGACAGAAAGGGACAGCCAAGTTAGCTTTTGGAGGTAGAGAACTAAAATAAATAACTTTTCAGATTTTAAATTTACAGAAATTTACAGAAAACCAAGACAGAGCAGAGCTCAACTTGTACATGGAAAGGAGGGAGCTTGATGGGGAGAAGCAGAGTTTGCTGAAGACGGTTGACAGTCATGTACTGAGATTCTGATTGCTAAGGTGTGCTCCAGGCAAAATCCAGCTGGATGAAAAACTGTCCTGTTCACTGGTCTAGTGACTGGAGCCTGAGGTATGGAGAGGTAGAAGATGAAGTTAACAAACCAAATTCTGTTATAATATAAAGTCTTCTTTAGTCTGGAAAATGAGAAGTCTCTAGGGGAGCTTGAATCCCGAGGGAAGAAGTCTGCTTGGCACTTAGAAAATTTACTGGGAAGAATAGCAGGGTGTGAACTTGATAAGGCTGGTGAAAGAAAGGGAGTCCAAGCAAGTAGCCTGATGGGAGATGATTTAGGACAGTGGGAGTCAGCAACAAACCCGAGGAACACCAGCTAAGAGATATGAGGGGAGGGCAATTCTCTGCTCTCCAGACTAGGTCATCAGTGAGATGAAGATTCCCTCTAAGAAACATGCAGTGGAAGAAGAGAGTGGTTGACGAAGGCAAGGATCATGTTCTTTGCCTCTGGGAGATCTTCATCTATGTATTCAGATGCTCTAGTAACCCAGACTGTGCAGGGTGCAGAACACATGGATAAAGTCATGACTTGGAGGGACAGTGACATGTGAGGTATCTCAGGGAAAAGATGCATATGAGAGCCAATGTAGGTTCCACCATCACCCTGCTCAGGAAGATAAAACTGGTGAGGGCTAGCAGCTTTCCCAGGGCCAGCCAGCCCCAGTGCAGGCCTTCATAGAGGCCAGATGAATTTAGCTGCTGTGTACATCATAACCAATCAACAGGTTATGCCCTACCAGAGGATGCAGATGACTTTCAGCACAAGGGTTCCCTTCTCTCTGCTGGTAGCTTAAGTCTACAACTGGGAGGTTGATGTTTGCAAAACTTGGTCCAAAGAAGATTAATAACAATAGCAATAAGACAAAATTACAACATACTGTATTACATTATTTAAAACTTTTGAAAAAATCTTGATTAGTTCTAGCTTGTTTTCTTCCCTGGACATGACCCTGGGATTCCTGAAACGGAAGTCTAGCGGGGCATCCATTGCTCCTGGATTGGGAGAGATTCTGTTTGGCCCTTTGAAGCTTAACATTTTAGTTTACTAAGATGACATATAAAGGAATCTTGCTTCACTTCTGTTTCTGTAGTCGGCTAACAAAATCCAGATACTTCTCTTACAGACGTTCTTTATTGGGTTGAGACAGAACACAGTGGTTCCCAGAGCATGCGGCTGGGTGCTGTGCCTTCTCTTGTGTGAGCAAAGTGGACACTGTCTTCCATCTGGGAGTAGAGTAGCTCAGTAGGGGCTCCTGTTTCAGGGAAAGCTGACCACAGAGTGTCAGAGGCTGATCTCAGAGCAGTCAGTACAAACAACAAACAAAGCTGAAGCTGAGTTGGGACTTGTGCCCAAGAAAACCAGCCACACATGAACTCACACGATGGGGGAAGGAGAAAGGGAAAAGGTGTTCCAGAAAACAAACAGAGGAGGGGAGGAGGGAAAGTCTGGCTCCATATGGATGACACCACCCGTGGGTATCTGAGACACAATAGCCTCCTGATGTGTCCCAGAAATGGTGGTTTGCTATCTGGACTTAGCCAGAGAGTAGTGATAGAGGGAGCCCTGTTTCCACAAACAGAGGGGATGTCTCTGGTTCATGCACACAGCAATGTGGTTTTATGCAGAAATTGCCTGGCCAGCATTTATTTGGACACATGTAAACCATTCAGAGCATGCTAGCTCCCATGGCCAACGAGCCTCAAACCTTACTGGCTTTCATAGTGGGAACAATTGTAGTGTGCAAGGAGTCAATATAGTGCTTGGGGCAGTGCTTGGCCTGGAAGCTGCTTGGGAGTGACTGTCCTACATGAGGGCATGCTGGCCTGCAATATACAGCTTATAAGTTTGCTATGGACACAGGAAGCATGGAGGAGTGTAGGAGACTTCCACAGCATCTATGGTAGATTTCCCCTACATCTCACTGTGGAAGAGGAAGTCCCTTATGTGGCTCTCCAAACACAAAGCCCCATGGGAGGTTATTGTAAGACCTGATGTTGGCAGAAGCTCCATACATAGAAAGGGAGTGCTCATCATGGGTGAGTTAGTCCTCCCTCCACCAGGGATCTGGACTCACTCCCAGCTCCTTACTGCAGTGGTTTGGTGTTGCTTGGGAGCCTCGCTCACTCTTGTCATTTGGGGCAGCACAGTTGCCGGTGTGTTTATAGAACAGAAACATAATCACATTCGCTACTTCCCTTGTCCATGGAAGCCTGTGATGTTCCCCCTCCCCAGGATATACAACACCCCAAGATACACAACACTGTATCACACAAATGTCCCCTGAAAGACTGGTTCACTGATGGTGAGAACTGCACATTCAGTTTCAGTGTTCTTGTTAGTTTGTGTACTGGTTATTTTAAAAACTATTTTATTTAATGTCTATACATTCATATAGTATGCTTTGATCAAGTCCAAGCCCCATTCCCTCTCCTTCAATTACTTTCATATCCTTCCCTAACATTTTTCTACCAATTCCCTAGATGTTGTGATTTCTCCCTCCTTCCCTCCCTCCCTCCCTCCCTCCCTCCCTCCCTCCCTCCCTCCCTCCTTCTCTCCCATCTCTCCCTGTCATAACCACTGTATCCACTTAGTTCTGCCATTATGTGCCTGGGTGTAGGATAACCTACTGGAGGGTAGACACATATTCCTGAAGAAAAGCAAAAACCACCTGTCTTTGCCCCTTACCCCCAGTTACCATCAGTTGATAGCTCCTTCTCAGTAGGGGTGGGACTCTGTAAGTCCCTCCCCCATCTTGTGTAGGTCTTTGAAGAACTGATTATTCTTAAACTCTTGTTGAATTAGGTCACGGAGTCATCTCATAACCGAGCCTTCCATTGGCTCCCTTGGGATGAACGTTGCCCTAGGCTGTCATGTGTTCTGCCTACTTCACCACACAACTGTGCCTAGGAAACAATGTGTAAACACCACAGATGAGACAATATGCAACAGGGACACTCCAACCTGACCAGCTACTCATTGTGATGACGCCATCATTTATTTAAGTGGCTTTGGAATTCTCCAAGAGGAGCCCTCTTCAGAGACGGGAGAAAGCATGGATTGGTAATCTTGGGACCCTTGGGAGATCTCCAGGCCAGGGCCCAATCTTCTGCTTTCACCTTCTTTTCACAGGCTTGCCAGCTGTTCTTCAACCCGCAGTCACATGTTCTGTCTGAGTGTGGAGGCTCTGCCTAACAGTCCAGTGAGGCAGCAATGGGGAACCCTTGGTGTTCCAACTGAAAAGAGATGGGTACACAGATGGATTTTCCCAGGGCAAGCAGGTGGATAGGGTTGCTAAGCTGGAGGAGAGTGCTATGGGGATGTGGACGCTAAGCAGCCCCATCAGCTTCAGAAGCAAATATTTGATCAGTGCTGCCATGGAGACACTCGGAACTAGAATAGGAGTAGCAGTGTCGTCAAGGACTGGGGTTCAGAAAGGGGTTTGTAGTATTGGGAAGGCATAAGTGGTCTGAGAAGATTAGCAGAGAATGGGAGAGGCTCTGGTCTGGGAGGGCTATAAAATAGAGGCATGCAGAGCCTGGGAAGGAGTGGACTTAGGCCAACTACAGCATGCGAGAGAAGAACATGGGCCCCGTGTTTAAACTTTCCATCAGCTCAGCCCCCATGGGATGATTCTCCTTCCTAGACAGAAAGAGGTCACTAGTATTTTTCTGAGACTAGTCCTTTCAGAAGCCTCCGAATCCTGTTTGAGCTCAGTGGCCTCTTCCCGAGTTCCTCTATGAGAGAGTTGGCAACTCCTTTTCCATGTTTATTCTATCTCTGAGCTGGATACACTGCAGGTGGTCAACATTTTCCCTGAACAAGGTACCCAGAATGCAGGACATGACTCCAAGTGTCATTCCCTAGCATGACCTGTGATCTGCATTAAATTCAGTTACCAGGCAGATATGCCACAGCCCTGAGTCACACTGAACCTGCAGTTAACCTTCATGCATAATGCTGGTAACATCATTCCCTATTCCATTTAGGGGCAGATGTTATTTTAATACGAGCACATAGTTTTATATTAATAAGTTTATATTTCCCCTGGTAAAATTTGGTCCTTTTTTTCCAGGCCATCAAGAACTTTTAGAATCGTCTGCTAGTTTTACAATGTGCTAGGCAAGCAAGTCAAGCCTGAACCAAAATCCTCTTCCAAGCCCTTCATGTTGATGTTTTATGAGAAAAGGCTGACACAACTCTACAGACTACCGCTGGAGACCCCTCAAAACCAGGGCGTTTGGACGAGCCTTCGTCTTCTCTTCTGGATACTCTTATTTTACCGTATTTGACATCTTCCATTTTTGTTTCTGTATTCACAAGAATACATAGTGTGGAGCTAACTAGGCTTAAGTTTCCTATGTGTGCCCCGTGCTATTCATCATGTAGCAAAATCTTAACTTATGGCTCCCCTCTAATTTTCTGAGTGCCTGGTTTGGTTTTTTTTTTTTTTTTTTTTTTTTTGCTATCATTTCTACCTTAAGGGTTTCAGAAACCATCGTTCTCTGTTGACGATGAGCGCCTTCTAGTACAGCGTACTGTTTATTCCACATGAACTCGAAAATAACTAGGGCATCCTGGAAGGAATCTTTCTCTTTGATCAAATTCTTGGTTCATTAAATTCCACTTCATGACTATACAAATTCCCTTTGTAGCTTTTCCAATATTCCAAGGGATTATTGTCACAAGGTGGAAGGGCAGAGTCTAAATGGGCTATCTGGGGGGGGGGTGGGAGGAGCAGCAGGGGACGGAGTGAAAGCGATCTACAGATGCCTGTGCGTCTATCAGTCACCTCTCCCATTCAGACTGGATTGGTTTTCAATTTATTATTTATTTGTATTTATGTCTCTCTGTGCGGACATGTATTCCACATATGTGTGAGTGCCTGCAGAAGCCAGAAGGGTATGCCAGAAATGGAGTAGTAGGTGGCTGTGAGCCACTTGGCATGTCTGCTGGGACCTGAACTCAGGTCCTCTGCAAGAGTAGCACATGCTCTAAACCACTGAGCCATCTCTCCACCCCTGGATGTTTCTTGATGACAGAAAGGAATGCATCATTTACAGTGTTGGTTATTTTGCTTCTATCACCATGGAATGGCAGGTACACAACTCATGAATAATTCTGAACAGCAACAACACAACCTGGTGTTCAAACCGACACACACTGGAAGAAATTAAGGCTGTTAGAGAGCTTTTTTTCAGCATGTGACACCATTTACACCTAAAATTTCTGAGAAACATGGAGACATTTACATCATCTATCCAGAATTGGTTGCAAATAAATCAATTTCATAAAATGTTCATTCACCATTAAGAAACCTAACTGAAGACTTAGTTAAACATATGTAAAATAAACAATACAGATTTATTTTCATGATAAAGGTAAGTTAATAAATGCATTCACAAACATTTTACTTGGTAATAGCAAAGCTATTAAAGTAAGCTCTTCTTATTATGTTTTCTTTTCAGAAGTTTTATATCCAGGAAGAACAGGTCTAGTCTTGTATTTTAGCATCTCAGCTATAAGTAAATATTACTGTATTGCATAAGTCATGAATGCAAAGTCTGAATCCAGAATCAAGTCTTCTGGGGTCTTTTCATCCACATCATATTTGAGAGCCCTGCATGGAAAGCACTAAATTGTGCTCATCAGATAAGGGGCTGGCTTTTATTTTCTACTCACAAGCTGTATAACAATTAATGATTCTGGTTGCCAAGGGTGAAACACTACTTCAAACTCCAAGTTCAATTGTTTTGTGAATTTGTAATTGTACCCTTTCTCAGGGAAGAAAAAGGAGGGGATGAGCAAAAATGACATGTAGAAGACAATAACTGAGCCCTATGAAGAATTCATAGTGATGATCATTCATAGTGATGCTCACTGTGTGAGGTGTTATCTTCCACACAGAGCACCCACTGCTCCCTAGCGCTGCTCACTGCTCAGATGTCCTACATTCAGTAACCTCCATGTTCCCGAGACTAAGTACCCAGGCTGTAGGGTGCTCTCTGATCTCCAGTTATTACTTATTGCTCAGTTGCATGGATCTGCTAAGTATTCACTCTGTAGTCTGAAAAGCATCCAACCACCCATGACCTAAGCTTTAGAGACATTTGTATTTGACTTTACTGTAGTGTGCAGGAGGGTGGTGGGAATTTTGTCCGAGAAGACTAACTAGCCTTATCCTCCTTCCTGGACACAAAAATAAGTGGGAATTCCTCAAATGGCGAATTAAACTACAACAGGGTCAGCAGATGTGACCACTTGGTCAATCACTTTAGATCAGCCAGAGTATTACCAGGAGATTAGTATTTCCTGAGAGTACATTGTGCAATAGGCAATATTGAATGGATCTTAGAAGTCTACATCAGTTTATTTCAGACATTATGGACACAGCATATTTCATTTAAAAATGAAACTAACACGTGGCAACAATAAGTAATCAAAGCCTAGTTTAGAACCCTTGACCCTGGTGCTCCTGAAGACCACAAGAAGGATTCAGAAACCGTGGATCTGGAGTGACAAATGGTTTTGAGCCATCATGTTGCTGGCTTCCTCAGCAGTGATGGCTGTGGGAACTATTACGACAAGCCAAGGGAAGATGTAGCACTTCTGCTAGGTCCTGATGGTGAATAGAAAATCCAGAAGCGCATCAGAGGATTAGATCAAGTCCCCAGATATAGTACCGGTGGTATTGATGCTAGGAAGCACAGAACGTGAGGAACGAGGTGCAAGGGATCACAGAACCTCCCACCTTTTGCTGGTTCTTGCCCTCTAAGCTCTGGAATACTAAGTACACAGAGAGCTCTCCTTGGCTTAGGTACATTGTAGCAGACAGACACATTAGTGCAGAGAGGGAGAGAGTGTGTATTGCTTACCCATTTGTAGAGATTGCTTAGCTGGCTTTACTACATGGAGTGTAGTAACTGAGAAAAGGCCAAACGAAATCTGCTTGGCTAGAGAGGAGATCCAGAAGAAACATGTGTCATATGCTGGCCTTCTATCATTAGACTAGGTATGACTGCTCTCTTGGAAAAGAGGGATGGGATCAATACTCTCCCCTCTCCTTCCATCTTCTGTCTTCCCTCCTATTCCCCCTCCTCTCTCTCTCTCTCTCTCTCCCACCCAAGAGAATTACTAGGTGTAACTAGTGAGTTCAACAGGGCTCCCAAATAGAAGATCAGCATATGCCAATCAGTCGTATGGCTACAACTTGACAAAGATAATTCTGAAATGAATTTTAAAAAATAAAACAACCCAGATTACAAAAGAACACATCATTCTCCTTGGAATAAACCTAACAAAATAAATAAAAAACTTATACATGATAACCCCAAATAGTACTGTAAGATGATACTTAAGAACATCTCAACAAGAACTGAAAGATAACTTAACAGATCAATACTGGAATATTTACACAAGATGACAATAGCTCTCAAATGATAGATTCAGTATGTATCACTTTTCAAAATCCTGGCTGCTTTTTGGTTGCATAAATTAGCATGATAATCATAAAGTTCACATAGAACTGTAAAGACCCATAAAGAACCAAAGAAACAGTCTTAGGTAAAAGAAATATAGGGAAATAAGCACTTACTTTATGGTTTATTGATTCTGACAAAGGACAGAAGACAATTTCAAGTGCCTTATCATGTCCTCAATACACAGAGGCAAGTAGATATTTACATACAAGAGAATAAAATTACGCACACGTTTCACATCTTATGAAAAAAAATCCCAGGTAATCAGAATCTGAAAATAAAAACTAGAAAAAAGTTATGAGAAAACAGAGATAATTTTTGTGGCTATAGATTAGGCAGTGGATTTTTTAATCTATGGTGCTAAAAATAAAAGCAAACTGGATTTCTATCAAAACTAATGTTTTTGTGTTTGAAATAACATCATCAAGAAAGTAAAACTAGTCCTGTTCCCCTTCCTTAGGGATTGTTCAAATCTTAGCCCAGATGGCTAACGGGCTCTCTAGGCATCACACAAAGGACCAAAGGCAGGGAGACTGCTAGCACTCTCCTGCTCTGCCTCCTTCCATCTGTCTGTGTTACCCAATCCCCACAGCTTCTTGTCAGGGACACTTATTTCCTTAGTCTTGTCTATCTTCCTCTAAGACTTGCCAGATTCTGGTCTGGTCCCCACCAGGAACCCTCCAGCCATCACAACTAACCCAGGGCTTAATGGGACCCTTAAGTTGCCCTGTCTGAGATTCAAGACCAGTATGCACTGTCCAGGAAAACTTGTCCCAGGATCCTTGGTCAAAATGCTGATGACACCAAACTGCAGTAGAAAACAGAAGACATGGATAGAGACTGTGTCCTAGAATACCAGGCAAACAGAAAATTGATATCCCAATCCGTTTATGAATCAGCTCCACCATGAACATTATAAGCATATCTGCTCAAGTAAAAAAGGTGGCTTGAACAAAAAAGTAAGAAAAACAAAAAACTAACTCCAGATGAACAGATTTCAACATAGAAATAAAAACAACACAGCAATCCAAAATAGCATGTCACTTCCCCAAACTGCAAACCCCATAGTAATGACATCTAATGAAAATGACACAGAACTTTCAAAACCATAGTCAAACAACTCAGTAAAAAGTCAATTAAGATTTTAAACAAAATTCTTACTGAAAAAATGCTGGAAATAAAATATTCAATGAACTAACTAAAAATCTCAGGGAAAGCCTTACCAACAAAATAGTTTCTGTCTAAAACACAGAGTCAGGGATGGGAGGCCACATAGAAGAATTGGATCACTTAGAAAAGGTCAACAAGAAATTAAAAAAAAATAATTGAATGGAACATGAGGGAGTTTGTGGACACTGTTAAAAGACATAACTTCAAATTATGGACATAGAAGGAGAAGAAAAAGAAGAAGAAAAAGAAAACATTCATTAAAATCAAAGAAAATAAAAATGTGAAACCTAGAGAAAGCGATGTCTTTCTGTGATAAAAAGACAAGAAAAGAAATTCTCCATGACATATTTTAGTTAAAGCATTAAAAGCACAGAACAAAGAAGGGGTTATGAAAGCTGCAATGTAGAAAGGCCAAGTCACTTATAAATGCAGACCTATTAGACTAATAATCTGGTTACTCAACATAAACCTTTAAAATCAGAAGCAACTTCCAAGTCAGGAAATGACTGCAACTGTCCACCCAAATTATTGTGCCCGTGAAAACTGTCTGTTAAAATATGACAAATCATTAGCCAAATTTTAAAAAAGACACACAGAGAAGATCCAGATTCTAAAATTTAGAGAACAAAAGAGAGACATAAAACAGACATGCAGGCAATTCAGAGAACCATAAGTTCATATTTTTAAAAAAAATCTATATTTCTCTAAATTGGAAAAACATAAAAATGGATGAATTTCCAGATAAATATGGTCTACCAAAACTAAATCAAAAAGAAATAAGCTATTTCATATGACATCCAATGAGATAGAAGCAGTAATTAAAATCTCCCAACCTAAAAAGGCTGAGGGGCAGATGGATTCACTGTAGAACTCTATTAGACTCTCAAAGAAGAACAAAAGCTAATAATCCTCATAGAAAATTGAAGGACACTTACAAATTCTTTTTCTTAAGTCAGTATAACTTTTATATAAAAGCAGAAAAATATCTAACAAAAAAGAGAAATTTCAGGCCAATATCTTTGATGAACATGTCTGAAAATATTTTCAACAAAATATTTGCAAACCAAACACATAAGTGAAAGTATCCAACATGGTCAATTTGGCTTTCTCCCAGAGATGCAAAGATGGCTCAACATCTATATATAAAGGAAATTTAATACACCACATAAATATGCTCAAGGACATAAAGAAACTACATACTCATCTCTTTAGTTGTAGGAAAGTCTTTTGACAAAATTCAACATCAAACATTTAAGTGCATTCCCAAATTATCAAGATGGAAGACTCAGAGAGTCTGGTAGGGGACATGTCTCATTACAAAAAAGTCAGCATCTTGTTAAACATGGAAAATCTAAAATCATTTCCACTAAAATTAGGAACAAGACAAAGATGCTCACTTTCCTCCTACCTATTTGATATACTCCTGGAAATATTAGCTAAAGTCATGAGTCAAGTGAAGGAAAAAAAAAGGGTGTACAGATTGGGAAGGAAGAAGTCAAAGGATCTTTGTTTGCAGACGATATTATTCTATGTATAAGAGACCCTAAAGACCCCACCAGAAATTTCTTAAGGCAATAAACACATTCATTAAACCATCAGAATAAAAAATTAACATACAGAAATCAGTATCCTTTCTATATACAAATGACAGTATACCAAGAAAGAAACCAGAGAAATAATTACATTCACAAAAGCCTCAAAATACTGGAATAAAAGTAATCAAGGAAGTAAAATATTTGTATAATTAAAACCTTAAGACACAGAAATATAAACAAAGAAGATACCAGAAGACTTAAAGACCTCCCATGCTCATATGCTGGCAAGATTAATATTATGGAAATAGCCATCCCACCAAAAGAAATTATGAATTCAATGCTATCTCAATCAAAATTTCAAAGCAGTACTTTACATAAATTGAAAAAATTAACTTAAATTTCATTTGGAACCACGAAAGACCCAGAATAATCAAAACAATCCTGAATAATCAAAGAATTAGTGGTATTGTCACAGATTTGAAGTTATACTAAAGAGCAACTGTAATTAAAACAACATAATACTGGCATGAAAACAGATTCTTTGAGCAATGGAAAAGCAATGGAGATATTTATACATAAACCTACACTTACTACTGACACCTGATTTTCAAATTAAAAAAGGTCGATAATACACATTGGCTAAAAGACAGCATCTTCAACCAAAGGATGCTTGTCCAACTGGGTGACCCCATGTTAAAGAGTGAAACTTGATCCATACCTCTCACCTTGCACAAAACTCAACTACAAATGGATCAGGGAACTCAGCATCAGACCTGAACCCCTGAACTTGATAGAGGAGAAAAAGAAAGTAAGGAATATACTTGCACATACTGTCACAGAAAAAAAAGAGACTTTCTAAACAGGGGTCTAGTAGCTCAGACAATAAGACCAAAATTTAATAAACAAGACCTCATGAAACAAAAAAAGCTTCTGTACAGCAAAGGACACCAATATTTGAGTGAAGATGATGCAGCCTACAGGTTAGGAAAAAGTCTTTACCAGCTATATATTTGGCAACGGGTTAGTATCTAGAATGCACGAGGAACTAAAGAAACAAACAAACAAAAAACCTAAGTCTAAATGATGTTCTTTCTGTCCCATCTAGTCCTGCAGCCATCTCTAAATAACCACTCAGAGACTTAATATTAACTACAAACTATTTGGCCTTACAGTTCAGGATTATGACTAACTAGGTCCTACTTATAATCTAGTCCATTTCTATTAATCTATGTACTTCTATGTAGCTCATTGCTTTACCTACAGTCTAGTACATCTTGCTGCTCTGAAGGCTCACTGACTTCTTCCAGATTCCACTCCTCCTCATTTGAGTTCTCAGTTTGATTGCTCCCCCTAACCTTATTCTGCCTGGCTACTGGTCAAACAGCTTTTATTTTCAACCAACTAGAGCAACATATATTCATATCATACAAAGGGTCATACCACAGCATGAAGAAAACAATAACCCAATTAAAAGTGGGAATAGAACTAAACAGAAATTTCCCTAAAAAATAAATACAAATGGCAAAAAATCATTTTTTAAAAAAATGGTTAACATCTCTAGCCATCTATCAGGGAAATGAAATTAAAATTATTTTGTGATTTCATTTTACCTTGGTCAAAATAGCTGAAAAAAACCCTCAAAAACAAAAAAAAGCAAAACAAAAAAACCAAAATCCCTCAAAACCCAAATAGAAATAAATACTGACATGGATTAAAGAAAGAGGCACATGTCACTACTACTGGGAGTACAAACTAATATAGTTACTATGGGGGTAGTTGTGGAGGTTCTTTAAAATGTTAGAAATAGATCTACCACATGATCCAACTATACCATTTTTGAGGATATACCCAAAAGACCCTATATCTTACTTCAGAGATACTTGCTCATTTATGGTCATTGCTACTCTATTCACAATGGCTAGAAATGGAAGCAGCCTAGATATGCACAAACTGATGGACAATTGAAGTGTGGTGCATTAACACAATTCACTATCACTCAGTTTTTAAGAAAAATGAAATTATGCAATTTGAAGGTAAATGAATGGAATAGGAAACAACCATTCTGAATAATGTAGCAGACACAGAGAGATCAAATTGCATTTTTTCCATTTGTAGGTCTTTGAGTTTTCAAATATGTGCATCCCATTTTGAACACCCACAGTAAATAGGGAATTAGTAAGGAAACATGAGGGAATTTATAGGAAGGAGAAACCGAATACAGTAATATATATGGCTAATGGGGATGGGTTAAAAGAGTTGAGGGATAGTAGATCATATTAAAGAAAGGAATAACTATCACTAAAGACATTTCAAAAGATTATATGGAAACCTACTACTGTAGAAGCTTCCTAAAATATATACACATACACATATGAAAATAGTTTAAATTGTGTTAGCATATATTGGATAGAAATGCATCTACTACATACCACAGGCTAACAAATAAAATAGAATGCATTCATTACCATTTGAGATTATTGGCCAGTGAGGTTTCATATACCCCCTAATGATTACAGATTATTGTCTATGTTCCTGGTTATACTCCAGAACTTGACATTGAGAACCTATTGCTGAAGACACCAAATATCCGAGTCATAGAACATGGAGAAATCAATCTTCTACTGAACTTGAAACTTCATTCCTTTTTGCGACTTTCATAGTGCTGGGAGGGGCTATGTCTTAGCTAGGGTTTCTATTGCTTTGAAGAGAACCATGACCATGGAAACTCGTATAAAGGAAAATATTTCATTGTGGTTAGCTGGTAGTTTCATAGCTTTAGTCCATTATCATCATGGTGGGACATGGCAATGTGCAGGCAGACATGGTCCTGGAAAAGGAGCTGAGAGTTCTACATCTTGATCTTCAGAAGGAGACTGTGCCCTACACTGGGTATAACTTGAGCATATAAGACCTCAAAGCCTGCCTCCACAGTAGCATACTTCCTCCAACAAGGCTACAACTCCTAATACTGCCACTTCCTATGGCCAAACATTTAAACATGTGCGTCTATGGAGGTCATACCTATTCAAACCACCACATGCTATACTCGCTGCTAGAAGAAAAACAAAGAAATTTGAAACCCGTGCCTGGCATCCTTTCTTTGGCTAAGAATCTGTGACTAGACAGGTTATATGCCCTAGGGAACAGGCTACTACCATTACTCTGCTAAGTTAGTGCATTGGTCAGTCCTCATGAAAGAAAATTCTTTTTTTACAGTAGATAGTAAGTAACACAGAAACTCAAAACTGGTTGTAGTGCAGACAATAGGAGACTGAGAAATGTTTAGCCCTAAATGGAACATCTGTATGACACATTTACCCTCCACAAGCCTCAGGGGTTATTGCAAAAGAGGAGACAGAACGATTCTAAGAGTTAAAGGCCATGGGTGGTTATAAGGATGTGGTTGGCGTCTTTTTGAGATAGCAGTGCATTTGCACATAGAGATTCATAGTAGTTGAGACTGAATGCACAAGACCTCTGCTAGTTCAATCCAGGCAAATTTCCAGTATGACTTAATCCCAGATTAAGTCAGCTTTATATAATATACCATGCAATTGTACCATACTCTATGCTGTTATACTATACTCTATGCTATTTTTCTATACCCTATGCAGGTATACAATATCCTTTATAGGTGTGGCATAACCTATGAAGTTGATGGATACCCTATGGAGTGGTACTATATCCTGTTTAGTTGTACTGTATCTCATGAAATTGTATGATAGCCTATGCAGCTGCTCAATATTCTATACAGATATATAGAGAGTTGCACTGTATCCTATACATTGTATTGTATAGGATATCATTGTGTAAAATATCTTATGCCGTTATATAATATCCTGTGAAGTTGTATTATAGCCTATGAGTTTATATCATATTCTGTGTAGTTTATTATATACTTTGAGATTGTTTTATAGCCTATGTAGTTTTAATATATTCTGTGCAGTTGTATAATATCCCATGCAGTTTTACTATCTCCTATGCAGCTGTATAAAGACCTGTGTTGTATTATATCCTGTACAGCTGCACTATGTACTTTTCAGTTAGGTCTATGATGATTGCATTAGTACTGAACACAAACATACTTCTGTTGGTTATTATTGCGTAAAAATAAAGCATACTATTTACATAGCACTTGCACTGTGTTAGGCATTGTAAATAATGGAGAGATGAATTCAATTATGCAGGAGGATTTGCACAGCGTATGTGCAAACACCATCATTTCATATACATAATCTGGCATCTATGAACTGTGAAATCTGCAGGGTGTCAATCCTAGAAGCAGCTTTTGCTACATACCCAGGAATGACTCTATCTGGTAAGAGTAATTCATTTGTAATGTACAAAGAACTCTCATAATTCAACAAGAGGATAAATAAGCCAGTAAAAAAAGTATCAAATATTTGAAAGCACGTTTCTCCCAAACAGATACATAAATAGCCAAATGTACATGAAGAAAGGGCCAAGATCACCAGTCATTTTGGAAATACAAATTAAAATCACACCAAGATGTCACTACGATAGACATAGTCACAGACATGGACAATAATGAATGTAGCTGAAATGCTACAGATACACCAAAGCCTAGTGTATTGCCAACAAGAATGTGAAAGTATGTAGTTGCTTTGGAAAGGTGTGAATATCTTTCAAATTATGAAGCACAGAGCTACCACATGAATGAACAATTCTTTTCATAGGAATACTACTGAAAGAATTTTGAAAGTACATTCACAAAAGTTGCACTATATTTATACAAATGGAATATTATTTAGCTATAAAACAAGAGGTATGGTCTCCGTCAATATTTTTGTGTGCCTGGTCGCAAGATTTACCTTCTAAACCATAGTCAATATATGCTTAAGCCTTGTATAAAATACGATGTCATTGCATATGTATTAGTTACTTGTCTTGTGACAAAATCAAATTAAGGAAGGATGGTTATATTTTGGCTCATAGTTCAAAGGTATAGCACAGAAGTCATGATGGTAGGGGATCATGGTAGCTGCTCACATTTCATCTGCAGTCAGGAAGCAGAGCGAAAAGGGGAATATCCATGACCCTCTCATGCTCTCCTAGTTATTTAGGTCTGGACTCTAATCCATGGGATGGTGCCACCCACATGGATTAGGGCTTCTAACCTCAATTAACCTAAACTAAATCATCCCTCATAGGCATGCCAAGAGGTTTGTTTCTTAGGTGATTCTAGCTTTTATCAAGTTGACATTCCCCATCATAGGACACACTTTCACACCTCTTCCAGTTGTCTTTAAATTACTTTTGGATTATGTATATGACCCAACACAATGTAGACACTCAGACTTTATACTGTATTATTTACAGAATGACACAGAGAAATGTCTATGCATTCAGTTAGGGTAAATACTCACCAGCCAAACTCTATAGTATATGTAGAACCACATAACACCTTACTGTTTTTGCTTGTGGTTCCCTGAATCCATAGATGAGGAATCATGGATGAACTTATAGATATGGGGAAAAACAATATCAACCTGTGGAACAACAAGAATAATCTGGAATATGTGGCACATTTAACTCTATATGCCAAAAGAATTTCAATAAACCTATTTTTAAAACTAATTATATCTGCATCAATGGCTAAAAGTTTGTATATTGTATGTTTGAAAGGTGTTCTTTTCTTTTAAGATGTGTTTATTAATATATCAAGCATTTTAGAAACAAATATAAATGAAAAATTACATATTACTTTGTTCACCTCCTCTGGACTTTTCCATAACCAAAAAGAAGCTACCTAATTTTTAGGTCCCCAAAACTACTAAGGGTGCTTCTGGCTAAGTTACTACATGACTGTGAATTTTTAGTGAACATGTTTATATTCACTGAGGATATGTCCTGCTAATCCTTGTGTCTGGCACTTGATTTTTATTTATTTTTTATTTTTCTTTGTTTTTTTTGTGGGGGACAGGGTTTCTCTGTATTGTTTTGGAGGCTGTCCTGGAACTTGGTCTGTAGACCAGGCTGGCCTCGAACTCACAGAGATCCACCTGCCTCTGCCTCCCGAGTGCTGGGATAAAAAGCATGTGTCACCAACACCAGTCAATTTTTATTTTACTTAATGATCTTTTCATAATTTAGTAAAATCTTTATAAAACATGAATTAAAAATATCAAGACCATTACTGAGAAGTCACTAGATAATTTATTTTTATTGATACTGAAAACATTTTCTTATGTGACTGATTCAAAATTTGTTGTTATAAATATTTTAAAAAGCTTTATTTTACTTTATACATGTGTCCATATGTGCACACAGATGTGTATGTAAATGCTTGCACGCATGGAGTCAT
The DNA here is from genome assembly GCF_017639785.1 of Mesocricetus auratus. Taxonomy (NCBI): domain Eukaryota; kingdom Metazoa; phylum Chordata; class Mammalia; order Rodentia; family Cricetidae; genus Mesocricetus; species Mesocricetus auratus. The sequence continues at coordinate 86,527,056 of NW_024429190.1, forward strand.
TGGAAATCCTGGAACAGGTGTTACAGATGGTTTCAATTCATTACATGTGGTGATGGGAACTTAACTCTGGTCCTCTAGAAGAGCAGTAAGTGACACTAACCATTTATCACGTTCTCCAGTTGAAATGTGGTTTTTAAACAAAGATGACTATCTCCCATAACACAAAGGACCTTGCAGCGTGTACATGCTTTCCCTGTGGAGGACACAGTGAAGTGACTCATGGCACTTCAAATATTGCAGTACATGGCAAAATGAAGGAATAGGGAAAAGAAGAGCAATGTTTGTCAGAAGATGTTTAGCTACCTTAAGATGTTTTTATTGCTGCTTGGGGAACTTATTGTGTCATCATTTAGTTCTTCAGGGACTGGTTCTCTAAGTGTATGCCCAACACTGTTCTACATAGAATCCCTCTTGTAACTCTTTAAAATATCTTTCCAGATCAAAGAGGCCTTCATTAATGGAAAGAGCAATTATGCCAATAGCACAAGATGTCCTTATTAAGCACACCAGAACACAGAATAGTATCAAATGTGAACAGTACAAAATCTGCTTGACTCAGGACTAGTAGATATGGCCAATGTTTAGAGTTGGTGGAGAAACAGAAGTGATCCAGTTAGGTAGGTAGCCATCAGAGCAGTGATATTCTAGGACTTGTTATGAAGAATGCAATATTACTGAAGCATATTCACTAAAAATGATGCAAGACCTCCCAGATAAATAATAATCAAACAATTCTAAAAAGGCCACCACATCTTTCCTTCTGCTGTCATTAAAGTAATCAAGTAGTCCCATACAAGAAAGAGTTCTGCTCTGATCTTCTGACATTCCTACTGAGGGGAATCAGTCTTGTCCTTCCTTCTGTGTTTTTCTGTTCTCAGATACCTCCCTCCCTCCTCCTCACTCCTTCCCTGTATCCCTTCTTCCCTCCATCCCTCCTTTCCTTTCTTTATGACTAGAAAGTCAGCAACCGTTTTTTCAAGGACACAAGACATTTTAAATGAGGATACCTAGTCTTTAGAAAATCAGCAGAATCAAATTTTGAACATATAAAGTGACAACTCTCTATCGTGACATTTATTTTTCCAAAGTAAAAATAAACAAGGTATCATTAGCTTTAAAATTGGAGTTCAAATACCACTGAGTGATTTTAGGTAGGGTGCTCAACTGTACACCACCCAATATTGTTTATATTTCTTTTGTGACATTTAACAACTATTAATTATGCCTATAGCAGTGCTAATGTTGTGTTAGATCAGAAACATGTAAAATGTTTACAAAAATTGAGAAAAGCAGAGCTAATTAAGATCCCCAGGGCTGGAGAGATGGTTGAGTGATTAAGACTGCTCTTACAGAGACCTTACAGCTTACAACTGCCTGTAACTCCTGACCCAGGGGATCTGATGCTCTCTTCTGGCCTCAGTATCAGAAGCATACATACATACATTCTAGAAATACACAGATATACATATACCCAAATAACATTTCATAAAAACCCTAATGTCCATTCAAATAGCTGCATGTAATTTTCCTTCCGTTCTGAAGAGTGTGAGCTAACCTTCTAAGGATTCTAGGGATGTTTGATATCTATGACCCCTGAGTTGATATTTTAAAAACCAACCTAAAATCTACATCAGAAAATAGATGTAGAAAGTTCCTAATATTTATTAATACTGGGGTAATGTTTGACATTGCTTTACAGATAAAGGTACTATGTGGAGAAGTATTAAATCTTTCCATTTACATCTTGTGTATTAAACAAACCCAAACAATCATCAAAGAAGGGGTTTCATAAACATCTGTTGTCCTGTGCATGTCTGAATCTGTGTGTGTACATATGTGAGTTTCTGTATTGCTCTATTCATATGCCCATGTGCCAGATCACCCAGAGGCTGCAATAATAGAAACATGGCTGAACACATGAGTAGAAGCCTTGCTCACTACAGCTGTGAAGAGTTTAGTCTGTGATTTGAGCACCAGAAACAGTGTCACAATGACAGAAGAAGGCAACTACTGAAATTCAACTGCAATGAAGAATGAACACCTTCCTTTCTGCTAGAACTCTGGGAAGATCTCCACTCTGCTTTTATGAGGAAAAGTATGGGATTTTGTTATAGTTCTGTGTTCAACTTCATCTCAGAGGACCTCTCCTTATGTATCTACTACCGCTATGATGATGTTCTTGGTTGTCAACTTGACTATGTTTGAAGTGAACTACAATCTATAAACAGAGGGCACAGTCATGAGACATTTCTGCATGGTCTGAAGTAAGCGAATCCAATTCTAGTCTGGACCTTTGGAATAGGAAGACACACACCTTTGATCTGGATCTTAATGCTGGACACAGGCCTTTAATTTGGATCTTGAGGAGAGAAGACACACATTTAATATGGGGCATACCTTCTTCTAGATGTCTATTTAAGGCCATAGAACAAGGAAAAATTTCATCTTTGCCTGCTTGCCCCTCCCTTGTCAGAATATACATTCCTTCACTGGTGTTGAAGCCTACTTCTTCAAGATTCTAGTATCTATGGAAGACCAGCAAAGACATCCAGCCTTGAGGACCGAGAAACTACTGGATTCTTAGACTTTCTGTTTATAGCAAGTCTTTGCTGAATTAGCTAGACTGCAGCCAGTAAGTCATTCTAATATATATATTAGATAGAGATTCATTCCATAAATTCTATGACTCTAGAGAACCCTAAAACCATGTTAATTGAACTTCAATAAGATTATTTTTCTCAGTAAAGTTTTTCTGATAATATTATGATGCTGAGAACATGATGTTGAGAACTTATAGTACTGACTAAAGCAGAGCAACTCTGTTAGAGATTCTGTACAAGCTAAAACCAAATAATTTACTCATAATAAAAGGAATTTTTTCAGCTGGGCGGTGGTGGCACATGCCTTTAATCCCAGCACTTGGGAGGCAGAGACAGGCGGATCTCTGTGAGTTCGAGGCCAGGCTGGACTGACAGCCTCCAAAACAATACAGAGAAACCCTGTCTTGTAAAACCAAAAAAAAAAAAAAGGAACTTTTTTCTGAAAGGAGGGGGTCTTTCTATTGGACTTTGACATACCCAGGCTGCAGCTGCCTGCAGAATGTCTTTGTCATTCTGTTGTAGGGACTACTCTTAGGGAAGGATTTAGCAAAGAAAAAGCACAATGAAGCAGAAGAGGAACATAGAAGGAGAAAGAGAAAGATGATGAGGAAAAAGCCTAGAAGCAAAAATTGGACTTTAAAAGTATAATACAAAGCTATAGTAACCCAAACAGCATGATACTGAATAAAAACTATTGGAAAAGAATAGAGGGCACAGAAATGAAGCAAACACGAACACGAACACACACACACACACACACACACACACACACACTCGAGCATACACGTATACAAGCAGCTGATTTTTTAAAGCAAAGTCTTCAAAACATACTTAGAGAAAACAAGTTTTCCAATAAATGGTGTTGAGGAAACTGAATGTTCATATGTAGAAGAGTGACACTAGACCCATATGTCTCATCATTTGTAAATAAAGACTCAAACTGGATCAACTATCTAACGTACTTATGAAATTAACACAAGAAAATATATGGGAGACACTTTAAGACATTTGTCTAGGAAAATTTTGTTTTTCTCTTTTGTTTTGGCTAGAATTCCCCCTAACTGCATAGACAGCAAAAATAAAAATTAGCACAATAGAGGACATCACCTATGAAGCTTCTGCAGCACCAGAGAGACTATGATCACAGAGCTGGGGGTGGAGAATGGTCTTAGATTATTCATCTGGCAATACAGTAGTATCCAGAAAACAAAAGAAACTCAAGAAATTTAATAACAACCTTCTTGAATATGTATGAGCATTATGGTTGAATATCATTATAAATATCCTTTAAACCTTCAAATATAACAGAAAACTAAATGTAGAAAAATTGAATAATAATGGCATCACATTAAGATAGGAGTTATCCATGGGAATACAAGGCAAAAAATGGGCAAATGAGATCAATACATACTCCTGGGGGAAATATGGCTAGGGCAGGAGAAATGGCTCAGCAGTTTAGAGCAGTGGTTTTCTTCCAGAGGACCCAGGTTTAATTTCCAGTACACACATGGTGGATCACAGCTGTCTGTAACTGCAATCCCATGAAATCTGATACCCTCTTCTATCCTCTGTCTATGCAGGCATGTGTGTGGTTCATAGACAAACTATGTGCAGATAAAATACTCATGTACATTAACTAAATAGACAGGCAGATTTAAATGGCCATAAAATATAAAATGTCCAGTACCACTAATTAGAGACATGAAAATCAAAAGACAGTGTGGAATAATCTCCCCAGTTAGATTGGTTGACATAAAGAAGATGAATCTGGGCAAGGATTCAGAGAATGAAGAACACTGTGGCCGAAAGATCAAACGAGTAGAACCCACTGTGGAGGGAAGTGGGGAGACGCTTCCGGACACGCCAGACTAGAACTAGCTACCATACAGCTAACATACAACTGGGCATCTGACAGCCAATCAAATCACTACATCTTAGGTACCTGTGTGGTGTAGCTCCATTCACAGTAACTGTGAGATGGAATTAACCTAAGAACCTGTTAATAGAAAATCAGAAATCTACTAATGGAATATTATTCAGCCCAGAAAGAATGGAGTCTTGTCATTGCAGACCGATTCCAGCACAGAAAGAAAAGTGCTGTATTTTCTTACTCATTCGTGAAAAGAAATACTCACAATACAGAAGTGATCTCTAGAGACTAGGGAGAGAAAAGCAGGGCTACGTGGGGGGGGGCTGGAAAGAGGCTATGTGGGACGCCCAGTCATAATTGTGTGTGCCCCTCTGTGCAGTCACTACTCATAAACACTAAATATACATAGACAGATTGATAATTACTGACCACCAAGGAATAAAAATCTGTGCATACTAATTTTCTTTGGGGCAGTTTATTTCAAGGTTGAGTACAATTTATGTGGGCAAACAGGACACTGCATTCATTTTTTCTTGTCTGTCTATCTCTGAAATTTGGGAATTTGTGGCAGAACAGTAAAGTGTCTCATTTTAATTTAGAATTCCATGAAATGGGAAAGACAGCTTGAGCACTAAATCAAATGTGAGCCTGTGAGGTTTCAGTACAGGAAAAGATGAGATATACTGTTCTGTGGGGAAAATGATAATTTTCTATCTTTGATAATTATGATATCATACTCTCCAAATAATTATTAGGTATGAAAGCTGCTTGGATTGGAATGGCTTGTCCTTGTCTGCGAACAATGGGAGGCATGGAGAGGACAGACAGGGCTCTAGCAGGAGGCGCTCCTCTGCTCAAACCTTAGCCAAGCACACTTCATTTATTTTTACTTCTCTGGCGTCACGGGCACCATCATTCATAGCCTATTTACTTAGGATCCTTCCACACTCCAGAAAGAGCCTTTATTCCACAGTTCTGTGAGGCCGTCAGAAGACACCTTCCCATTCATTGCTGAGCACACCACAGAAAGGATGAACTTCAGGGGGACCTGTCCACCCAGCTCATCCATTACAGCCTCTGTCACAACTGTTTACCTTTTCACACTGTGCTGAAGCCATTACGAAGGGATACGAAGGTAGGATGGGCTACACGCTGCTCTCCTCTTGACCTGCCAGGGAATTAATCTTGGATGCTCAATTTAATGCCTTCTAGCCATTGAGGCTTGGGGGGGGGTGCTACTGCAGCTTTCAAAAAAGAAAGAGTTGAGAGGTGGGGAGGATCTGGGAGGAGTTGGGTGAGGGGAAATAATATGATCAAAATATATTCTGTGTATAAAGAAAGACTAAAACCATTTTTAGATAAAGGAGAAAGAGAAGGAACAATGAAGGCATTTGTTGAAAACACAGACTTTTATTACATTGAGAAAAGCAGTAGCTAATGTTTGCTAACAACTCCACCCGGGGGGAAGCCGGGGTTTTGGAAAAGAATGGTTAGCTGTATATGGATGTGGACCATCAGGGAATAGTATCAGTGGGAAAACATCAGTGGGAAAACAGTGACTGGTTTATGGAAAATCTGAATGTGTTACCACCAACTTGAGAAAATCTTGAAAGGCCTTATTTAGGCATTTCTGTAGACTTTCTAGATGTCTGGTGAAATTCACACAATAAGAGGTGATAAAATACAACATACACATTTCTTTCTTGAAATTGAGAGAAATGAATAAAAGGAACTTTTAGAAAACATTATCTAGAACTTAACAGAGGGATGATGAGCAATTCAAACCATTGCATAAAAAGATGGCTGGCCCAAAACACTAGCATCTGCTCAACACCAAAGCTATAACACAGGCTGGTTCATCCTTCCAGACTCTGCTAGGCTAGACAGGTCTTCAGGAAGGTGACTTAGAAAGTCTTGAAAGACTTAGGGTTTGTCCATCCATCAGAGAGTGAGGGTGTCTGGAAATAGGACACAAGCAACAAAATCAGCCTTTCAGACTTCAGCTCTGGCTCCTGGTGACCAGGAAGGTTGACTTTTGGACAGTGTTAGTGGACAATGGAAGGGAAGAGAGGAGACACAGTCTGCAGCTTGTGAGGAATCTCAGTCAAACTAGGCACAGCCCCAGGGATTTGTTTCTGCAGAGGAGAGGTTCTCTAGAGCAGAAGGCATATGCCCACCCACAGTGTACAGCTCACACTAGGGAACAGGTGGAAAGGCATACTCACACCTCTTCAGCACAGTACAAACACAGCGCCCGAGCCTGGTTATGGTGGCACTGCCCTGGGTCCCACCCAAACATCAAGAGGAAACCTAAAAAAGAATCTGCACATGTCAGGGGCCCAAAAAATTCTCCACACTTCTAAGAATGGAGAGGAGAAAGACTCAGTGGGTGCAGAGAGCATCAAAGACCCCACAGGAGCTAAATCGAGATGACTATGGAGTGCATGGTACTCTAGTCATGCTCAAAAAAGATAAAGGAGAAAGTCATGGTGATGGCATCAGCAAAAGATGTTAGAGCTAGCTGGAAGCAGAAGAGGTACTGCCAAGAGAAAGGCAATGAGGAGAAGTGGGAGAAAACAACCAGTGCTAGGGAAAATGACAACCAAGACTAGAAGACCCAAACCCAAAACAGCGCTGTAAAGGCACGGCAGCACAAAGATCCCTGTGAGAGCATCAGCGTTTGCAGATCCACATGGCGAAGTGGTTTTTCATGAAGAAAAAAGTTACAGAATACTCTAGAATGACATACCTACCCTAGTGAATTTTCTGGACTTCAGGAATGGAGGAAGAGTCTAAGGATACAGAAAGTATCAACTCACAAGATATGCAAACAAGGCCAGCCTGGATTGCCCAATCCCTCCCAAGTGTAGAAGCAGTTTGAAGGAAGACTAAACACATGCATACAGCCTGGAGTCCTGCTTTTTCTTTTAGAAGAAAAAAACATTATAAAAATGTGAATTATTGGAAAACTATGGATTCCAGGCCATGAGGGGGCAAATAAAGAAGACTCCACTCAGAGAAAGGAAACTACCACATCCAAGGGTGATGTGAGAGCTAAGTTGTACCTAAGCACTGCACCATCTTAATGGTCAGACTGGAGATTCCGGCAGAAAGAAAGTGCTCTGGGTGCCCCTGACTCCCAGGTGGTTGTGACGGGAAAGGCAGGCAGCCACAGTCCTCACTGTCCACAGCTGATTGTCAGTGATGTTTCAGTGTGGAGAGCAACTGCATTAGGAGCATAAGATGCAGCTGGGGGAGTCCAAAGTAGAAGGTCCTGAGTACGAACTTTAGCAGGGGAGGGGAGAGAAAGAGACCTCTTCACACTTATAAACACTATAAAACTTATGCTTTCTTTTAATAGTTAACATCAGATATCTTCCAGAACATGCAGCGGACGATTCATCTACTACATAACGTCACCTTTATTCAGCTCAAAGCAAAACACCAGTTTTAACTTACTTCTCTCCAGTTTCTTCAAAGGTTTATTATCATGTCAGCAGATACGGTTGCCTAGTCAGGAGCTCACAAGACCACCATATGAATGCCAGAACCATGCTTTTATTCCTGCAGTGTGTGAATCTCTTAAATAATATCTCTAGAGAGTATCTATTCATCAGTGTCTGACATGTCAGTCTAAAACAACTCTGCACACTGGAGCATGCCAAAAATCCCAGCACATAGGTGCCTGAGGCAGGAGGATTGCAAATTAGTGCCCTGGCAACACTTTCACAAATGCAAAACAAAGAAAACTTAAAAAAATGTAAACTGGGTATAGTGGCACATGCCTTTAATCCCATTACTCACGAAACAGATGCAGGTAGATCTCTATGAGTTCAAGACCATCCTGGTCTACAAAGGAAATTCCAGGCCATGTGGGATGGCATGGTGAATTTCGGTCTCAAAACAAAACAGAGAACAAAACAAAGAAAGAAAACAAATAAGTAAACAGGCTCACCCAGGAACTCTCAGAGTCCCATTGAGTCATGAACATGACCAGAGAGTTAAGACTTCTGGAGGTGTCATTAGGGATGATTGTGGGGACTCCAAGGTCCACAAATAAAGCCCTCTTACACCTGCTCTGTCTTGGCCAGTTTCTAGTGTGTCTCTTTGTGCTTGGTTCTCAGAGAATCCTGACAGAAGAGTGAAGAGAGACACTATTTTGACTTTGCCCCACTAGTCTTCAGACAACAGCTGAGGGGCTGGAAATGAGCTATGCAGAAAATCAGCTCACGCTCCTCCGCAGCTGCTGCTGGCCATGGAGGTGGTGTAGACAAACGAAGATGTCGGCCTGACAGAGCTGCAGGCTTCCCTGTAGGGAAACAAGCAAATGGGAGGGAGCTCTCCACAGGCACTGCTAAGCGGCTGGGAAGAACTCTAGCAAAGGACACCACCACGGTTTGAGCTTCAGTTTCCCTAAGAGAAATATCACAAGAGGGCTATTTAGGGGTAAAACTAAATTATGCTGAAGTCAGAGCGAGTTCACTGCTGTTTTACAGTAATCATGGTCCAGCCCCATGGTTTGTTTAATAAGGGCTCTGGTAATACCTACTAAAATAAACTCTGCTGTGCCAGAGGACGGCCTCATTTTACAGAGTAAACATGAAGTCTAACTGAAGACATTTGTAATTCAACAGATTATCCAAGTTTACAGGGAAAAATGCAATATTCATAAAGTCTTGGGGTAAATCACAATGCAAACTCACCCTTTCTTTTGCCTACCCGGGAAAACTGAATTCTCACATAGGTAGCTTGCCCAAAGAGGGAAATCTTGATCAACTCCAATTATCTACAAACACTGAAACTCCTGCTGACTTGGAAGTGGTTTTAAAAATTGCACATATGTGTATTTACATATATTTACATATTCATAATCTTATCTAGGTGTATGTCTGTGTGAATGTATGCCACAATGTACAAGTACCCATGCAGGGCCAGAAAAGGGTTCCAGGAGCTAGGGTTGGAAAAGCAGATGTAAGGCGTCTAACACAGGTGCTGGCAACCAAACTCAAATCCTCTGCAAGAACAGCGCGTCTCTCACCAGCCATGAATTTTTCCACACCACCTGTGATAATTCATCTTCATTGTCAACTTGGCTGGACTTGGAATCACCTAGGAGACATACCTCCATGAGGGCGTGTCCAGCAAGGGTTAATCAAGGAGAGAAGTCCCCATCCCACAGAACTGGGGTCTCAGACTGAATGAAAGGGGGAACAGGACGAAGCTAGCTGGCTGCCCATTTCTACTGTCGATCCGATGAGACCACGAGCTGCTGGAAGGTAGAGCTCTCTGGTTGGTCCTCATGACGGACTGCATCCCTGTTTAACTGGGAGCTAGAACACACCCCTCCCTCTTCCCTTAGGACTTCTTGGAATGTATTCCCATATCAAAGAAAAATAAGCAGAACACTTCTTTTAACATATACTGATTTTTTATTTTAGTGGATGTAAATGCATAGGTGTAAAACGATGAGCCAACTCTGCAATATAAACATGACCCCTGAGTGTTGGGTGAATTATCAGGCTACTTAAACACTGTTCTCTTTGAGAGGCCTAATTAAGGATATCATGTAAAAGAAACAAATCAAAAGAACCTATTGATCAGACATGCGGATACTGACATTGCTCCTTCGTGTGAGCATGCACCTGACGTGCATGTGAGCATGTATGTTAGCATGCATCTCAACATGCTGCCTACCACCCAGTAACACAACATGCTACATGCCAAGCTCTTGATTTCTTTCAACATCATGTCACACAATGCTCTTCATCTAATTTGTTTTTCAAGACAGGGTTTCTCTGTGTAGTCCTGGCTTTCCTGGAAGTCACTTTGTAGACCAGGCTGGCCTCAAACTCACAGAGATCCACCTGTCTCTACCTTCCGAGTACTGAGATTAAAGGCATGTGCCACCACTGCCTGATTCTGTTCATCTAATTTTAATTTTTTCTTAGACCATAGTGTTCTATTCTATCAATATCCTATTTTATGAGAACTTAATTTTTTAGTCTAGCACAGTATGTCAAGATTCCATAGAGTATGGGGTCTTTTGTTGATGCTAGGTTCCTCTATTTGATGTTCAAAGTAATTTCATATAATCATGTATAATCAGAGTACCAATCACTCATCATTTAGTTATTTATTAGTTATTCATTTAGTTAGTTGGGGCTTCACTATATAGCTCAGTCTAGTTTTGAACTCATGGTCTTGCTACCCCAGTATTACAAACATAGGAGTTATGTTGGCATACATCACCATGTATGCTATCTTGAAAACATTTATATGCAGGAGGCCCCTCAATGTCACTCTCCTCACAGAGTTTCTTTCTGTCTCCTAGAATGGAGCCAGGCCGCCCCTGTTCATCACCCCCCTCATACAGTTTCTACCTCCTCCTAGAATGGAGCCAGGAGGCCTCTGCTCACCACTCTCTTTATATTTTCTGAGCAATGGAGGAAATGCTTCAGTCTTCTCTGCCCACACAGGCCCAGTCCACAAGTGCCTTCCTCTGCAAGAGTTCTCCCTCCCTCCCATGCCAAAGCATTTATCCTCCCCCTTACTCCAGGGACATCATGTACAGACACACCTGGCAGGCCCTTCATGAGGAAGGTAGGAATCAACAGCTGGGTGATGGCTGGCTTATGGGAACCAGAACTTCCAGCAATGACAAAAGATGACTACAGGCTGGTTGGTCACCTTCATAGGTGACTACAATCACAGAATTCAGTGAATAACTGAATTATTTTAAGAGTGGAAAAAGCACAGGCCTGTACTGGAAGACATTTTAGCTATAGAATCCAGACTTCGAGTTCCATAGATACCACATTTAACAACAGCAAAATAAATGTATTGAGATTTTTAGGTGGAACTTCCTTGATATTTGAAAGCTAATCTTTGGAAAACTCATGGACTTTGTAGAGAAAAAACGATCTGAGGTCAGTTGCAGTATGTGGGTAACTGACAGATTTCACCATTTCCTGGTTGTCTGAAGCACTGAGCTTCAGTTTGCTTCCAGTATGGAACTTGGAATTTTTCATGTATCTGCTTTTCTGATCTTGGTCTGGTGAGTCAATCTTCAGAGCTTGTTTTTGGGGATAACTTTGTTTTTCTTGATACACCCTAAAACTTCATTCAGCATAAGGGGGGATCCCCTTCTAAATCCCCCCAAATGAGATCTGAAGGGGTACTCAAGGAGAGTTCACTTAACGTGCTTGCTTATTGGGATTGGTGGACTTTAACAATTACCCTCAATGACATAAAAATTTGCAGGCACACGCTACATGACCTGGGGTTTCTCATTCTCAGCAGCTTTCCTTCATCCTCCAATAGAATGAGGACATTAGACTAAACTTCTTCATAGAGTGTTGACACTATGTGCTCTGTTTCCAAGTGTGCGTTCCTTGGCTGCACTCTGATATGTTTAAAAAAGAGCTGAAGAGCATGCATAATTCAGAAAAATCACTAAATATTTGGAAACCCTCTTAAGGCAGATGAAAGGATAGTACATCATAAATGTGCAGACTTGATTATCCCAAACCTCCAGCTTTGGAATAAAATGCAGTGGATTGAAGGCTTTGACGGTATACCCCTCCCAGAGCTAAAAATAAGTGTGAAAGAATTTGAAATGGACACAGAACTCTAAGTCCATTCCGAAGGTCTCCGATATCACTCTACTGAGATGACAGGTAAATTTTGGTGAGTCATTCTTTCTTGATTTTTAAAAATTTTTACTTGTGTGTGTGTGTTGGGGGGGAGGTGTTGTTTCTATGATGTGTGTGGGAATGGGTATATGATGCACAGTAATTTGTGTGTGGGGGGGTTGTTTCTATGATGTGTGTAGGAATGCATGCATGGCGCACACTTTGTGGAGGTCAGAGGACGACTTGTCCAGGGTTGGTTTTTTCTTTTTACTGCGAGTGCAGGGATGGTCATCAGGCTTGTGGGGTGAACACAGTGTGCTGTCTCTCTAGCCTGCCTTACTTGAAGGCTCTGCTTGTTCTACCCGTGAGGACACTATAAGGGAAATGAACATCTGCCAATGTTTCCATTCACCTCTTAGTTAGGCACCTAGAACATGAGGCAGCGGGTGGACCCTCCAGCTGTAACAGCCACTAGAGGCAGGAGGAGCCTAGCTCTGCTTGACACCAGTTGTTACCAAGCATTAAACACATCGATAGGGACAGAAGACAAACAAGGATACATATTGCCATTTCTAGAGACCTTTCTCATCAAGGTCATGTGGGATTCCTTCTAGCCACCATACTCCATTTCCTTTGCCATTTTCCTCACAAGATTAAGTCTTTATGATATCCCACTCCACAATGGCGTGGCACAAAATACAAATACAAATGGAGGAACAGATACTGCATAAATGGAGTAAAAAAAGAGAATGACACATGAGAGTCATGTGTGAGTAGGGCATTCTACCAAAACACCACAACATAAGGGATTGAGTGATAGTGAGGGTTTAGAGCCCGAGGAGGGTGGGCCACAAGAGGACTGGTCAGGGTAGGGGTGGTGGCTGGCCATCAGACTTACTGTCAGCACTACTGTAAGCAAGGTCTCTTTGTGTTCTGTGTGCAAGAATATTAATGAAATATTTTATAATTTAATGTTAGTAGGACAATTTTTAAACAAAGCAGTACGTATCCTTTCAGTGTATTGTCTTTTATGGTTTTGCTTCCAGGGAGCTCAGAGATAAACACAATACTCAACTGCATCGGCTGTATCCTCCTTGACTTCTAGTATCACTCACCCCACATTCTTTTCACTGGAAAAGGTTCACTGTATAGAAGCGTTTAAAAAGCCTTTCCTTATTCACAAGGACAATAGTTAGGGGGCATACAGAAACCCACAGATATTTTGAAAATGACAGCCATAAGCTGAACTTAAAATTTTTTTTGTCTTATGTATATGGCTGTTTTGTCTGCGTTTATGTATCCACCTTGTGTATGCCTGGTCCCCATGGAGACAGAGAGTGTATCTGGTCCTCTGGAACTGGAGGTCCAGAAGGTTGTGAGCCGCCATGTCAGTGCTCAGAACTGACCTGACTGAGTCCCCTCCTAGGGCAGCTAGGGCTCTTAACCACCCACGTGTCTTTCCACATGACCTTTCAAAAGCACATCCTCAGGAACAAAGCACGGATTTAGTTGCTTGTGGGTAAAAGTAGAGTATCCTCAGACAATGATGAATCAGGGATCATCAGGAAAAGTCAGGAATCGGGAGATCATCACTAGTTTAAGTGGCTTTAAAATAGCCCAGCATCTGCTAGTAAGGAGGAAGGCAGGAATTCAGATCTGCAGAGTCCTCTGGCCTGGGATACAGGCTCCTGACCACTGTCCAGAGTCCTCCAGCCTGGGCTGCAGGCCCCTCACCACTGCCCAGGGTCCTCTCATCAACAGTTAGCCTGTTAGCAGAATGCAGCCTGCTGATGTATCATTAGGAAAGCCAGTCACACTGGCATGTGTTACCTGGAAACTGCACCAGAGCGTAAGCCTACTCACTACCTCTAGACTCCCGAGAAAGGCAAACTGTCTTCAGCAGAACTCGGGCACATGTAGCCCTGCTTATCCACAGGGTACATCATCATACATACACTAACAGTTACTTCAATATGTTCTTCATAGGCTCTGGTCAAAATCTGATTTATTCTTCCCATTCATTTGCTTGTAAATGTTTCCCCAGGACACGGCATGCCGATGAAACGTGAGACACCATGGAGCCACTTGGATTCTACCATGGCAAGTCAAAGGCATTTCCACAGTGTGGGGGACACTGCCAGGTTGTCCTCGACCCTCGTCTGGTTCTAGAGAGCTGGGGAGAGGAGGCAAGGCATCACTTTAATTGTGGCACTATTGCACAAGTAACCCCTGCAATGACAAGTTGCTTTCACATGGACTAGGCTTAGCATTAAACCCGCCAACATCTCTGGCCTGTGCAGAAGTTTGAAAAGTCTGGTATCAACGTAAGAAAGCAAGAACACAACGGTAAGGAAGAGGACAAGCATTATTACTACAATTCTAATAATAATCATCGTTATTTATTAGTTGCCTGCTTTGTGGTAGGAAGGGAACTAGCCCAGACATGCTGGCTTTGCTAACAGATGTTTGGCCATGATTAATGAAGCGCATCTCGGAGCACTTAACTACAGACACAGGACCAAAGAGTCTCTCAGATTAGGAAAACAGTTGCCTCTACAGCTAGGAAGCTCGGGAAGTTTCAGTTCCACGCTGGTAGCCCCTCCTGACTTCTCTGGCTTCATTTTCCTGGCCCCTGATCAAGTACACACTGTTTCTTTTCTATTTGCTGTATCAAAAGCAATTTTGTTATTTCTGGAAGTGGGTCGCAATTAAAACTTAACCAGAGGAGCTATGCAGAGCTGTTCAGTGCTTGCTGGATAGGGGCTGAAAAAAGGGATGGCTTTCTGCAAGTACTGGCTTTGCAAATGCTGTTTGTTCTTCCCACTTGACCCCTGTCCTGACCCAATTAGATGAGTTGCTATCTCCACCACTAGACAGCTTGCCCATCCCCAGGGGAGTATGTGGCTCACTTAGCTCTGGAATGTGGGACTCATGACCTTCAGATTAGAGAGTTTTTCCTCTTTCATCGTGCTCTCTCAAAAACAGCCACAAGCACCCCGAAGCCTACGGTACTAATCAAATGGCCTCCAGGAACTTGACAGCATTTAGAGCTGCAGCAGCTAAGACAGTTCGGTGATGAGCTGCACTTGGCTCACCTAGTCAGGTATCAGTGAGGAGAGAGCTGCAGCTGCTCATCACAGGCCAGTGCTTCAGGAAACGCCCCCAACCGTGAGTCTCTCACTATGCAAAGGACACTCATACAGCCTTTAAGACAGTCGGCACCCTATGCAACAGCTGTCTTCAGGAAATGCTAGATTCCAGCCTACCTGCTTCTCTAGCTGCTTTTCTCTGAACATGCCTGTTACATGAGCACGCATGCTCCATGGTTACTTCTGGTCTCCCATTAGTTCCTGTGTTGGTGCAGAAATCTGTGAGCCAGGGCAGCCCCTGAGGAGCAGTGGGTCAGACAGGAAGTGAGTTCTGAAGCCACCAGGAATGCAGACTTCTGACACTTCTGACAGATTCCCGGAGGTCTTCATCCAATACACTTGTCCAGGTAATAGCATTTTTGAAAGTGATTAACTTAATGTTCTGATAAAACGTGTGTGGGGAGTGGGGAGGTGTCACCAAGCTCTGGAACACCTGTAAATGCAACATGGGTCAGACAGACTTGTCAGTCAGCCCAAACCTTGCTTTGGCACCACCAGATGCCGAGGGCCCTGTACTTTATTCTTCCAAAAATGCGTCATGGAGAACCCTGAATGACGCAGCCTCAAGAATAACACAGAATGTTAAACAGTTTGCTCCCAGCTCTCTCCTTGTCTCCCTTCTCTTCTGTGCATTTTGATTCTTTAGTTTTAAACACACACACACACACACACACACACACACACACACACCTTTTCAGTTTTCGTCACTGTAACAAACACAGGAGAAAAGCAATACACAGGAAGTAACTCACACTTAAGCTCACAGTTTCAGAGGGTTCAGTCCATGATGACATGGCTCTGTTGTTCCCGACCATGGTGACACTGACCATGATGGCAGGGAGCTTTTGGTACAAAGCAGGCCAGTTCATGGCAGCCAGGAAGCAAAGAGACTAAGGAAGAGAACATGACCCTGCCTCCACTGCCTACTTCTTCCAACTCGGCCCCATCTTCTAGATTCCCCTACATCCCAATAGTGGCCTCACAGGGTGAGTCCACTGAAGGAGTGGTCCAGGGAGTCGGTCTCTAGCCACACAGTCTCAGAGACTGCCCCAGAGACTCTCACCAGAATATTGTTTGGTGGGGCCAAGCCTTCCCACATGGAACTTTAGGTGAGATACTCGATATTTAACCCATAATAATAGAGCCAGAAGGGGAGATGATCAAGTGGTGGGCATAGGACCTGCCTCTGGGGGCCGGTAGCCAGATCACCAGTGAGGGCAAGCTCTGGGAGGGGCAGGATGTACTCTGCTCTGGGAGAAGAGGAGGCCTAGCTATGACCCTAGGAAAGACCCTGAAGCAGTACTAAGACGTGCTGAGTGTTACTCGTGGTTCTGGCCACCATAAGATGCTGTGACCTCCGTGAACCCCAGTTTTTATTTTATTGTATAGAGCATGAATGGAGTGTCTCCTATATTCATATGCTTCCCATGGACAATCCAGCCGTACAGCACTAGGCTCTGGATAATGACTGTCATCATCTCCTGGGCCACTATCATGGTCAGAATATGTAGAGCAGCTCCCAGAGAACTGTATGTTGAAGGCTTGTCCCAGGCTGTCAGTTGAGGGCTTTTAAGAGGTGGGCCTTGGTTTATGGTGGTGTGACCTCAAACAGTATAGCAGAACCTCAGCTTATCCCTCTGTTATTGCCTTCTTCCCCTGTCCCTCCTAGTTTGTGACAGAAGCTTGCACCATAATATTACCAAAGGCTTAAGGTACTAGGACCATTTAATTCAGGTCTGAAGTCCCAACCTGAGCTAAAATGTTGGTTCCATCTGGGTGTGGTGGTGTGTGCTGGAAGCCCCGTATACTCAGCAGGACGATCAAGCATGAGGACCAGGAGTTCTAAGCCTGCCTGGGCTATATGGTAAGATCAGATCTAAAGACACAAGGGGCCAGTGAAGTGACTCAGTGGGTAAAAGCCCTTGGCATCCAACCAGACAGGCCGAGTCCCATCATCGGGACCCACGTGGTGGAGGGAGAAAATCGAATCCCACAGCTGCCCCTGACATTGTGCACTTGTACACTGTGAATCCACACACCGTGTTCCCCTATACACACACACTAAGGAAATACATCTAACAACAGGAAGGAAAGAAGGAAGGAAGGGAGGAAGGAAGGAAGGAGGAAATAGCCCTTTGCTCTTTACCAACTAATTTCCTTGAGCATTTGCTATATTAACACTAAGGTAGCTGATAAAATCACTATAGAAGGAAGTCCCAAAATCCTCTTATGTTTGTGGGTAGATGGAAATCTTGCAGAGTGGGTAGCCGGCTGGAATCCACCTGGCCACATCTACTTTCAGCTACAACTTTACAAGAAAGAGAGGTAGTTTTCCTTTCAGGAATTGGTAATGTCCAAGCACAACTGTATTTTACCAAGGCATGTCCTCGAGGGTGAAAAGAAACAACTTAGACAAGGAAAGGCTCATGTGGTGGATGGGTGTCAGGTTGGGTTGAGTGCAAGGCTGATGCTCTGTCACGGTGTGCCGAATGGGTACCAGGACAGCCACACCCAGCACCAGAGTCCTTCAAACCAGACACTGTCTGTGGCTGAGGTCACCCGCTATAATGCTGGAGTAACAGGCTATATTTTTTACAAAGGAAACACCAGTTGTCTTCAGAGAGCAAAGGCTGCAACCATAACAACAGGAAACCTTTATCGAATGATAAGAAACAAACTTCTGCCGTTGAGAACAGTGAGAAAGAGGAAAAGTGAGAGCTGTAGGCATGGAAGGGCTTGCGTCTCTGTGTCTGAGCATAGTAAACATGTGCTTGGTTGGCCTTCCAGCAATGAGCCAGTGCCCGCGAATGACACCATTACCCCATGGCTAGACACGGAGAGCTTGCAGCTTCCAGGACACAGCAGCACCGTAGGGCCTCGCAAGCAGAGTCAAGGTGGGAAGGATTTGCCCAGCATTGGCTGTGGTACATGTATTCTCAGCTCACAGCTCACATGAGCTAGGACTAAGTGATTAGCCTTACTTTTGCATCGAGGGAAAAGGTGTCCCAGAGAGGTTGAGGGTTAGACAGAAGGTCACACAGCCTATAACTAACAGGGAATGCTTCAGGCAACTCTTTCTGCCAGTGACTGAAGCCAGAGCTCTCTCCACTCTGCCACCTGACTCCTTTAGCCAGGAGGCTTCAATGACCCCAAGGACAGGGTAGACACTCTAGACTTCCTTTTGTCCTCTCCATCATCCTGGGGCAGGAGCAAAACAAACACCACTGCAGTCATTTTGCAATCATGGCACCATTCCCCTTAGAGACGACAGATCATAGCAGCCATGGCAGACAGTGGCAAATCGAGTGTCTGCTGAGTTGCTTGTGACACAAAAATGAAAGAAGCCTCTTGGTGATAGGCAGGGGACTGGGGGTTTATTCCAAATCACTGTAAGGAGGTGAAACAGTCAACCATGTACCCTGCGTTCATCTATAAACCGTACCTCTAGGTGAGGTGAATTCCCACGTGTAGAAATACTTCATGAAATGAACAAAGAAGGAATGCTAAAACAGGAGCAACGTCACTCACCTAACAGATCCAAGAGGTGAGCAGCGGGCACCGGGAGCTGCTTCTGGGACACACAGGAAGACAGCCAGAGAGCAGGTGCCGCCATCTGCATACCAACAATTCTGATTGAGACTAAGTGTCTTAGTCCAAATGCCACGTGATAGGAGACACAGAGGCCAGAGAGGGTGGGCACTGCATGGTGGGAACACATCAGGCAATGGCTCAATGGAGAGATATTACAGACATGACCCGGTTTCTTGCACAGACAAAGTACAGGAAATAAAGTAGAGCGGGTAAGTGGCAGATTAAAGACAGGTGAGTGAGGTTAATAAAAGCAGGAATGTGGTGTGTAATAACAATGCATACATGTGCATGGATACATGCGTATGTTTATATGCAAATAGACTTGGGGTTTAAAGGGCATAGAAGCACGCAAAACTGATTACCACAAACATCGGGGCAGTGGTCCCTTGTGTGGAGAGGCCGGGTTTGGGGGACCGTGGACTTCTCCGCATCTGGGGAGCATAGCTGCTGCCATGCGTGGTGGGTGTGGTGTTTTCCACGTAGGATAATGAGAGTAGTATGCAGCTGGCCCCTTTCCCTGCTCACACGACATCTCTAAGTTCAGAGTCCCAAATGACTCAGGCTTGTCTCCTGCTGTGAAGTCCATTTTATGGGAGAATTCCTTCCAAAACCTGGCTTATTTAAGATGAATATCCTATGCTCCTGCCATAATAAAGGAGCAGTTTCACTTTTGGCTAAACAAACGCAAGAGGCTGATGTCAAAATATGGCTGCTTTCCCTGCTTTGTCTCCATTTCCTTGACTCGGGGCTTTACTGCATAGCCAGGCTAGCCTACAGCTAGCATTCTTACTTTGCAATGGCAGGTGGTGGAATGTGAAGCTTGTGGCGTTGTTCCTGATGTGGGTACCACTGTCTACATCATGAGCTCTTCCCTTGTAGAACATCCTAGAATACAGTGCTCTTGCTCCCTCTAAAACACAGGGGCTTCTTTATTATTCCCACCTTGGATAGTGTAACAACACCTCTCTTCATTCCGAGTCTCTTCCATAGAGTGAAAAGTCTCCTGGTCACAACATGTACTGTCTCCAGTAGAGCCACAAGAGTTCCCTGGATCTTTCTCCTGAAGGCCTGTCTGTCCCTAGTATTCCAACCCCTCAGTGCTCCTGCCTTCATGATATCTACCTGGGTAACACAGACCGTTGTGTGCTGGGACTTTCTGTACACACATGAGTGCTCTCCCACTCTTGTCCCTGTGGATAGGCTGTGTGCCAGAAGGCATCACAGAGACATCTAGCTCACTCTTGCTCTCCAGGTCTGCGGCAGAACCACCTGGGAGAGGTTTCCAGCATATTGATATCTAGGCATCAGTCCCAACTAACGGAAACAAATAGAATCCTAAAACGTGGCCCTGGTAATTCTGGGTAGAAATCCCAGCTGGGATGAAGCGTAGCTGGCTAGCCTAACTTTGGCCATCTCTGTACTAACTAGGTCCCAGGTATACCATCTTTTGGACAATTTCTCAGATGGATTCCTTCATTGGGGAAACTGATCTTGTAGTCACATGAATTCAATATGAGGGACATGAAAGACTCATGCATACAAACTCATTATGTAAATGAAATAAAGAAGTTGTTGTTGCCAGCTGCTTCTGATACGGTCTCCCTATGTACACACACGGGAACACTTACTGTAAGAACTCATTATTAACATCAGCAAGGTTCTCACCAATGGAAAGGACTCTTCTGCCTCATGCCCAGTCACACCTTCTAGGACAGCTCCTTCTTGGCTTTCACTAATAACTGCCAGCCCAAACGGCAGGAGAGATAGCAGGAAGGCTGGCTGAAGTGGGGGGGTGACACAGACCTCTAGGAGTAGACTAAACTTCTGAACATAGCTTGGGTAGGAGAACCCAAGCCTCCCACACAAGCAGTGGACAAGCCCTCTATCCTGACTGGAATTAGAATTTTCAGCTTTGTAGTCCTTCTTGAGAATTTTCTAAGAATTTGGTAAGTTGGTTCTTCTGTCTTCTGTACTTGCTTTTTGATGGTGTTTCTATACTATGACTAATGAACATGAAACCTTCTACAAATGCATAGCTTTAATTCATAGTGGAGAGTGGACTATGCTGGGCAATGAATTGTCCACAGAAATGACTTTCCTAAGTGAGGGAAGCTACTGGCGCTGAGGGTCCAGACTCTAACAGGATTACGACATGATGAAGCAGTCCTCTTCCTCCTTGTCACTATAAATGGAATGACTAAGGACTAACATTTTGGGTGAACCAAGGTTATCATAGTTTCCACCAGTCATTGCTGCTGGGCCACAGTGTGACCATGCCCTGTGGACCTGGCATTAATGTTGTTTTGGCTCCCATGGTTGTACCCTTGGTAGGTAGGCTTCCCTTCACAGGCATGCCTTGAGGCTGGTTGTTTAGAACTGTGATTGGCTCAAGAAATGGGTAGAAATCTCTAAAGCTCACATATACCACATTATTCTCAATTTCATTGCTGGGTAACAGCATATATGACTATGAACATGTATGTTTGGACACATGATTGCCTCAAGACCAATACTAAGCTGCCCATGACAGTCTTTTGATTACATCCCTACACTGAAAATAAAGAATGCATTTGTACATAGAATGCCCCAGGCAAGAACAAAAAGCAAAGCAGAGATCCTCTGACAGTATGGATGAACTCCACAAAGGTTAATGGTCTAAGGAAGTCAGATTCCAAAGGATCAGACTGGAGACTCGCAGGAATAGCGAAGGAAAGTCCGGGACAGTGTATCCATGCACTGATCAGTGCCCTGGGGACTGGATATACAGATAACTCCATTCAGTTGGCTCTTGCCACGATAGTGATATATAATGTATACCATATGATATTTATTATACTCTGTATATTTGAAAGCATCAATTAAGTTAAAAGCTGCAGGGTTGTATTTAAATGAAGACCCTATGAACTCTGAGGCCCACAGGCAGGTTTGTGTGCGAGTCAAGGACGGTGTCGGGCATCTGGACACTCAGCAATACTTCTAGCTTCTTTCTAGGGTCCAGTCCAGGTTTCCAAGGAGGTAACTTAGCATATTTAGCTTCTCACTCTATACAGATTTACTCTGAGTTTTCCTAGTCAAAGCGCTTTGATCTTTCATTTCAAGCAGAAATGGACTGCCAGCTAGCAGTATTGAGATGTCAATGTATTTTCTTTCATGCTCACACCAAGTGTGGTAAATAAAACAATTGGCACATTCATGGCTGTAGCACTAGCATCTGGTATAATCTGACAGGTGATGTAGAGACTCAGGGACACAGTGGTCTGGGCAGCACTCAGTCTCTGTTTAATAGGCTGTGTTTTCTCCTGTGTGATGTAACACATGGCTAGAGCTGTAAATGGCCATGAATAGTTGGTGTTGTGGAATTAATTCCTGCACTAACTTTATTTTTTTCTAAGTTTTCCACTATCTTTAAAATTTCCTCCTAGAATTATGAACACAAGAGGTGAGACTTGGGTAGGTTTTAAACACTAATTTGTTACTGCGTGTGCTTGTCTAATATTGGCTGACACGGTCATTCTAACACAAAAATGGCAGTACTCACTGCCCCTTTGAACCAAAATGAACAAATTAAAAGTTAACATAGTAATCTCTTTCTGTTTCTTTCAGATAGGTCCCATGGTCTTGGCAAGAAGGAATATTTTAAGTGGGGAAAGAAGGGTTTATAGAGGGGCTGGAAGAGTCATGGAAAGAGAAGGAAAAGAAAGCACTATTTGTAGTAATTTCAACGGTGACCCTACAAATTATGGATTGGGGGTCAAATCCAGCCAAGTGCCTACTCCCATTTCCTTTTATTTTTTAAATGTTTTTCATTTATTTACTTTTATTGAAACTGGTAGGGGCACAGATATCATGACACTCATGTGGGGGTCAGAGGACAACTTCTGAATTGTTCTCTTCTTCCACATCTATGTGGGTTCTAGAGGCCAAACTCAAACTGCCAGGCTTATATCAGGCAATCTTGGTGTTCAGTCACCTATTTTGATGAAAAAAAAGTTTTGTTGGACATAGCTACACTCAGACACTCATTTATTTACATGTCTTCCGTGGCTACCTCTCCACTTCAGCAGCAAGGGTGAAGGAAGGTGGGCAAAACCCCAGGAGACCCAGCAAGAGGCCCAAATAGTCATTATCTGACTCTTCATGGCAAACATTTACCAACTTCTGTCTGAAATGAGAACACTTAGATTTAAATTTTCATTTAAATTTCATTTAAATCGACTAACTCATGTCTTTCTCATGGTATGAGGAAGCTAATACGTTTTTTGACTGCGTCACTGATCATTGCTACTAAACTCCCAGCAGGCCACGATGTTTTAACAGCACTGCAGCGTGCACTTGCCATTGTTACCAAGGCACTACGGAGGTACACAGTAAAACACAATTTTACCTTGCCATGCCTTTGCAGACCCGCAGACTCTCCCCTCCTGTTAGGCATTCATACTATTCTAGCACTGAGAATCCTACTCTGCCCTGTGTTCATGTTCCCATGACTGAAATACAGTCAAGTGTCATATTGTGGGCCTTGGTGGCAGGATCACAATTTCAGGACTAATAAAAATAAATACACTGGTGAAGAAGCACATGCCCCATTCCTTGGAGCTGGTCTTTATAATAGTGACACGAGACAGGCATTGTCTCTATGGTAACAAGATAGGGAAACTGAGGCACAGAAAGGCCCTTTACACAAAGCCACATAGTTAGCCATAACCTGTATTAGAACAGTTCTTCTCCATGGTTAAAAATGATGCTACAGGATCTTTCTCTGACAGGTATCCAGCAAAAACCAGCCGGTGGTTTTGTTGTTTATTTGTTTCTGTAAAAGGCCAGTTACATCGGGCTTCCAGGGTCAAATGAAACTGCCTGCAACTCCTGACCTCAGAAAGGAAGCAGCCTTAGACCTAGGGGCACATGGCATGGCTGTATTCCAGTGCACTCTCATTCCCTGAGCAGGCAGAGGGCCAGAATCTGTAGTGCAATGACCTGGGTCAAGATGGTCCCATGGCCATCAGATGCTATTATTCTGTGTGCCTGACACAGAGCTGCTGCACAGGGAGAGGTAGAGGCAAAGTCTCAGGACAATTACCTTTAGAAGTAACAAACATGGTCTGGGCATAAGGAAGAGGCCACTCTCAGCCATCCTCCCCATCCTGGCTAGCTAATATCAAGTTCTGTTATTTGTGTCTGAACCTGAAAATTTGGGAAATTATGCACCCTGATCTAAAAATCTCATCTCCACAGCATAGGACCAGCTTAGGAGGTAAGAGAGGAGCAATTGATAAGTTGTAGGCAATGTCCCTATATCATGAGGGAGAGAATCAGATTGTCCTTATCTGCATTCCAGAATGCATGACAAAGGCCAATGGATTGTCCAGTAGAACGGAGTGACATGTCGTCTCTACATCGTCTCCAGTTCATTTTGAATAAGATGCTTGGAAGTCTGAGAAGTCAAAGGGATGTGGGGGAGTGAGAAGCTGGGGATGGAGGAGAGAAATAAAATTCCAGGTTTGCTCTCCCCAGATGTGCATGGTCTGTCCAGCAGAAGCCAGGTCCTGCTGCACATTGATAAGGGCTGAGATGTAGCCTCCATACCACAGCTCTGTAAGCTACCTGTAGGTCCTCTGCTGTCCTGTGGCAAGCCTTTGGGCACGTGGGGGGCTGTGTGGACATGATGTGTAATTCCATACTAATGCAACACAGAAGGCCGGGTTGTATGTTTCTACATAAAGAAGCAGATGACCTGACTGATTGTCAATGGCAACAACTCATCAGGATCACGGACATGAAGGCAGCCAGCAGCATATCCCCGCCATTATCCTGAGAGGGAATAGAGGGAATGTTTTCTGATACTCTGATCAACCAAAGTTTCAGGATATGAAGAGAAAACTCACCCTTCACATATAATCTAATTAACATGCCACCCCTAGAAGTCTAGACTGTTCCTCCGAAGGTCAGTGATTCCCAAGAACCTCGGTGCAGGAGGAGACTGAGACATAGCGCACAAAACTTCTCAGCCCTTTAGAGTTATCATTGCCGTGGCATAAGAGAAGTAGGCAATGACAAGGTTCCTTAGACAATGACAAGGTCCCCTGCAACTTCTGCTAGCGCAGAAACACAAGCAAACAATTAAGAGGACGCCTTCTGTAACTCTGCTTGCTAGCACCACTCAAAGTGGAGGGGTGTGTCAAGGCTTACTGTGCTACCTGCTGTCTTTTTCAGGATCCCCGAGACCACTAACAGGAGGAGGACAAGTCCATATCTCAACTGGAGGTGCCTCCTGCAGATGGGTAGTGATTTATATATGGTTTTTTACCTGAATGGTGAAGATAATGCTGAAAGAGTTGAGAAATACAAGCGAGCAGTAGACAAGCTGCAAAAATGAGAAGTTCATGCGAAGACATCATATAAATGCCAACTTAACAAATAAAGGAGGTTAGCCATTATCTCCAGATAGGCTTTATACTGGGCAAGGAGACCCGGGGAGGGGTCACTCATATGGAAACTGAGCCACACGCTCCATGCGCTGTGCACACCTGGGCGACGGATGCAGGAGAGTGGAGAGTATACAGCCTCGGTAACAGCTCCAGGGTAGGGAGCTGCTGTCTGTCTTTCCAAATGTTCCCACAGGTCCATCTTTGATCTGGTGGCATGGCTTCTCTGACTGGCAAAAGAGCAGCAAACGTGAGCTTCTGCGGCCCAGTGACAGTCAATCTGTCGCTTCTTAGGACTCACCCACGCAGGGTCTCTGCCTTCTCCTGCGGAATCAGGCACCAGGTGCCACACGACAGCTGCACAAGTCTCTGGTTAATGATGTCTCCTTCCTGTGTCACTTGCCCACTCCTCGCCTGTAACTTCTCTCTCATCCTCACAAGCACACCCTCACTCTAGACTCTCGGTGTGTGTCCTAGGGAACTCAAACTAAGGAATTATCTGTGTTTTTTTCTTCTGTCATAGCCTGGGATATCCCCCTCCCCTCCTTGTGTGACAGAATGTAGCAAGGCTTAAAAATGTCTCACATAGGAGGCAGGTAATTCACTGAACCGCTATTCCAGCCACTGATGCAGGGAATTTATAAAATGTTTCTCTAGGCTGTTTGCTTGATAATCTTATTGTATAAGGAATATTGACCACAGAGTAGAGTTGTTAAATGACTTGAGACTCACAGAAGGACAAAGGAACTAGACCTACAAAACTGGTCCACCAGCCCCATTGGTCTTTGCTTAGTAACTAAGTAACTGAACTGAAATGATCAGACACTGGATCTCAACAGTTTCCACAGACCACAGGCACACACTCAGGTCTGGGTACCCTGATAAGAATCTTTACATTTTCATATTCCATCACTACCAATATGGTATCAAGACACTACAGTTTCCCTTCTAATCTATGATTAGATCTATAAAAATTCTGCATATAACTTAATTTAGACTTAATACTTTTTTTTCCTGGGGATGAAGCTATAATTTCCAACATGTCAGCAGTAAGATATAATCCATTGAGCTGAATTGAGTTAAAATTTCAATGCACCCTTATTTAATAAAAAGCATTTTAAACTCACTGGGCTTCATAAGATGATAACAAAATTCTTTAAAATCCAATAAAGATGGGAGTGTTGTAATATGAATAAAATTTGAATGGGTTTCTGCAATAAATTCAGGATTTGAATATAGTATTGAGGGCTACCAGGCCAAATCTGTAGGTTCCGTCTAAGTTTTGAATTATATTATGAAATATTGCATTGCCCTACTGTGACATCTCACAGTGCAGTGGTTCCAGTCCCTAGATGGCTTTGGCTCTCCTGGGTCTTTTGTGATTCCAATATGAACTTCGTTGTATTTCTATCTCTGTGAAGGATGTTACTGGCATTCTGATAGGGATAGAACTGGCAGTTTCTGTGGGTAGTGTGGACATTTAAAGGAAATCTCTTAACCCATGAACAAAGGACATCTTTCCATCTATTTGTTTCTTCTTTATTTAATGGCTTTCACTTTGAATTCTACTACCTCAACTGCTGCTACGTATTCTCAGTAACGACTATGAACAGGATCCCACAAAGTACAAAGTAAATGCACGTGGACTGGATGGAGCCCAGGGATAAGACCAGACCCCGCTAGAAGTTTGACTTCAACAGAGAAGCCAATGGCACACTGGGAAGTACAGGTCCTGTGGCAGGTGATTCTTGGAAAGCTGCATGTTCTCACGCAGAAAAACTAAGTGAGCCCTTTAGATCTCCCACATGCAAAAGCCAGTATAGTAAAGACTTAAGGTAAGACTTGGGAGTCTCAGACTCCTAGAAAAGAACACGAGGGAATATTCAGGACACAGCTTGAATGAGGATCTTGAAACACACACACATACACACACACACACACACTGCAACAAAGGTGAAATGAGACAAAACTAAGAGTTTCTAGAAGGGGAAGGAAACAGAAAACAGAGTGAAGACCCAATGTAGCCTGAGGGAGGCAAGGATTGCAAAATGTTATTTATCGCTAATATAGACCCCCAAAATCTGCTGTGACATTAACTTGTTGCTAATGAAAAGTAGCATATAGTGTCCTTAAAAGATGAATGCTCATTTGCTACTACCCAATTCTAACAGCTGAATGTCCTAGCAGGTATTTGACAGCCAGTCATATAAAAGGATATATGAATCCAAACTGTTGGATGGAAAAATCGCTCCCAATAAAGCAAATTGAAACTGAGCAAAAGGAGAGAACACTAACTCTCAAAAGAAGACCCACAGATGACCAGCTGGTCTATGACAAGGAACTCAGCATCATTAACCATCAGGGGAACACATAGCGGACTACAGTGAGATGCCACCTGACTCCAGTCAGAGTGGCTGTTACCACAAAAACTGAAGATATCCAGTGTTGCCGAGGCTGTGGTGAACAGGGACGGCATCAGTGGGTATGTAAATCACATCATCCACTGCTGAACACTGGGAATTCCTCAGGACACTAAAGTAGAGCTGTGCTGTGAGATGTTAGTACTACTACTGAATGTCTGCCAAAGGCAATGGAGTCAGCCCACCCCAAAGACGCCACATTCCCAAGAGCCAAGATGCAGAATCCACCTAGCTGCCTACAAGCACGTTAAAGAAGAGTATGCAGGAGACAAAGGATGCTTTTCGGCTATTGCAAAATGGGATCATGCCATTTGCAACACCACAGATGAACGCTAGAATGTTGTTATGTGAGATGAGCCCAGCACTGAAAAACAAGTATCATACAATGCAGCTCACACACACATGATCTCTTAAAAGAGTAGTTGTGGAAACAGAATGTAAGCTGAAAGGGGTGGTACACACCTGGAATCTCATAGAACCAGCACATACTCACCTCGTGTATGCCAGGAATCTCAGCTGGGCGGGGAGAGGCTCTGGCAGCTCACTCCAAACCATCCTGGGCTACATAATGAAACCCTGTCGAAAAGCAACCAACCAAGCATGCATCCAATCAAAACAAAAACAAAACCAAGAATCTGGGTGGTGGTGGCATAGGCCGTGAATCCCAGCATTCAGGAGGCAGAGGCAAGCAAGCCTCTGAATTTAAGGTCAGCCTTGTCTCCAGAGATAGCACCAGGACTGCCAAAGTGACACAGAGAAACTCTGTCTTGAAAAACCCAAGTCAAAACAAAACCATGAAATCAAACAAAGAAAAACAAGAATAAATAAAGAGGAGGAGGATGGTCAGCAGAAGTTGGGGTGCTTGCCAGAAGAGTAGAGACAGGAGGGAGCTACTCCCATTGCATGAAAACAAAACAAAAGAACAAAAACAAACAAACAAAAAACCCTTGCAGATCAACAGGAAAAGCAGCCTGCAGCAGACCAGCGTGTGGCAGGGTAACTACAAACATGGACACGAGGAACGATGAAGGCACGTGGAGCAAGGCAGAGCTCTCAACACTGCACACAGAGCACTGTGGCAGTGGCCTGTGCCTCCTGGGACCCGCCAGCCCATTTTCTTAAGCATCTGCTTCCTTAGCCCATGAATACCTATATAAACACTTTAAAAGTTAGTGTTGGAAACCAAGTACATAAGGCCCTACACGTGCAGTTCCGAGGTGACGTGGAAATATCAGGCACCAAATAAAAAACATGCACAGGGTAACACGAAGAGCTGTTTTTATCTCAAGGCTGAAGAAAGGGTAGGTATCAAATTTCATGATGTAGTTTCAATGGCGTTATGAAGACAGTTGGGTCAGGAAACAGCCTTGCTGCTCAGTCACTGGTCCATGCTCCAAACACACTTTTCACATACATTTAAGACTTCTTGCTTCAACTTCTGTTTCTGTCAAATAAAATATCCATGGTAGGTAGAAGAAAGGAAGCTATATGGCCACTTATCCTTTAGGATGAATTACTGTACTTTGTTTTGATAGAGCACTGGAGCACATATGCTTTGCTGAGAGTTCCAGGAGAAGAAGGAAGTATCAGTTAGAATTCAAAGGAGCCCAGACCCCAGCGACCGCCAGCACTTTACAATGGTGTCCAAAGCTATATCTAAAAACAAATGTTCAAATTAATAAAATCTGTGCTTTGTTAATCTCTGAGTTAGGGGTGTTCTAAACATACAGGTTGGGGACCAGCAAGTTTGGTCATGTCAGAGGAGCAGCAGGTGACAATTGAAGTTCCAGGTCTCTGAGGGGTGACAGCAGCTGGCCCCACAGACAGCAGTGGTTTCTAACTTTTGTTAACCAATGGGACTGGAGACTTACCTAGCCAGGAAGCAGGGACCCTGTGCTCCAAGACTCCCATCTGGCCATGTTCTATTCCTCCTACCTGTCTTGGCACATCACTGGGTCACTCTCCTTCTTCCTGTCTTAGACCCCTGGCACATCACCGGGTCACTCTCTGTCACATGCATTTTGGGTGCCAACTGCATGTACACTGTGAGGTGATTGTGTGGACCAGCAAGAAGCCCTCCTGCCATCTCCCTTCTGTGTGAACTGAGACAGGGCCAGGGCCACCCAACCCCACCCCGCAGCAAGTGACTAGTTTTCTGCTGCATAGGACATCTAGTCTACCTGCCCGCCCTGCTACCAGTGAATGGCATTTCTTCTCACCCCTTTTCCCTTTGCCACTAGTGATCTCTCTGTACTCTGCCTTCAACCGTTTTATAGATTCCATAGACAAATGAAATCCCAGCAACTATGTTGGTGTAGACCTAGAATCCCAGCTCCCGGAATCAGATGCAAACGGTGTGTAAATGTGAGGACAGAGTTAGATATATGTTGAGGCATTGCTTCAAAACAAAACAAAGGGCTAGGGACAGGAGCATGTGTGTAGTTCAGTATCCAGCACCCACACAGGAGGCCAGAGGGGCAGGAGACTAGGATCCCTGGGGTTCCCTGTCAACCAGGTTAGCTGACTTTGCACAGTTTTAAGTTGATCTAATACTCCATCATGTATATCCATGATGACACATACACATCCTGCATTTCTCAGTTCATGGGCGCCTAGGTGACTTCTAGGGTTCAGCCTTTATGACTTAATGTCAGTTGAATTTTAATGCTCACGTGTTTTCATTTAAATTGTATAGCTAGGTATATGTTTTAGTAGTTGGTGATACTGCAGGCCATTCACAATGCTTCATGCTCCCCCCTTGAAGCTGAGCGGCAGTGTGTAACATGTATGTATGTTGTGTGTGGGGTGTAAGTACATTCACCCATCTTTAAACAGTTACTTCCCCTGTCCCTTCCCCTCGTCATCTGATCTTACTGAATGCAGTAATCTGCATATACAGCTGGAAAAAAAGTTACAGTGAAAATTGCAAGTCTGTTCCTGTAACATCAACTACAGCAGCTGCTCTCAGAGAACATGTCCCAGAGTAGAACAGACAAGAGAAACAATAAAATAATAAATTGAGCAACAATAAAATTTGATAATTTCCACTTTTTATGACAAATTAGTGGCTGACAGGAAGTACCAACCAAGCTAACTAAAACATAAAAACAATGAAAGGCACAGGGAGGGATGGGATGGACGGGGTGAGCCGGCAGAGAGGTGATGGAGAGCTCTTTAGGAACTCCACCCCCGTATCTTCACTCCCGGAAACAGATATGGTGACATATTGTTTATGATTTGTTAGAGCCACTGGAGATCAAAATAACAAAGCAGCCATATTAGTTAGCTATAGACACTGAGCATTGGTGGCACACACCCTTAATCCCAGGACTCAGGATTTATGAGATAGATGGATCTCTGTTAGTTCAAGGCCACACTGACGATATGAAATTGATCCAGTCCTAAGAGAAACAGCTCACACATAGGTGATCTGAGCACCTGGAATCACACCCCTTTATCCCAGCACTAGGGAGGTGGAGACAGGAGGATGTGGCTGGGCGGAGAAAGGAATAAAAGGAGGAGGAGACCGGAATTCAGAGCCTTTTGCCTGTGAGGTTCATGGAGACAGGATCGCCATTTCAGCTGGGTAGAGGTAAAATCTACTGTCTTGGCTGCTTTGCTTCTCTAATTTTCAGCTTGAAGCTTGAACCCCAATATCAGTCTGTGTGTGTGTGTGTGTGTGTGTGTGTGTGTGTGTGTGTGTTACAAACAGATTTTCTCTATTGCAGTGTTGGAAGCATTGGCACACTCAAGGGAAGCTGCCTTTTGTTCCTGGAGAACGGGCTTTCCTTTAGTATGGAAGAGAATGTGTGTCAAAGGCTGTGGTCCGTGGCAAAGGAAGATTCAAGATTGAGAAAATTAGGTCTGGATAGAGCTGGTCTGTGGAGCCGATGGTGAAATTCTGAGACCCGTGGCTAGAATGCAAAGCTGTGTGCTTGGTTAACTGGCGAAAAGTAAGTTCACAGCTCACATGTTGCTTCCAAGGGCCAGAGGCCACACTGATTTCATGGCTTTCTCTGAAGTGGAAGCCTCATGGATGTCTGGCTCTGTTCAACAGGTGAGCAACCCGGGGCCCAGAGTTCCTCAGCAGGGTTTGCGCTCTGTCCTGGACACCAGGCTGGTCACCTGCTCACAGTCACAGGGAGGAGCAGATCTAAAGCCCCACATTCCTCAGAGGGGTGGACGGGCACGCGGAGCAGCCTTGGTGCAGATGCCCAGTACCCTCATCTGTGCTTGCTACAGCACCATCCCTGCATTACCATAGCAACATGAACCCCACACACTTTCAAAGGCCCATGAGGGCAGTTCCCCTGGTGGGAATCCCTACTGTAGGAGAAAGACCAAAATATGACATAACCACATAGAACAGAAGACTGTAGAAAGTTTTGGTCCTTGCTAGAGATACATGAAGTTGATGCTGGTGTCCCGGCTATTTTATTACTTACAGGTATCTTATTTACAGTCATTTTTCCCTTTGTGCATGGGGGATATTCACCTTCTTTTCAGATATTTGAAGGTCATATCCAACTTGGCTTAACTCAGTACAGAAGAAAAACCCATGAGCAGTAAAGCCTCCCACAGTTAACCTTCCCACCTACTTGAAATACCCTTAAAAATCAAGACAAAGCCAGGCTACTGATTATCAGTGCGAGTCACTCACAGCTAAGTAGAGCAGCCTGGTGGGCAGATGCTCACACTGTGGTTACAGAGAGCACACTTCAACAGGAGAGAAAAGGTGTCTTAGGGAAGGAGTTTAGGATTCCTAGAACACAAAATGAGCCTGGAGAAACAGGAAATTAGATGAAGACAGCAGGGCTGGATGAGGGGAAGACATGGGCTCACAGGAAGAACTCACTGCAAGGAAAATGTCAGAAACTCAAGGCAGAAGATTACAAGGCAAAACAGTGTGATCAACACAGACACAGCACAGAACAGAAACATCTCCTGGAGTGATGTGTAAAGGGTATACTATGGCATGGAGGAAGCCGTATCCTCACCTACATCCAAGGTGGCAAAGGGCAATGCAAACACAATGACTTTTCCTTGTGAATGCGGCACTATGAAATAATATCTTCAAACGGACCGAGAGCAGGACACAGTGAAGGACAAGAGGGAGCTGAAGGTTCTGGAGTTTGCTTCAGACGGATTTCCATCCAAAATTTCCATTCTGACGCATTAATCTTGGAACGGGTGAGCTTTTTCCATTCAATGCACACTACTTCCCACTCAATACTAAACATGAGAAAGTCATCTCAGCTGTGGCCAGTATCCAACTATCTTTACTGTGGACCCAGTCCCCCAAAGCATAGTTAACCCTACAAAATGACCCACGGTGGTTTAAATACAATTACACTTAAGTTCACCAATCGGATCGCTCCAGAAGGGCAGCAGGAAGGTGGAAGAATAATTAGCTTATGAGAGGTCCCAAGGGGCTGCAGTCCTCCACTGTTTGACTTAAACATTACTTAACCCTGACAGGCTATTTAGCCGTTCTTACACAGCAAAACACTTTCTTCTTCTTCCTGTTCTGGTATTTACAAAGACATTAGGTGGATTTTACCTTCATATCCTGTAAGTCCCAGACCCACAGCTTCATGAAAATTCCGGATTGTGAGCATATAAGCACACCGTCCTTGTTAAACATTTGCCAAGCTGTTTCAGTAAATCCTTCAAGTGTTACAGTGGGTCTGGGCACTTAGTGACTCTCACGTCTCTACAGATCCTCTGGGGCAGGGGCCACATCCTTTATCTGCTGTAGATGAGGATAAAGCTGCAGGTGAGAAGTCTCAGGGCTCCTTTCTGTGTACTCAGAGATGACTTAGGGAAAATATCCTCCAAGACTTACTTTTTCATAAGCCAATGCATGCCTTGTCATACAGATCATAGGTATCTGCGCTACATGGAGGGACTGTAAGTTAGGAGCACGAAACTCTTGGGCCAGAGTGTGTTCTTCTAGTTGCTTGTATGGCCAAGATGGATGGAGTTAAGGGCTTGCTGATGCGAGTTAGGTTAGCACATTCTGAAGAGAGGTTAGAAGGAGCTTGCCCATTTGTTCCCATGCACACTGATGAGCCACACATATTCTTTCTTGGATTATTTCTTTCACTTATCAAAATCAGAGAGAACATCCTGGAGAAGAGGCGAGACTATGTCCTCACCCCCAGTGACCACAAAAGTGATGACTACAACACTAAATGCATTATCAGAATCTTTTGAGATGGAAACTCCTCAAGATGTGGCCGGGGAAGGGAAGTGACTTTGAGAGGAGGCTTCTCCCACAGTAAAAGAGCACTCCTGAGCACTGGTGGAGTGGGTGACAGAGACATAATGAAACCACGTCTGTTTGGGCTCTTCTAAACTTCCAACCCTGTCATTTCATTAGCCTAAAAGCCCTTTCCACAGAGGAGAAGAACACAAAGCCCTACCAGGTCTGTAACTGCCTCAGAAACTCCCAGTAACTGTTGTTTATAGATTTCTTTGACAATAATAAGAAGAAACTGGATAGAGTCCCCAATACAAGTCCCTGTGTGCTAGTCTGTTGGTTATGGGATTCACCCCAACTCAATCTCTTACACATATTTTTTTAGTGGAAAGAGTTAACTGCTGCTGTTTTTTGAGTCAGGATCTGATACTCCCTAGGTAGCCGAGGATCACTTTGAACCTTTAATCCTCCCTTCTTCTACCTCCTGAGAGCTGGATTTACAGGTGTATGCTGGTTTGTGCTATGCTGGGGATCAAACCCAGGGCCTCCAGCATGCTAAGCAAGAACTCTAACAACCGAGCTACAGCCTCAACCCCAGATAACTTTACAAATGATTGTATTCTTAATTGTGTGTGGATGAGGTGTGTGTGTGTGTGAGTTGTGAGTATGTACAACTGTCAGTGTGTTAGTGAGTAGAGACCAGGACTGGAGTTAGATTGGCATGTGTTTATGAACCTCCTGATGTGAGTGCTGAACTCGGGTCCCTATAAGAGCAGTATGTGTTCTTAACTACTGGGCCATCTTGCCTTCCCTGGTTTGATGGTTTTAGATGGTGCTTCTGGCATTATCACAGATGACAAGTCTCATGGGACTCATCAGAAATGGCTGCTGTGGAGAATTGTTATTGCTACAAGCTCACCCTGAGGAACAGGGACATAAGTGGCCAAGAGCAGAGAAGGAAGCGTGTGGCAGGGAGATGCTTTTTAAAGGGCTTGCTGTCTGTTATCTGAATGCAGGGAGCTTCCATCATTCACAGAGAGGAGGTGATCTCAGGGTGTAGCCCATTTGTCTGCTAAAGAAAAGCTTGCCTAAGGTGAGTACTTGAAACTTCCTATGAGAAAACTTGGTAGTTCTGGCCTCAGACAGAAACAGCCAGTGAGCCTCCTCCTCCTCTGTAAGGCAGAGCCAAGGAAAGAGTCTAGATACATGTCCTTCCCTCAGATTTAAACACACCCACTAAACTGAACTAAGCTCAGAGAGTCTGGGAACTGAAACTCAGGGCTCTGCTCTCATTGAGTGGTAGAAATTGCACTTGGCTGGCTCTGAGGGAGGGTACCTCGTGAGGGGCACAGAGGTCTTTGTTCTCACAGATAAGCACTAGAGGAACCAGACATGTTAAACACACAGTGTTGTCCCTTCAAAGAAAGGGGTACAGAACCTGTTATCCACCAGAGGGCTAAGAGTGGATGTGGTTAATAGCCTGGTGACGTTTTGTGCTGTCTGTGTGGCAGAGATCCTTATCATGAGCTTGACAATATAGAGAACCTATCTTTAGGAAAGGTGTTATGTGTAGTTCATCTATAGAACCCATTTTTATGAAAGATGTCACATGTACTTTACACAGAGTTTTGATGTAGTTATGCCTTAAGCTTTCTTGTGGCACAGAGTTAATTGACATCAAGGAAGTTTCCACAAAACTGTGCTTTTTTTTTTTTTTTTTTGAGGCAGGGTTTCTCTGTGGCTTTGGAGGCTGTCCTGGAACTAGCTCTTGTAGATCAGGCTGGTCTCGAACTCACAGAGATCTGCCTGCCTCTGCCTCCAGAGTTCTGGGATTAAAGGTGCACATCACCACCACCTGGCCCTGTGCTATATTTGAACATGCCAAAAATAAACCACTCAGGGTTAGACTCCTGGAGTTAGAACCAACACCGCCTATTGAGTTATGTGAACCAGACTACCTTCTTCTTGCCTCCCACAGATCATTACTCTGTTGTGATGTCATCCCAGAAACTGCTGCAGTACATCAGCACCTTCATGGTCCCAGGGATGAGGCATCATCTAGACACCCAGCTTTTCCTGGAATGGTCTATTGTGTATTGCAAGGGATATATGCAGGGAGAGGACCATGAACAGCAATGAAGTTTGAAGGGATTGTACCAGACATACAAAAATGCTAGAGTCCACGTGTTTCTGTCCATGGAAGCAGCTCCTCCATGATGGAGGCTCTTCATTCTACACAGCTACTTCACCCTCAGCCATTTCCAAGTCCGGCTTGGGCCCTGCTCCCAAGAGGAGGTTTTGTCTTTACTCTTAGGAGTCTCAAGTCCATGGTCTCTGTGCTTTCCCAAACCCTTGGCCATAGAAAGTGGTTTTTAGGGAGAATTACCTGAGGTCTGTGAGAACCAGTTATTTGTCTTGACACATTAACACTTATGCTTTAGATGATCTCAGAGCATTTGAGGACTGTATACCGGGAGATACTGTGTGGTGCCTTAGGACTTCATTTTCATTGAGCAGTAAAGGATGCACTTGGCCTGCTACAAGACAGGTTATCTAAAGTTCCGATGCACAATGTGCATCTTATGTCCTGAAGACAGAGTGAGCCTGGGAGCTGCACTGTGCTGCAGGTCTGCTGCCTTCTCTTCACAAACCTTTCCTATGCCCTGTGAGGACCCTCTTCTCCAGAAGGACTCAGGTGCAGGGCAACTGCATCATCAGACACAGTTAAGTACAGTGATCTCAAATGGCTTTCCCTCATACTTTGATCATGTATATGTATTTCCTTACAATTCAAAGAGCTGTGCATGTAATTATTTTGCAAAAGCTCATAAAATCTTTTTCCAAAAAAATACAATATCTGATAAAATAAATTCAAGAAACATGTCATGTATCTCCCATGGCTAACTTGAGTGAACTCACAGATGTAGCTTCCCATGGATGTGATAGCTAAGAGTATCCAGACAGTGCTGATAACACTAAAACAGAGAAAGACAAAGCCACAGGTGAGCATGAACACAGGCTGGGGCAATGTTCAGAGAAGCTGACAGAATAACTTTCTTCTCAAAAATGTCTCCTTAAATTCTCCCTCAGGTTAAAACTAGTTTTCAAAAATCCTTAGGAAAGGTTGGTTCCTGGAAAATGGAATCTGTTTGGAATCCCCAAACTCTCAGCTAACCAGAATTCTGACAGGTGGGAGATTCATTTCAGCAAACATCAATGAATTAGTTCAATGGAATTCAATTTTAACTAATCTCCCAAGTTGTTATCAAACATATAGCAGACAGGATATCCACTCTGTTGCTGTGGGATAATCCTTCTATTACACTAAGATGTGTTGCTCTCATTGTGAATGAAAAGGCTACTGGCCAATCACTAGGCAGGATTTTCAGGGCAGAGAGAACACTGGGAAGAAGAAGGGCAGAGTTGGAGGAGTCATGAGCCAGATTCAGAAGAAGCAGCAGGGGAAATGCATAGTCAAGGTAAATAAGCCTTAGGGCTGCACACAGACTAGTAGAAATGGGTTAACTGAAGTTGTAAGAGCTGGCTGGAGAGAAGTCTAAGCTACTGGCCAGCATTTATAATCAATAATAAGTTTCCATATTGTTGTTTACGGAGTGGCTGGTGGGACAGAGATGACAGGCGGTCAAGACAGAAAACTGCCTACACTCTGTGCCAAGCATTAAGTAGTAAATACACAGTTAAGAATATGTTGGTCAGTGTCCCTCAGTGAGGACCACACAGACATCATAGCTGAGCATGATGTCATGTGTCTGATGATGTCATGTGTCTGTATATCTCACATGTGCAGAAGACTGCAGGTGGAAGCCACTGGGCTACATGTGAGCCGCTGTCTCAAGACAAAAAGCGAAAAGAAAGCACCATGAATCATCCCCAACTGAGAAACAGAAATAGATATGACACCTTCCAAGGATTAGATGTGACTCAGTGGGAAAATGCTTGCCTAGCAGGCTCGAGGCCCTGAGTTCAATCCTCACTATTTCAAAAATAAATAAACAGCAGCAACAACAAAAATTGCCCCCCAAAACCCTCCCAAACTTTGTATTAAACACACACGGATGCCCCCAAAAGTATATAACATATACATATAAAAACAAAATATTAAGCAGAAGGGCTATATGGGAGGGTTTAGAGGGAAGGAGGGAAATGATAGTTATGTTATATTCTAAAAAGTAAATAAAGTCATTAAAATAGAATTATTAAAATTTTGATACCTATTAATATTTAATTATAATCATGGAAACTTCTTTTCCGTTTCCATGTCAACATGCTCATCTATCCACCAATGCTTCGAAGTTGGATTTTCATGCTGACAGAAGTCAACTTTTATTAGGAATGAATTCTCCAGTTTCTTTTTTCAGTTATGAACAAGCTTGTGATACTGTCCATACTCTCAGACACACCACACACAAAAACTGGATGCAAACCACAGATCAAAATAGGCAAGTATCTTGAACCTCACTGCAAAACCAATTCACAGAAAAGAAACCTTTACCCTTCTCCACAAGCTGTAGCGGATGTTCTGTAGCTCAGGTGATTTTGGGACCTTTCAAATTTTTGCCTCTTCATAAACAAGACAATTTAAAAATACCACAATTGTATAGATTTTAAATACTGTATTTGAATCATCCCTGCTAGGGTGGAAACTTTAAGGTGTTTTTAATGAGCGATTTATCTCTGCCTCAGTCTTTCTCTGTGTCTGTCTGTCTGTCTGCCTGTGTAAGTGATCGTTTTTGTTTGGGTAAGTACACCAAACACTGGATGATGAACAGACTCACTCATCACTTCTG
Source organism: Mesocricetus auratus (assembly GCF_017639785.1). Lineage (NCBI taxonomy): Eukaryota > Metazoa > Chordata > Mammalia > Rodentia > Cricetidae > Mesocricetus > Mesocricetus auratus. Next base: position 86,565,752 of record NW_024429190.1, read on the forward strand.
TACATCTGCCCCTGTGCTCCAGCCCTGGACCACCCGGAAATATCTATTGCTGTCACTTATTGTATTCTTTTACTAAAATATATTATTTTCTAAACAAGCTTCTTTTATTTTAATAGTGTGTTTCCCTGAATATTCAGTTCATTGTCATTTGAGGAAGTGGTGTGATCAGAGAGGCCCCTTTAATCTCCCCACCCTCTCTCTGAAGCCGTCACAAATCCCTGTGGTTCCTCTTGGATGTGCTCCTTTGTAGCTAGTTGTGGATCATCCTGAGGGAGGCTGTGGTCCTTATCTGGGACACAAGGACAAAGAGAGGGATCTAAGTAGACAGGCCTTGACTTCATGCCATCACGGCCTCTGTTGAGAAGGATGTTGCTCAGCTGTGCCTTGCACTAAACTTCACCCAAATAAAGATGAAAGGAGCCCACAGGCTGCTGTGTTCTCTGAGTCTTCATTTTCTGAAGGCACCAATGCCGCATAAAACATATGAAGCAATATGCATGCCTCCCTATTGTTAACCAGTCTTTTCTTATAAGTGACCCAGCCACAAACCTAGCAATGGTTGTAAAACCATTACTCAACAGTTCATAGTAAGATTAGCATTGTCTATGGAGCTTTAGCATACCTGATCATTATTTACCATTGCATTCATTTTTGTTTGTTTTTGTCGAGACAGGGTTTCTCTGTGGCTTTGGAGGCTGTCCTGGAACTAGCTCTCGTAGACCAGGCTGGTCTTGAACTCACAGAGATCTGCCTGTCTCTGCCTCCTGAGTGCTGGGATTAAAGGTGTGTGCCACCAACGCCCGGCTGCATTCATTTTTGAAAGTAGATTTTGTTTATTTGAGGAGTGGGGGAGAGAACGAATGAACTTGCAAGTGTGGAGGTAAGGGGACAACTTGAGAGGGTGAGCACTCTCTCCCTTCTCCCACCACGGGGATCCTAGAGGGGACAACTTGAGAGGGTGAGCACTCTCTCCCTTCTCCCACCACGGGGATCCTAGAGATCATACTCCAGTCATTAGGCTTGCTGGTGAGTGCCTTTACACACTGGGCCTTCTCATCAATACTGGATCTCAACTTAAAGTACAATTTCATTTTCACTAGCAAATAATTCAGTTTACTGAATATACTACTAATTTGCCCTTATCTCCTTGTTGGTACTTGGATGGTTTGTAGGTTTACACTTTGAGTGGCTCTTACTCTAAACATTTCTAACCATGAGGCCTTATGTCCATATAAAGGATGTTTCTATGATTCGACCTACAATCTAGGTCCCTTGGTCTCACATAATCAACCCTAGAAGTATTTCTGGTTATTATACAGATAAAGCTTCTTCCCCACAGTGTGGGTACATGCTTGTCATCCTTCTAACACTTGATACCAGCAGCTTCAGTGGATATAAACAGCTCTTACAAGATCACCTTAATGGACCTTTCTTTGATTGCTAAAGTGTAGCTAATGTGAGGTAGCAGCCTTCTCTTACGACATGAAGAACACAGTCTACTCTTTATAGGAGCTGTATTCTCCATATATGGTTACATTGTCTGGGTTTGTCAGTTATATTTCCATCTGGAGTTCTGTGATTCTTAATTGTTAGTATCTGTATCAAGCCTTAGCCTTTTTCTTCTTAGGGATATATATATATATATATATATATATATATGTATATGTATGTATGTATGTATGTACCAAATAATGTGTTTTTGCCTATGAAATGCATTTAATGCATTTACACTTAAATCCATTTGGCTGTCTAGGCTTAGTTATGCTAACAAGATCAAGGGTGGTCTATGCACATTTGGGTTTACTCTCAGATTCCCTGGGAAAAAGTGGTTGGAACAGAATCAGGCTGAGAGGATCATATTGAGTTTCAGAGAGTCCCATCAGGGCTCACACAAATTCATGCCCTGTGTAATATCGTGACAAAAACAGATATGCTGAATGGCATGTTTTTTTTTCATTATATGGTTATCATTGAAGTGTCCCTTGCTGGTGTGAAATGTCAAGGTTAACTTTTTCCCTTTTAGGTGTCTTCTTTTTGGATTGGTTGATCTTATAGTCATTAAGCAGTTAACATGAGCATAGCTTGGTAGTCATAGAAGCAAAGGCATAATGCCTGAGATACATCCATCATTACAGATATTACCAAAGTCATTTAAACAATAACAGAGATAATTGATCTGCAAGCCATGCAGTCCATAAGTGGGAAAAGCATGGCCTCTGACCCAGTTCTCTGGCTCTGAACATAGACACATTAAATGCATGTGTCTTTCTTGGACATTGTGACAAATAGAAAGTAACAAAGCATGCTATGTTTACTTATGAAAGTGGTCTTCTCTAGTAGCCAAGTATATGACCACACCCTGGATAATTCTGTAATGTGAAAGAATTCATTGTTAGGCTTTGTGCCCCATGTAGATTTAAAGGCTTGTAAGAACATTTATATGGATTTAGAAACCTTTCCCTTTGGAAAGAAAGCTATGTATGACTGTCCTGTGACATGCAAAAGCATGGTTGGAAGTGGCATACTGTGAAAATAGAGCACAGACAAGAACATGGGTGACTATTTTGTGGGGTTCTGTGGTTGTGGCATTGTCAAAAGTAGTTCATGTTATCAGTTGACAAAACTCTTACCTTGTCTTTTAGGACTCCATCATCACACTAGGTTTATAGGGAAGGGGACGTGTAGAGAGTGGGAAGATGGTATTCAAATTCATGGACTGTGCCCAGTGAGGCCATGGTATTCAAGTTCATGGACTGTGCCCAGAGAGGCCAGCCCCTTTTTGCTCATCTGCAAGCTTCTGAAATTTTGCCACCCCATGACTCACATGAATACACTATTGGTTTAACACAGCAGCCCTTTCCAAATGAACACTCTGGATTAGACTGGAAGGTCCTAGATGCAGCAGAGTCTGGGATTCAGTGCTGCCAATGTGGTCACTGGGAAGATAACCACTGCCCTTGTCTTTCAAACAAGCTCACGCTCTGCATTTTAGACCAAGAATTTACATGTGTCCTGAGCATTTGGCAAAAAAAACCTCTCAGCACTAAATTAACAAATGGTCAGTTCTGCAGACTTTAATGATATTAATCTTGATTTATAATATTATGCAAAAGGCACACTGGAGAGGGTAAGATTAAACAGGGAAAGGCTCAGTGAGGCTCTCAATTCAGGGGATTAAACTAGGACTTCATACATGCTGTCACTGAGCTATAGTCCCAGCTGTTAGGCTCAGAAGTTTTAAGTAAGTTTAAAGATATTGAACTATTAGGAAGAGAAGGAGGGAGAGAAAGAATAAAAAAGAAGAGAAGGATGAGAACAAGGAGAAGAAAGAGAAGGAGGAGGATGAGAACAGAAGTGAAACAGGTTTTCCAAATGTGGAGAAGTAACAGGTGTATATGTACAAGGCAGAATGTACAAGTATACAGAATCAATTGCACAACAAAATTTATCTAAGAATGAAGGTCAAGGACAAGGTCAAGAGCTAGATAAAGGCATCATTAAATTTGCCTGTTTAATGGAAGAAAGGCTACTGAGAATGCCAAACATGAGGATGTTAGACAGTCAAGTATACAGTTAGCTTACAAATCCTTGTACAGGACTGTCAGGGATGCCTGACTGAAGGCTATTCAAAAACAAAAACCAACTGAATATGATAGTGACAAGATCAGTGCTCCAATAATCCCCATGACTCAAACGTGAATATGAATTTGGAATATGCAAGATACTGTTGGGGACTGTGAATACAGTGTGGAATCCATGGGAACCTACTAGAACTTCTGGAAGGAGGCTTTAAAATCAAGGGTAATGTAAATATTTTATAGAACATGGGTGGGGCCAAGAAGGGGTTTGGGAGTTTCTACTCAATGATAAGACAAAAAGAATGAGCGGAAAAGAAAGTCTTATTAAAGCAGATGATAAGACATGTGACCACAGCCTTGAGCTTGCCCAATCAAGAGACATCGGCTCTACAGCTAAGGGGGAAAGACCACATTCCCCAAACACTGCTCAGCAGCTCAAGTAAAGAGGACACAGGAAATATCACTACAATGATGAAACTATGAGAAACAAAATGGATATATTTCAGTAGGAAATGATAAAGAACAAGCAGCCTTTTCCTTTCTCAGTGGCAGAAGTTATCATTCTCAGACTTTCTTCTGAGAGTTGCCATCTGCAAATATAGAGAGCAGCTGCTGGGAATAGCTTGCCACACCTCTCAGCAGCTCTACAAGTGGCCAGAGGTCTTGAGAGTTCTTTGACCGTGACAATATAGCTGTGGTCTGCACAATGTCACTAGATCTGTGTCAAACATGTCCTGCATGCAGACACAGCCATCAGCACTCATTCCAGTAAGCATGATCCACTTTGATCATCTGTTTAGATTCTATTTGCATATAAGGCATGTTTAAAGGAACTGGAGGTTAGGACAGCCACATCTTCCTGAGAAGCACAATTCAATCCATGGTAATCTTTTGTTGTTGTTTTTTCCAGACAGGGTTTCTCTACGTAGCTTTGAAGCCTGTCCTGCTGTCCTGGAACTTACTCTTTGGATTAGGCTGGTTTCAAATGCACAGATATCTGCCTGCCTCTGCCTCCCGGGTGCTAGATTAAAGGCATACACCAGCATTCCCGGGATCAATCCATGATGATCTTAGCATTCTTCTAAGGTTTCTCACTGGAACTAGAATCCAACATGACACTCACAGGTGAGAATCAGCCACTCTGATAGACACAGAAAACTCCAACAGAGAAACAAGTCCCTGGTATAAATTCCTGTAACATGTGTGCTAAGCTAAACTAGCGTGGGGCAGTGACTGCCCCTTTACAGTGGTCACTGGCTACACATCGAAACTTGGAAGAAGTGATGAATGACTCCTTTGTAACCAGCTCAGTGTCTAAAATAGTAACTTAGAACACTTTCTCTTTGGGTGGGAGCTCTTGCCCTTACAGACCTCACCGCTTGCTGCTGGCTTGCTGGAGCCACTGGCTTTAATGCTGTGAGCTTTTGCATGTCTGATCCACTTATCATCTCCCTTGCTCTTCCTTCCACAGCTATAGTATCTGCCTTCCAGGTACACTGACACTGTTGTTTTTCAGTGATTCAATCATGTACTCATTCCATCGTTCCCCAAGATTTTCACTTAGTGTTTCTTTTTCTAACATGGTATATACTACAGTTTCAAAATAAAAGTAACAAGAAACATACGCTATACTAATGTTCCAAAATAAAAGCAGTATAGGCACCAACACCTACATGAATGATTTCAAAGAAGTCACTATAATGCCCCGACTGCAACAAAAGGGAATGAAAAGAGAGCAACTATATCCTTGGTTAGTTCAATGTGGCAAGGATCAGTATCGTAGTTAGGGTTGCTACTGCTACGATGAAATCCAAAAGCAAGTTGGGGAGGGAAGGGTCTATTTGGCTTACACTTCCACATCTTAGTCTATCACTGAAGGAAGTCAGGGCAGAAACTTGGAGGCAGGATCTGATGCAGAGGACACAAAGGGGTGCTGCTTACTGGCTTACTCCACATGTCTTGCTCAGACTGCTTCCCTATAGAAGCTAGGGCTGCCAGTCTTGGGATGGTACCACTCACAATGGACTGGATACACCCACATCAATCACTAATTAAGAAAATTCCCTATAGGATTTGCTACAGTTGAACTTATGGAGACATTTTCTTAGTTAAGGCTTCATCAATTCCAGCACACTAAAGCACTATGTAGCTTTGGCTACATAGTGAGACTCTTTCTATAAAAACAATACATATATAAATAAATCTGTTTATATTATCCACATCAAACATGGAGCTATGAAGACAAACCTGGTCTTGATTAGAGCAAGAGTGTGAGATGAAATTGTTTCCAACTCAGCCGGACAATGGTAAGTTCGATACCAGCCTGGTCTACAAGAGGTAGTTCCAGGACAGCCTCGAAAACCACAGAGAAACCATGCCTTGAAACGCCCCCCCCAAAAAAAACAAACAAAAAATGTTTCCGACTCTGATGACTGAAGAACTGGAGGAAACTTGGCTGCCTGGGTCTGTTTTCTTCTACTTTCCTGTGGATGGATAGGGGTGTGCTATGTAGTACATTGAATAAATAAGTATTTAGTATGCATTATCCTTTCCAAATTTAAGTAAAAGAGAAGCAAGACAGTCAGTGGGACTATCTTGCTGGGTTTGGATGGCTTCACGTCCTTGGAGGTCACCATTAGTGTTCAGATTCAGGCACAATTAGGCTCATTTCCTCTCCCTTTATCCTTGTTTACCTGCTGCTTTACTCTCTCTCCGCATTTTATTTTTTAATTTTGTCTTTTAACTGGCACACAATATTTGTACTTTTTATGACATACATCATGATGCTTTGATTTGTGTATATATTGTGCAATGATTAACCCAGGGAGGGAATCTACACCTCCACATCACATTAAACTTGTTGCTGTTGTTGTCGAATGGTGATGCATTCCAAATCCTCTCTCTACCTATTCCTCAAGAAAGTCCATTCCCAAGGTCAGCCATTTCCTCAGTGGCTTGAATAAAGTTCCTCCTTGCTAAAAAGGCAAGAGAAACTTGTGGCGCTTTCATGAGCATGTTTGCCTATTAGCTTTGTCAAGGTCAATGCTTCTTCAGCCCAAGATCTCAAGTCACACCCCAGCTCACATGCCTCCTTTCTCCCATTTAATCCTATGTGTAAGTGCTGAGTATAAAAGGTGCATTCTTTTTCAATGCATTCACTGGAAAAACTATCCCAATTCACCCTCAGATCACGTCCTGCCTGCCCCTCCTGCTGCTGCTGACTCTAGGCATCTTCTTTGAGACCTGAACCCCAGCAAAGCAGGTGAAATAGAAAAATAATCCTTTGGTTTCAATTTCGCATGCATGTCTTCTTGATCTCTTTGGGGGTAAAGTTCAAGCTCTACCAGGAGTCCAGCTCCTCACCAGAACAATGATAAGGACCATATGCCAATCCTATCTGGGATCTGGGAAATAGACACTAAGATGCCTTTAGTTTGGGGGGAGACACTAAAGTATTGAATACCTGTCTACTTGTGAGGAGCAAAATATTACAGAATGCACATGCTGCTCCAGTCTGCAGGAAATCAGTGGTTCCCTCATGTCAAAGAGTACAGTGTGCTCTCCCAAACACAGAAGCAAAGCTTCTGACTGCCACAGTTAGCAACTGAACTAAATGAAATGGGCAAAAAGGTTACCACTGACCCACAAGTTCTCCACAAATTTCTTTGATCTTGTTTTTATTAGGTTTAACACCGTGAAGACCACACGGATGTGGACCACGATGTAAGTGTAGTGGTGTGTCACTCCCCTGACACCTAACTTGATTCCTTTTGTGTGTGTCTACTGTGTAAATTCAGGGGAAATGTGACTCAACAGAAAGAAAATAAGATTAGGGCAAAGGGCACCAGACTACTGAATCAACAAGTGAGGTTTAGTCTATCTGTGTGCATGTATTTCAGACAGGATCGGGACCTCTGGGACAACTACCCGTAGACACTGGTGAAAAGCTTGCAGTCTAACTCAGCTGTATACTGTTTTCAGACAAGCCAGGTGACAAGGCTCCTGTTAGTCTAAGCCTCCCTTTGTGTCCTGTCATGGCTAATTTTAAGAAGTGTCTATCTTCCTGGAGGGCTGGGGACAGCACTTTCAAGAAAGAACTCTCATTAGAAGGTCCTGGAACTAAACAGATCATTTTGAAAGATACTCAGCCAAAATTCTTAGTAACATTTTCCAGCTTGAACACCATATAAAAGAGCACACGGGCACCATAAAACAGAACAAGCAGCCATGAACGGACAGAAAGCAACACAGACAGATAGCTGTCCAACTTTCACAGCATGCCTGGAATCCAGCTTGTGAGTATAGCCTGGCAGCCCACAACTCTCCTCCCACTGGAAGGCTACCCCTGACCCCCACCCCCGCCCCATGCTATGGCACCCTCACCAGGGGTTTCCTCCAACTCTCCTGTCAGCTGATTCCCTAGTCTTCTGTGGAACTAAAGAACTTTCAGAATCCCCTACCATCTATCATCTCCAAGGAACCCATGGCTAGCATGGAAGGAGATGCCTGTGTGTCCCAGAGGACCATCCAAAGGTTAGGCTGGCCTCACCGTCTGACACACTGGGAAAGGCATGCACTTTGTTGCTCCAAGATCTGGAATTGGACTCCAGCTCTAACTAGCATTTAAGCTGTGGGCTGTCCTCCCTAAGCTTCATGGTGTTTATCTGTAAAATGGCACTTCTACTCATTGCCTGACAGCCATGCCGGGGTGCTATTAGAAGTACTGGGGCCGACACAGATTGGCCCATGAGGTGCTGAATGCTTGGTGATTTTCCTCCTTATGTGTGTGTGCTCCCTTTATCGTGTTCTCTGTGTTCTAAACTTACAGGGCTCCATGATGTAAGAACTGTCAGAATGCAAGACAACAACATACTATGTCAAGGACATTGCTAAAAATCGAGGTCTTACTATGTACATCAAGCTGGACTTGATTTCTCAATCCTCCTGCCTCAGTCTCCCAAGTATTGTTGACTAGGAGCATGTCACCGCAGCCCGAGAAGAACACTCGTAGGTGCAACAACCAGGACAGAGTAGCACAGACAGTAGTTCAGCACAGCTCACGCTCTGGAGTAGGAGGCACGTGTGCGAGTGTGACCAGGAAGCCACGGAAGGAAGGTGTTCTTATTTACTTTTGGGAAGGAAGGTGTTCTTATTTGCTTTTGGGAAGGAAGGTGTTCTTATTCGCTTTTGAGATGGAAGGTTCTGGAGTCTCCACAATCCCACACTGCTGGCAAGAGTCTCATTTCTGGGGCCGGGCAATGTATTCCTCCTGACTGAGCAGCAGACACAGATGTAAACAGAGTGTCACAGACATGTCAACAAGTCCCCGTGCATCAGCCGCCAGCCGCTCACTCCATTCTGCTGTACATTTGCTGCCCTGCCACCCAAGTATGTGGATTGTTACACACTGAGAATTCAAGGCACTTGGATATCTCTTTAATTAATTTTAGGATATAAATAAAAGTTTATACTTAGTTTTTAGCCAGAGTAAAGTTGTTGGGTACCTCTTAAGATCTCACTCCTCATTTAGGATCTAAGGCACAGATTTTTATAATACCATCTCCTCCCCTTCTCTCCCTTTCCCCCCTCTTTCCTTCCCTTCACCTACCTCTCTGTGAGACAGAGGCCTGCTATGTAGCCCTAGCTGGTTTGAGACTCACTATTTATATCAGGCTACTAGCCTCAAACACACAGATCTGAGTATCTCTGCCTCCCAAGTGCTTGGAGAGCACTTTCTCCTTGCATGCATGTTATATATACATACAAGCAGGCAATCACTCATACACACAGAAATGCCCTAATGAACTTCACCTCAGCAACTTTCACTTGATTTGGCTGTAGAAGAAAGAAAGGAAGGAAGGAAGGAAGAAAGAATGAAAGAAAGAAAGAAAGAAAGAAGGAAGGAAGGAAGGAAGGAAGGAAGGAAGGAAAGAAAGAAAGAAAGAAAGAAAGAAAGAAAGAAAGAAAGAAAGAAAGAAAGAAAGAAAGAATAAACAAGGGACTGACAGGGGCAAGAGGGAAGGCAGATTTGAAGATTCCAGCCTGAACCTCCTTAACCTGCCCTTACTCCAGCCACTTTTCAAGGCTCAGTCATTCAGTACCTTCCTGAAGGCTTTTTGAAAACAAAACAATCCAAAAAAATCTGCCAGCTATTAAGTGTTTTGTTTCCTTGAACTTCAAAGGATTATCTTGCAAAGGTTGAATCCTATGCGCAACTTCCAGCACCTCTTCAAGCTTGTTCTAGAAAATTCAGTTCCAATGTGGCCCCAGCAAATAGCAACAGCATCTTGTGTGTGTTATTAGTGTGTGTGTTATTAGTAGATATGGCATGTCTCAGCTCATACAGGGACAGAGAGAGATGGAGCCACCAACAGACTGAGGGGAGGTTAGATCTAGGATGGCCTGACTCATTTTTCCACGTCGTGTCTCCCCAGCAGAGTCAGTATACCTGATCCATAAGGAGAGCAATATTAGATGATTTGTGGGCTACAGAATCTTACTAAGTACCAAACCTACTCTGGGCAATATGTGAACATGACCTTTTTGCATGTCATTTATAAAATGGAGGTAATTAGGGTTTAACCACAGCCAAGCCCATCTCTATAGAACACTCCAGCCCCAGCCCAGAGGTATCATGGGAAATGGAGCAGAACTACCTGTCCAGTGATACACATCACTGTGCAATACCAATTGCCCCCCTCCATATAACATATATTCACTGAACTTTCCTCAAAACCAGAACCCGAAGTAGCCTGAAGTTGTTGGCTTGGGGACTTCAGGCAGCCTGAGAGAATCTAATCTGCTATATTTGATCCTAGGACAGGAACACTATTTTCTTAATTTCTCAGTCACATCAATGGAATTCACTTCCAGAGTGACAGCAGAAACCTGCTGGGATGTGCTGTGTGTCAGCCTAAAAGACGCTTGCTGAATATTTCTAAGACTTTCATGGTCTTGCACTGAGGCCAGGAACCTAAACCATGGGGGGATGAATTACAATTGGGTTATTCCAAGATGGAAACAAGTCAGAATTTAGCAGGCATGATCCTTCTGTGGTGGTGATCCACATCCCTGTCACCAAATCCCAACTGTCTGTCATTCACCCCCTGCTGACTGTAGTGGCCCCATCTCTACTGCTGAATGACTCCTTAGGTGGAACAGGCTCCCCCTACTGTGAGTGAGGAAGGTAGGAGGGAAAGTTGAGCACCATGAACACATCACAAAACAAAGTTAAGGCAGTTCTTCAAATGACAAACTTTTTACAGCCACACCAGTATTTACAGGGAGTTGCTAAGAGCAGCGAGGCATGAAGCATCAAGAGGGAGGGCTACACCGAGCTCTAGCTGATTCCTAGCAGGAAGAATGAACAGGAAACACCACCAATGTCTGCCACACCAGAGGAACCAGCACACCTTCAACCTCCACGTAACAACAGACTTCCCCAAAGTTAGACAAGCTCATTGGTGTCACAGCTCTGACTTCTGACTCTTTAAAACCATGTACCATGTACCATATAGGCTTGAGGAATTCTCAGAATCTCTTTCCTGTCTCATAGCACTTTTTACGCACCAGATAAGAAATGATCTTGGGTTAGAAGCAACTCAGCACAGAACCCAAAGTTGTCAGGGACACAGGAAACCATCTGACAGGAGTTGACAGCAGGGGTCTGGGAACTAAGGACTCCAGGTAGCATCGGTAACACAATGCCCAAGAGAAAAACCACACGAGATAGACTCCAGTATCAGGAGAACCAGTGGCAGTTTTGTCTCTCGCTTCAAAGTTCGTGTTCTGGTACTCAGTGTCTTCAGGGATCTCAGCCTCTTCTGAGACCAGCTTTACGCACTTTATAAAACAGAGCAAGTGGCTTCAGGTCAAATCACATTTCACCATCACCGCACTTATTACTTCCCACACCATTTCAGGTAGAATTCTAGCCTGAGAGAAACTCACAAAATGGAAGTGAGCCCGTCTACCACACCGTTTCCGGACCCTCAGTACTTACTGGCTGGAGAGGGAGTGCTGCATCCACTAGGAGGTGGGTGGCCATGCAGACCGTGGAGCGGAGGAAGGGAGAGTCCTCCGATGACAGGGGGGAACAGCAATGGGTAGGGTGCCGCCGGGTAGTGAGTCATGTGTCCACGCACTGCCGGGACTGGGCATGCGTGGCTGCTGGTGCTCATGCTTCAAGCTTCAGTGAAGGACAGGTGCCCCGGGGCGGGCACACATCACTACAGGTCCGAGCACATAGGAGGAGGCAGATGTGGGCACAGCGAGGCTGAACAAGGCCCTGGCCAAAGCACGAGGGTTTACCTGCGGGTCTGGCTTCCTCCCAGCAGGCTCTCTTGGCCTCCCATTTTGCTTTGTGGATGAAAATAAGGATGCTGATGCTGGTCGGCTGCTCAGCTTAGGGTTCAGAAGCACCGAGCCCCTTCAGATCCCAGGGCTGTTAATCCTGTAAGAAAACAAGCAAAATAAGCCAATGCAGCACCAATCGAAGGTATTTCTCACTTTATCAAGTTATTGTGCAAAACATATACTAATAATTCAGATCTCCAATTCCTTCTTGGTCTCATACGTTTTCTATTCTGTGGTTTGATTTTTCTCAAATTGAAGCACTATAGTATAGGCTAAAACATCTACAGATAATTTATCATAATTGATCCTCCTCTATTAAACTACAAATTCCACTCTGAACTCTGTCCCCTGTAGTACAATTCTCTTTGTCTTTTGTTACTCCATGGCCATGGGGGAGCATTTATTTTCCTGTCCCTATGGTCACAGTGTTTGTCTTGTTTGCATCTATGCTTCAGACTCTTAGAATAGCGCCTGAGGATGATCAGGCATCCGGTAAACATTTGCTGAACAAATAAAATCTTGTTCTTTAGGGAAATTGCTTGTTTGATGCAGTGTAGTCTATGTGCCACCAAGTCATTTGGAATGGCACACCAATAAGAAAATACAACTGCAGGAGAAAACTCTGCTTTGATGTGAAGAGAGCTAAGGTACTCAGTGGGACTTTTTAGATCAGTTTCTTGTTAACATGCCTACAAGAACAATACCAAGGTAAATAACACTAAGGATGTTTGATGAAGTCACAGGAAGTTGTATTAATCCATGTTTATCTAAATTACATATGAAGTAATGCCACTTGGGGGTGACAATGCTTCCCCAAGGGCCATAGACTATCTAGCAAAATACTCCAGCACCAGGCATGAGAAACCTTCTTTTGAGTTGTTGATCAGGAAAGGCCAAGATATTAAAAAAAATACAGACAATTGCCACTGTCTTTGGTTGCTGACCAGATTTTTAAGATAAGTTCTGACTGCTGAAGACAACTCACACTTAAAACACAAGATTTTGAGGACTAAAGCTGGAATTGTCTGGCAAGTCTCATGACAGAGGATCAGCTCTCATAGTACTAGAAAGGGTCGTGCAAGTTGTCAAGAGAGAAAAGCGATCAATACTCTTACTCATACGTGACATTTACAAACCACAATGATCAACATGACAAGAAATCCTCACAAGTGCATCAGCAGCATGAATAACTTGGGGGTAACCAACAGTTGTATAATGGGACTTAAGGCTCATTCAATGCGACAGAATTCATAAATGTTAACTATAAACACAGCCAACTACCTAGGAGAGAAGCTACTACTGCCATTTTCCTAAATCTGTATCCTTTCTAGCTGCATTCTAAATATGGATCCTTAGACCTACAGATAAGAGGAGCTGTCCTTCCTCATCAGTGAAGCTTCCTTTGGCAGAAGACAGAGTATTACAGAAATCCACAACTGTTCAAAAATGCAGAGAACAACTGGCCATACTCTACCTTACCGAAGCCTAACTAACACACCTGCAACACCCTTCCATCTAACACTCGGGGGACCTTCAAAGTAGGGGCACAAAGACTGGAAGAACAAGAGGACAAGGAAGCCTGCTGTGAGATTATCTTATATACAGGACAGGGAAGCAAGAAAGATGAAATCTCCTGGTTGCCTAAACAAGACCTGCACAATGAAAATATCTAATTAACATGCCAACAGGGATTAGGGAAATCTCACAAGGCTACACCCCTTGCTGAAGAGCTACAACAATTAATGATTGCTCAGAGTCAGGATTGGTCTTCTCCAGGGATGTGCCATCTAATTATCCAATACCAGGTGGATGGTCAGCCTTAGAAACATATGGATGTAATCAACACTGAATGGACTCATCAGGTTGTATTTGTAAATTCACATGTATGTATATAGAAAAAAATCCATGATGTAATTATTTTTAATGTATGTATATACTGTTCCCTAAGTTCTATGTTGTATTCATCTATTAAACATGGATTGCTTAATATAAATCATCAGTCCATTAACTCATCTCTATCCATCCATCTCTTCTTTTCTTCATCTATGCATCTAACTAGTCCTCCCTCAATCTACCCACTGATTTATTCATCCATCACTCTATCCCTCCACTCTCCAAGACTCATTACTATTTCCTTTCCCCCATCCTTCAGTGTGAATGATGAACCACTGCCTGTCTGCCCACTCACTCATCCATCAGTCTAAGATAACTGTTGTGTGTCAGGAATGAGTGTAGACACTGAAGATGTGTACCATGGTTCTTGGACTCATGGAGGATGTACAACCCTGATGGGAATTATGGAAGCCTCTACAAAGGGTATGCCTTGAGTTCTCTATCTAGGATTCCTCAAGAGTGAAGATGGGAGAAGCCTCTCCTTAGCTCTTGGTACTGACTATATACTTCACATTGTTACCTTTGCCATGGTAACTACATCCAGCTGGAGCTTTCAAACTTTGAAGTCCACTGGCTGACAAGCTCTGAACTCAGACACTGATTGCTTCAAATAAAGTGATGAGTTGTACAGAGAAGGAATCTAGGGCCAGATGGCCAGGCTCAGTCATGACTCTGGACTTGGGGGAAATTATCTCACTTCTCAATATACTATGCTTTTTAAAAAGTGTAAATTTGCTTTAGTGGATCATGGAGAAGATGAAACGGGATCCTGCTGCAGAAGAACAATGCCTGGTATACAGTTAACACTTGGTGAAGGTTCTCTTTAAACAGGTGAAGGTTCACTTGAAGCATTTCTCATTAAGTAATGTTCTGAGAACAAGCTTGCTGGGAAAGACCAGAAGTTTCAGGCAGGGGGTGAAGCAGAATACATCATAGCAGTCTTGGGGAGAAAATTTGATGACTCAAATTCGGGTCAGATAATTGAAGAAGAGAAATGTGGGGTGTGGACAAAGGGGAACAGTTTCTCGTGCAGCTTCCTGAGCACTTAGGGTTCCTAAGATGTCCTAACGCAAGCTGTGTGTCTTCACCACATGCCAGGTGCCTGAGGCATGAGCCCATGACTTTGAGTCTGAGAAATCTCACAGGGCTGTGGGGACCAGTCCCACTTTGTGGACAAGCTGTGGAGTCTACATGGCTTTACACATCTACCCCCACAACACACATCTGTGACAGAACCAGACTTAAAACTGGTTTGACTAGTGCTGCCTCCTCTGCTCCCTCTGCCCCAGGAGAGCTAGCATACTTAGTCAGTTGTCTGCCACACCAATTGCCACCCACAAAGGAAAGAATCCATGTATGGGTGAGACATTAGCTTCGGTCCTCGCTAAGACGCCATCCACCTGAGCCTTCCTTCAGACCTTGGCCAACAAGGTCCACACGGAAAGTCCAGGTTCTTTAGGTCTTACTACTCCCTGTACCTTAAAAAGGAGACAGTGTTTCCATTCGGTTTATGAACATTAACCCTAAAATAATGCCTCACTCAAAACATCAGTCTCTTGAAATCTCAGGCTGCATGAAAAGAAAGAGTGGGCTGCACATTACTTCAGCAGAGGTAAATGCTTCGGGTATTTTCTTTTCTCCAAAGCATACTCAGTACCACATATTTAATACTCTTATTTTGTAGTTTGTAGCAAATTAATTAGAAAATAAAACAATGCCACTTAGTATTTGCTGCATTTCCAGTCAATCTGATTTTGAAATCTCAGACAAAGCTTAGCATTGTTGCAATGGCCTTTTCTCTCTCCATCTGACAAACTAGCTCATTAACTGCAAGAGCTGACAGTTTAGCAAACTCGCCCCCGCAGGGCACACTTCTCTGGTTTTTTTTAAAGCTGTCTTTTTTTTTAAAATATATATATACCAACCAGGGACTGTAGCTCCCCACAAATAATCTCCTCTTTCTCCTTGCTTTCAAATCCTAAAGATCACCAACTTCTTGTGTGCCTGGACAGCACACTAGAAACCCTAAGAATAAACAAATAAAACAGTGCCAACAGCAGAATGACTTATGCTAATAAGAGGTAAAGGAAGCAATTCTGGTTGGAAAAGTCTCGCTTGTTGGTGAGCTGTGTGGGAAGTCCCAGCCTGTCCACATGTGTGACTGATTAAGCGATTCCTGGAAGCAAATGTCCTTTGTTTCAGACTTGTGGAGACAGAGATGGTCACTGGTATTAGGAAGCCCTTTCCCTTCATGCCTGACTTCAGTCTGGGCTCATTTGGGCTCTCTCCTTCCCCACCTGAGGCAAAGCATAAATGAACAGGATGAGGAGGAGAAAAAGTGAGATGGGCTGAGAGGTCTCAGGTCCACCACCCACGGATGGTGTCAATTTTAACATCCATGAAATAGCCAGGAGAAAAGAGGGGGGTGGAGGGGATTTAGTACAAATCCAAACTCTGACATCCGGAAAACAATATTTGCTAAAACAAAGTCGCCGAACAACATTTTAAAAACATTTTTTAAAACAAAGAAGAGAATATTAAGTCTTTATTTTCCAAATTTTAACTGTTTTACTGCTATCTAATCTTCCACAAATCATCTGGCAGGGAGAAACAAGTTTACCTCCAGTCTGTATGATAACACGTGCATGTGTAGTGACAGGCTTTACCATCTTAACATGCATGCTGCATCTGTGACCTCTTTTCATTAATTTTCCTGGCTACTTTATTGTCAACTAGACACAAGTTAAAATTTTCTAAGAAGCTGTAATCACAATTGAGGAAAAGCTTCCATAAGACTAGCCTATAGGCAATCCTGTAGGACTTTTCTTAATTAATGATTGATGTGGGTTAGTCTAGCCCATTGTGGGTGGGGCTGATGGGAAAAGTCCTTCTTTGTATGTTTGTCTTATTAGTTGATAAACAAACACTGTTGGCCAATAGGGAAGCAAGATAGGTGGGACTAGGGGTTGATAAGGATTCTGGAAATGTAGTAAAAGAGTTGCCATGTGATCCTGAGAAGAGAGGACACCTGAGGCTGGCATCTTAGGTAAGATAAGTCCTTGTAAAAATATATAGATTAGTAGTTAAGGGTTAATAATTAAGTCAGAGTTAAACATTAAGAAACCACGGCCAAAGGCCAACAGCTTTATAATTGATAGAGTGTCTTGTGTGTTATTTGGGTTTGATGCAACACTGGGACCAGGCAGGTGGGAAGAGTTATCATAACATGAGGCCATCCCTAAGAAGGTGGTCCTGGGGTATATGAGAAAGCAGGCTGAGAAGGCCAGTAAGTAGCACCCCACCATGGCCTCTGCTTCAGTTGCTGTCCTGTCTTCCCTGAATGATGAACTGTGATGGGGTCATGTAAGCTGGAATAAGCCCTCATGGTCATGGTGTTTATGACAGCAAGGGAAGCCTCAACTCAGACAGTAATGAATGTAGCATGCTTCCTCCAGTCTTATTAATACTTTTGCTACATTGAATTGTTTTAAATGACAGTAGTCATCTCTTGTTTCTTTTCTCTTATCAAAGGTTTGTTTTATGCTCATTTTTACTTAAAGTTACATATACATTTCCATACTTTAGACTTCTCACCATTTAAACTACATCTTTTAAGACAATATTTACACATGATGTTTTAAAATCAAGCAGTTCCTTTAGACAAATGGGTCTCCGAGTGTGTCCCTGGGTTGGTAGTCTTAACAGTCCACTGGACATTTGTTGAAACTGGCAAAGTCAGATGGAGATAGAGAAAAAAATCATCTTGAGTGAGGTAACTCAGACCTCAAAAGACAAATACAGTATGTATTCACTTCAATGTGGATGTTAGCTGCTAAGTCTTGGGCAAACAGGCTACAAGCCATATAATCATAGAGTTTAGGTCTAGAGTAAAGGAATAGGGATAGCATTGAATTATCCTAGGAAGGGGAAATAGAGAGTTATGGATGGATTGGAGGGGGATTATTGTTCGTGATACTGGAAGCTACACCGATCGCTACCAAAGCAGAAAGGTAAGCACCAGCCCACCTACAATGGTGACCTGCCTGTACAATGCACTAGTTCAATGGTAGCACAAACCTCACTCCAGGAGTTGCAATCCATCCCTGATACCCTTCAGATGGTCAGGAACCTTAGACTAGATAGGTCAGGAACCCAGGGGAAAACAAAATGCTACTGTTCTGCTAAAGGAACTTGGTAATAAAATGACTCCCAACAGCATTCTGTGTTATCCATAGGTCAGTGTCTCACTCAGCCATCATCAGAGAAGCTTTTCCTGGAGTAGACAGGAATAAATACACAGACTCATAGATGGAGAGTGAGAAACCTTGGGACACCCAGCGCCTCGTGGGATGACTCCATCAACCCCTCTGCTCCGGCTCAAGGAACCCTGCAGAAGAGAAGGCAGAAAGAGGAGCCAGTGGGATGTGGGAGGACACCAAGAAACAAGTGAGTGAACTCTGCAAACGAGCTTTACAGTTAAAGTTAGCAAACTGGGATATTGCCATTCGCAACTTCCCAGATGTCAAGTTGCTTGTTAACTTCATTAGAAAAACTTCTAAATATCTCCCTAGGGTGAGAAAGAAGCTAAGTGAAAGTCTTCTAGTAGGTGAACAATGACCTAGACTGGGTTGCTGGTGTGAAAGTATTCTAAGTGTAAGCCCGTTAACTCTCGTACTCCATTCTGAAGGTGTCTTCAAAAAGGAGACTTATTTTCCTTATCAGGTTTGACCTATAATAACCACAGGTATAATGGGGAAAATAAGAATACAATGAGGAAAAGAGTAAATTTTGCTTCTGCTTTCTGGACAGTCTGATGAGCTCAGTGTCTCTGCTTCTCCTGTTTCCCTTCTTTAGACACTGAACAGTTGGTCTTTTGCCTCCCTGTGCACCTGTCTTCAAAAGGGTGCTTGCCTTCTCTTGCCTTGTGCTTTCATGGTGTTTCGTTTTTATTTCCTCTTATTGACTTGTTAGCCAAGGCTTGATCGATGGAAAAATACATCACTGTTATTTCTCTGGAATTTCATGACATTAATAACAAGGTAAACTGTGGTTAACTAAGTGTGGAAAGCCTAGGCTAGATGATTCCTAGGCTAGATCTCACATCCTTTAGATTATTTTGATGTAAAGTGACTTAACAGTAATGATAAGGAAAAGTTTCATTCAAGATGCTAGCTATTAAAATAAGGTTTGGTCAACAAATGTCAGAATTGTTAACCCCATGGGCAAAGGAGAGAAAGTATTGGCTTCATCTGGAATTGAACAAAGAGGAGAGCTGACCTGCTATCATGGGTCTGCAATGGACTATGTCAAATGCCTTCTACAATAGATGATAGGTAGGTAGACATATATATAGATAAATAAATATGTAGATAGATACACTGATCAAAGATGATAAATAAATAGATGATTGATGTATGATTATATGATAGGTATATGATCTATAGACGGCAGATTATAATAGAGGGATGATTGATAGATGGTAGATAACACACAGACATGATAGGTAGTAGGTAATAGACACGGCTTGTCTTAGTCATGCATTTGAAATAACACTGAATATACATCACTTGCTGTGTGCTTACTTGAGAGGAGCCTGGAGAGAGGACTTATTACAGAGCCTGCTTTGAGACACTGGGTCCTGCCCCTCCATCTGGTGAGAGCTGTTTACATTGGGCTGCTTTCAAATGCAATTCAAACAACAAAACAGACCTGGTTTTTAGAGAAAACACTCTTAATTCCCCTAAACTGCAACTTAGCGGCTCCATGGTGGGTGTGACTAACAACAACAAAAAATAAACAGGAATTTAAAAAGATAAAATTTCAAATGTAAAACAGACATTTTTCTTTCCTTTCTATTGCTGATTTAGAACTCAGATAGATTGACCACAGACTGATGTGCACAGTACTTATTTCCCGATGTGCCATAGCTTAGACCTCTGTGTTTATTTAATGCATTGTCTCTAGGTAATGCCACTTAATATTTTGCCAATGCTTTAAGCAATTTACCTGTTTTTAAGCAAAAATGCCCAGCTTAGCACAAATCCTCTCAATACTTTTACTGGTGTTCCCAATAGAAAAGGTGAGTGGCTGAATTCCAGTCTGCCTGCCTGGAGATCCTGCATTCTGCCTTATATTTAGGATATTGATCACAAATATTGAGAATAAAATTATGTTTACCTCAAACCAAACAGTGCCATAATGGGAGAATTAAATTTGGTCAAAAAAAAGTATATCTTATCCCTTTGCAATTCAATTTATGAACCAAAGAAACAGAAGAGAGCTGTTTAGGAAAGAGATGCAAGTCATGGGTGTCCTTAGACCACCAAGCAAGTGGAGAAAGAAACATGAATGCCTTCTTCTGTAGCAGGAGAGGTCACATGATATATTGAAGATTTTTTCCCCATGCATAGTCAGAATGTCTTTTATATTCCTTTTTAGGCCATTTCCCCAAGATCCAATCTGTTAACCACAGAGTGAAAACAGGACTTCCAGAAAAGAAGACAGAATATACATGCATTTGGATGCATGAAAGTCACAGATTTTGTTTCCATAAATTATGGGATCAGCAATGTAAACATGGGGTTTTAGGGCAAAGGCACTGAGCCCACTGTTAGTGCGCATGCAGACTCACAAGCCCTGGGGTTCAGGGTTCTCTGAGATGCTTTCCCATAGATGGGGCGTGAGTCAGAATAAATGTCTCCTTGGAGCATACAGGAACAGGGAATTGCTTTTAAACTGGATTCCAATACCTGCTACTGTGCAGTCTACTAAGCAACCTCAGCAGAATGTTGCACAGAGACAAGGTTGGCTGTCAAGATGAAGCAGGTGCCAATGGCTGTTTAAGCGGCTTCTGAGGGGCTTTGAAGGGTTTTGCCCTATGGAGTCTGGAAACTAGATAAGGTACCCGTGGCCTTTTAGGATCTTGAAAGCTATTGATGAGAAATAGATCATAGATGATTTACAGAAGATAGATAGATGATAGATATTTATACTGTGCCACTTTTGCATCTAAACAAAACATGTTTTGAAAGGATAGATGTATGGATAGCTAAACAGACAGGTGAAAGGGAAAAACAAACAAACAGATATAATAATATATGTATATAAATCTTAGGTAATTAAGACTCAAACAGACTAGAAATCCTCATCTCGCCACAGTGAAGACTCAGTCTTTTAATAATACATTTTACTCTTTGTCAGGGTCTCATCAAGGGTTTTACACAATAGAAAACATTGGAGTGAGCTTTAAGAAAACAGCTAGACTGATTCTGGGGCCCTATATGCCATATCCAACCTTTCCACCCAGCCAGATCCTGCACATCCTTCCCGAGGGTCTAGCTTTTGTGTGTTTTCCCTTCTAAATATTTTCCTCCAACTCCTTAGAACTAGTCCAAGTCCCACACCCACTGGCAAGCCTAGTCTGTCCATCCTATGTATTGGAAAACAACCTCAAAGGTCCTCCCTGCCTGCCCCTCAACTCACAAGCTCCTCCAACACCACATCCAACAAGATTCTGCACATCCTTCTCCATGGTATAGCCTAGTGAGTCTACTGGATCCTTCCCTCCATGTACCCTCCTCAAATTCCAGGTCTACCCTACTCTCCAGACTTGGATGAGGACACATGTCCCACATACTAGTCCAGTCCCCTGTGACCACCTGACTTTTTCTAACTTAAGCCATTTCCAAATTCTGTGCCCAACCTAAACTGCACATCTTATCTTCTGCCCCAATCTACTCTATCCAAACCAGATACAGAGTGAACAATTGCTACATACCCAGATCTCATCACAAAAATATGAACATGATCAAGCCAGCATCTCCTTCTCAAAGCCTACCAGTTCTGTAGAAACGTTTAGCAATGATAGTTACCAAGATGAACTCCAGGACATAGACTTTTAAAAAAACAATCAGAAACTTAAAAAATAAATCAAGGTGTTTAAAGAAGACACAAAGAAACAGCTCAATGAAATCAAAGAGAAAGATTTTAAAGAGAATGAATGCCTGAGTGATGTCAAGAAAATACAGTGAAAGGACAAAGACAATTCAGTATTTGAAACTGGAATTTGATAAAGAAATAAAAAAGTTGAAAAGAACTCAAGTTGAAATAAACAGGGAACTGAAAAACCCAATAACCCAACTCTTAAAGTCAAAGGAAAGCCTTACAAGTAGAATGAATCAAGCAGAAGTTAGAAGATAAGGTAGAGCAGATGAGATAGGAAAGGAATATTAAAACAATTTTTAAAATATAGGAAAGACATGCATGGGAAATGTGTGAACTGAAAAAAGACAAAATTTCAAATTACATTCATGTATGGGACAGAAGAATCCCAGGTCAATGCTACAGACCAGATCTTCAACAAGATCATAGAAGAAAACTTCCCCAAATTAAGTAAAGTCACACCCGTAAAGGCAGCACACAGAACACCAAAAAGAAACAAGACCAGAAAAGGAAATCCCCACAGAATATCATAGTTATAACACTAAAAATTTGGAATGAAGAAAGTGTTATTAAAAGCTGCAAGAGAAAAAAACACAGTTGCATTTAAAGAATAATACAATTAAGATAACTTTGGAAACTTCAAAAGCCAGAAGAACTTAGAGCAATGCATTCCAAGTCTTAAAAGATCATGAGATCCAATCTAGATTAATATACCCAGCAACTATCCTGACATAGTTGAAGGAGAAAGAAAGACTTCCCATGATATATACAGCTTAAAAATTATATCCAATAAATCAAATATACATAAAATACATGAAGCAAAATTTTGGGCTGAAGAAGAAATGAGCACAGCCAAGAGACTACAAAATGAAATTTGAAGCCATAATTACCAGAGCTCAAAGTATCTCTGATGACACAAACAAATAAATATTCAACAACACAGGGACAATAATTAACACACATTTTAATAGCTAAATATTAACAGCCACAATTCTTTAATCAAAACACACAGGCTGGCTGAATTGATCAAGAAACAAAATTCATATTTCTGTTATGCATAATAAATACATCTTAGATATAAAGATAGTCATTGCCTTAGAGTAAAAGGATGGACAAAAGTTCTCTGATCAAATGGGTTCAGGAAGCAAGCACTGCCACTAGCCTAGTATCTATAACAAAATACACTTCAAACTAAAACTAATCAGAGGAGACAAACTAGGACACTTTATTCTAATCAAGGGAACAACAGTTAACCAAGAAGACATTACTATCCTAAACATATATGCACTGGATTCTTGGGTTCCTAATTTCATAAAAATGTATTACTGAATTTAAAGACACATATTAACATCAACCTATTTACAGTAACTAATTTTAATATCTTTCTTTCTCCAAAAGACAAGTCATGTGAATGAAGAATAAACAGAAAAGCAATAGAAGTAAAGAAAAATATACATTAAATGGCTTTAATACATATCTACTACATTTAAACACCAAAGAATACACATTCTTTGCAGCTGCACATGGGTGCCTCTCTAAAACAGGCCACATCCTGAGATGCAAAACAAACCTTTACATATGCAAAAAGATTGAAACAATTCTGTATATCTTTATTACTACAGTGTAATAAAACCTAAAATTGACAGCAAACAAATCTCCAATAAATACAAAATTCATGGAGATATATAGATATTAATTCATTGCAGAATGATGAATGGGTCAAAGAATAAGTAAAGAAAGAAATAAAAAAATTCTTGTAATTAAATGAAAATGAAAACACAATACAACAATAACCCTGAGACAGATTGAAAGCAGTCCTATGAGGGAAATGTATAACTCTACTTATTCACATTAAAAAGTTAAAAACCTTCGAGAAATCAAAATGAACACAAACAGATGGATTAATGAGTCAACTAATAATTTTGAACAAATACATCCAAATCCATCAACAGCAAAGAATAATAAAAGTCAGAGCAGAAATCAATGAAATAGAAACAAAGAAAACAATGAGGCAAGGAATTTAAGAGCCAGTTCTTTGAAAAGATGAACAGGATTGACAGAGCTTTGACCCAATTAGCCAAGGGAAGTCCCACACTAACAGAGTCAGAAATGAACAGGAAACGTTATAACAGACACCAGGATAATTCAGAATATTATGAGAAGACTTTGAAAACTTCTTCTCTGTCAAGCTGAAAAACAAAAGAAATGGGTGACTTTCTAGATTCAGCCAGACCACCAAAATCAAAACAAGAACACAATAACCTAAGGAAACCCAGGACAAAGGAGGCTTGACACAGCGATAAAAAGCCTTTCAACTAAAAAGTAAATAAAAAGCTCAGGGCCAGATGAATTCACAGCAAAATTCTACCAGACATTCAAAGAAGATATGCAGCTAATTCTTCTTAAACTGTTTAAACACTTAAAAACAGAAGGTACACTCCCAAGCTCCTTCATGAAGTCAGTATCTCTCTAATGTGATCACTTCCAAAACCAGGAAATCAGAAGAAGAAGAAGAAGAAGAAGAAGAAGAAGAAGAAGAAGAAGAAGAAGAAGAAGAAGAAGAAGAAGAAGAAGAAGAAGAAGAAGAAGAAGAAGAAGGAAAGAAAGAAAGAAGAAGACTAGATGTCAATATTCATGATGAACATAGACTAGAAAAATGCTCAATAAAATATTTGAAAACAGATTACAGACATGTCAAAAAGATAAAAAGATAATCTGTCATGACCAAGTTGACTTCATCCCTGAAATGTAGGAATGGTTCAACATTTGCAGCCAATAAATATAACACAGAATGTGCATATACTTAAAGACAAAAGTCACATGAGCATCTCAGAAAAGGTCTTTGGCAAAATCCAACTTGTATTTATGATACCCATCCTAGAGAATGTAGGACTAGAGGGAATATACCACAACCTATTAAATGCCATCTATGAGAGACTAATAGACAATATCATATAAATGGCGAAAAATTTGAAGTGAATCCCACTGACATCAATAAGGAAACTGGCTATCAGCTAATCACCCTCCTTTTTAATGTTTTGCTGGAAGCACTAGCTGGACCAATAAGAAAAAAGAAGGAAATTAAAGAGATAAAATAATGAATTAATTTACATGCAAGCCTTGTCTGTGCTCATGTGTGTACATGTGGGCAAAGATGTGTATGTATGAACATAAAACTCAGGACATAGATCAATAATGGTGTCTTCCCATCTATCTGTCTATCTATCTATCTATCTATCTATCTATCTATCTATCTATCTATCTATCTATCTACCTATCTATCTATCTATCCATTCATTTATTGGAGCACAGTTTCTTATCCCACTGGAGCCATTCAGGCAGGCTAGGTAGTCAACGGTAGTCAACAAAATCCAAGGATTAAGCTGTCTGTTTCCTCCATTGCTGGGGTTACTGGCACATGCCATCATGCCTGTCATTTTTACATGAGTACTAGAGATATGATATGACCCCAGGTCCTCATGCTTGCCTGCAGGCACTGTACCAATGGAACTATCTTCCCACTTAACCAAATATTTTGTAATATTCATTACAATTAAAATTTCTCATTGCATATTTTCATTACACATAGCATTGTGCTACCTAGAAACATTACAAGTATTTAGTACATGTTTTAGGGTAAGTCTATTCTAAAGACTGAAATGACAATTTTCCAAATAAATGAATGCCGGCTACAAAGGCAATTAAAGAGAACATTCCCTGAGCTGTGTAGTCAGTGACACACAGGGCCAGGTCTAAAGATTGTTCTGAACTCTCCAGTGTACATGAAATTTCAGAAAGACACACTCAGACAAGGCCACCCACATGGACTTATGCAAATAACCCATACTTTCATCCTTTTGTCTTTTAGTTACTTTTCAAGGCAGACCCCATAATCTACTTCAGTACCATTTAGAACAGACTTTTCAAGAATGGGTATGCTGAGAAGCCAGTTCGTCTGCCAATGACTTCTGCAGCTACAAACTTGATATCTCCATCCCTTTTTAGAACTCTCCTCATCCATAGGAGAAAGACAGAAATAAAGGAAACTGTGGCATGAGGCATGGTGACCCATGGTTTTCTTTGCAGGCTAGGGTTCAAAGTCAAGCTGCATAGTGACATGTCTTTTTTTTCTGCTAGATTTTTAAATTTAAATTAGAAACTATCTTATTTTACATATCAACCCCAGTTCCCTCTCATCCTCCCATGCCCCCCACTAACCCCCATCCCATCCCCTTTCTGCTCCCCAGGGAGGGTGAGGCCTTCCTTGGGAGATCATCAAAGTCTGTCATATCATTTGGGGCAGGGCCTAGGCTCTCCCCTGTGTGTGACCTGTCTTTGAATACAGGAACTCTATAGCTTCTCTAATTGATCACTTTTCTCCACTCCTTCCTATGAGTCTCAAACCAGACCTCAAATCAAGTTATGAGGATGATAATCACACAGACACATATGTGTGCACACACTCATGTGCACATCCTCCCCCAATGCGCCATGCATACATATACACATGTACACACACACGGATATACACACATGAAGACATACATACAACACACACACACACACACAGCTCCTGTCCTAGTCAATTGACTGTGTAATGGACTTTTTTTTTTTTTGAAAAACCTGGTGTCATAGTATTGTCTTCTGTGGGTGGAAGACTTCTGAGTCCTTGCTTGTTATTAAGATTTTTTTTCAGTTTTTTCTTTATTTGTCTACATTCAGTGGAATTCAAATGTACTGCCTGAATGATCCAGACATACCAAAAACAAAAGCAAAAACAAAACAAGCAAACCACTCTTTCCCAATGGTTTTTAAAATAAAATTAATTTTCATTTAAAAATATGGAAAGCTTCACGAATTTGCATGTCATCCTTGCTCAGGGGCCATGCTAATCTTCTCTGTATCGTTCCAATTTTATTATATGTGCTGCCGAAGCGAGCACTTGTTATTAAGATTTTATAAAAAACTGTGATGGAATTCCAATCATGGAAATATTATAAAAGGGTATTTTAAATGATTGCTATTTCAACACTGATGGCATTCTAATTACAGTTGGGTTTTTGTGTGGTGTAGAGAAGTGTTCCGAGCTTCAATTGTGGTAGCCAGTCCTCAAGAGGTAGACAGGAGAAGGTGTAAAGGGAGCGCAGCAGGAGTATCAGGAAGGTCTGGTGGTAATGCGTGAACTCTGGTGTTCCTTATTTGCTCACATGCTCGGGTAGGTATAGAAAAGCTATTTATTAAATGCTACATTGTTTCAAAGGATCGATGACCACATTTTGGAGAAGTTGTAGCTCATGATACTTGGATGAAGTATGGATAGAGAGCAGCCTGCCACACAAGTTCTGGCACAGCTGACTGCAACGTGTAGTCACAGTGCTCTGTGAGCTCACACCCAGGAGCAGGCGGATCCATCTGAGAAGACAGTAAAGCTAGGCAGAGTGTAAGGTTTCAGTTTCATCGAGTCAGTTTCAAGTGCAGTCAGCTCATAGGCTTGCAAGAAAGACAGAATGAGTCGACAGGTTTGGAGAAGCTACTCGTCTTTCTTAATACTGTTGAGGCCATGAGAAAACCTCATAGCATTAGGCACAGTTGATTGAATGAACCAGTTCATTCTCACAGCTGGAACAGAACAGAATGCAGACCCATTTATGCTTAACAAATACTCCACTGTTTCCTGTGTTGTGTGAATTATGCATCCATTTGCATGAGATATTATTGACTCACATATGCACGTTCTGCATTTAAGACTGATTTCTTGACTGAAAAAACTCGTTCACGGGATTTCCTAGAAAGTGATGAACATAAAGAAGTGTCTCTTGTTTTCCATGACTGGTTATTCAGTTCTGCAGGTGGACCCAGCTCCAGAGTGCTGGGTTGCCGTTGTCGTCGACAGAGGGTTAAGTGGAAAGCCTGTCACATTCCTAACTATTGTGTCACACTAGCAATCTTCCAGAGACAGCACCACGTTCAGCCCCATTATAGTTAAGACCATGTTGTTTCTCTGTTGCTTAAGCAGCCATTTCCAATAAGGAAAAAAAATCTCAGCTTCAAAATTCCTCTGGGCCAAAACATAGCCTTGGGTATCTTATGCTAAGAAGGACACAAAAATACTGTCCAAGGCATTTTAAATTCCCGTGTGGGGGTGAGAGTGTCTCCAATTAGACTCTGTATTAAATACAATAAAATGATGCTTATTTACTTGTCTTCAAAAATTTTAAAACAGCACTCTAAAAATTACAATAAAAATAAATGACAACTCTAAATGTCTTTTTTTTCCTTTTCAAACGATACCAGAATGTGTGTGACCAGAGTCATTACAAAACAGGGAAATTAATAACCAGAAAGCTCTCCGTGGCAATGTGCGTGAACAGGCCACATGTCCGTGACGTTTTCCTGCTTCTACTCAAACAGATGGGCCTCCAGGGTGAGCAGGCCTCCCAGGAGATGAATGAGATTCCACAGCTCTTAGCACAGAGGCATAGAAATGGCCCAGATTCAGTTGCAGGGGCATTCTTATGGAGACAAAGCAGGGCCACAAAGGTGTCCTGTCCCAGTGTCTATCAATGCAGATCCATCCGTTATCGAGCCCCATTCATTCTCATTAGAGCCACATTCAGTATCAGATGACACTGTTCAGGCACCCCATGGAAATCCTCAGGACCCGATCATCCATTAACTAGGATTGATGCTGATGTGGCTGATCTGGCTAGAGAAGGCTGTGACAGCCCCACACTAGTCATCCAACTCAGAAAAGAGTCAGGCAGAAATCAAACACGCAGATAAAGCAGAGTCATCCATGAGCAAATGACTAAGGCCTCCTGTGCTGGCAAAGGTCACTCAAGACATTGAAATTCAATGAAAGGGCCTGTAAGCTAAGGCAAACAGGAGAGCACCAGGGAACCTAGCCTGCCAAAGCCTGGAGACCAATGCCCCCTTTTCTATAGGACAGAGTCAGCATGGGGCATACTTTGCAGAAGAGCTGAGGGAGCCATGGTTGCAAGGCACATCTGGCACACAGGTGGGTGCCCTGGTCTCCCTACGCCAGCAATCAGCAACCACTTGCCAAGAATCCCATTGCTGTTTTAGGTGGAAAACAGAAGGATTTATAGCTCTTAGGTTGTGATGATTTAAAAAAAGTTATGTCTATTCCAGTCAAAACATTCTTCCCCCAGCAGATTATCTGTTTAACCCACCTACTTAATTAGCTAGCTCCTTGGTGGATCAAATGATATTAGTGGGTTAGAGTTATATTGCCACTGGAGCAGCCATTTAATTCTGGCAACTCTAAAGCAAATTATTTCATAAATGGATGGTTTATTCAATTCTGTTCAGTTCCAATTCAATTCTGAGTCCTTCCATGACCAAAGTACTGAGATAGACCTGTGAGGGAATGGAGCTTAGGAGAACCAATCCTTGCCCTTAATGAAACAAAGCAGTGGTGACTTGTTCCAAACTATAGCAGTGCAACACAATGTAAATACAGTGTAGGAATGTGGGGGTGGGTAGGGTCCCAGTAACTGTGCAGTACAGACAGAGGTAATAGTGATGGGAATCTGAACAGCCAAGTGAGAATACTGCAATTGAATGACAGTGCGAGCTATGCAAATTCTCTTTATATTTGCTATGTTAGGTCCTGCACTGAATACTGGGATACAAAATTGAAGGACACCCTCATGCTATCCTCTCCCTCTCAAGTATCTCAGAGCATTGTGGAGAAAGAGAGCTCTTCAGGGTTTATTCAATGCTCTGATAGAAAAAAGCTGCCCAGTGATTGGAGAGCACAGAGGAGGATGATTTAAAGCAAGGAAAGACTTGTCCGAGACAACTGAGCTGAGGTAGAATGCAGACCACCAGCCCAGGAAAGTAAGAGAAGAATGCAGCAGAAGAGGAGGTAAAGAGATGAGCCTGTACATACCATGATGGATAATGGACTGCGTACTATACCAGCCCACTGGGGAGTGGCCAGCTAGTGGTGATCAAAGTTCTATCGTTAGGTCTTCACAGTAAAATGGCTACTTGGAAGCTATTCAGAGAACAGTTCGGTGGCATACGGCAGATGAGCAACCACAGCAGAGCTGGTTCAGTGGGCTACTCTTGAAGACTTGAGGCATTGGTCCCTTTCTGTGATGCATCAAAAGATAAGACTTGAGGAGGTGTAGATGGGTTGGACCTGGGATGGAAGGAGAGGAAAGAGCCAGGACTCAGATTTTGGAAACTAAAAAGTGTCCTTCATCAAGCTAGAAGATGGAGAGGGGGAAACAGGGATGATGGGGACAGTGTAAGATAGTTAAGAGTATATGCCTGTGGAGTTTACGAGAGATAAAAAATACCAAAGTCTATGCAGTTCAATGTATGTGACTTCTTAAGAATCTGTGATTACAGAAGACAGCAATTTCAGTTAAAAATAATTAATAAAAAATCCTAACAAGACGTAGTCCAAATGCAAGAGGCTTTAATGTCCTGTGACTTCCCTACATTCTTCTGTGCACCTCTGTAGAAGAGTGAAATTTAGAAGGCTTAGTGACTATTAGTAGGAGATGAGTCAATTTGTTTGGTTCTTTTACTTAGTGAGTACTAAGTAGCTGCTAAGTATAATAACATTATTAGGAAGGTAAGGAATTTGATGTAAAGAACACTCTGGGCCTGTGTTCATTGGTTCAGCAAGGAAACACCCAAGAAAATTAGGTCTAATTTCTCAAGACTCATGGGCTTGAGAGTTTCAGATCAGACTCACTTGCCTTGTTCCTTCTGGGCCTGTGATGGATTAGGTAAACATGGTGGGAACACATGGTGCAATCAAAGCTATTACTACATGATGACCAGGAAGCAGGATAAGATAGTTGGATTAGGGGGCGGTGACCAGGGGAAAGATATAACCTTCAAATGACCCCCAGTTACCCACTTCCTCCAGCCAGCCTGCACCTCCTAATGGTCCGTTCAGCTATGAGCATACCAATCAGTGAGGCTAGCACCCTCATGATCCAATCACCTTGCAGTAGTAAAACCAGAACAGATACCGTTGGGGGACTCTCCAGCCCAAAAAGGCAATGTTAACTACCAATAACAAATACGTTGTGGCCAACAAAAATTGAAGTGAGAAATGAGCCAAATGTAGTGGTATTTTAGGGCAAGGCGGGTAAAAGTTCAAGTCAGAACAAGGGGTTGGTGACAGTGCAGAGCTGCCTCTTACCAGGGTTTTTTTTCCATTATTGAAGTTTACACATTAATTTTGATTTTATTTTTAAGTTTTACCATTAAAATAAGAATTTCACCATTCAAATATCTGATGCTGCCTTCCATTGGGTGAGTGTTTTGCTTACCACGATTTAGGGGGAAATAGACAGGGTTACTGATTTCCCCATGGCATTACTCTATTTTCAGAATTAGACCACATTCCTCTTATTGAACAGCCTCCTCATGGTAATTTAGCCAAGGACCATGTGATTTGAGCTTTTCTTTTGAACAAACCCTCTGCCTTGGATCACCAAGGGGAAGGTAGTAGAAAGAATTTTGACAACAATTAGCTCAAAGTTGACATTTGCTTCTAAAGATGTTGATTCAACATAAGCAAATATTTTCATTTCCATTAGGGATATTCCTTCCCTCCATCTTTCAACAGACCTAGCCTTTTCAAGTCCCTACAAACACATTTTGAAGTGGTTCTTTTCTTAGTAGGACAAAGAATCTTCCAGGTCTCTCGTTGCACCTTTCCCAGTGCTTAGTCAGTGCTGACGTCACAATGGGGATGATGAAAATCTGCCCATTCACTACAGACTGAAGGTTCTTAACACTGTAGTAAGAAGCACACACAAAGACAAGCCAGAGTTACTCATACTCTGCAATCACACTAGTATGGTCTTACTACTGTCTTGTGTTGGCCCAGTGTCCACAGATGTTCAATAATGGCTTCCTAACCCTTGCTGTTCTGCAATTCCAGCTTCTCATCAGGCCTTCAGTAGTAGTGGTTACACAAGTGGACTTGAGCCAAAGGACCGTATACCAGTAACTCAATGAAGAAATTATCTGTGAATGTATTCACTAAGGATGGACTTTTGCCAGACAGATGATAATTAGGGAGTCTTTGATGACTAAGCTGAATTGGGAGTTACTTGTTATGTGTGTGGGAGTGTTATCCAAGGAACCATACTTGTGTCTGTGTTTCTGTGCGGGCAACTACTACATTCTTGCTTCCTGGTGAAGGTCCACAATACAACATGCATCTATACTGAAAACACACACACACACACACACACACACACACACACACACACACACTTCTGTACCTTGGTTAATTTGAATGATGAATGCTGTACCAGTCACACATTCTCTGAATGCCACGATACATGACTCTTCTCAGTAGATGGGAGACTTCATCTGTACCTTCCCCCCAGGGAATTTCACTCCTCCTCTTCCCAGTTTGCCATTGCTCCTCTAGAAAACACATGTGGAGAGAGCCTGCTTTCCTTGTATCCCACATACTCTCAGAGTCCATGGACTTCCCAGGGAAGCATCATCAGGCCAGTGGCCCATGGGCCTCCCTGGGTAGTTATAGATGGTGATGAACACATAGGTCAAAGTGCTACTGCTCTAAGAAGCACTGTAAGTGATGTTAATTTACTCCTATAAAAGGTTAGCTGCCAAGACATATTTGTGGGCTTTCAAATATACTGTGCGGAGTCTTTTAAAACTTAAAAAATTTAAATATTTTTAATATACCAGACATGCTTATCACTGTATGTGTGTAAATCTTCATAATCTATTATGTACACATAGATACATACAGAGTTCCATGGAACAACAAACTTATTTCCTACCTGAGGAGAGGATTTAATTAATTTCATGTAATTAATTGTAGTTTTCTTCTCACTGTAAGTTCTTAGTTCTGTATAAATAAAGAGAAGATAGGCCCTTTACTTTCAACAAAACAGCAACTTCTATGGAGCTGAGGAAAACCCATAGGCACAAATTACTAACCTACAGTATTATATCTTAAACAACTCAAACATGTTAAGCATGTTCCTTATAGAAAAGGGAAAAAATCTTCAGCTGACTTTTCCTAAAATAGGAAGACAAAGAAGTTAAAAGCACTAAAAACCAAAATCAGAAGGGGGAAAAAAAAGCTTCGCTACTGACACCCACATATCTAGAGAGTATTTAAACTATTTCACTTTATAAACTTCAGCCGGGATATGATTTCGGGTATTCTGGCTCATAGACTCACTTGGGAATGAATAATTCATAGGCTTTTTACTAAGCCTCCAGTGTAAATCAGTCAAATATAGCAACATGATATTCATGCTGAATTTTTAAGCACTTAAAACATCTAGATGGAGCCTTTTTCTTTTTGAGAAAGAGGGAGAAAGAATGTCGCTTTTCTGTCTGCTCATGTTGCCCAGGCATGCTTTCATTATATACTTGTAAAAAAATCTATAAGAGGGATTTAATTAAACAATAAGCCAGTGAACAGCACAAGTGAAGGAAGCAACCCAAATCCCCAACTTTCAGCGTTATGTTTCCTTTATTAACATAGCATTACGAAACCACACGGAGAAAGCAATCTAATAAACAGACATTCTTTTGAGCCATTTGCAGAGAGGGAAAGGACATCCACTTATTGTCCCACCCATCCGATTGGTCCATATACAGCAATAAAGGTACAATAGACGGAAACAGGAAACAGCCTGGCACAGCTGTAGGATCTTATTAGCAGCTAATGGACATCTGAGAAGAACACGCATACAATGCTGAATCGTCTGTACCAATCTCCGAAGCAATTACTCTTAATTAGTGGGTTCTGTTTATAGATTCAACTTGGTGTACCCTTATGTATCAGAAAGATGAAGGCAGCTGGAGAAAGCCAGGATGCGCTTAAAGGAACAGTATTGTAAGATGTTGAGGGCCTTTGTTGTTGTTGCTGTTTTTGGTAATTTCTCTCTGCCATGGCATAAACAAATCCTTTTATGAAGGATTAAAGGGAAAGGAGAAATCTTAACAAGGCCAGCAAGGTGAAAAGTACTGTTGCTGTTGTCCCAAAAAGATGCGATGATGATTGATAATACTAATGATGATAAAATAAAACACTGAAACCAAATAACAGTAGGACAAAGACACTCTCCTATACTATGACTCTGAGTACTTCCAGAAGGTTCCATCCTCCCTGCCTCCATTCAAATGCAGCACTTGGATCCTGAGATGCAGCACCTGCATTTCTCTTCTGCCAAATTGGAAGCCAAGGGGCAAAATGGGCGGTGTGACCAGCTGTATCTCCATAAAAGAGAGAACACACAATGGATTTTCTAGTCCAATACAGTCCAAGGGGTTCTGGATTTATACACATAGCCATAGAGCCAAGGGGCCACTTCTGTAAATGGAAAAATATAGTGTTGATGGGCTCCACCTACCACTACCACATAGAACTTGCTTATGAACAAAAACAAGACAGTCCTAGGGATAGCTGCCTGTTGTTTGTGAATTATTTTGCCTCATGCACACAGCTGTCTAGATGCACTTTTAAAAGATAATGAGCATGGCAATCATGCCTTCTGGGGGGCTAAAAGGACCAGAAGGTTGGACTCTTTAATCATCTCTAGTTATAGTGGCAACACGATTTCTCATTCCTTTGAAAATGAGAAGAATATTTTGCTCATATGTTGGAATTCTGCTTATAGGATCATTGTGAACTCAGCAAGTACACTGTCCCATACCCCATGACTGCTCTTTAAGATCATCACACGTTCTAAGCACTTGACCTCCAGATGCTGGTACTCTTTTGGAACCTTTAGGAGGTGGGTGTTCACTGGAGGCAAGAGGTCACTGGGGTCATGTCACTGAACCCTTCAAGTAGTTTCTTCTTGTAGCATGAGGTGAAAAAGCATCTTCATCTCAGCTGCCACCATGATGCTCTGTCGCAGCACAAGAGACCAAACAAATGCAGACTGAGCTCTAAAACCCTGAGCCAAAGTAATTACTTTTGTCCTTAGGTCAATGATTCTCAACCAGTGGGGTCACGACCCCCTAAGGGTTGAATGGCTCATTCACAGGGGTTATGTTAGATCACCAGAAGCATTAGATATTATACTAGGATTAATAACAATAGCGAAATTACAGTTATAAGTAACACTGGAAATAATTTCATGGCTGTGGTCATCACAGCATGAGGAACTGTTTAAAGTGTTGTAATGTTGGGAAGGTTGAGAACCACTGCCTGAGGCTGTCCTCTCAGGGATATTAGTCATGATGGTGAAAAGGTAATACAGGTATCAAGGTTACACTTTGTAGCAGTACCGAAATATTTTTGTAAAATAGTTGCTGCATTTGTGGACACGTACATTTTCTTTAAGAAACTGCTGCTCACAGGCTTCCTTCCATAGGGAACCAGAGGCGTGGAGGTCACCAAGAGAACACAACCAACAGGATTAACTGAGCAGGGCTCATAGGTGCTCACAAAGACAGAATCAGCAATCATGGATCCTGCGTGGGTTTGCCGTAGGCTCTCTGCAAATATGTTACAGTTCTTAGCTTGGTGTTTTGTGGGACTCCTAACAATGGGAGTGTGAGTGTCTGATCCTTTCACCTGCTCTCTGGACCTGTTTCCTCCTAGTGGGTTTCCTTGTTCAGTCTTGATACGAGTTTCGTGCCCAGTCTTATTGTATCTGGTTATTTTGTGTTTGGTTGATATCACTGAGAGGTCTGCTTTTTTCTGAAGGAAATGGAGGAATAGTGGATCGGGGTGGGTGGGTGGGTAGAGGGAACGAACATAGGGAGGATACTGGGAGGAGTGGAGGAAGGGGAACTTAAGTTGGGATGCATTGTATGAGAGAGGAATATATTAGATAGATGATGATAGATAGATAGATAAATAGATAGATGATAGATAGTAGATAGATGATAGATAGTAGATAGATAAATAGATGATAGATAGAGATGATAGATAGATAGATAGATAGATAGATAGATAGATAGATAGATAGATAGATAGATAGATAGTTTAGACAGATAAAACTGCTGCTCACTATTGATGGACAAAACATGGGCTCAGGTGCAAAGTAGAGTGAACAATTAGACCTGCCAAGACAGTGGCTTTCTGGATGTCCTGTCAGGTTCTGACAATGTATCTCTGAGTTAATTTGTTTTAACAATTGCACCTGTTATATCAGGGGGAGCTATGGTTTTAGTAACACAAGCACACACACACACACACACACACACACACACACAGAGAGAGAGAGAGAGAGAGAGAGAGAGAGAGTTAAGGATTCTTTTGCCTGTAGGTAACTCTATTTCAGAGATGTTAAAGGAACATGTGATTGTGTATATCACATAAACAGCAGTGTATTGACAAGGCAAGCTAGAAAAGCGTATGGTCCAAACAGTCATCAGAGACTCACTTCCTCCAAGTCCTTTCTACCCTCATGAATATGTTCCCTTTTGTCTTCTGGAACAGGCCACCTGAGGCATTAAGAAGTTCATTTCAAGTCACAGAGCTGGCAAAAGGCTAACTGGGCCTGAGTGCAGGCTGTCTGACCTAGGCTCTGCCCTTATACCTTGCATATGGCTTTTATGACAAGGTATAAAAATACAGGCTCCCTGCAGTTTCCATCCTGTGGCAAGTGGGGACAGCTGAGAACAAAGGGAGCCTCCAGTTGCCTTCTCCTGTGTATCCGGCATGCACTGTGCATGACACTGGGAAGGATCGCATCTTTTCAGGAAGCTTCAAACACTGACGAGAGCTGAACTCTACAATTTCTTTGTCTTTTTTGGAAATTCACAGTGTTCCATGTGACTAACTACATAAGCTTGAGTCTGAGGCTCACCCAAGGCCCCTAGACATATGGTGTTATAAGCCTCACATCCTTAATTTGTTCCCTGATATATTCAATATGCTCCCAGTTTTTCCTAAGGTCAGCAGGATAGACAGTTTGTTGGTAAGGATTACAGACATTATTCTGAAATCACTGATACTCAGGGCTCTTTGTCAAGGGAACATTGAGGCAGTTGGAAGGGAAGAACATGGATCCATTAAACAGAGGAATAGAGACCATGTGGTGGCTGCTAAGACAAAAATAGCAATTTTATTGTCCATATTTTGCTTTACAGGGAACCAATAATGGAGTTGAAGCACATGAATTCTGTGCTGAGATAACAAGTCCACAAAGGGGTCTGGCAGAACCTCTGGAGTGTCTGCGGTGACAATGAAGTCCACCTTATCACAAACAACATAAGACAAGAGCCACACATCTCTAATTCAGCTACACTCCACAGGTTAGGCATCCCATGCCCCGGCCAGACTCCTGAACTGGTTTCATTTATCATTCACTGGACTGCAGAGCTGTAAGATCTACAGCCTGGCCACTGACTCCTCCTGGCTGGAGGCTGCACCTCGGCTTTAAGTCATATAAGGGATAATGTACACTTGGGATTTAAAATACAGGAGCATTGTGAAGTGATGATGGCATTACTCACCAATGGGCAAGCTCAGGCAGGTCTGCCCATGTTAGTGTCTGCACAGATGAACCCACTAAGTGCTGGGTACCACATGCCAGGTGTCCTGGCATTACTTCAGGACTACACTGTAGTCATTTTGTCCAATCTCCTCCGCACTGCTCTGTCACTCAGAATTCTAGGACAGGCTCAGGCATCTCCTCACTTTACAGATGGCAACCCTGTCTCCTCAGGGTATTCACTCACTATGTTTGCCTTTTCCTGTTAAACTTAGTATCCCAGCCCTCACGTTACTCTGCAGGAACACACAAGCCTTTAGGCAGGGAGGGAATCTTACATACATCACTGCTCAACCATTTTTGGTGAATGTGTGAACCAATGTAATAGACAAGTGACCCTGTCTGGGTAAAGAAGAAAACAAACGTCCTGAAAAAAACAGTCTGGCAAGTCTCTTGGCTCTTACCCCACTACAGGTATTATTGGGAACAGAAATAAGAAAGTGACATGCCTGCTGAGTTATTGATTGTGTTCATGTCTCTTTGGTGTCAAACTTTCTATATGTATTACTTTACATAACCACCACATCACCCCTTCATAGGGACTAGGAAACCAAGGCAGCATTTATTCCTCGGTCTAGTCTGAAGCGCGCGCACGCGCGCACGCACACACACACACACACACACACACACACACACACACACACACATCGCTGAGTTGTACAGTGTCTTATGTCTGCCAAGATCCTGGGACCTCAGAAACAAGGGTACCACACAGGGAATGTAAAGGCCCAGAGGTGCCAGTGAAGAGTTCCAGGCACTCGTGGATTAAGTAGAAACTCCTGGTAAGGGTGGTGGCTCTCACTTACACACATGTAGGGCCCATGTGGACAGGCTCCCAGTGGGGTCTATCAGGCCTGGTGAACCTTGATAAGTTGAGAGCTGGTGTGTTAGTTACTGCTCTGTTGCTGTGATGTTAAACACTGTGACCCATGAAGCAGAAGGGAGGGTCTATTTTACGAACATGGTTCCAGAGGGATGAGTCCATCACCATCACCACCACAGTGGGGAAAGCGTGTCAGAAGGCAGGCATGTTAACTGGAGCAGCCAAGAGTATTCCCATCTCAAACCACAAACAGGAAGCAGAGAAAACAAAATGGGAATGATGCAAATCTTTAAACCTTTAAAGCCGGTTCCCGGTGACAGACTTCCTCCAGTATGACTATGCTCCTTAAGGTCCCCAAACAGTACCAGCAGCGGGCACTAAGCTTGCAAATGCTCCAGGTCATGGGCGATGTCTCTTTCAAGCCACCACACCCATGACATCACAGCCTAACTGAATACTAGACAGGTTTCAGAATCATTTGAAAGTGTAGACATACGGTTTTAGCTAGATCTTTGTACAGTAAATCCCAATTCTCACTGTTCTTCATCTTACATGACCAGGCAAGCACAGGGTCACTTTTTCCTTTTTGTCTCAGTGTGCTAACAGCTGCTAAGTGAT
This sequence comes from Mesocricetus auratus, assembly GCF_017639785.1. Classification (NCBI taxonomy): domain Eukaryota; kingdom Metazoa; phylum Chordata; class Mammalia; order Rodentia; family Cricetidae; genus Mesocricetus; species Mesocricetus auratus. The sequence goes on from NW_024429190.1 coordinate 86,604,460, forward strand.
AACCTTGGAGAGACTGGGCTGTGAATTGGCTGTAGACTGCAGACAGCCAAGTAAGTGAAGAGCTTCTAGGCTGGTGTTGATCTACCCGCTCTCAGTGGGTATCTCCCTAGTTCCACTCAGAATGAGTGTCCCTCATTAAAGACTCAACTTTTCCACCTATCTGTGTGGTTTGAAACGTGGAATGTCTCTATAGGCTCCTGTGTCCCCAGCTGGTAGTCTCTTTGGGGAGGCTTTTGGACCATTGGATAGAGTCTAGCTGGACAATGGACACAAGTCCCTAGGCACAGGCCTTAGAAGATGATATCCAGACCAAGCCTTCCTAGACATTATACCTTCTCTGCTGTGGAGGTGTGTATTCCCTGACCACAAGTCAAAATGCATTTCTCCTTCCATAAGCTGTTTCTGTCAGGTAATCTGTCCCGCTGATGAGAAAGTAACCAACAGATGCCCTAACAGGAATTCCAGAGGGTTTAGTCACTGGGATGACTAAAAAATAAAATAAAATAAAGTAAAATAAAATAAAATAAATCCCAGACTGTCAAGATAACATGAAAACTTGAATCCACATGCCCAGTGCTCCTCAGTGGGGAGATAGGAAACTTGCAGGGCAGCTAGCCCTGGCATCCACAGTGTCAAACAAGAGATTCTGTCTCAAACAGGTGGAAGTCTAGTACGAACATGAAGTTGTCCTGTGACCTCCATGAAGGTGCTGTGGTAAATGTGGACCTGTTCTTCCCATCTCACACATACAAGTATCTAAAGAGAAACGATGCTTGGTCTGTGTTGTTTACTTTTTAAAGTTCTAATCCAAAGGCAGATGAATAGTATGTGGGGAACAGTGGAGTTGATGCCCCAGGAATGAAAGCCTTTCAATTCTTTTACCATTGAATATACTTATCATAATCTAAACTCTCAGATACTTCAGACAATTGGTGACAAGATTCAAGTGAATGACTACCCCAAACTGCACAAACACTGCTTCTCAAGGAAGTGAGTGAACTATGCTGGTACAGATATGTTGGTGAAGGATTTTTTCAAGCATCACAGAGATCTGAGGCTAAGTAGGAGAAAGCCAAAGGAACCAGGAGTGAGCTTGTCAGTGCATCCTCATACATCCAGCATGCTGACCTGGAGTGAGCCCACGGCTGTATCCTACACATCTGTGCCGCATACACATACAAAAACTAATAAATAAATAAATTAATTAACTAACCATATTTATGTAAGATCATAAACTAAATAACACACTTTGAACAGCAAAATACTAATACTTAATTTAGGCAAGCTAAAGTTGAAATTAATTTTGTTTATATGTAGTCTCACCTAGGAAAATTATTTGTGTTCCACAGCTAACTCATAACTCTAAGCAACAATCTTCAGCATCTATTTCATATTCTTCCTTTAGAAACTAAGGCACTTTCTAATGACCATTCATGCAAAGCAATGTCAAGAGCTAGGACTCACATGACTAGTTAGAATGCTGGCTGTAAGGAAGAGTACACACAAGTTGAATGCCACTGTTCTGTATTACCCATTACACCTTAATACAATCCAGAGGCAGATTGAAGGGGTGGTCTCCTGTAAGTGTGTTCAATCTAGAAACCAACAAAGCTTTGCTTTGTCATTTATTTTTCTATCTTAATATATTGTCTGCTTTAAAGAATATATTGTAGCTTACATGTAGGAAATAACCCCTTTACTTTCTGTAATTTCTTCATGGATGTAATTACTTTCATCTTATATATATATATATATATGTAATTTTTAAATTTAAATTTAAATTAGAAACAATTCCAGGTCCCTCTCCGTTTCCCTCCCCTCCTCCCATGCCCTCCCATCAACCCCCCCCAAGGCCCTCCATAGGGGTGTGGGGATGTCCATAGTCTGTCATTTCATCCAGGGCAGCGCCTAGACCCTCCCCCAAGAGTTCAGGGTGAGTGCATCTCTCATTGTTGGATGAGAGTCCAAAGTCCATTTGTATACCCTGGATAAATACTGATCTACTGCCCAAGGCTCAATAGATTACCTAGGCCTCCTCACTGACACCCAATTCAGGGGGTCTTCATCTTTGCACAGCTGTTATTTGAGCATTAACCAATAGTTTCCAATACCATGTGACTCTCAGGCCAAACCAGATGTTGGAGAATTGCCTTGAAAGGAAGCCTGCAGCTCCCTGATGACTGGGAATTCCCAATAATTCCAAGATACATCATCTGAAGTCAAAACAGCCTCAGCCTGCATGACTTGTTCTGCTTGTCTTTTATCTTCCCAGTGGCCTCCCCACAGCCCCCTGAATGAGATCTCTAGTTCAATCTTAGGCAAAGAGGATGTTTTGAGTATCTTTTGCTCCTGTGGGACCAGTGGCTTTCTTTCAGAAGAAGCCTTTCATAGTTTCTTCTCCCAGTCAGGCCAGGGGGCTGACAATGGGTAACGGGACAAGAAGGGGGGCTGTGGATATGCCTTCCCTTTACCCAGTTATTTAAATATGATGAACAAAGCTGCAACTAAGAGTTACTCACAGGTCTGGAGACTCTTGCACTAATGTAGTAATTTCATCCATAAATATAAATTCACATTCAAATCCAACAATGATGAATTTAGAATACCCAAAATGCATCAAACTTTAGCCCCCATATGGAAAGTAAAGTTTTATATTGAAACCCAAACTCCTTTCCTTCCCTCAAATTTCACCAGGACAATTACCTTGGGACATTAAAAAAATCACTATAAAAATATCCAACCCACAACATACATAATGTAGTACTTTCACATTCTAACATTACTGGCTTCTAAATCTAACAACAAAGAGCCCAAAATCATACCCTTTACTGAAGTTTTGTCTTACTGATAAGCAGAACACACATCCTGTAATACCAAACTACATCTTATGTGAGAAATGAGAAATTATAAGCATTGAAACTTCCTTAAAGATTCCTTGAATTTTAAGTGCCTAGAGACTGTTTTACTTGGCTGCATAAAGCTATTCTTTTTTAAAGCCTAACTTAGCCACAATAAGAAATCTTTTGAAATGGGAGAAATATTTGAAGCAAATAATTGGCCTCATTAGCTGGCCTGGGAAATGGCCCAAGATCACTACACTATCATCTGTGAATACAGTATGACCAGCTGAGGAAGGGCCCGGCATCAAGTCCGTCTGCTGCTCTTGAAGGGCCCGGCATCAAGTCCGTCTGCTGCTCTTGAAGGGCCCGGCATCAAGTCCGTCTGCTGCTCTTGAAGGGCACCGGCATCAAGTCCGTCTGCTGCTCTTGGCTTCACATCTCTGTCTTCTTCAGCGATTAAGATCCAATCAGCTCTTTGGCTCTTTGTATTTCTTGTAAATCTGCTTTGCAACAGCATTAGCCTAACACTTCCAGCACATGACCCTGTGCTTCCTATCAGACGAACCTCTGTGCTCGCATATCCCTCTCCCTGCCCCACGCTCACCAAAACGCATCAGGATTGAGATTTAGTTCCGCCACATGGTTTGACTTTTCTTGTTACTGTGACATAATTCCTGACAAAACCAACTTCAGTAAAGAAGGGTTTATTTTGGCTAATAGTTTAAAGGTAAAGTACACCACAGAGTTCCCCATGAGGCAGTTCTGGTCACATTTCGCTGACAGTCATGGAACAGAGTGATGGATGCTGGCTATCAGCTGATCTGATCCTCTTTTCCATTCTTATTTAGCAGGGAATGGCACTGCCCACATTCAGGGTGGATTTTCCCTCCCCAGTTAAACGTTTCTGAAAACACGCTATAGAAATGCCCTGGGGTGTGTTTCCTTGGTGAGGCCAAATCCAGTTGAGTTGACAATAAAGACTAATTATCACATATGCTTATCGTTTGATCGTCCTTCCCAGAATACCACATGCTGGTATGTTGAGTTTTGCTTACTTGGTTTTTGTGTGTTCTAAGAAAAGATCTCAGACCCTCGTGTATGCAAGGCCAGTGCTCTACCCTGAAGCTACAGCCAAGCCTGACCTCTGTGTAGCAGTGAGTGAAAGATAGGGCACAGCTATTACTGAGCTTTCCGATGGTTTTTCTACTGTGGTCATTTCCGTCACCACATTGCAGCAAGGGCTCTGAAAGATTTTCATGTATGTATTAATCTTACCATTGAAATCCTGCCATGTATAAAACAAAATAATATAACATGCCTACTCTTTTATGTTTACAAAAATGCACTTAAAAGGATGGCTTAATTAAGGTAAAAATCAAGGCATTCTTAGTAAAGCATATCATACAGAAGGGGGACCATCACATGAATTTCTGTACAAATATTTCCTATTTTACATCTAATCAAAAACAACAGGAAAGTGACCTGTCCTCATTTGTCCTAGTCCTGGCTTTTGCTAAGTACTCATTATGTAATATAGGGTGTGCATGTTATCTTCCACAAGCATTGAACCAACCTTTTAATAAAGCTTCCAGTTATGACCTTTGTCTGTCAAGGGTTTATTTTTCTCTCCTGGCATTGCCAGAAACAGAAGGATCAATATTTTCTTTAAAAACGTGTGTGTGTGTGTGTGTGTGTGTGTGTGTGTGTGTGTGTGTGTGTGTGTGTGTGTGCGCGCGCACGCCTCCATACCAAGGTGTGTGGAAGTCAGAGGATACCTTGCACCTTGCAGGTGCTGGCCTTCCCTTCCACCATGCTGGTCCCAGGGATGGCCCTCAGGCTGTCAGACTTGATAGTAAGTACGTTTACATGCTGAGGCACCTCACCAGTTCTAAACATTTGTTTTAGAAAACATTCAATGACCTCTGAGGCAATGTAGTCAACTCAGTTCTTCTAGAGCTTGTGTGAGAGGCTCTGAGTTCAATTCTCACTATGAGAAAAAAATAAGATTTTGCATTTCACTTTTTAAAGACATTTTTAGAAAGCTAATTCAATTTTTCCTGGACAAACCAGTTTTATCTTTAGCCATAGTGCTGTGGCATGGCAGAGTTCTCTAGGTGTGTCCTCACTCCTGCTCTCTTTTCATGAGTGACTTGGGTGGCTCTGTCCTCATAGCCAACTGGTGACTTTTTCTGTTTTATTCCACCTTTGTGTTTTACACGCTTCTGAGACCCGTGACTTAATACAGCACTTGCTTGGAAAAATGTATGTTTTCTCCCCCCTCCCTTTAGCTCCGTCTTCCCACTTGACATCTGCTTGTTTCTCGGTTTCTAGCTGTCTAATTTTGCACACAGTCATTTGAATGAGAGTCTCAGAATGTTTCAACTTGTCTCTGTGAGAACATCAAGCTGGCATCACCCAGGATCTTTTGTGGTGTGTGTGGTGTCCTATGTGTCACTGTGAGGCTTTTCCTCTGAACTTCTACTTTCCGTGGAAAAGACCAAATTTGTGTTTTCTAAGAATTAGATACCCCGTTAAGTAAGGTGATTTCTATAGTTCCCCCAAAAATGGAAGGAGGAAGAGGAGGGGAAGGAGGAGGAGGAAGGGGATGGGGAGGGGGATGAGTAGGAAGAGGGGGAAGAGGAGGAAGAGGAAGAGGAGGAGGAGGAGGAGGAGGAGGAGACTTTGATGACTCCTTTGTAATTTGGCTATTCAGTAGTGTAGTTATGCATACTAAAACTAAATCAAATGAAACATGATTTTCCTGTTACAGGAAAGTATTAAAGCTCTCAACAGCCAGACATGGCAGTAGTTTATTCCATGATCACAGGACATTTGTGGACCATCTCACTTTAGTTGATTTGAAAAAACATGTTTCCAGGTCTACAGAACTCAGACAGGAAAGACAGGAAAGGAAGGTGGGGAAGGCAGAGAAAATGAAAGGAAATGGCAAGGAAAAGACAGGAGGAGACGAGAAAGACAATGGTCACCAGAGGGTCTTTGTTAAGCCTGTTTCAAATTCTTGTTAAAGTTTCCAGTAGTGGAACCATGAAACAGAATCTGGTTTTATTGCAGAGCATGGGCCTTGAAGCCTGCAGCTGCCTCAGCTGCTCAGCTGCAGGCTGGGGCCCAGGAGGAGGCGTCCCCACTGCTGCTGTCCCCTGTACAGAGAGCCCAGGAGGAGGCGTCCCCACTGCTGCTGTCCCCTGTACACAGGCCCAGGAGGAGGCATCCCCACTGCTGCTGTCCCCTGTACACAGGCCCAGGAGGAGGCGTCCCCACTGCTGCTGTCCCCTGTACACAGGCCCAGGAGGAGGCGTCCCCACTGCTGCTGTCCCCTGTACACAGGCCCAGGAGGAGGCGTCCCCACTGCTGCTGTCCCCTGTACACAGGGCCCAGGAGGAGGCGTCCCCACTGCTGCTGTCCCCTGTACACAGGGCCCAGGAGGAGGCGTCCCCTCTGCTTCTGACTCCTAAGCTATGAGCTTTGGAATTCCTGACCAGATAAGAACTTGCCAACTGTTCCAAGCCCTCTCCAACCTCACTTCACATTCCTTCACTCGCTCCAAAGCAGTCTCTCTTTCCCTTTAGCGGCAATACTTTGCCAAGTGTTAGTTACCAGACAGATTTGGTTAACAAAACGCCACATGGTTAGCTCCTCACTCCTCTGTCTTTCAAGCAGACAGAACATATGAAAAGTTAGACTGACAAATGCCACAGGGTGGGAATGCTCTTTCAAGGCATCACGGGTAATGTCTCCCTTTTCTTTTTAAACAAAACAGCTATCCAGGAAATCTCAGTTTTTGTTTTCCTTCAGCGAGGACTGTAATATTTAATTAGCATCACAGCTGTGTCAACACACTCGTGGTATTTTATAGTAATTTTCTTTTAGTAGTTTAGTGCAGGATGAATAATATTTCCAGTAGCCCTTCATTCCTCCTCAAGTTACACACCCTCCTCCTCCTCAATCGCCCTCCCGTCCTCCAGGTGCATAGGCACATCTTCCTCTCCTCCTCTATCTGATGCCACGGAGCTTTACTAAATCAGAGCTGATCAATGTTTCTCCTGGGCAAAGTATGGGTATACATGTATGCGTGTGTGTGTGTGTGTGTGTGTGTGTGTGTGTGTGTCTTTGGTGCGCATGCATGTGTATGTGTGCATGAGTGTGTGCACACATGTGTGTGGTTTATATAAAAGTAGTGAAGTGTAGCTATATAAGTGTAAAAATATTTATAAAATTGTATGAAAATTGTGTGTGTATATGTGCATGCATGTGTGTGTATGAGAGAGAGAGAGACAGACAGACAGACAGACAGACAGACAGACAGAGAGTGCAACCTTTAGTGTCATTCCTCAGGTGCAGTCCACCTTGATTTTTGAGACAAGGCACCTCCCTGGCCTGTAGTTCACTGATTCCGGTAAGCAACTGGTAGCAAGTCCCTTGGGTCTACTTATCTGCACCTTCATTGTAGTAAGATTTCACACATACACACTACCACCCCTGGCCATTTTACATGGGTCCTAGGGTCTTCATGCTTGACCAGTAAGCATCTAACTTATGGAACTATTTCCAAAAATCCTAAGCTTCTAAAAGATTTTACTGTATTGTAAATTAAAATGTAATGATATTGTGGGGATGTGGCTGCCATTGCATTGCTGTGTAGCTCAACACTTGGTGGTAGGGATTGGAGGCTTGAGAGCAGCCCTGCCTGAAGCAGCAAAACAACCTCCACAGACAAGCAGCGTACTCGTTGTCTTAGTGTCACAGCAGATGACATCCTAGGGCAGCAATCGGCACTGTCACAGGAGAAGCAACAGGAGTTGCGTGCTCTTAGTGTACATGACCTGAGTCAGCATACTTGTCTTACACTCTTCCTTCTGCATACTGTTAAGAGCGTATATTGTTACAATGAAGAGCATATGAAGTCTCAAAGAATTCTTGCAATCTTAAACATTCAAGGCGATCGGAAAGCACTGTACCACTTTCCTGCCAGTATTTCAGGTCTTATTGGCACACAAACAATACTGTATCTTGGATTGGATACTGTAGATAGGAATACCTTTCTATACCTAACATAGTTCTGTAAGATAGGCTCAAACATCATTCACACAAAGCAGGAATAAGTTCTTGAGTTTCCAAACAATGTACACAGATCCTCTTGATTTTCATCACATTGTTTTAAGTGAGGACTTGACTATGACTGTCACAGCATCTAGGTGATGACTGGATGCAACGTACTGCAATTATTCCTGAGCATGATGCTGTCATGCAGGAGAGTCACTAGATGTTGAAACCACTGCTACTACATGGGTTTAGATGGGGATATTGCAAATGCATCTGAAAACTCTTTACTTCACTGTCATTCTGGGTCTAAAACATACTTCCCAATTCCATGGTTGAGAGGTTGAAATTCTACGGTATTGTTGAAATGCAAAGCAGCAAAATCCTATACCCATATACAACTGTGTATGACTGGAATAGTCGACAGTGTATTAAACTGATGAGCAGAGACATTCTGACCATGTACACTAACACCTTAGATCAGGCAGGCACTACTGTGTGGAATCAGCAGAAGTTGAAAGAAGACAGAATCTTCCTTGAGTCTGGCTTTATGTCACACAGTCCTTTCCACTTAGGTTTTGAATATTACATATCAGTATTGTGTAATGTGGCAACAGCCATCAAAACACAGCGGTTGTGGCAGGCACTCACTGTCTCTTTAGAGCCTGTTTTTGGTTTTCTTGGCCCCGATCCACCATTCTCCCACCTCACTTTCTTCCATGCTTTCACTTGATTTTCTGTTCTTCTTTTTAAGACTCTACCGTCTCGTTTGGCTTTATTTGTTTTAAATATATCTCATGTAAGAGACAGTGAGAAACTTCTTAGATTGGCATTTTGTTTCTCTAAATTTTTGGAAAACACTGGAGTGTGAGGGGGTTGAGTTATTGATCTTGGCACTGCTTCTCAAATTAGAATTGCAAAGCATTTTGTTACTTGTCTCCACTGACCAGCCTGGAAAAAGCTTCCATCTCCTTAATATTTTTCCTATAATGAACAGGATCCATCATAGAATTTTGAGTCCCGAAATCTAAAACCCTGACAAATATATTTTCTTAGCAGATGAGGAACTTAGAAAAAAAATCACAGCATGCCAGACGGGCTAAATCAACTCATCTGCTATGTTGAAGCTAATTAGACATGCAACATAAACACTGCCATGGTGAAATGTACAGAAAAGGCGTTTCACAAACAATGAGACCATAAAATGTTACATCTGATCAGAAATGTTTAAAAGGACACTAGGCTTGCCAAGATTATTTTCCAAAGTCCATTATTTTTTAGTGCAATATCTGCAGAGAGCCAAGTCACCGATGAACTTGACTTTCTGAGTGAATCCCTGGGCTAAATAAAGCAGTTTTAAGAGGAGCTGAAGTAGCAGAGACTTGTTGCCTGTGGCTTTAAACCTGTGAGCTTTGCTCACATTTGGCCTTAGTGAGTAGGCACCTTTGAGAAACTTTGGGTTTGAATTCCTGGACATGTCTTGTCGTCACCATTGACTTCCCCTTCTTGCTGATAGTTTGTAGAGCAGAAAGAAGGCTGATAGGTCATTTGTTTTAAATGTTGAGATCATACAGTTTCTGTGTAAGGGTGGGGCCATACAAAAGACAAGACTAAGACCCTCTGGCCCGGAGGGCTTCCTGAGAAAGGGCTGAAGAAGGTGATGCGCTCAGCACTCTATATGAGCAGGAAAGGAATCCCCCCTTTGTGTTCATATTTGGTTCTAATTATACTGGAGCATACTAGAAGGTGTAACCTAAGTCAGTGGGCCTGGGAGAAGTGATGTAGGGAGTCTGACGAGGAAAAGGAAACACAAGGCTGGGCATTGCTAGTCTAGCCTCAGAACATATTCATTCTCGTTGAGAAGGTTCAGGAGAAGCAGCAAATTCTCAAGCCTCTCATCAGAGTTAGTCACCAAATGCAACACACATTTACTCCAGGGTGAGGGGAGGGAATCCTGTAAAGACTGTGCCATATGGCTTTAAGTTCAGCCGAGCGTCAAAAGATTGCCAAGGTTGGGCAGGTTCTCTAAGGGAGGGTGTGGCAAGACAGCAAATCCCATGGGCTATGCAGCTACAGGGGTAGTAGACTGGTCCCTACCTGCACACAGCCAGGAGTGCCCTGCACTGGGCAAAAGTCCAACCCGGATGGAAGGAAGGGCATTTCTATGGACTTTCCCACAGGAGAGTAGAGAAGCTTGACAGGACCCCCAGCAGGCGTTTCCTGTTGAGAACTCCTAACTGACTTGCTGGCTCCAAAGTTACAGTGGGGGGCACAGCAGAGCTGAGTGAAGGAGAGGCCATGCTGAGTGGAGCTTCGGGGGCTGAAACACGCACGGTCTCTTTTTAACCAGCAGAATACATGTCTAAGCAATCTCCGATGGCTTTATTCCGTCCATGAGCACCACCAAACAGTGTAGAACTGATGCCCCGAACACTGGCAGACAGTGACAACATCATTCAGGAAAAGAGCAAACCCGACCAGCTGCCAAACAGGCCCTGGCTTTATAAAACTTGCTTCTTTTAATAAATCTTCCTAAAATTTGTTGTTAATTCATAGTGATAATTCATTTGCCTAGGAGACATATATTCTATATTATCTGGGATAGTGGTCTGTTATCATTTGATTTGCAAGCTTACAGACTGAACTCCTTTGTAGTCTATGTTTTGGGCAAGTTAAAAAGGTTAGTAAATGACATTATGAGAAAAGAAAAAAAAAAGGTTAGTGAAGAATACTTTTAAAAGCCAAGACTGGGGCCACTGAATCTATCCCAGTGTGGTCTTGAGGTTAGTTACTCTAACATAAACAGAAACAACATAATCCAACTCAAAATATGTCTCATGCATTTTTGCTCCAAGTATTTGAAATAGATGGATACTTAGGAAACCTGAAACCACCTTTTTATTTCTACAAACAAAATCAAAACCCACCTCCGATACTCAAGGGCTGGGGATAGAGCTCAGTGGTAGAACACTTGCTTAGGCCCTGTAAATTCCCAGCCCTGTAAAAGACAGTAAGTCCACTGATATTTTAGTAGATATATGAGAGGTCAAAAATATTCATCATTGTAAGAACATTGCGAGATGGGAATTTTGGAATAGAAATATTCATAATAGGAAGTGCGGTCACCAGAGTAGGATGACAGTCTGTCCCCACTGCACATGTCCTCTGCTTTAGAAATTTGTCCCTTACAATGAACACAGCAACAAGAAACACACTTTGTGCCAAGATCAGAGAGAAAGTTAACAAATACAACATTCTAACTTAGAGGGTTTAGAATAAGGCAAGCATTGAAAATTGAAAATTTGTTTCTCACTAGAACATTATACATTGTACCTTATGCTAGTATGTCTTTTAATTTTGATTTTATTACTATTGTTATTATTATTAATTATTTGTATGTGGGATATTCATGTAGGCATGCATGTGACGTAGCAAAAGTGTGCAGCCCTTAGGCATTGGTCCTCTCCTTCGACTGTGAGCTCCAGGAACTGTACTTGTGTTGGAAGTGTTTATACCCATGGAACCACCTCTCCAGCCTACTCTACATCCATAACGTCTGTTTTCTATTTGCCAATTTCTCTTCCACAGGTAACTATGTAATATCTTCCTATCTAGTCTCCACTTGACTAGTACTCCTCAATCTACTAATTGCCTCACATATCCCATGTAACATTATGTCTCCTGAGTTTTTCCTTCTGGGAACCACTAAAATAGATAAACTTGTATATTATTTGTCAACTACATGACTGCAAAATAAAGCCTGATTCTACAATAGCATAGAACCTCTATTTTGCCATAAACATAGAATAAAGATGTTTATTACACACACACACACACACATACACACACACACACACTAACTATATTGCTAGGTAATTAGCTGAAATTCATTATTTATTTTTTTGTAGTACTGAGGATTTAAGCCAGGGCTTTGAACCCCATAGCTCCAGCCCCTACAACATGCTTTATTTGCTTGTTTGTTCATTTGTTTATTATACTGGAGACTAAATCTAATAAAGCCTTATGCACAATAACTAAGCAATGCTGCTGGAGTTTCTTGTCCCGCCAGGTCCTGCTGCCCTTCTCAGTTCTAAATAAGCACATTGAGACGTATATTAATTATAAAACTATTGGCCAATGGCTAGGGCTTCTTATTGGCTAGCTCTGTCTTAATTATTAGCCCACAACTACTAATGTATCTACAAGGCTTTATCTTACCAGAGAAAGGTTCATATCTGCTACTCCTTCCTTGGCTATATGGTGTCCTCCCGAGGTCTCTCTGTGCCTACCTTTCCCAGAATTCTCATCTCCTAGTCCCGCCTATCTTTTTGCCTCTATTGTCCAAGCAGTATTTTATTCATCAACCAATAAGAGAAACATATATACAAAAGGACACCCTCACATTAAAGAACTCTACCCTGCAGCTATACCTCCAGTTCATTGATGTGGGATATTTTAATATCTCACAAGACAGTTTTGTTTCCATGTGACAGATCATGAATAGAGATGTCTTGGGGCATTCCAAATTGACTGTTCTTTGAAGTACCCAACACAGACATCTACTGTAATCATGTCTGCTCTTTGGTCACAGGGGTCAGCCAGTCCATCCTCCATAATGGGTTGTATTGACTCACACGATGAGTCAAAAGAAATTCTTCCTCCTTGACATACCTTCTCTTAGGTATTTTTTCATAACCAGGTAAATAGTACAGTCACAGCACCCGAAGAATCTGCTTTCCCCTTTAGTTGCTTTTACAAGTGACCCTTATACACCAAAGCTAGCAGTAAGGACAAGGGAAGGCAGGCAGTGAGAGTCAGTCCCTGCACACAAAGAGACCAGTAATGCAACCTCCCTTACAGAGTCACTACCTAAGACCAGCTCTGCAGACCCGGGTCAGAAACAGCTGCTGCAGAGGCAATGTCTGCTTTGCTCATGCGTACCCTGTGTTCTGAACCGCAAAAGGGCCAAGAGAATTTCTCTTGATTAGATATCACAACCCCCGTTTTAAGGCTCATGCACACTTACTATGCTCATTTAGTATAATGGGCATAAAAACAGAAATCCCTTGTGGGAAGAGCAACAAAACCCCGGAAAGAACCCGAGGCTGAGCTTCCATTAGTTCACTTCAAACCACTGTCTTTCCAGGTTTTCCCTTCCCTACCATTTCCATCATTGCACACACGAGCAGGAACCTGAAGGCACCTGGTGAGCAGGCTTCAGGGGCTTGCGAGAAACATGGCTCTCTAGCAATAATCTAAAGGAACTGTTACTTTCTTCCATCATAAATAGAGTCACAGCAATTTCTGTGTTGATGCCTAAACATTTTACGAGATGTTAATAAAAGAATAGGCAAAGAAGTCAGATATCAGTTAATCACACTGTCCAAAGGAGCAAAACTTATAATAAAGTATCTGTGTGCTCACCACATTTTTCCACATGTGGAGGACTTATTGTGAGTGGAGAAATTTTGTTGAGCTTGAATATAAGGAATTACTTGAATATAAGGGAACCTCCCTGAGCAGTACACTTTCCCCAAATCTGTCTTTCTTTCCTGGAAATGGGCTTAAATCCTGAACATGAAATCACTGGTGCAGGAAGCAAACCAAACTGTTTCCAAAGCAGCCCTGCTGGGGTCACCACACTGGCTTCCATTGAAGGGCTATTCATCAAAGACCCAAGGAATCATCGCTCGATTCAAGTCAACAGGCATTTATAGAACACCTGTACTACTTAGATGTTTTTCTGACGTCCATGAACACTAAACTATGAAAGCTGCTGATTGAGAAATTTCCACATCCATCACTTCTGAGATAAATGAAAGTCACAACTACGATGAAGCATTCACCTGTGGAGTGTTCAGTTAATGAGTCCTCCTTTTCCTTGTTTTGAAATATCTGAAGCCAGCAGTACTCAGCTGAGGGAATTCCCGTCCACCTGAGCGGGCTCTAGTCATCATCCCTGTTACTATTGCTTGTAACAGAGCCCTTTCCTATCCTCGCACTTACCACTGCACATCCCCTTCAGAGCTCCTGCCTTCCTGTCTTCAGGAGAATGGAGCTGGTCTGCTTAGCTTTCCACCCAGTGCAGCTGCTGGTAGTAAACACTTGCTGAAGAAAACACAGGTGTCAAAATCTTATCTAAACTTTACGATAGGCACTTTTTGGGTGTCCCCATTAAACCAACTCTTTCTGTGCTCTTACTCATCTGCTCAGAGATCTAACAAAAGTGCATGTTCACAGTGTATTTTCCCCTAGGAAACCACTACTTTTCAAGGTTAATTCTTTATATCTAAGCTGGCTAATCAATAATTATGTAATAACAGGATATGTTCTTGAGTTATAATTTATAACTTTTTTTCTCAGTGAACTAGATGATCTCAATCAAGAACTTTTACTAGCCAGACATACTAGCACATGCCTTTAATCCCAGCACTCAGGAGTCAGAACTCTGTCAGTTCAAGGCCAACCTGGTCTACAAAGTGAATTACAGCACAGCTAGCATTGTATGACTACATAAAGATACTCTGTCTCAAAAAATGTTTATCAGTGACCTAATGGACACAAAATACAATATGTAGGCAATTAAGGCAAAAACTTCCATGGACATTTTACTAATTAATACATGTTTGTTTGTTTGTTTGTATTTTGAGACAGAGTTTCACTTTGTAGCCCTGGCTGTCCTGGAACTCACTCTTTAGACCAGGCTGGCCTTGAACTCAAAGAGATCCTCATGTCTTTGCGCCCAAGTGCTGGGTATAAATGCGTGGGCTTCCACCACTCTAATTAGTATTTTAAACTGGCATACACAGTATGAAGATTCATTGTGGCATTTTAAAACAAGATTTGCTCCTGCAGCCTGGCTTCTCAGTTTGATTGAGTCAGCTGTGCCCAAGATGATGGTGCACTGCCATTAAGTACAGAGAGCCAATAAGGAGGGGTCTGGGTGGCATGGCAGGGACAGCAGAAGTCAGCTAACACTGCTGTGGGCACATACTGCATAGCTGCGGGGAGAGCATTACTAACAGGCATTACCCACAGAGAGCATGGCAGAGACAATCGAGGATGGAGTTTTAAGAAAAAAACAAACAAACTTCTAAGACAATCTGTTTCCAAGAGAGAGAATTCTCTAATTGTCCATTGTCTGTTAGGCTTCTAAAGAGTATGAAGAGGGACTCTCTTACACTTCTCATAAAAACCCTAACACAGGATGAAATAAATGCCTTTTGTCTCAAGTGGACCTTTTCATTATAGAGATAACACAGATCATCAAAGTCTGGAAAGTAGAGAAATGAAGGCCCCAGCCATAAACACCGACATCAGCAGAGACACCGACTAAATGATGGTTTTAACTATGGACACCAAAATGAAGCTTGTCTTTCACACATCATACAAGCGTCTTTCTTCGAACCAAGATTAGGTGTGCAAGTGTGTGTGTGTGTGTGTGTGTGTGTGTGTGTGTGTGTGTGTGTGATGCGTATTTTAAAAAGGATACATTCAAGTTCTGTGACACATTCAAGTTTTAATGAACAGTTTAACTGTAGTTATTTGTGTTCTCTAATGTTCCACACATTTATTGATAAATAACTGTAGTTATTTGTGTTCTCTAATGTTCCACACATTTATTGATAAATAACTGCAGATCTGGGGTTAGAAGAGACTCAAGAAGCCACAGGATCACAACTCCATCATGCTTTCTCAGCTGTCCTGAGTATCAATAGGAGTTGATACTGAGATAGGAACATTCTTTAATTATTTCTTTTATTTTTTGAGATCATTTCACCTTCCCTTTCCTCCAGTCCAATCTTCCATGTACCCCACCTTGCCCTGTTTCAAATTTGTGGCTTCTTATTCACTAATTGTTGTTTTATACACACACACACACACACACACACACACACACACACACACTCCTAAACACTTAGATACAACCTGCTCAGTCTCTACAATGTCACTTGAATGTATGTTTTCAGGGCTGAACATTTGGTATTGGATAACAAGTTAGTGTGCTCTTCCCCAGCAAAGACTATTTCTCCTGCTCTCTTCATTCCTTAGTTGCCTATAGATCTTTGCTTAGGGTGAGGTCTAATAGACTTTCCCCCTTACATGTTTGCTTGTCTATTTTCATTATGTTTATTCAGCTCATGTTTAGATCCCACCAAGATGTACATCCTTCACATCCATTCCACCCTCCCTGACAAAGAACTAATTACACAGTTTGAAGAACTTACCCCCAATAAAAGGGTGTGTTTGATATTTCATTGTACTCATGTTTCATGACTGAGAATATTTTGGCAAATAAAATGCAAGAAAATTATTGATACTGACTTTTTAGTAGATCCTAGAGACAGCTACAGGAAGTGGGGTCTCTGTCATTGATTCAAATCAATATTCATCCACAAAATTAAATCAATAAGCCAGGTTTAGAAGTGTATATTTGTGATCACAGAATTTGGGAGGCTGAGGGAAAAGGGCATCCAGCCTGGAATACATAGTGAAAGTCTTCTCCAATCATCGAAACAGCTAACCAACCAACCAACCAACAACCCACCCAACCACCCACACACCCAACCAACTATGACAACAGCAAAACCCAAATCAGCATTAGAACTGGTATGTGAGAGAGTCGGAATAAAGAAAAAATTCAAGATTGCAGTACTGAGTAGATACAAACACTGAAGGCTACAAAAGCCAAAAAGAGAGAGTACTGTGTGCATGTGCGAACATGTGGGTGGGATTGTGTAAGAAGGGCCCAATGCAGTGGTACGGAATGCACAAGAAAGGGCTGTGTGGAGAGAAAGTGCCAGTCACTGACTTCAAGATGGTGGGCTTTGCTCTGTCATACTTTCTTTTCCTGTGTTTCATGAACGCATACTAGACAGTTCCTACTATGCTCACTGCATATGGACACACCCAGAGTAGCACCCAACCTGTCTCAAGTCCATGGCACTCTTCAGTTTATATCATGACACCTCCTGCCAAAGAAGTATCTAGGGATTCCGGTAATACAGTGGGACATGGTAGGTCTCTTATTCATGTGGTAAGTTGAGAGAGAGCGTTTCTATTTTACTCTTTCTGTAATTGTAGACCGGTGAGATTCAAGTAGCATTTAAGTGCCGTACAACTCAACACCACCATGTCCTCTCAACACTCACTTTCATGTGATGCTTACTTTTTAAAAATCACAGTTATTGCTTTAAGAACAGCTTAAAAAGCCATGATGTTACTGAAAGGAAGGCAACATGCTATCTGGCATTGAAACTCACCTGTCTTATCAGCACTAGGGATTCCTTAGTGGCAACAACTAACATCCTAAGTAACACAGAACTAAAACACTTAGACAGTCTTAAAAGCAGCAAGGAGTGTCATGCCGGGTGAGAAGGGTGCCTGAGCTCAGCAGCACACTGCTCTTCTTTTCAGGAGAGAAATCAAACAGGCAAGGATGATGAGGAGGAGAGCAGCGAGCAACCTCTGGGACACTGTCTTCCAAGGAGCTTGTTGATGTTCCCAGTGGCCTTTGACTACCCCTCCAGTCACAGCATCATCTCCTTATCAAATGATAATTCTTAAATTTTCAAGAGACAAATATTGAAAGAAATAAATAGAAATTCAATTAATATAAATTATTTGAATATCCTATTTATTAGTTCAGTGTGTCCTGAACACCTAATGTGACTAAATCACAGAACATTAAAATGAATGTAAAACATCCAGTACTGCTATAAATACAATGCTGATTCTTTGGAAACTAGTATTAGGAAGAACAAATCCATAGTTCTCAAACTAACCAGGCACTATCTTCAACAGAGAGTAAAGGACTCGGTGTGCTGATGTATTCTTCTTAGGGGTCACATTCACTGTCCATCTACGTTGTCTTACTGGGCAGTTCTTGCTTCAGTGAACTGTTATCCTTCACTTTTTAGCTATCAAAGTTGAGTCAACGGAACTATCATTTAAACCTGTTTAAATATGGCTCTGAAGTCACTACACAGATGCTAAGATGCAGCTCTTCATTGGGCCTACTTCCTAGCCTGTCTCACAGCCAATATTTGTGAGATGGGTGAGGCACAAAGTTCTGTTATGATGATCAACAGTAGCCACTCTCTATAGTCAAGACTTTCCTACAATTTCTTCAACACTGTTGTGTTTAACCCTCTTAACAAACTCTGGGAGGGCTTGTGCCTGTTTTCAGACTCTTTTTATAGTGGAAGAATCCATAGTTGAAGAGGAATAAACTGAGTTCAAACAGAGAAGCAGTGATCCAAACCTAGCAAATGTCACTTTAAGGCTCCTCCCATTTCTGACATCACTCAGTGGCTCCCAGTATGAGATCACAGAGCAGCAGTCAGCCTCTTGTCCCAGGAAGTTTGAACCAATGGTGCTGCTGACAGTGTAGTGACTGAGTTATCACACTCGAGCAAAACTACCCAGAACTACCCAGCGCTAAAAAGATAATAAAGATTTACTGTTCCTAGGCTCCAAAACCTGGGATGTTGGTGAAAATTTGATGGAAACTTTAAAACACAGCATCCTATTTTTTCAGCCTGTGCTGGGATGATACTGTACAGGACTGTATTCTCTGGATACTCTATTTATTGAGATTTTTATTTTTTATGACCGAAGTGGGTATTTGGTTATGGCTGCTTTAAAATTCTTCTGAAATAAAGATTAAAGTTGTGCCTTAAAACAGGGAACTCCGGGACCTCCATTTCCCATCTGTCTGTATTATAATGGACCCCAAATTACTTTCCAGGGGGTACTACAAGTTGCCTGGGACTACTCCTATGGCTCATTGCTAAGCAAAGTCAGGCAGTCTTCTACTGAGATATATCTCACTGTTAAACACTCCAGCTTCCATGAGACAAGCTTAATTCCACCCCAGCTTGGCCGGAAAGGCACAAGGCTTAGTGTGTCCTGACAACACCGAACAGCTGCCTTCCATGTAGAAATCCTCCAGCTCCTCACTGATGCAGAAAAATCTTTGAAAACCTTGTATGAGGCTCATACCTATGGAGGAGTCCTCTCCTAAAGCAATGGATATTCCTCATGCCAGCTGGTCTTGTTTTGGACTCTAAAACATTCTAGGAACGTGTGTACACCTACCCACACATACAAAACATGAAAAAAGTCCTCTGCCTTTATCCTGGAATGAAAGGCAGAGGACAGCAAAGTGACAAATCTGGACCACTTCAGGTCAAATTTGATGAAAACACTACCTTTTTCTCACAGAATCGATTTTCAGTCAATGTTGTCTGGCTCGGTGCTCTGGTCCTTCCTGAGGGATGGGACAGGAAGCAGCAGAGGGAGGTTATCACTGTGTTTATGATGAGGATGTTGTTCCTGACACTGGACAGCATCCCTTCCAGAAAACCTTATTGGAGAAATTTCTCTTTGGTCTCAATATCAGGCAGGATGGAGCCTCTCCAAGCAATTGGTTTCATCTCACTTATGAACACCATGAATCATGTTTGCCTCCTACCCTGGGCCTCTGAGCAGCACAATGTCGCAGGTGTGGCCTTCCCTGCAGAGGAACCTGGATTCTTCCCACACCTGACCCCATCTCACTCTTCACGCACAGCTTTTGATTTCTTCCACCTATTGATTTTATTTTCCTTTGTTACAGTGAATAGATTTTTATTACCATATTTCAAGTAAGATTTTCTGAACAGATAAAGAACTAAATCAATAACTAATATCTTTGATGTTTTCCCCCGAGGGTTACGCTAATAATCCCTTTACTGCCCCTAAGACCTCTAAAGTTATCCTTGATGCTTCTTATGACTACAGTTGACTATGTTTCAAAATCAAACATCTGAATTTTGACTGCCACTTCCCTAGGCCAGTCACTGATTTTTCTTCCCTGGGCCACTGCAATGGCTTATCTGGTCTCACTCTGTCTAATCATCCCAAACTCAACCTGTTCTGAGACTCTCGGTTATGTATAATATCCTACAAAATCTCCCTTTCGTCCTTATTGCCCAAGTTCCATAGAAGATAATACAAGAGCCTAGAAAAATCTAGAATGAGCATTTCATGACCTAGTCAGTGTAATGTCAAAGAGAAACCCTTCTTAAGACTTTTGTTTATTTTGTACTCCTGGCATCGGGCATACTCTGTATTTCCAACTAACATTTACTCACTGAATCCTCAGTTTAAATATTCCCAGTGGGACAGACTCTTCTGGCTTTGGATTATTTGGTACAGTTTCCTCTAACATGCCATCAGTAACTTTTATTACTTGGGAAGCACAGATTGCTGCATTTGTTCACAGTTTATTATACTTCTTGTCATGGGATAAGAAAGGAACTGTATATGTTATATCTTTAGCTTTATGCTCTGAGTTAAGCATAAAGTTAAGTATAAAAATATACATGACATATTATGGACACTTACTAAATACTGGCCCAATTGATAAATGAAGTAGGTCAGGTGTCAAATCACAAATGCTGCTTCAGAGGACTCTGAATTGTTGAAACAACCTGTGAAGTTTCTCTTTCTTGTTTTCTTTTAGATTTTTTTCTAGTTTTTTATTTAAATCAGAAGCAAGATTGTTTTACATGTCAATGCCAGTTCCCTCTTCCTCTCCTCCTCCCCTACCCACCACTAACCCCCTATCCCACCTCCTTTCTGCTCCCCAGGGAAGGTGAGGCCTTCCATGGAGGATCTTCAAAGTCTGTCATATTATTTGGAGCAGAGCCTAGGCCCTCCTTTGTGGGTCTAGGCTGAGGAGTATCCCTCTATGTGGAGTGGGTTCCCAAAGTCCATTGCTAGGGACAAATACTGATCCACTACCCGAGGGAGGCCCCATAGATAGTGGAGGCCTCCTCACTGACACCCACATTCAGGGGGCTGGATCAGTCCTATGCTCATTCTTGTTCTCTTTCCATATCTTACTATATTAATTTTAATATGGGGAAAGGAAAAATCCTCATGTCATTCATATCAGTTCTCTAGTCATGCTAGTCCAGCTCTCTCTTAGGTTGTCCTGTATCACCTGGGATAAATTATTATTATAAGACAAAGTTTATACCCACAGATCTTCTTGCCAAGGGAATCCTGATTCATTTAAAGGAATTCATTTGTTGTCTATCAAATGGCAATGCAACAGCAGCCATTCTCTCTTCCCTTGAATCAGTGTTGAAATACAGCACAGGGATGACACCAAGCATTTCAACCTTTTCTTTAAGACAGAAGTTACCCAATGAGTACTGAGGTGTGCGCCTTTAACTCCAGCACTCGAGGGTGGAACTCTGTGAATCTGAAACTTGCATGACCTACATAGGAAGTTCCAGACCAACCAGGACCTACCATAGTAAGACCACATCTCAAAAACAAACAAACAAACAAACAAGCAGGTTAGTTTGCCTGTGCATATTACAAGGAAGGCACTATCACAGACCTCCTTCTCGCGTGGTAAGAATGCAGGGTAGACAGAGTTGGATCAGCTGGGCAGTGACTTTATTTCCATTGTTTCCTGAGCCTCAACTTACACACACACACACACACACACACACACACACACACACACACACACACACATTTTTAACCTAAGGAAGATTACTTTTAAAGTAGATGACTAGCTACAAACTAACCATCTCATTGCAAATGGAGAAACAATTTCACCCAACAGAGAACTCAGTTTTTCCGGCTTCACTGAATTCCCCCCTAGCTTCTAAGAGACACTGTGCCCTTCTACACAAAATTCTGCTTCCTGAAGTCAAATGAGAATGGGCCAGAAGATCAAGCATTTAGCGGATGAGATACCAAGTACACAGATAGTGAGATATGGGTTGCTAAAGGTAGGGAACAACATCTAGAAATTATCAATGTGGAGGAGAATCCCCAGGGCTCTTTCTAAAGGGGAAAAGAATAGAATGTTATCTTCAAAACTGCAGGATGAGAGACTAGTAGGCACAAGAGAAATGCTGACTTTCACACACACGTTAGGCTCAATTAAATAGCCCCCATTTACACGTGCACACACTCAACTAGTTATCTACTTCTTTCTAACGACTGCATTTTATAGACTTTAAAAAGTCATTAACAGAAAAGCACACTACTTTTTATGTTCTACTAAAACCCAGAAAGCACTGTCAATTATACAGTGATGCAATGCTGTTTTGAGTCTTGCTTTTAATTTTATACTTTTTAAAACGGCTCTTTCAATGTAGACAGCTTTTTTTAGCACTTCTCTCTACCCAACAAACAAATTGTTTATATTGTTTAACGTACTCCTAAAACTTCCTTATTCTTAGAGCCCAGCAGTTTCCCTCACTTTCCCACAAAGTCTCTAGTAGATATGGTTTTCTTTCACGCAGATTATTCTCTATGACAAAAGAGCAGTGACCAAGTTGCTGGTCTTAAGAGTCTCTACCACTGCTTCTAAGCTGCTAACACTCATTGGCTAGTGTGCATGCCACCGTGTTCTGGATTTTCTATGAAGGTGTTCAAAGATCTGATCTTCCCTTCTCTGGTGGTACTTGCTAAGTGAGCATCCATTCGACTGGAATCAAGTACCACACACACACACACACACACACACACACATACACACACACTTAAAGAATGACTGCTTTGGTGTGACTGTTTCCCAAAGCACTTGCTAGGTTCTGTAAACTGTAAACTGGACAGTAATTTCAGATGGAGCAAACTGGATGTGTTTAGTGGAGTTTTATCTCCCTTAGAATCACTAGGAGACAATTAATACTTCTAGAGCAAAAAGTAAAATTCCTACAAGAGAAGGTCACTTTGGGAGCTAAGGAGATGACTTTGTATGTGAAGTACTTGCTGTGCAAGTGTGAAGACAGGAGTTCAGTTACTCAGCATCCGCATAAAAGCTGAGTTTGCTAGCAGGAGTCTGTAACCTCAACACTGGGTGGGAGCGGGGTGCTAGGGTGAGGCCGGAGTGGAGGCAGGAGGATCCCCTAAACTCCTTGGCCAGGTCATCCTAACCAAATAAATGAGGGAACCCTAGGTTCAGGGAGATAACCTTCCTAAAAAGTCAGCTAGAAAGCAGCTTAGCATCTGGTTTCCATGCACACAGGCAAACACACACACACACACACACACACACACACACACACACACACACACACAATTAACTATGAAGTTAAAACTCGCAGCCATTCTTACTGCCTCAACTGGCACATGACATTTCCTCATTAATAAAAACTGGATGTAACACTGAGATGCTGGGAGGAGGAGGCTAAAGAACAGACATCCCCCCCACTCCACCTTCCAGTTACACAGATTTCTCATGGGCACCATTTTCTTATCTTGCCTCCTTACAAATAATTCAGAGAATGTAATCTTAGTTCTACTGGAACTCCCAAGAAACAAACTAGTATTAAGTGGATATTAAGGTTGACAAAATACTCTTTGTGTGCGGTGTAGAAATTCTCCATCCTCAAGGTTGATGCTAGGACTAATGGCCAACATCCTAGTGGCACAGGGTAGCCTGTCTGTCCTGACATGCTTTTTGGGTTCTGGCTCCTTGGTGGTCAGGCCACCATTTGTGCAGTCACCTTTCCTGTTCTCCATGGGGTTCTTTCTGCCCATTTTGGGTATGGTCTGTTGCTGGGGAATGTTTGGGAACTGTATTTCCCTATCTCCCTTTTTCATTCAAGATCCTGTCTTTCTCCCAGTATCCACATCCCATGGTAGTCTATAGAACTCTGACCAGTGGCTGAGTAGCTGAGGAGTGAGTAGTTAGCTCTGGCTCTCTGTGAAGATGACCAGAACTGGGTAAAGAATGAAGTAGCAGATGACAAGTATCAGGAAGTTTCACAGAACAAACTTGCCAAGTTATTCTCTTCCTACAACATGCAGCAGCAAACTTTCTCTTAGTCCTTGTATTTGGAAGGACACATTATTTCCCAAATAAGCAAACTAGCAGGGCCAGCTCTGCTGTGTTGCCCAGGTGAGGTACAGGGGTCACCCTCCTGGGTGCTGCAGGGACAGCTCAGATCAACATGCAAACATTCTTTCACTTCAACAAAAGCTTGTTTTGGCATTCACTTAGAGTAATTATCAGAATCAACCCTTCAACGGCTTTTTGCTCCCTCCCAACCCGGGGAGTGACAGGTTTGATAGCAGAGGAGAACTCTTCTTGTCCCTTCTGCCTGAGTTCACAGTCCAGCAGAAATGCATTGATGGTGTACACGAGGTGCTGCGAACCACACCAGTTGATGTCTGTCTTCAGACCACCTCCAGACTTAGGTTTACTTTGGGGATTGAAAGGAAGGAAAAGGGGGTATCAGTAGGAGGGAAGGTGGAGATAGCTTGGCTCAGGGAACTTAAATGTCAATGGATACTATGCAACCATCCATCTCCTTTTGGATGGTCATCAGCAGCTTGGCATCTCAGAAGTAACCGAACATTTCTCAGGCTGCTTGGACAAGAGCATTCCCTTATGCCCAGCAACTTATGCCTTATGCGGGGATCAACCATGCTCCTGGTATTTGAAAGAGAAAATGGAGCAAAGCAGGGTCAAAATGCTAGATGCTTAATGGCTGTGGGCAATCCATTCCTGAAGTTAAATATTATTTTGACTTTCAAATACAACTGAAACACTTCCTCAGATGATGCCAGTAAATTATCCTTGAAAAGATTTATATAAATATATCTCTTAGTAAATGAAATCCAAACAGTATTAGGATTGATTCCTCGCATCTGAATAAACAAGATGAATTTGATAATGGATTCTGGACTTCCTTGCTGCATGGTCCTGTGTG
This sequence comes from Mesocricetus auratus, assembly GCF_017639785.1. Taxonomy (NCBI): domain Eukaryota; kingdom Metazoa; phylum Chordata; class Mammalia; order Rodentia; family Cricetidae; genus Mesocricetus; species Mesocricetus auratus. The sequence goes on from NW_024429190.1 coordinate 86,629,088, forward strand.
GATTTAACTGGTAAGAAAATAATCCTGCACAGTCCTTGGGAAGACTGTGGGAGTTGGAAGGACGGCCAAGACATTTGAAACCTCTCCCCATCCTCACTCTTCTGTCCAACTCATGAAATGCACACACTGTGTGCACACTGGAAAGCTACATGGTTTATGTCAACGTTGCTTCAAGCCAGAACTTGCATGTCTTCCCCATAATGAAGCTCATTGTTTCTCTGAGAATGAGGGTGAGATATTTTGATACCTGGGGCAATGCTAAGATTATTCAATTTGAGCACAGTAATTAAGAACAGATTCTTAGTAATAACACTTGATCAGCTTAACCCAAGGTACGATGCGCAAAATACCCCATCTTCCAATGGTTTTGAAACTTAGTATCTTTTAAAACGGAAAAGCCAAAAATTATTTCTTTCCCAGAATAAGACATAATTATAGACTTTTGAGGCTGACTGTACCTACAAGACTAAACTATGCAAATGAATTGGCTATGGTTCCCCTGTACTGTGTCACCTTTATTCTTGTTGGGTAAAGTCTTAATATTTAAAGCAAGTTTTTCATAAAGTGAAAAAAGTAGTACCTTTAAAACATTTCTGAAACTTAGCTATAATGTAGAGTAAAAAATATTTTATTAAAACAGTTGAATTTGGTTTTAGAGAGATAGCTAAGTAGCTAAGAACAGTTTCTGTTCTTGCCAAGGACCCATGTTTAGCTCCCAGAACTTATATGGTAGCTCATAACCATGTGCAGCTCCAATTCCTGGTCATCCAATCCCTCTTTCTGGCCTCTGAATGTACCAGAAACGCACACACAAGAAGAAACACAAGTCTTCAAAGCTGTTATAACCTTAGTATGTAGCTGTCACTCAGCTTGTGGGGAAAGAGCATGGGGGTGCCACAAGCAGGGGCTTTGTGAGTCTGAGGTCTCAACCTCTGAGGAGAGGTATTCACTTAGTGGGGCTGATAGTCCTAAGAAGGAGGGGTGGCCTGGCAATGGCTGTGTGAGGAAGCACTCAGAGTAAGGGAAGCCAGAGTGCCCTTCCCTTGTCCTAGTATCTACTTCTCTTCTTGTCCTGTTGGCAGAGCTACAGGTGGTTCCAGGCTCAGCACCACAAAGCAGAGGGTAGACTTAAGGCACGGCTGAGAAACAGCTCTCAGTAGCTGGAATATCCAACTTCTAAGTAGACTGTTTTCAGGAGGCCCCTTAGGGTTAGTACTTTATACTTCTGTCCCATCGTCTCTTAGACACAGTTTCTACAATCCCTGCTACCACTCTTGTTTTCCTTTGCACCAATTACTAAATGCCACTGAGCCTTCCAAAGATGATGAGGACAATACTTGGAATGTTTTATTCTACTTCAGAAAAGAAGCAAGGAATCACACAGACCCTATTCTATTATCCTTTTAACATCTTGGTCGCTGTATAAAATAACAGGCATAATGATGCCATTTTCATAACGTATGCTATTGAATCTGCTCTATTCACTCCTTCCTTGTTTTGATGGTCCTCTTTCTTCCCCCCCAGAGTCCTTTTCTTCTTTCATGCCGTGTGTGTGTGTGTGTGTGTGTGTGTGTGTGTTAAATTGAATCTGTGAAAAAGCATGTGTAAAGCATAATAATATGGGACATTCAGCCTTCATCTTCTCTTTCCTCTCTGACCCCACTTCTCCCTCCATTGTTCAATAGCCTCCATCTCCTTTCAACTCATATGCACTTATGCTGAAGCCTATATTATATATAAATAGAATATATATTCTATATAAAATGGTATTAACCTGGGTGTTAGCTCCTTTCATTTAATATGATAATTTCTAGTTCCATTCATTTCCTGAAGCTGACATAATTTCATTTTTCTGGCTTAAACTCCATTGTATGTGTATTACAGTTTCATTCATTTATTTTTAGATATCAAAGCTGGTTCCAGTTTTCTTAGAGTCACTTACTTAACAGGAATGGTGTATTTGGGAGATTTCTGTCAAAAATTAGGTGACTTTGGATTCATCTTTGGGTCCCCTTCCCTTCCATACTGTGCCAGGACCATACTGTTTTCACTATTAAGGCTCTGTAGTATTGTTTTAGATTGGTGAATTGTGATATACTTAGTATTGCCTATTTACCTAGTGTTGCTTTGTCTATTTGTAGTCTTCTTTTATTTCCATATGATTTTGGGGATGTTTATCTAGTTCTACAAAGAATGCCATTGAAAATTTAACCGGCAGCAAATATGTGGATGACTTTGGAAAATACAGTTGTTTGCAAATGTTAATTCTGCCAATCAATGAACATGGGAGGTCTTTCCACAATTGTCATCATCACATTCTTCTCAGTGTTTTAGTTTTCATTACAAAGGTCTTTCAGTAGGAGAGTGCAGATTGTCTCAAATTCTTTAGGTTTTCCTGAGTATTATTTTGCACCTACTATAAATAGGATATTTTGTCTAATGTCTTTCTTGGTAAGTCTACCGATAGGTAGACAGAAAAAGCTACTGTTTTTTATATGCTACTCTTTTAACCTGCTATTTAGCTGACAATGTTTATCAGCTCTAAGAGTTTTTGGTGGTGTCATTAGAGTCCCATACAGAGTCATATAGTCTTTAAATAGGGATATTTTTATTTCTCATATTTGTTTACTTTTTATTTCTCTTGAGTTTAAATTTCATTACTTTATTTGAAGAAATGTATAGGGGGCTATCATTCTTGCTTTGTTCTTGGGCTTAAATAAAAGGCTCTGAGATACTTCCTATTTAGTATAATGTTGGCTTTAGATTTGTCACATATATCCTTTATAATGTTGAGTGGTGTTCCTTCTGCTTCTAATTTCTTCATGGCCTTTATCATGAAGTGCTGTAGAACTTTGTTGAAGGCATTTTCTACATCTACTGAGACTGAGATGATCATGTGATTTTGGACCTTCAGTTGACTAATGAACAATTACACTTACATATGTTGAACCATCCTTGGATTCTTGAAATAAAAGCAAATCAGGATCCTGTTATATTATTTTTTGATGTGTTCTTGAACTTTGCTTCAGAGTATTTTGCAAAGATTTTTTTGTCTATGTTCATCAGACAAATTGAAGATTCATTTAAAGATTTGTTTTATTATCTAGTGTACAAATCAAAGAATACCAAGTTTAAAAACTTTAATCTTAACAGAAACTATCACATTATGATATTAGTAAGATGTTTATTTTCATAAACAATTGTGTGCTATTGCAATAATATACCATCACCATTAGTGGATCGTACCTACTGCCGTTATATATGACAAATAGTGAAACAAGTGATTTGTGTTATATCACGAATTTCCTGCTCTAAGAGATATTATCACTGTCATTGTTTTCTGAAAAAATGCTAACTTCTAGAAGCTATGCATCTTGTTTAAGATGCTATCACTGGTGTGTGTCATTGTGGGGACATATCTGGCTTGGATGTTTCCAGGGTCCAAGTTTACTCTTTCCATATTGAATAAGTTTTCTACAGAGTGACCTGCTTGGATAATAGAAGATAATATGGTATAAAGATATCCAGACACACAGCTGAGATATAGTAAGACTAATTTTCAAGTTATAGGTAAAATTAATTTAATTACAGTTGTCTTATAAGGGATGAAGAGATGGCTCACCAGTTCAGAGCTCATATTTCTCTGCAGAGAACCTATGGCCTTTGTAAGCAACTGAACTAACATGTGCATGTGTGTGTGCTCACTCACACATAATTGAAATTGATAAAAACAAATACTTTAAAATGTTTCATGGTTAACTTATGTAGGTTAAATTTAAATATTTTTGCACAATCTGAATACAATAAAAACAACTGAAGTGGCATCAGAATTGTTCAAAATAAGCTCCCAAGACTTCTACATGAAAATACGGTCCCAAGACTTCTGGAAATGCTGTATCAAAGACTGAGAATTTGTTCATCAATCCATTTCCTCTTCTTTCTGGTACTAAATTAGGTGCACTTCCTAAGACCCTTTACAATTAGGGGTTGCCACATGGCCGAGTTCTAGCCAACAGGATTGTGAACAGGAATGACCCCCTACTCTGGTTCCTAAAACCTTCCATTGCCATTCCCCCCCCCCCATCTCTCCTTTTCCTCCGAGTGAGCAATGATAACTGCAGGCATTGAAGGGCACACACCTGTGGTAGGGCAGGCTGGGCACAGCTCCTGCTGTGAGTATGTCTACTTGGTGAACTCAGCTCTGTCTAGGCTCTTTTGCAAATGAGAAATAGGCTTCTTTCATGATTGAGCCTCTTCGTGTGTGAGTGTATTTGTGCTCACTCCAGAATTCATCTCCTGCAGAACCCCAAACACTTCCAGTTATACTGACACCAAGTGAATAGCAGCTGCTGTGTAATAAGCTCTCACCGAAATAGTAGGAAGTGATCTAAACACAACACAAATATGCTTGACAAGACCGACGTTCTGCTCATAGCACACTAGAGCTTTACCAGCTGGCCTAAGAGTCAATTTAGACTAGAAGAAGAATGTCTGAAAACAAAGAACAAGTTAATATGTGAGTAAATTTGCTAATAAAAGGGAAAGCTTGAAAACAAAAGAAGAGGCAAAAGAGAATGACGCCACGCGTGAAAACATGCAAGCCAAGGTCCCCTGGGTAGAGTTATAGTTCTGCTCACCTACCAGTCTGAGAGGGAGTCAATTATTGTCTCAGAATGACAACTCAGTTGTCAAAGTTTAAATTACATTCCCTAAGCTCAGTGAAAAAATACCAGAGATATTTCACAACGTGTTTGTCAAAACATGAGCATTCTGGAAAGTATCTCATGGATGTGACTGAGCTAACAGGAACTTTACTTAAATGAGTAAACAGCAAATTTTTCAGTGATAGCATATTTATGTGATCAGGCAGTCCTATGCAATCAACATGTGGGTGCAGCGAGATTACCTAGGAAATACATGCTGTTGTTTCCTTCTTACTGGAGTTGATAATGAAGGAGCTGATGAGGTGGCTCAGTAGTTATGAGCCCTGCTCCCCAAAGAACCTGAAATCCATTCCCAGCACCCACACCAGGGAAGCTCACAATGCCTGTGTCTCCAACTCCGGGGGACCTGATGCCCTCTTCTGGCCTCCTCGGGTCTAGTGCTCATGTGAACATCCTCACACATAGACAAACAGGTACATTATTAAAAGTAACACAAATGCATCATCCTAAAGCTGTTGGCAATGTGCAGAAAAAAGGTGCCAACTCTGCACAATAGATCTTATGTGCCTCACAACAGTGTTTTTAGCACTTGGTGTGTGTTAACTCAGACCAGCACCTAGGCAAAGACAAAGTGGGCTAACTACAGAACAGACGAAAAGAACAGTCTCCATCTACCTGTGAGCAAATGGCAGGAGAGTGGAAATTTGATGGTCATGTTCTTCCAAGCCCTCCCAGCAAATACACTGAGGCCTATAAATGGCCAGATCCATTATTCACCAGATACAGGCCGAAGAAAGAGCAGAGACTATTATATCAGAAGCCGTGCCTTACTCGGCAGAATGTATGACTGATGCCTTTTACGATGCCACAAATCTTCCCGGTTTTTTTGCACATGTATACACTAAACAGCTGCCACTTCTTTTTATACCTGTTATGAATTTTTAAAAAGTGCTATCAAAGCACTTGTTTTACTATCTTTTTACTGTCTTTCTCTACTTTACAGTGGGTCTCAGAAGCCTGGACTCATCCTAGAGCTCATTAGGTGCTGCAGGAGGATTAAGGCCAGTGTGCAGGCTGTGTGCAGAGACTCTGGGGACCTGGGATATTTGTATTCAGTGTAAACTTTAGTGAACCAACATGAAAGCTCTCTAACGCTGAAAACCATTTCACAAAAATATTTTACCTTTAAAAGGAAAAAATGGAGGAGTTTTTCCTTAGTGCCCATTAATAATTTTAAAATATTTTATACATTTTAATTAAGCAATTTGTACTATACTAGCTCCATAATTTTTTAGCAAACACACATGTGACCACAATTTGTATTAAAAAATAGGATATGACCAACAAAGAGAAGCTCTCTGGAAGTCATTATCTCGGGGCAAATACAACCTTAATATTGAACACTGGAAATTAGTCTTGTGTGTATGTCTATACATGTGTAGATGTATGCTTGCATATATAAATACATTGGCACCAGCATCAAATACATATATATATATAAGTATGTTCATGTGATTCAACCAAATTGCTTTTCACAACTGTCCTTTATTATTCTTGTAGATGTATAATATTCCATTGTTGGCTAGACCATATTGTGGGGACATTTGTATAAGCTTGAGCTGCTTACTTAGGAAGTTCTGGTTCAATTGAATTGGGTAACATCTTACTTAGGGCGTTTCAAACTCTGAGAAAAAAATTGGCTTGGCCATTTGTCCATGTATACAATCCCAGGAATTCGTTTGCTGAAGCAAGATGATCAGTTGCTGGAAGCCGGCCTGGGTTACACAGCAAGACTGTCTAAAAAAAGAAAACAAATATCAAATAAATGTCTGAAAAAGTATAATTTTTATGTAAGTCCATCCCCAAGAATGTTGGCCGAGGGAGGAATTCTATGACTAGTTTTGAAAATTCAAAATGCACATAAACTTTGTTCATCTATCACAATGCAGAGTATCATGTGGATAGAATTAACAGTTATATAGCCACCTTAAAGGGTTAATAATGAAATTGAGTAATTACATTTAGCTGTGAGTTCAAAAATAGCATATGTTCATGTCCCTTAGGCTCTATATATAATCTAGATGGATGTATGTATATACTGTTCACTGATTTCAAGAGCACTAATGGTTGCACATCAACTCCTCCTGCACCTCCTTCTTGGGATAACCTGAGTAAAGACCATCTGATGCAGTCCCTGAGGAAAAGTGTAGAGTCATGGAAGTCTTCCCATGACTTTCCAGCCCTTTGGAGTAGAATCCTGAATGTACAAAAGGAGGAATGCTTTTGCTAGGTAGATGGAAGTCAAGCTCTCCGGAATCTTTTCTGAAATGCACAGTGTTCATATCTGCACTATGAACACTGGAGGAGTGTAGCCAGGACAGCAAAGGCCCAGTCCTTCAGGCATCTTGCACAACACGCTAGCCTCAGTGCTGACAAACACAAGCATTGATGCATCATCAACTGCAGGATGAAGTTCTTTTCTTTTTATCCTGACAATACTCCTGAAAAAGTCAGAGGAAAATTGACAGTAATGGGAAAATCTTAATAGTATAATGCTATCTAGGAAGATATAATTTGATTCAATAATACATACACATCTTAATCTGCGTACTTTTCAGATGAACTTTTTCCCCCGGTAAGTTGTTCTTTTCTGAGACATTATAAATGAAATGCCTCCCTCTAAGCATTCCTGCTCTGTTGTATCACCATTTGCTCTTTGAAAGCATGCCCTAGCATCCCCTTTACCCACTGTTGAATGAGAAAATCTGCAGGTTCCAGGCAGTCTCTTGGCATCAAGGCAGCACTTGGGTTTGGTCAAGAAAGCAAAAAAAAGTGGGAACATTATACAGCTTTCCCTAAGGAGGCAAGGAAATGAATTTTCTCTAAAGCCAAGTACCTAGGGGAGCAACAGTTTGCTTTGTTCCCTCTGTTTATGATCTGCCATTGCTTCTCCATCCCTTTGCCCTCCCAAGTCGTCTTGTGTGGTTTTCCAAGCTCTGATGCTGGAAAAGGACTCTGCTTTACTGAGACTGAGCCCCTAGCCATGGGATTAAGATGGCAGAGCTGTCTTAATATCTTAAATAGCTTATAAGATGTTTTTTAAAGCTCCTTTACCATATATCTAATACAACAAAGCACATTTGTTACTTAAGTTGGACTTAAGTAGGGGCATGAAGGTGTGGGTTACTCGGGATGGACAACATCACAGCAATGTACTAAATGTTCAGATCTGAGCTGGCATGCTTTTGCTGGAAGATATGAGATAGTAAATATTTCAGACTCTATAGGCCAGCTGCCGCTCTATGGCATCTATTCACCTTTCCTATTGTAACCCAGACTCAGCCACAGTCAGCTTGTATGTGAGTGAACATGCTATGACTTTAGAACCTTTTAAAAAAACCAAAGGTCTGACTGAATTTGGAACACTGGCTAATCTGCCAATCCTAATCTAGATTCACTTCTTCCTAATAATCTTCTAGGATACAGAAACTGAGCCATGGGAGGTGGTGACACATGCTTTAATCTTAGCACTTCTGAGGCAGAGGCAGGCAGATCTCTGTGAGTTCAAGGTCTGCCTAGTCTACAGAATGAGTTCCAGGGCAGCCAGAGCTATACAGAGAAACCCTGTCTCAAAAAACCAGTAAGTAACTAAGCTTAGAAAGGTTTTAGGTGAAATTCTTTGTCCACGAGACATAGGTCAGCACAGCTGTGACTCTACATCCTGCCTCCAGTCAGGGCTAAATGAGGCTAGACCAGAAAAACACAGGCACTGAAGGAAACACAACACAGCAGAGGGTTCTAACCTCAAGTTGATTCACTGTAATTTGAAGTTCATGAAGAGATCTGTTGGAGTTGGGTAAAAGTGGGACTCTTCAGTTATGTAACTTGCTCTTACCAGACTCCTAACAGTGGGTACAGGGGCTGTCTCTGGCTTTTTTGTCAGCAATTTATACACTTTACTTAATTTGTTTTTAGAAATAATGAATTGACATAGATAATAGTGGCATGAAAAACATTAAATAGAGAAAGCTATTTGATTTCACTGAATTGTGTTAGGATACATAGTGAACATGAACAAAGAACATAGTATACATGTATGAAGGCATCATGCTGATCTACAAAATACATAAAGAACTCAGGAAGCTAGACATCAAAATACCAAATAATCCAATTTAAAAATGGGGGTACAGATCTAAACGGAGAATTCTCAACAGAAGATCTTAAATGGCCAGAAAGCATTTAGGGAATTGCTCAACATCCTTAGTTATTGAGGAAATGCAAATCAAAATGACTCTGAGATACCATCTTACACCAGTTGGAATGGCTTAGATGAAAACACTGATGGCAGTCTGTGATGGAAAGGATGTGGAGTAAGGGGAGCACTCCTCCACTACTGGTGGGAGTGAAAACTTACACATCCTCTTTGGAAATCAATATGGCAGTTTCTCAGAAATTAGGAATCTTTTACTCTTTTACAAGCTTTTGGGACCCTACTCCTCATATTGAGTTGTATTGCCCATCCTTAATACATGGGAGGTGCTTAGTCTTACTGCAACTTCATATGCCATGTTTTGTTGATACTCATAGGAGACCTGCCCTTTCCTAAACAGAAACAGAGGAGGAGGAACGCATTGGGAGTGGGAACAGAGGAGAATGGAGCGATGGAATTGGGAGGAAAGGAGGACTGGAAAATTGTGGACAGGATGTCAATAAATAGATAAATAAATAAACTTATTAAGAATATATAGAATTTTTAAAGAAAAATATTTCTCTGAAAAGGGCACTGTATGTACTGAACTCTGTACACAAATTATAAATAGTTTTCCAATAAAATATGCTATGCAAAATTTTTTTATAAAGTGGGAGTCTTCATAGAGAAGAATTCTTGCTTGAAATATCCACCCTTATTTCTTCTGTCTGTCTTTGCCAGCCTGAAATCACTCACATCTCAGTTGTCCTGGCCTGAGAACCCTTCTGAGAGTCTGCATACACACTTGGAAGCTGTATGAAGGCTGCAGGCATGGAACATTGTGTACAGCATTTTGCATGGATTTGCTGAATGAGAAAAGCTGACCCATTTACCCAATGCTGTAGTAGGAAGTCTACAGGACTGGGAGCAGGCAAAGCGGAGGTCTGCCCTTCAGTCTCCACTATAGTCCAGTGCTAGAGCATGGCAATGCTCAAATATCATGAGTTAAAGTGGAGTCAGAGCCCCAGGAACTTCAAGGGAGAAGAGACCACATCTGTTGGAGGGGCATCATCTGTGACCTGAGACATGGATATGTATGGATAGTTCAGGACTTCAGCTACCTGCCCCCACCACTTCTAAAGCAAATTCCAAAATCCTCTTTCACTCTTTCTTCCTGCTTGGGCAACCTGCACCTCTGTGAAATTGATCTTTTCATACAGATCTAAATGGCTTGCACTGTCATTTGGGCTGGAATAGATTTTTTCCAAGCTCTGGCTTCATTGAAAAATAACAGACAGCTGGTCACCATGTTCCACATCGTAAACCTATTGGGAGGATGTATGACCAGGGGCTTGACTGTACCACAGCCACTTGGAAAGCTGGTTTCTAGCACCAGTCCCAGAATATATGCTTCCTTAGTCAACTATGGAAACCAAGAATTTGCATTTGGAACAAGCTCCCAGGTGATGTTGAGATGCACTGTAAAGCAGTCCCAAGTCTACTAACTCAAAAGTTGTATCCAGACCTCCAAGTTGTTACATCAGAATTGCCATGTAAGCTCTAAAAAACACAACATACCCTCTAGATGCTCTCCAAGAGGCACAGAGACAGGAAATCTGATTACCTATATCTATATCCATACAATGGAATTTTATTTGTCAATAAAAAAGAAATTGTGTAATTTGTAGGAAAATGCATGCAACTGGAGATCATCATATTAAGTGAATTAAAACTGACTCAGAAAAAATGTTTTCTTTCATGTTGTATCCTACATTTTACAATAGAAACAAAATCAAGGATGATATGAAAGGGGAAGAAACACTGTGCAGGAGAAGCTGATTGGTCAATGGCTAGGCAAGATTTTGGGGGCAGAGAGAATGCTGGGAAGGAGGAGGGTGGAGTCAGAGGAGACAAGCCACACACAGAGGAAGCAGGATGTGTAGAAAATGAGGTAGCAAGACGTGAGCCATGCGGTAGAACTTGGATAAGAAATCAAGTTGTAAGAGCTGACTGGAGACAAGCCTGAACTATCAGCCAAACACTTATAGCTAACATTAAGCCTCTTTGTGGTTATTTTGGAGCAGATGCCGAGATGCAAAGAAATTCTATCCATAGAGTTATTTCTGTGACTTCCCCACCATGATGGATGACTACTTGGAACTACAAGCCAAATGGACCCTCCCTTTCCTGTGTTGCTTTTTGTCAAGTTGCTGCAGCATCAGAACATCTTGTGCAAAAATGTAAGTTTGAAACCCAACCCTATTACAGCAAGAGCATATACACACCAGTTAATGATAAGCAAACCAATGTGCAGATACTGTGTAAATCGGAAGGTCTGAGGCTGGGAGCCAGTCAATCATATTTGTTCAATATGTCCTTGAATGGCAACATGGAAGCAAGTGTAGAAATCATGCATAGCCGTTGTGAGGACATGACTAGAAAGAAAATGTGTTAGACAAGAGACTAGAAAGGGGACAAGCAACTGTCATTTTGACCTTAGGATAATCTCTCTACTCTTACTTCTTTCTTTCTGCTAAGTAAGGGTGACCATCCCAAGCCTTCCTCTCACATGTCTACAAGAAGATATGAGTAACTGAAAAGAGAATTTGAAGTTTAGAAACCAGAAACATAAAGAAGCCAGTCCTTCAGGGGAGAAAAGCCAAGGCTTGAGCCAGGAGGACTGCAGACAGGACCTTGAGTAAAGGTGTTTAGAAGAAGGAAGGCAGTTCCTGTCTTGGGACAGTTCTTTACAGCGTTGTGGCTATTCACTGAAGACACATGATGAGCCTGGAACCACCTCAGCCCAGGATGAAGACAAGGCCTTCACAGGGAGAACTGCCAACTGAGGTAAAGATGTACCTGGATGGCTGGAAGTGTTAGCTGGCTGGGGTAACCTGGTAGGGACGTTTATGGGGGCACTATCCTCAGAGTTGCTGACTTCCCAGCCTTTCCCTGCAGATCTGACAAAACCCACTCACCAGCTAGTCTGCTCCTCAGACACACATTGTCTGAGCTTGGGGCATGCACCAACCTTGTCATTGAGGTTTTGTTCTGAATATAGACCTGTTTCTCCTGGACAAGAATATAGACGTGCTTCTCCTGAAGAAGCCCAGAAACTGCTTGAGTTTTATGAATTCTTGTTTTCTGAGCACCTCTGTTGACTGACAATTCTGGCTACTTCATACACATCAATCTCTTACTGGCCCTTCGAATGTTCTTTGCTAATTTATTATGTGCAAAGCTTCTAGAATTCTTATTTCCAGAAGTGTCTGTCTGCATAAAAGCCTTCCACAGGAAGAACCTAAGTTTTCAACACCTGAATTTAATAACATCCTAGATGAGCGCAGGTGACCTGCTTATGCATGTTAGGAAGTGTGGTCCTAAACACCCCAGTGCCCCACATAAGCAGCATGGGAGAAAAGAGAGGGTCAAGGATTCATCAGACACTAATGAGGAAACAGAGAGAGGTCTGGACACAGTGGCTGGCAGCAGGATGCTGGTGACTTTGAGTCCCTCCATCTTCATCTTTGTAACCCTGTGAGATGACCTAGAAACTGCATCCTTCCCTTTTAGAAGATCCTGACAGCTATTAGTCCAAGTGCAAATTTGGGATAACAAACAACAATACTAAAAGATGGGAGTAAAATACGTCCCAACCCAGACGTATTCGAGTATGAATGGACAAATATGGAGGTCTAAACACTACTGTGTCACAGGATGAATAATGAAACAACTCCAAGCCAACCTCACAGCAAAGTAGCAAAGCTGCCGCAGGATAGCAGGGGAATTCAAATGGAAGCTGCCTCAGAGCACAGGCAGCCAGAGCCTGAGATGGGGCCATGGGGAGCCCTCATAGACACCAGAATGGAAGCACTGCCTGGGAACGGAGCTTCATTGTATTTATGAAATTCTTGGGCAGGACTAGAGAGGCGGTTCAGCAGTTTAGAACTCTTGCTGCTCTTGCACAGGACCAGAGTTCATGTCCCAGCACCTGCTGCAGGCATCTCACAAGCACCTTTAACCTTTGTGTCTGCATCTGGGGCTGCTACATTCACATGTACGCCCCCACCCCCCATATATACATAATTTCAAAACCACCTAGGAAATCATGTACAAACCAATGCTCAGTGAGAGTCCAAGCGAAAGTGAGAGTAGATGGTGGTATATGGAGTATTGACTCTGCCATCTTCTCCAAAACCAAAACACCCCCACAGTGTTCAGTCTTCTTGGTTGGACACTTCCCATCATCACTTGACAGACGGACAAGGTTCCATGAACTTTTCAGAGCAGCGTCTAGGCCTGGCCTCTTCAGGCCCAAGTGCCTGCTAGGCAGATCCTTGCAGCCTGGCTGGGAAGTGCTCCTCCCTGCTTCCCAGGCTCTGAGTGTGATGCCCCTCAAGCTGAAGTGAGGCAGAGCATAGCCATTCAATTACCCAAACACCATAAGTTCATAGAAAAAAGAAAGAAAGACAAAACACTGCACTGCACTAGTTTCTTAATTTGGGCGAAGCAGTCAGCGTCAACACCATCATTCAGGCCCCGACAATAACTCTCCCAGCCTCTTTTGATTCATTCACCTTGTAGCACTCACATTTAGCAATTTGGAAATAACTTGAAATATATGCAGAGCCAAACAATCTGATCACAGAGCAGTGCAGAGAGGAAATAAACCCCAAACTCAACCTTTCTCCATGAATGCTGGCAGCACATTTCACGTCTTTATACAGATGTTCAGATTTCAATTTCCAGAGTGCTCTTAAATGGATCCAACTGTTTCGGTGTGACAAATGCCTTTTAGTGCCCACTCCACAAATATTCCAGTCATCTTTAGCTGTAGGCATTTATGTCTATGACCACTCTGAGAGTAAATGGGGAAAAAACATCTAACAAACTGAAACCTAATTGCGAAGTCAATAAAATTTCTGTCTATCCCATGTGAGACAGATGTAGGCTTCATAGAAGGCATGAAGCACAACGAAATGTCCAGTTTAAAGTTTGCTTGGAAGCTGCTATTCCCTAGGATAAAAATATCTAAAAGGCAAATGTCACAGCCCTGTATTTTTCTTCTTCTCTTTTCTTTTTGTCACAGTCTCACTGTTTCACCCATGCTTAGAAAAAGGACATTCCCTGGAGATTTTATTTTCCCATCAACTCCTGGCACAAGCTGAATCCTCCTGGTGGCCCCCTCAGCCTCAGAAAGCACCAGGACATCACAGTGCAGGCTCACTTCTATACAACTGAATCTCTCTCCCCATTCAACCTGCTCCCTCCTCCCCTCCCTCCTTCTCCCTCTTTTGCTCTCTCCCCCTCCCCCTCCCTCCTTCTCCCTTTTTTCTCTCTCTCCCCCTCCCTGCCTCCCAGTCCTTCTTTCTTCAGAGCAAGTGATGTGATCTCCCTCAGGAACTGACTGCTTGTTCCACAAGGATCACTCATTCAGCAGGCTCTTCTGAGGAAACATTTAGCCCAACCCCAGGACCAAATTGCCACTGCTGCTGCCATCAACCATGATGGAAAAATATATCTGCAATTAAAGAATTGCACATCGTGCCGAGAAGAGTTCATTGCACTCTTCCACCTAGCTTTGCTTTTCTGGAGCACAGCTGGTCAGCATCATATTTTATTTTAGTAACACATATGTAGCACTTCTGAGATGATGGAGTGTTCTTTTATACATCTTGTGAAGGAAGCCAACTCCTTCCCACACATGCAACATGGCGTCTGAAAGGCTGGTAGCCGCGGTGGGTTGGCAGCAGCTGCCTGAGAGGGACTTGTGGTTCTGCCCCTGAATCTGTAACCTAAATGGTTACAAGTTAGTTTTAGGTGGGTGTGGGGTCCCTTTTCTTGTTCCATAGCACTATAAACCTTTTATTTTGTCCGGTATGAGCTTTACATAAGAAGCCAGTGTCGGGTTTCGAGGCTGGGACAGATGGCTGAGGTGTCTATTAAACATACCGAAGAGGATGCTGACCACCAGGTTCTCCCAGCATCCCTCAGTCCCTAGCTGTTTGTTAAAGGATATGACTCCCATACCCAGCCTTCTACCTTAAACTCTGCAACACAGGGGCAGGGCTGCCCTTCCTCCAGCTGCTCTTCCTCAAACAACTCAGCCAGTTTGGCTACCTCCAACCCTCTGTTGGGCCTCCTGACTACTGCCCCTGGTCCTTCTCTCTCCCATCTTCCTTCCACTTCCTCCTCCCCACATGGCACAGCTCAGTCTGGTCAAGTCCACTCTCGACTTTCCCAGATGTCCCTGTCTCTGACTCTGCTCTCCCACACATCTACAACAAGCTTTCTCCTCCACCATACCTAGGATCAACCAAGTCCTCCAGTGAGAAGAACTTCACTGTCTATATCAGGGAGCACTATCCCCAAAGTGTGACAAACCCTTGTCCCTGCTTAGGATAACACTATTCTACAGGACAACGTCAGACAAGAGAAGGTGTTCTGTGAGAATGCCCACGACAATGTTTTGTTCTACAGACTTATTTGCTTTGGAGCATAGGGACTTGTGGTCAAAGAAACTGTGGGTTTCTCTTAAGGCAGAGACATGGCAGGTTTACAGTGAAATATTTCTTATAATAAAAAAACATTGTACAAAATTGAGTTAAACATTGGTATTGAAATGTAAGGCTGTGAGGTTGAAGTATAAATATTCTAAGTATGTGGTGATTGAAGAATATCCTGCAGTAGAATTTTCTCAAATATTTACTTTTTTCCAAGGAAGCAGTAAAAACCGCAAGGGCACCTGGTTCTCATATGGACATTACTAATTTTATTTACTTTTGTAGTGCTGGGGATGGGATGTAGAGCACTGCACATACTATGTGGTCAGACATCCTATTGCTGAGCCGCAGATGAAGCCCCCAAGCAGGTTTATTTTGAATGTACATTTTGTGTGTGCGTGACATACAAAAGTGTCTCTGGCTCCCTGAAAGAAAAGGAACTACCACTTTACAGAAGTGGGTTGTTAATTTTCAAAGGTGTTCCACGCCTGTATTACTTTGTGCTTTCAGTCAGATTAACTTTGGATTTTAATCACTGCTTTCTGTCACCTGTAAAATAAATATCTTTTCTTGTGAGTCTACATCCATGGACTTGGGTTGACATTACCTCCCAACCAAGTCAATGTTAAGGAATTCTTCTCCAAGGCCCATTGATTGTGTGTTCTCAAGTGGGGACTCTGAGAGTCAACCCGTCAGCATCTGAGAACTATCTTCCCCCAAC
Organism: Mesocricetus auratus; assembly: GCF_017639785.1. NCBI lineage: Eukaryota > Metazoa > Chordata > Mammalia > Rodentia > Cricetidae > Mesocricetus > Mesocricetus auratus. The sequence goes on from NW_024429190.1 coordinate 86,645,165, forward strand.
TTGAAAAGGATTCTAATTTAGCTGGGCATATAATCTGTGAAGAGCATTGCTTCCGTCTCTCCTCTGTGTCATCTGTGCAGAAAATATCTACCAATTCAAACTCCTTGGGGCTTCTCTCTCAAGGAAAAACTCACTGTTATTGAACCTCACCGCTGTACAATGAGTAACTTTCCATGATGCCTGTATCCACAGGTGTATGAAGATGGGAGCCACAAATCCTGTGTGGAAATGCCACTTCAGTGGTATCTGCTGATAATTCACTAACTCAGTGAATAGAGGCCAACCAGCATCTCAGCAGGGTCCTCATCATTTCAGATATATTTGGGAGAAGCCATCTAGGGACCCACAGTATTGTGATTCTAAATTTCCTTTGTTCTTCTACTTATCCCGGAAAAAATTTTAATCTCTAAACTAGTTTGCATAGCCGAACAACCTAAAATTTACCCCATATTTCAATTTTGTACTTCCATGAAGTATTACTCTAGTTTTGACATTACACTTCATTTGCTGCATACACACACACACACACACACACACACACACACACACACAAGAACGGGCTATCTCTAGCTTGAAAAATGATTTTTAAATAATTTTTTAAAAGCAAACAAAAATAGGCAGTAAAATTCAATGTTTCTCAATGAATTAAAACAACAGCAAAACCCAGCTCACTGTATTTTTATTGCAGCTCTAGAGAAGAATCTATCACTACCTCCAGAAACTAAGCACTCATCAGTTTTTGCATGCTAAGGAAGAGAGGTCACTTTAAAGAGTCCCAAGGACTATTTTTGAACTAGTGAAATGAAAGAGAGCACAGTGGAGAGAGCAGGGCTTGAAACTGCTCCTATGCTGGGGTGGCAGGTATGCCAAGCTATGTTGTGAAAAAGCTGCCAATGGGGGAAATCTGCATTTCCATTAATGGAAAGAGGAGACTGAGGCCATCAAAACAGAGCTTCCAGGACTCCCCAATGATGACTTAGCAGGGACTCCAGGCATTGCTTTTCAGCACTGATAACTTGGAGCACAAACGCAAAGTTTGTTTTTGAAAGCAGCAAACATATCTGATTCACTGGACAGCACAGCTTCTCCTTAGCCGTGTCACAATGAATACATTAGCCTTAACACCATTCTGTGCCCGGTTGCCTGGAGGTGGCCTGACTTTTGTGTTCTTTGCTTTCACAAACACACTCCTGGCCATGATGAATGGCCTCCCATTGGGAAGATGGGGAATTCCCAGCCCATTCCCTTGAGAATGTTCCAGGACCTGGATCTCTAAGCAAAGCAAGATTAAAAGAGGAGGAGTGAGAGCTAGGGTCTCTACCCCACAGCCATCAATTATCTACAGTTATAAATCAAAGTTCTCAGCGCCCACAAAGGCCAGCGTGGCCAGCAAACAAGGGGGCTCACACTGGATTGTTTGGAGACCGAATAACACTCTTGAGGGAAAACAATGGAGCTGGGAAAGCCACTGTCAATATCACTCTAAACCGCACCTGATTTATGAAGAATTAGACACGGTGCATCAGGCCAGACCACGATTGACAGAGAAAACAGGGAAGAGAAGATGGAGCCAGATGAGAAAGTTTATTTTAGTCGGGCAGTGCTTCTGTCCCCATGAACCTGACCCCTGCCTCAGGTCTTCTCTGTTCTTATCATTTTCAGTTCCTACAGCAGCAAGGCCACCACCCTTCCCATTCTCACCCTTCAGAGTTACCTTCCTCCTGTTTGTTCCCAGGCTCAATGAGCTATAATGCCACCTGTTTTACAGTGTTTGCATGCTCCACACAAATACCTCTTTTAGCTACAGAAATGGGAAATCAAAACACCATCAGGAAGCACAGCCGAGCCTTGACTTCAGGTGAGTGCAAGGGTTTCCACGTAGATACTTCTTACCAACGTTTGTGTCTGTCTGTCAGGGTCTTTCTCTTTCAAAGCCAAGTGCTACAAGTACCTCCAAGCCACCCATCAGCCTGAGAGAAGGAACACTGACTCCCACCTGACCCCAAACCATTCCTACTTTTGTTAACACTTATTGAGTACGCACACGGCACCAATTATCCTTCAAGTCAACGTAGGTGTCATCTCAGTTAGTCCTCAGACAAACAGTTTTGAAACTCTATAAAGGACCAATTATTATCCTCCCCACCTATAGAAGAAGAAATGGACACACAGCTAAGTTAGCTTGCCAAGTGTTCTGCTGGTTAGCAGGCACACACGGAAGACACCATGGAGCCTGGCTGTGAACCCAGACAACACCGTCTCCACACCAGATGTTTTAACTACCACAACAACCTCACCTGTGGAGTAAAAAATCAGGACTACCCAGTCGTCACCTGTCTCTACATCTGTTCCCATCTTGCAACCCTGATTTTAAAATTATGTGTACATATGCATGTCTGTGTGCCCATGAGCTCAGGTGAGCCTAGAAGGGGCTACTGGATTTCCGGAGACAGAGTTACAGGTGGTTTTGAGCTATTCTATGTGGTTGCTGGGAGCTGAACTCTGATTCTTGAGGAGAAAATAACAATTCATAACCATTATTTACTCTCAAATCTATTCTCTTCATGAATTGACTCCAAGTATTTGTCACAGTGCTAACAAGTTGACAAACAAAAAGCCACTGTTTTTTTTTTTACAGCTTGTATTTACCCTCTTAAATTGTTGGAGTTCCTGCTCTGTTTTTCCTGATTCACAGCTATTGCCTGTGCTTACCAAAAGATAAATCCCACTGATCCACACTCCAGTATTTACATCTCTCTTCAGCAAGTGCATAGCCACTACCTCTCGGTACTGTGCCTTCAGAATGACAAATTTCACATGCCATCCTCAAAATAATAGGTCCTCCTAATCTGCATTTTATGCAGGATAAAGCCCGGTTAACTCTTCTTCAAATTTTCATGTAGAAACAATGAATGTAAATGATTTTGCCTTGGTGGTGACAGCCTTGTGTGTTTGGAAGAGGGTGTTACAATGCTGATATTTTGGCGTCCAAATCAGTTCATATTCGGGGCTAAACAATTGGTAAATGCTCATTTTAAAAACATGTTCTAAATAAGCTGACTAAAATTACACTAAAATCTTGGGTTAAAATACACTCATCACAATTAGAAATAAAATCTAAGGATGTAGTAAAACTGTTTTAAAACTCCAAACAGATGGAATATAAAACTGACAAATACAATAGCCATATAAAGTCAGGGAAAAATAGCAACCCCCCCTTCATTTTTGATGGATCCCTCCAGGATCTATCCCTTTCTAAATCAAATTTTATAGAATCATTCCCAAATGCCAATAATTTCCTACTCATAAAATATTTGAGAATGTTTGTTGTACATAGAAAAATTAATTATGTGTAAACAGTAAAATAAATCTGATGTTAACATGATTTTGGTATATGAGGCAAATGACCTGAAAAAATGTAATGAAAATAAAAATTTCACAACTGCATCATGAATAACAATTTTTTGTACGTTTACAGGAGCTATCTATGTCAGAGTGACAGGTGTCAAATTTAACCTCCTGTTCTAAATGACTTTGAGGCTGTTCAAGACACATGAAGTGATGTACGCAACTGTTAAATGGTAAAAAGTAAAATATATTTGAAAAATTAAAAAAAAACCCACTCACATAAAGCAGCTCTTTCCAGGTCTGGGACAGAAAAGCTGTGACCCTAAGAAACACATGAGCAGGTGAGACCTCTCTAGGGAAACATTCCAGTCATGCTGTGAATCAGGGAAGAATTCTCTTGAAAGCTGTCAATTCTCCATAAGGAACAGGAGTCCAGAACCTAGAGTTGCTGAGGTAGAGGGGATTGGAGGACTGGGAGAGCAGAGAAGAGGAAGAGGCACACTGTGGAAGCCAAGTGGGGATGTAGGAATATCAGGCAATTCTGAGCCACATTGTAAGACAGTCATCTGGGATGACACTGATACCTCCCAGAGAGCAGGTACAGTGGCTAGGAGAGAGAAGGAGGTGCCCAAAGACAGTGCAACCAGATGTTTCCATTTTACCAACACGAATAGATTTGGTAGAACTAGCAAACAAGGAATATGAAAGTTATTATAAATATTTTCAAAAATGCAAATGAAGGATGAACACATTGAGTGGTCAATCTCAGTAGAGAAATATAACTATGGAAAAACCAATTTAAAAAGTCTTAGAATTAAAACAGTATTTGTTTGGTCATTGAGATGTCTCAGAGGGTTTAACAGAGCTTGCCACTAACCCTGATGACCTGAGTTCAATCCCAGGAACCCACACAGTGAAAAAAGAGAACCAAATCTCCCAAGTTGTCTTCTTACCTCATATGCACAGCATGGAATAAATACACACACCCAAAATAAATCAATTAAATGTAATAAAAGTTTTAAGACCTTGCCTATAAGGGAATAAAGAAAATTCATTGTAAGAACAACAGTGAATTAGAAATAGCAAGAAAAGGAGGATTCTGCATACAGACAGGAGAGGGGAGCCCAGCAACCAATGCATAAATATGAAGCTGGTCTCCACTGCTGTAACTGCTGCCTACAGAGAAGAGTTGATAAGCCCGGGCAGAAGAAACCATTGTGCAAAAGAGCAGGACCCTTCTATACCCCCATTCTCAAATACCGTTTGACTAGTAATATCGAGGCTATATAGGGAAAGCAATATATTTATTTATCAGAGAGAGAGAGACAGAGAGACAGAGAGAGAGACAGAGAGAGATACAGAGAGAGAGAGAGAGAGACAGAGAGAGAGAGAGAGAGAGAGAGAGAGAGAGAGAGAGAGAGAGAGAGAGAGAGAGAGAGAGAGAGAGAGAGAGAGAGTTGCACAGATCAGGAGTTAGAAGCGTGGCTGGCTTCCAGGAGAAAAAGGGAAGCTCCTTTTCCTTTCACTTCCTTTTATCTACCTTGACCCTGCCCTGTTGGGTGGATAGCTTTGTGGGGTTCACTCCTACACCAGTAATATTTAAGAATTTAGTAAATCCAAGCATGACAATAAAAAATAAAGGAGATCATCCATAATTATATCATGTTTAAAGCTAAACCCAAAAGATGAAGATTAAGCTCTGGACAGTGGTCAGAAGGAAACAGACACATTGCACAAGGGAACAAATGGTAAAAGTGATGGTGTTTCATCTGAAATGCCACAGGCAGGGGAGTAATGCAATAACATCTTCGTAGTGATGAAAGTTAAACAGAAGACAAAACAATGTCCGAGTCAGGGTTTTCCACCCAACAAATTTTTCTTACTAGAAAACGTAATCAAGAAACATATCCAGATTAATAAATGTGTAAATATTTGAGCACTAGCACACTTGATTTATGCTCACACTACAATGTATAAATATTAAAGTAGGTATATATCAGAAACAGTTCTGTGTGCTGAGGGTAAATATCACTGTATGAAGAAATGAAAAGAACCATGTAAAACATAAGCATGTGTGCAAACGGGAGCACGTCTCTTCTGGTTCTTGACTTGCTAACCAACAAAAATAAAACAAGGTCTCTGGAGTTCACAAAGCAGCCAACAGGATACTGAAGCAGTGATGCAGAGTGGGGGTAGAAAGGAAGAAACCATTGTAGGTTGTCAAAGCTGCAAAAGATAACGAGACAATAGTCAATAAAAATAAACGAAAATGTGAGGTTCTGACGCATAGACACCCCAAACACACAAAGCAACGTGAAAATGCTGGCTAATGAAGGTGCAGAGGAACCAAAAGACTAAAAGCAAACATAAACCAGTTGTTCTAAAAAAAAAAGGCAGAGTCGTGGTCACAAATAACAGGTATACAGCATGCTATATATGGTCAGGCAGTGCACACAAACGGTCATGTAAGCAGTTCTGTTCCATACAGAGATGACGTACTTCATTGAAAGGATCTGGGAAAATAAACAAGCCCTGCTTCCATACTATTTAGAAGGGTAAACTTTTTTTTCACTTGGCATGCATATTCTACATTTTAAATATAGACAGAGCTTAGAGTAAAAGTGGGCTTCCACGTTGTGCACTGAAAGAGAAATCTTAGGAAAGAGTGAAGACAAGACATCTTCAAAGTCAACTGCAGACCCGAGTGTCTCGACATGGACAGTAAGAATTGGTTGTGATGAAAAGTGAGCTCACTAGGAGACACACCAACTCTAAATTTCTATGTAGCTGACAAAAGACAAACTAACAGAACACAAGCCACTCCCCAAGCAAATGGAGAAACAGACACAAGCGTATGAGTTTGAGATTTTAATGCTTCCCTCTCAGCCCCTACTCATTTGCTCTTCCAGCAAAGACAATGTGTACACAATGAGAGGGATTGAAGTAATTATCTGAATTCTAGTGAAATACTTTCCTCCAACGGTAAGTCATAATCACCAAGATAAATCGGAGGAGATATTTCCCCCTATCTACTTGAGTAAGTGCACACCCGAGTCGCACCATGCAGACTACGATGAGCCGAAGCAGTGCCATGCAGGGTGCTATCAGCCCAAGCATGCTAAGATGAGCTCAAGCATGCTACGATGAACCCAAGCATGCTACGATGAGCCAAAGCAGTGCCATGCAGGGTGCTATCAGCCCAAGCATGCTACGATGAGCCCAAGCATGCTACGATGAGCCCAAGCATGCTAAGATGAGCTCAAGCATGCTACGATGAGCCCAAGCATGCTGTAGTCCCTGCATCATCTCACTGCTGCATTAGCACTTCCTGACTGAGTTACTGCCTAGAAAAGCTTTCTGTGGGATGCCACCCTAACTAGCATGTTGTTAAAGGACACACAGAGACGGAAGGATGACTAAGGAAGATAGGGTGTGGGGGAGCCTGGCTGGGAACACCACAAAGTGTGAGGCAGAGGACAGAAAGCAGAGTGATGCCTCTAATTGAGTTGCAATTTTCTTGTCAAGTGGAAGGCACTTGCTGAGATCTCAGATGATCCCCAAATCTGCATCTTAGGTGCATTCTCTGTTCCCAGTGGCTGAGCTCAGGAATTTTTACCTATAAATGGAATCAAGATTTGAACAATAAAGAGACGGGAGTCAATGGAGTTTTCAAAACCAACATGACTCCTTATTTTCAGGAAAAAGAACCTTTGCTGAAGCATCATCCAGGAAGAGGACAGGGAGCCCAGGCTGAGGAGCAGAAGGGAAATGGAGTTCATAGAAATCTCAGTGTGTAAGTGCTAGCCACATCAGAGACCAGGCCCCGCGGTCAGTAATGCTTGGATAGACAAACTCCATCCCAAGTCTCTGTGCCAGACTGGCAGGGATCACACTCTCTTAGTGTATTTCTTCTTTCTATTGGTCACTACAGGAGTTCAGATCTGTACTCATCCGACCCTAGTATATGTGTGGAAGGGAACACCTTTCCATATTTCAGGTGGGAAGGGTCACAGGTGACTTAATGAAGATATAGCATGTGACTCCAGCCTCAGGTAATTCAGAATAACACTGAGAAAGAATAAACATTAGTGACAGAAACAATGTGGAAAAGAATCCCTACAGTTTCGCAGGAAGGAGAAGTAGTGTATATTTTAGCCAGCTCTCCAGTATGAAGCAAGTACATTCCCATCAATATGGATTTCCACATGGTGGAGACGTAGGGCTATTTGTAGTCACTTATGTAACTGAAGACCACCACATCAGGTCAGAGCATAACTAAGGAAGTCAGAAAATCCCTAAGGGAAGGAAATACTATTCCTTTGTATGTTAGCATTTTTCCATAGTGCTAAATAATGAATTGAAAATATACACTTTAATTTGATCCATGGGTTTAGGTTAGACTAGGCATCATCTATGGCTTTATCTGGGTTGTGTTTAACTCCTGGCATGCTGCCTGGCTGAGAAATGAGGTTTCCTCATATACTGGGGAATAAATGAGTTTTTGGTAAAGGCTTGGCTTTATCATCTCTAGTCTCACACTCTCAATTTAAAATGTAGACATCGAAACACTCTAAGATAATCCAATTCACACGGTGACTACTGAAAACAACAATAATTATTTCCACTCCTGGTCTATACCCTGCTATTGTGGTTTCTGACTAATCAAGGCTGTCCTTGGGGAGCCATCTTTGTTCCCCTGGGATTTCCACTTCTAGGAACCACACTCATATCATTTATCACAAAGCACTTTACTGAAGTGTTTGATGAAGTACCCACACAAATGTGGGACAAGGCAGTGAACTGAGTCTGGGCAATGCTTCCTGCTCCAAGCATCCTCTCAGCGCTTACTTCATGAGGAACACATTAAAAGTTCTCAGAAGCTGGCTAGGTTTTCGTCAACTTGATACAAACTGGGGTCACTGCAAAGGAGGGAGCTTCAACTGAGAAAATGCCTCCAAAAACTGGGCTGTAGGTAAGTCTATAGGGTATTTTCTTAATTAGTGATATTGATGTGGGCCCCAGGACCATTGAGAGTGGTGCCATCCCCTAGGCTGGTGCTCTTGGATTGTATAAGAAAGTAGGTTCAGCAAGCCGTGGGGAGCAAGCCAGTAGGCAGCACACCTCCAAGGTCTCTGCAACAACTTCTGCTTCCAGGTTCCTGCCTTGACCTCCTCCAGTGATGGACTACAATGTGGAAGTATAAGCCAAATAAACTGTTTCCTCTGCAATTTACTTTAGGACTTGGCAGAAGCAACCCTAATTAAGATACCTTGTAATAAAGAAAAACAATTACTTACATTGAACCTGGTGTTGATCCAATTTTTGTGACCACATAATCTGTTATTAATGACTTTAGTCATCAGAACTGAGGGGCATCCTTGGGGCACCCTTGTGATTATAGTACCTTAAGACAGAGATTATAAAGTGACCTTCTATGGTGTTTGTATTTAACACACATCAGGAGAGTGGGGCAAAGTCCCAGCACAGCTCTCTGGACACACGGGCCCTGAGGAGCTACCTACTGCCTCCTTTACTTCCTTTGCTTCACTGGGTATCTAATGTCCCCTTCTAGCACACCCAAATCATTCCAGATGTGTACATAACATGCCTGGTTCCTCTGGGTATTTGACTTTGGGGTTATGGCTGAGGGCTGGTATCTTAATCATCCTGTTCTTTGAATACTCTTAGGAGAAACAAACACTGTTACTTGAATGGCAGGAAGTTGGTTTTAATCAAGCTAAAAATCCCCTGAGTAGATAGAAGCCATTTTTAGTCATCCCTGACTTCCAGAAGCAATAGGGAGGTCCCAAGATCAGGCCCTAAATGGCATCTGTTCTCTTCTCTGCCTCTGCAGCCCATAAGGCTTTTAAAAATGTAGACAGAAATCCCAGAGTGTCACCAGATATTAATCTCACATGCTTCCCTATGGTACCCAGAAACTTCTTCCAAGTTGGTCACTGTCCTTCCTGTCCTGTTTTGCTTAAGACTCCCACCTCTTGGTCTGGCTATGTTGCTTGTCCATAGGTTCTCATTTACTAACTGGGTCTTCAGTGTTTCTTGTGCCCATGTGACAAATGCTTTCCAGAATGTTCTTGTTTGCAATTTTCAAAACTATCAGGCTAAAGTTGCTCAAGTAGAATTTCCCAAGTTTGTGACGCAAATGTCTTTGTCCCCATATGTCACAGGTTGCATTTGTTCTTCAAGTTGTTCCCACTGAGCTCCTCAGCTTTGCAGTGGAGGCATGGCCCATGGCTCACAGTCACCACTGTAACTGAGCTGAGCTGATTATTTTGCTTGGGAAAGATGTAACCTTAGGGTCTGTGTGGCAAGTAGACAAACGCAGGTTGCAGAGAGAATTGCTCTCTGTCAAAGGGGTGATTTACCTCAGTCACACTGATGGCCCATTGCTCAGGCTAGCTAAGAAGCCGGCTAAGGGTTGGTTTGGGAATGGAGAGGGAGACATATGGTTTGACTTTCAGTGTGACTTAGTTTTTGCAAAGTCTCAAATGGAAAGTAAGAAGATGTGCACATATATTTAATTTAGCAGAAGCATTTTGTGGCTTTCAAGAGTAACAATGACTTAGGCTGTAGCTGTGAACTATTTCCCAGTTACCGGCATTTATTCATCCCCAGAATATCCATTGAATATTCATGAGTGACCTGGCTACTGACTGGGCACTGCAGAGCTAGAAGTAGACCTAAAAAAAATCTAACTTTCATGTTACTTTGGAATAGTCTCATTTTTGAGGTCTTTCACAATTTCTTTTTTCTCATACCTTCTTTCTTTCCTTTCTCTCTCCTTCCCTTTTCCTTCCCTCTCTCTTCTCTCTTTCCTACACACACACACACACACACACACACACACACACACACACACACACGTGTGCATACATGTTTTGCATGTTTTCTTAGGTCACTGCTGCACGTTACTTTTTTGAGACAGGCTCTGTCACTGAACCTGGAGTTGTCAGATCCTCCTTAAACTGCAGCAACAGGCAGCAGAGACATCACTGATGCACACTGGTCCTACATTAGAGTGGTGACCATGGTGTTCACCTTACCTCATCCTGCAGATGAAATGGCTGAAGTCTACAGAACCTTCCAGAAAGCAAACCCTGGGGATGTTAGCTTCTTGCAATGCTGTCTCCCACCCACACCCCTGCTCTATAACAAGGTCTAAGGAGACCTCCTTAGCTCTGGGAAAGAGGTTGCTTTCACAAAACTTCCCCCAGCTCTCTTTTCTAGACATTCTTGAATGATGCCAGATGAAGTATCACAAGAGTGTATGTACAGGGAGTCTCCCAGGAATACCGGTGCTCCTCCCCCTCGAGATTTATGATTCAGATGTAGCCAGTGAGATGGTATTTTCAAGGTGGACATGGAAAGTTAGGCTTCTCTGGGAAGTTTTCAAAGTTCTCTGGGTACCCTAAGAGCTCTATTTAATATGAAACCATTCATTGTTTGGGTAGAAAGATAAAACATATAAATTTGGGGTGATATATGCCAATTAATTCAACATAATGTCAAACTGTCCAGAAAGGCCCTTAGAAAGGTTTACTCTCTGTCACTGGAGGCCTGAGTGATGGTAAGAAGAGCCTGTGAAAATGAGATTTTCGCCAACTTTAGCATACTGTGAATAAATCAATGGGAATTCTGAGTCCCCCCCCCAATAGCGATGGGTCTATTTCATAAGCAGGCAAGTGTTTGCAGAGTCCATCGTCTCTCCCCGGACTTTGACATCCTTCCTCCCACTTGAGCCTAGTCATGTGCTGTCCTTTCTCCTCCCTTCTTTCAAGTCTCTGTCCTCATTTTTACCCCTTTCTTCACTCGGTTGTGGAGCAAGGATCAGTCTGACAATCTTTTCCTATGCCGCAGCTTCTCCAAGCCATGGTGAGTGTGCAGATTCTCCCTGCCCTGTGCTAGCTGCGTTAGGGAAATTGTGTCTATGCTCTAGGGATGAAGGCAATCTCTAGCCTTTTTCATAAAGTTTATGGCCCTGGTGTCCCTTTAAAGGACTCATGTGGCTGATTGATAGGCTCATTTCTGATACTAACCATAACAAATTGGCCATCCTGATGATAAGCTGCTCCTCCCCTGAGCATTGCAGGAGGCACAGGCAGTCACCATTATGGATGCCACCACCATTATGGATGGGACATCTTTCCTGAATCAGATTCATCTTGTAGCAGGCAGGTGCATAGCACTCGGGGACTGCACCATAGGGCATGGCAGCTCTGCTCAGTCCTTCCACTTAACCAGTGTCTGTGATGTCCATGGATCAAAACGTCATCAGGGGAGGGAAGAAGCAGTAGTTAACATTTCTTAACCTCTTAGTTTGGTTCTTGGTGTCACTAAGACATTGATAGAACCACAAGATGCATAATTAAAGTAGGCATTCCCCACTACTATCTTTCTTGATGTCACTAAGATGGTGACAGAACCACAAGATGCATAATTTAAGCCTCTTATTTAAGCTAGGCATTCCCCCACTTACTACCACCTACAATTTCTGTTCTCTTGTTTCCACCTCTGTCATTTAAGATGCTACGCAAAGCATCTTCAGGAGAAGATGGGGTGAGCCATGACTTCACCTTCTTTCTACAAATTTTAGATTCTACACGTTTTGTTCATGTCAAAGAACATCTGGACTTCTTGGGGAGGAGCAGGGGGAAGAGAGAACAGAGTAAAGAAATGGGGGGCTGTTAAATAGGGGAAGAGGGAAAAGCTATTCTTTGGGTGAGCAGAGGGGTGTTTTATGAAAGCTGAGCTTTTAATTCTTAGTGATTTAATTTCCTGGAACAGGGGGTGTTAATTTGTCCATAGCCAAAGAACTGTGACATCGAGAGATGCAGAGATGCAGAGATGTTGCAGTCTAGTCTCATCAAGACAGACACAGTAGAGGAAGAAACTGTAGTAGCCTAGACCCAAATGGTCGTGGGGAAATAGGAAAAGCAAGGTGGGGGAAGACAAAGTCAGATCAAATATTTTCTCAACACTTTTTATAACACTGATACAATACCTGGGCCGGGGACAGCAAAGAGAAGGCAGCTAGTGTGTACAAGGAGGCCACACTTGAAGTAATGGCAACTTCAGAACTATAAATAATCATATTTAAACGGAATAAAGCAAACAGAGAAGTTGCCAGCCTCAATCTCCACATCTATCCATTTCTTTCCTGTTTCACGTCATGCAACAGCCATTGTCAGCATGTGGCCCAGTGGAGCACTTTGTCTATGTTGAATAAAGATTCATCCTTGTGATTTCTGTGAGGTGCATTATCCAGTTTTCTAACTCCTCTAGGCGTTTTTTTTATTGTCTTTTGCAAGCCTACCCTCTGGTATGAACAACTGACTGTCATTTCATAGAGGTCTGGTCCTTGGTCACTTCTCTTTCCTGGACTTGGGCAGTAGCTTTAACATTCCCCAAATACTAAAGTAATCCTCATTTCACAAGCAAGATGAGCCTTCCAGGGCATGTTTTAAATCTTTGCCTCCCAGGTAGGACCCACGTGCCCTTCCTGAGCCCAAATGTATGCTCATTGTTTCTCCTGGCGTCTGGCATGTGCCCAGTGTGCTCACAGAAGGACCTGAGGGAAATTACAATTCATCCCACATCTCAGGCAGGGGTGCTGGGTAACCCTGCACAGAGCTGAGTGAGCCAGGCTCAGCAACTAAAGCAACTTGTCAGATGAGCATCTACTGACTATCAGATACTGAAATAAAGACACTGAGTTATCTGTCTCTTCAGGTACACAGGACTGGTTCCTGGATCTCTGTGGACCCCAAAGTCTGTAGATGTTCAAGCTCCCCTACAAATGGTAGAGTGTTTGCACATAACCAGGGCAACTGCATTCCCCTTGTTCTCTCAAGCAACACCAGAAACCTGAAATTCCCAATTCAGCAAATTGACTGTTTGAAGAACTGTTAGAATAATGCTAAGGGAAAACAGGCAAGTGAAAGATCTGCATACATCTCTATGACTATAAATACTTTCATTCCATGTATGTGGAGTCCATGGGTATAGGTACAAGGAGTGGAGGGGCTGTTTATGAGAAATACCGAAGATGATTTTTTGTATAATCAGAATTTTCTATATCATATATAAATTATTTTTGTAATTGCGAAATTTTAAAAATTAAAATTCTTTTGAGATCTGCTTGAGCTATTAATAGAACAAGAGATACAAGGTGTATGTGTGTGTGTGTGTGTGTGTGTGTGTGTGTGTGTGCATGCGTGCACGCATATATGTATAAGGATGAAAGGGTATGTTTGTGCATTGGTGTGTTTGTGTTTGTGTGTCTCTGAGTGTATACTCTGATTCCAGTCAAAATGGTGACATATAATAAGGAGAGCATTATCTGCTAATAAGAATTCTAGAAGTTGAAACGTCTGGAGTTAGAACATATATTTTTTCAATGAATAGTACTGCCCCAATTCAATAAATAGTTGCCTAAATTACTTTATTTTTCCAATTGACTTTTAGGGAAGAATAGCATAAAGAAAAATTACTCACTAAAATGGCCTGTCTCTTCTGATTTTCAAGTATTAAAACCAGAAAACTATTTACAGATAATAAATTGATAGCAACATGTGCTGTCTTGCATTTTAACTAGGTATGAAGTCTTTGACAAGGACCAGACACTGACATCCTAGTCGACTAATTGAAGCCATCAGTGTAAACAGTCCTTATGAAAATGAAAACTGAGTATCGCACTGGAGACATTGAAAGCATGTTTATCAAAGGCAATTTATTCCCTGACTGTCTCGGAAAACAACAGGGAAATTATGTTTCTCACATTAAAATTAAAAAGCAACGACCTTTTAGGCATCCGAGTATGAAGGGAATCTTGGGTCATTTAGGAAAAATCTGTTTATTCTGTATTCTAGCATTGTCGGTCGTTCTCTCCTTTACACTTGGTGGGTGAGAGGGAGATATTTATGCTCTAGTGAATGGATTCTAGAGAATAGTGGTGCCAGTTTTATTGAATAATATCTCTATCTTCATTGAGTCAAAATAGGGATTTGGTAGAGCTACCTCAAAGGCTATCAAATTGTAAAGATCACAGAGAATGGCAGATATAAAGGTTTCCTACTCCCCAGAGGCAGTCAGTGGCCAGCTGCCAGGTCTTGGCTCCAGTGTGGAATCTCTGACACAGTTCTTCCTATCTATGGCTCAGGTGAGAGAGGTTAGTGTAGGTATTGCTTCCTAGCTTGATATATGCCAGCCTTCACCAGAACACACATTCCCTCAAGGCTCTCTGCCATGGTGCATACATTATGAACATGCTTGGACAGTAAGCACCACATTCTACCTGCTCCTTCTTGGAGTTAGTAAAGGGTAGTGTATACAACAACAGAGGTGTCACACACATCTATTGAAAACCCTTCTGGGTACTGAGTTTACTTAACACAAGCGGTTCAAACCAGAGCTGGTGCTGTTGCACATGCAAAGACACAGAGAACTGACTTGGCTGCATTAGTCCAACATTCCAATTTTTACTACATCTTACTTGCTGTGTATGCAATGGGGGTATTCATTGAGAGTGCGTGAAGCTCAGAGGTCAATAGGCAGGGGTTGGTTGTCTTCTTACATTATATGATTTAGTCCATGCTTTGATGCAAACACTTCTATCTGAGAAGCCATCTTGTAAGCCTTCACCCTTCTTTTCAGGTGTACTTTATAGAGAAAAAGTGTAGTTACCAACTCAGCAACCAGATTTTAATACAAATGTTTCAGAGTTAAGCTTCGCAAAAGCACTGCTCGATGTACAGAGGAAGTCTCCATGGGCCAGAAGACCTCAGACTATGCAAGGGATTTTAGTACCTAGAGTAATGATTTTGTAAAAGGTCTGACAGCAATGTAAGAATAACTAGAGAAACAAACTTTGTGACAGCAGTTGGCAGGCAGCGTGCAAGGGACTCGGTAGTGACAGCCCGCCCTTGTATCTGACAGCCTAGGTGGTGACACAGTTCTCAGGCTAGGATGGCTGACCTGTAATGCAGTGTGGTCTGGGTTGTCACTAACACCATCACAAGTCTAGTGGGTTAGCAACAAGCAAGCCTTTCACTTTCTAGCAATCTGATCTGATCTTAGCATCATCATCTAAGATACGATTTGAGAAACAGCACTTCCTGCACAAGACACTAACATGTAGAAGTGTCTGCCTGTGGTCTTTGCTCCCCACCAACACCTCCAACAGCTCTGGGGCAGCCATCTCCTTTCATGTATTCAGCCCCATCAGAGAATTGAACTGCACAGACAATAACCTCACTCATTGACGCTCTGAGGTTTCAGTGAGCACTGAGTGGGGTCTATTATTTTGGATAACTATAAGTGAATGTGAAAAAAAGAAGTCTAAGAAAATGCTGCCTTTGACTGCTGATGCCATGGACATTGGCAAGAATATTGAAGCTGTACATCAAAAAGATATTTTGGGAATAAAGTCGGCCTAAGAATAAAATAGAGCTCTCGTAAAATTGAGAGATCTCTTTTGTATCAAAGTATATTTATGAGATAATATTTCAACTGAAATGGAGAAAAAATGGAAATCCATTGCCATTACAGTAGGATTTTGTTGAGTTGGCAATCTAATAATGAAATCTAAAATTCCAGCTCTTGCATCCTAAAGAGGATGCCTGCTTGCTCTAATCTTGGCTATCGTTAAAACACCAAGGCACTCATCAAAATTAGCTTTGGCATTTATGAAAAGTCAGGCAAAGCTTCTACCTCACCTCTTTTCGCGACCCCATGCTAAGCTCTGCTGCTGCCCCTGTCCATAGAGGTCATGGTCACATACTCACTGAAGTAAGAAATAGGTAGGTAGTCCCTGCTATTCCAAGGTTCCTAGGCAGTCTGTCACTCCCCTTTGTGGCTGGGAGCAGTGAGCATAGCATTCCCTTCCTGTCTTGCGGCCTTGAATACAAGACCATGTGATGCTCAGCAATGTTCTAACCCCCATGTCCACTGATGCCCGTAAGGACCCA
The DNA here is from genome assembly GCF_017639785.1 of Mesocricetus auratus. Classification (NCBI taxonomy): domain Eukaryota; kingdom Metazoa; phylum Chordata; class Mammalia; order Rodentia; family Cricetidae; genus Mesocricetus; species Mesocricetus auratus. The sequence continues at coordinate 86,661,496 of NW_024429190.1, forward strand.
TTAACTCAATGACTCATGACTATTGTGATCTTAAGGATGCTGCTTTGACCTCAGTTTTTTAGATTCCTCTCTAAGCACTAGTTTAGCAGCAATCAAACTCTATCGCATTTATTTAGCATCCTTATGTTGGCTTGACCTTTACATTTATTTATTGCTTGCTACCTTAAGAAAAGGTAGTTAAGAAGCATAGGGAATGACACTACCAGAAATAGTAAGGTTTCTTCACTTCAAAAACAAAGTTTTTCTTAAAAATCAGAGAGAGTAAATATGGCCAAAATACACTGAAATTTTCAAAGAATATATGTATGTATGTATGTATGTATGTATGTATGTACGTATATACAAAACAGCAGTATAGCCTGGTAGAACTTGCATCATAGGGTGTGGGACTCTGTCATGGAGTGAGTGCTACTGAAGATAAGGTGCCATAACACTGCCTTTTTGAGAACAAAATGGTAACAAAGTCACACCACTGTCATCAAGTCCCTTTTGTGGAGAATACAGCCTTTAAAGGGCATACCCAACTCCATGTGTCAGCAGCACAAGCGAGGACCATCTTTCGTCCTCCTGGCCTCTGAGTTGATATCTGAGGAATGTCCTAAGTGACACAGGGCTCGTGTTGGTATCTGAGAAGCAGGGGACATTTATAGAATCTGAAACATGTATTTAAAAATATTACATTTACTTATCTAGCCATTTATTTTTAGTTTATGCTCATGGAGGTCAGAGACATCATGTGGGACTGAGTCTATCCTCCCACCATGTGGATTCAAAGGTGAAGCTCAGGTCTTTAGGCTTGACACCCCTGACCCTGTGAATCAATGCCCCCTCCCCCAACCAAATGCATGTATTCTAGGTCTCTCCCTTCCTAACTCTGAAAGCAAGCTGTTGAAATAGTTTTGTGGGGAATGACGCGCCTTGGTGAAGGGCTCAGCAAAGCATCTCCACTACACTCGCCTAGCTGAACACCATCACTATAATCTGATATAGGACACTAATTCTCATCAAAAACAAAAGCCAATCTTATTATCTGTGGTTAGTCACCACCCTCCACTTCGTGACTCCAGCCCAGCTGATTTATGACCTATTGTCTGTCTCCTCTCATGTACATACTCTGGACATTTCCCCGGAAACAGAATCTGGAACTCTTAGACTGATTAAAATTATTGTATGTGTGAGATTTTGTGACAGCATCACCAGGTGTGTACATGTTTCTGAGTGCACTGGTGTTGTGTCTCTCTCAGGCTGAATAGCCTCTCCCGCATGGGATCCATGTCATCCCACGGGAATCCCATGCTTCAATTATGCATCAGTTAGACATCTAGGCCTCTTCTGATTGCTGACTGTCAAGAACAGCACTGTTACAGACAAATTTACAGGGTTTGTGTGGCTGTGTGCTTTCTTTTTCTTGGATTATGTCTAGGATGGAATTTCTCAACGAGGTAAACTTTAGTGAAAAGTTCCAACCTGAAGTTATAAGTCAAACACCATGAAAGTAAAATAGACTTTCATATTCATCTTCATTACTCCTTCGCTCTAGTTTTATGTTTACATATTTACATATTTTATTTGAAAAACAAAGCCAAAGCCCCCATAGTCAGAATATGTATTACAATAATACATACAAAGTGGAGAGCCCACCCACTCCCATTTCTAAATCCCCACCCAGAGACAAGCAAAACTAAAACTGTTTTGTTTCTTAATAAAAACAGATTATGCTCTGCCTGAAGCTTGCATTTTTCACCTTCCATGGATCCATCTTGGTGCTATCTGACAGAGATTTACCATGCATTGTTTTGTTATCCTGAAATATCATTTATCCAGCCTTCCAGGGCTTTCTATGAGAAAGCACAAAGAATTTCTGGAACACAGATATGATTTTGAGCAGTCTCACAGATTTTCTCAGAAGTGGGGCTGTGGTTTCAGGATTCTTATAATTGAAATTTTAATGGATATTGGCCATTTTCACCGTAGGAAAGTGACTTCACTGCACACTCCCACCTAGAGGGGAACAGAGCCTGCCTGCCCGTGGCTGCCTGCAACCAGATGTGGCAGGGCCACATTCACCAGTAAATGTGGAAACAGGGTCTAAAGGGAAATGCAGTTTTGTGTATGTTTAACTGTTACTATGCTGGAATCCTTTTCCATTCTGTTTACAGGTCACTCATATTTTTCTTAAAAAACCTACTTTGTAGCATGTGCTTATCTCCCCAGAATCCTTTGTGAGAATCTTGTGGATCTGCCTGCACGCACATTTTTCAATTTTACTTACAAAAGTGCTTGGGCTTTTGTTTATCTCTTGCCCTAAAGTTGTTTTATAATTTTTGTGTCCTCTCTGGTTGTTGATTATACTGTTATTCCCCTAATAATTTTAAAATACCATTTTTATTTTGTATTAACATCAAATCCCCATACTTCAAATTCTTTCTAGTCTCTATTCTGTTCCATGGGCCTGGTTTTCCATTCAAAAGGCCAACGCTAACATGTTTTTATTATCTAGGGTCCATTTAAATGTTTCATGTGATATTAGCTTGCAGAAACTGAATTTCAAAGTTGTCTCAACTATGTCTACCTACTTATTCTCATAAAATAGTCCAGTCTTAAGTAGAATCACTTAACATTTTTTTCCTAGGTTTAAAGCCATGGCCATCATTTGTAATATTTGACTTGTGTAAGATGATCAGCCTCCCAAAATATAAAGAATCAATATGTTGATATTAAACTCTACTCCTGAGTTAACAAAGCCATCCTGGCTTTAAGGCTGAATAAAGAGACTAGCTCTGAATTCATAGGAAGTCAGCCACAGCAGAGCCAACGGGACGAGGCCTGCCATGTCTGGCTTTAAAGGAGTCCAATGAACACATGACTACACCCACCTCGGCAGGAAACAAGGTTAATCAGCCATAAAAAATACATAAAAGTCCAAGTGAATTAAAAAACGACAACAAAATTATTTGGAACTGCTATAGAAATTCTGTCTTAAAATACCAGTGGACTGACTCAGTAGACTTATTCAAAGATTACAAACAAAACAAAACCAAAACACATGATTGCAGTATCAAGAATTTATATCGGAACAGCATTACTTTCATTTCTCATTTGCTTCCTGTACACTTTACTGTTTTTCTGTGATAGTCTTCGCGTGTACTTATCTCACCAATAAAAAATAATGCAGGAAATGATGAACAAATGAAATTTTACTTTCCCCATGATTAGATTTCCCTTCTCAAAAAGTCTCTATCTTTTTAAATCACTACAAATTAAACTATAGTGCTCCCTGTATTGCAAAAGTTTCATGCCCAGCATGCTGACATTTCTTAGCAAGTCTCAGGACCACTCAGGTATGAGCTGATGGTCCAACTTTAAACCTCAGATTAGAACATGGTTTTGAAAGGAAACATGCCACAAAATTCTTTAATTTCTTGTGATCATAGTGAGTATGACCATTTCTTCTTTGCTCAAATGCTTCAAATCCAGCCCCCCCCACATGCCAATGGTAAGGAGGAGGCTCCTATCTACCAATGGACGAGTTCTAAGTGATTTCCTTTAATCTTCAAAATAAGCCTCCCAGCTGAGGTATATAACCATAGCTTGTCCCCTCTACTTTATGATAAGCCGTAACTAACAAAGGACACCCACACTCAGTTTTCTGAGGACCCCCATCCACTGTGCATCCTTCTCCAGGTCATCATTTGTAAATTAGCTTCCTTTTCTTCCATCTTCAAGCAATTGCCTCTGTCAATTTGTACAATGTTTTATTGGCACCCCAGACACCTTCTGTCTATGCATACTCCATGCCTCAGACAGCAGAAGTGAAAGACTACAATGGAGACTGTAGGACCCCCAATCTAAAGCATCCTTTGCCACTTTGCCAGAATGGTATGTGGGCATTTGTTCAAGCCCATCCGTGTGTGAGCTGAGGAACGATGTAGGATATTTTCTCTATAAAGCATAATTTATAGAGCAGCTTTTACAAAGCTTGCATAAAGATGTTCTATACCTTTGTATTCTACTTCACCAATCTTTATTCTACCTTAATTTATTATCATATTGAATAAAATAAATTGATTAAAACTGTCTTATGACTTTGAAAGGTTAGGTTGGATCAATCAGTCATAACCATAGTTTTGAATTTCAGATGGCAGCCCACTGCCATTTAATGGAAGTTTAGAAAATGGATGTATAGTAGTTCCTATGTATGTGTACTTAAGATGCAGGTGGCAGACTGCGGATTCTTTGAGGTGTTCAATTTTAGATGGCTTTTATGTTTTTTAAAAACATGTTTCTGCTTAAATTCACTGACGTTGGTACTCACTGGACATGGACCTCTGAGAATATCGTGTCATTTCTAGTCCACCACTCAGCTCCAAAATCGGAGGTGGGGCTAGGCAGTTTCCCCAAACTTCTTTTGATTCCTGTGTTCTGTCACTGTATTTGACACAACCTTTCGGATGTCTATGTCACTGAATTTTAACTGTTGGACATAGAGGAAGCTGTTTGTGGGGGATGCTGTGGTGTATTATTCCACTGTGAACAGGGTACAGGCTGGAATGATGGTTCAGTGATGAAGAGTGCTTACTCTTCTTGCAGTAGATTGAGTTTGATCTCTAGCACCCACATCTGGCAGCTCCCAGTTGCTTTTAACTCCAGATCAGGGTATCAAACGCCCTCCTCTGGTGTCTATGGGCACTGCACTCCCATGCACACAGCCATACACATACATGCATAAAAATAAAACCTTAAACAGAGAGAAACTTGCCTTCCCATCTACCGAATTTGTCTTTAAAATGAATTTCTCATCAGTGATTATATAGAAGTCTCATCTTTTCTGCTTTCCCTGCACAGAGTGCTTCTTTCTCTTGTTGGCACAATCTGCTTTTTCTGTAATATGTAGAATTTCATTTGTCAACAGGATGACTTTCAAGTTTGTCTTCAGAGTACACATTTCCTACAAGCTCCCATTTCCTCCAAATTTGATTTTGTTTCTAGTTTTACTTTAAATGCAGCATTATGAATATTAGAGCATCATTAAATATGCATTCTAGCCTCACAAAGGGTAGATATTGCAGAGCCCTTGACCTAGTCACTCTGTTACTGCTAAATTGACAAGGCTAAAAATAAAAACAAGTGCCTAGTAAAAGTGAGATACGGAGGGATGGCATGTGTCTGCAGCCAGAGGAAGTCCACACCAGCACGGGCTTTGTTTGAATCTCTTTTATAATATATCCAAAGCTGCAGGAGTTTAACCAGGCCATTCTACTTTTAGGAGTGTGCCCTAAGGAAATAATTAAAGTAAGGAAAGAGACAAGAATCCCACAGTATTTATAAAAGTAAAAAATGGAAACAAATTAAGTGCATATGAAGAGTGGCTTGGAGTAAGCCAATTGAGATGCAACAGAGTAATTAAATATTAAAATTATATTATAAAAATGTAAAAGTTCATGGGGGATATATTTATCCTAGAAAATGGAAACTTAGTGCAAATGAGGTGTAGGGTTTTATCTCTTGTATAAATACCTGGGATATACGTGTAGTCAGTGACTGGAAGATTATGGGACACAAGGCTGATACTGGTCTGCTGTGGCCAGTAGAACCGTGGATCATTTTTGTCTGTCTTTTTAATCCAGTTTCTTTTTTGATTATACAATCATTCAGAATCTATAAATTATAAACATGAAAATAATTTTATTTTCTTTTATTTTTAAATTTTTGTGCGTCGGTATTTTGTTTGCATACATGTCTGTGTACTACTTACATGCCTGGTGCCTTCAGAGGCCAGAAACAGGTATCAGATCACCTGGGATTGGAGCTTCTGAGAGTTGTGAATTTTCATATGGGTGCTGGGAACCGAAGGTGGGCCCTCTGGAAGAGCAGTCAGTGCTTTTAACCACAAAGCCGTCTCTCCATCCTGAGCATGGGAATGATTTTAAAGTATTTAGGAAGTCCTCACTGACATAACCAGGCTTGGATGGAAGGGACTATTTCAGAAAGCACAGCATCTTGTTGGTATCTAACCATTTTGACCTGCTATGTAGCCTGTCACTAGTGTTTATGTATACATAGAAAGTAAAATTGGTAACAGTGAATACAAAGAAAATAATCTATATTCCATGTCTTTCTCTTTCTGTCTTAGGATACTGAGTCTGTAATTCTTCAGGCTAGTCATGGTAATTATATTAATATGTGTTTGGTTTTAGTGGGCCCCCTGAAACCCCATGACTACAGGACTGTAGTTTGGGGGAGGGAGTTTTTTTTTTTTTTTGGTAAAAATGTCATTCAATATTTTCTTGATGAGAAGAGGTAACTAAAGGGTTTTCTTTTAAAAAACCATTTTAAAAATAAATTTTCATACAATATATTCTGATCAGTTTCCTCTCCTGCATCTATACCAGATCAAAAGCAGTTAGACAGGCATGGCCCTATAGTCCAGAAAGATCCAAGGCTTCCAGCTACCTAAATGCTCAGAGCAGACAGAATCTGCCAAGCTGAGTGCAGTGTATCAGCATCACCTGCAGTTAGGAAAACAAGGATGTCCACCTTGACGTTTCAGGAATGGCAACCTTGTCCACCTGCAGTAATTTCATGCCTTAAATAGATTACATTGGACAAGTCAGCCATAGTCAAAACTCTAAACTCCATTTTAAGTAAATGGTGTAAATAGTTATCCAATGGAAGATATAAAAGAATATTTGGACTAGTCTTCCTCCAGTAAATATGAATAAAAATTCCCTAAGTAATAATAAATAATAAAGTTCACAGTGTGCTTGAAATATAAAGGAAGCACAAATATAATTAAATGCTAAGAACTGGGAACAGAAGACCTTCTCATTTTCCCTTTGAAACTGCTCTCATTTCACAGGATTGCTAAGCAAGTACATCTTCCCGATGCCAGGTCTCCCATACTGAACCTCAAGTGGAAGGATGTTCAACGGCTGTAGAATTCTGTCACTGAGGCAAGGCAGTTCACACTCACTTCTTTTTGCCCAGTGTTTTACTAGGAGATTATAAAGGTCAGTCTGTAGGGTAAGTATTTTGCTTTCCATCTTAAAAAAGGGTAATAGAGGGGTAATATTGAAGCCTAACTCTTGTCTCGAATGGAGTTAGAAAGAGTATGGAGATGAGCTCCAAGCTCCTACAAGTGAGACATTTGACTTATAACTGCCCTCAGGAGCTGGATTGCTATGGAATGCAACAAGCATGGATGGATCTGGCAGAAACACTTACAGAGCTTAAATGACACAGTGGGATAATTCAAACTCAGCACATATGCTTCAAGGTTACAAAGTAAGACTTTGCACCATCAGCCTGATTACTGATGATGTCCAGCGACACCCTGGTGCAAGTTAAAATTACTAGGGAGCATCAACATTCAAGAGCATCTGGGGAAGACTTAGCAGTGAGAGCCCACATACTGAAAGATGGGTTATTTTTAAGGCCTAGTGATTGGTGGAGTATTCATTCAATCCATATGGGAGTTAGTGGGTGATTGGTAACTAAGGAGATTTTTCTCTAATGAGTGTGAGGAGAAGCAGCAGAAGGACTGCATCAAGACAGCACCATGTCTTTAAGAGACAATGTCATATTCTGATGAACAACTAAATGAATTCTATCCTCCCTACACACTTACAGAATTTCTCAAGAAAAATGAGGGTTATACTCTCTTAATCCACACATACAAACATATCCCCCATACATACACTATATAATAAACTGAAGTACATTTAAGTTGAATTTCACTACAATGAAATCTGCAACCTATAGAACCTATTGTTCTGTAACAGACTCTTGACTTCCTTCCTTCCCTCCTTCCTTCCTTCCCTCCTTCCTTCCTGCACTGCTGGGATCTGTATCCATCATATCATGTATGCTAGGTAAGTGAGCCACACTCCCAGGAGAGTCCTAAGTTTTTTCTTTCTCTTCTGGAAATACTAACCACTGAACCTATGGCCCTGTATCCTCAGCAAGTGGTATACTCCTGAGATATAGCCTCAGCCCTGACACCTACCTTCTCAACACATCAAGAATTCAGTGGAGTTAAGAACTATTGCCCCATTATGCAGTGGTCTTCCTTATATACAAGGAATTCATCCGCAGCCTGCAGTGTGGATGCCCGATTCCCCAGATTGTATCAGATCTTGCACCCTGTATTTCCCACGCACATGCCTACAATCAAGTCTGCTTTATAACATCATTCCAGCACGGGAGGACCAGCAATAGCTTACTGTGAAGATCAAGAACCTCAGCACACAACACACCTATTCTCCCTTCTCTTCATTTAAAGATCCCCCCTCCTTCATGTCCAAGAGGCCAGTATCAATGTTCTTGCACTGTGGACCCATTTTTAATAGCAAAGACATGTTCACAGGCTCGACATGTGAGCTAATAATATGAATGGCTATAAAGACAGACAGATGGATGGTGTATGCTGTGTGAATCCACTGGACCAAAGGATTTTCATATCCCAAGGTAAGAGAGAGCTGGATGCTCAGGCTTTTTCCCCACACTCCTTGATTGTATGAAACTTAAAACCCATTGATTTCTTAGTTCAGATATTTGAATTTTGCTTTTTCAGGTGATGCCTAACTATATACAGCTGCTGCTGCTACTGAGGATGGAATCGCAGACTAAGAGGAACTGCTATGTCTGCCTTCTGTATTCTGGAAAGCTTTCTATCAATGGTCTAAGCTACCATTGTGCTCTTTGAGGCTAGCTGGGCATTTAGTCACTTAGACTACTAGACTACTGGGCTGACTGTGTTTGTGAGCCAGCCGTCTTCTAAGATGCACAGTATCGGGCTCAGATGGGAATTTCTCTCTGGATGCTCTGAGATGATCTTTCCCACTGGACACCCTGTTGCTTCTTGCTGACACTATCTACCAGGCCTTTGGAGGCAGAAGAGAAGGAATCCTGTTTCCTGGCTTGTTTTCCTATTTCAAATACCTATACTGTATTAGTCCTCTCTACTACCCTCATAGCAGCAGGAAGACAGTATCTTAACCCCTCAAAGCCCTGAATTCTAGTCTCAAGATGAGGATAAACAAGAGCTGGCCATGTTAGTGGTGAGTGGCTTCTCATTGCTGCCCCAGGCTGGTAGATTTAAACTCTGTTCCTGCAGCATTGAAAGACATCTTAGTGCATCTAACATAGAAGGTGTTGGCAGATTCCAAGAGGGTCCTGCCCATATGTTGATCGACCCTTACCACCTCTTGACAGAGCAGTTCCCATGCATTTTCCTTCCCAACAGCCAACACCAGACTGCCAGATCATCACAGACAGGCATAAACATGCCAGTGTCTTTGCCCCTGGTTCCACTAACTAGAATGTGTGTGGACATATTCCAGAATTCCCAGGCAAGAGGAACCAAAGCTACTCTCCATGTTGTTGTCCCCTTTCAGCCCCGCTCCCTCTCCAACTTTCCTCATCAGCTTCCTCTAAGCCTCATCACAAATCATACTCCGACAGAAACCTACATAAGACAACTTGCTTTCAAAAGCGAGAAGAGTGCCAGCAAACAAAGTTCTCAGGAGACTGTAGTGTTCCCCCAAATCACAATGTCTCCCCCGTGGCTTGTGTGGTTACAGCATATGTACCATTTTTATGACTATGATGTTCCTAAACTGAGATGAGACTGGCCCTGCAAACTGACTGTCAAGGGAAAATGCATCCAGTGTACCTGCTCTGCCGTGCTGACATCTCCAAAGCCCTCACGACTGCTCCTTGCCCCTGTGACAGTCTTGGCATGTAGAGGTGACTGGACCATGAGCAGAGTGGGTGCATGCAGAATAAACCCTCTCAGTTGGGAGCTGCTCCTCTCCTCCTCTCTCTCTCTCTCTCTCTCTCTCTCTCTCTCTCTCTCTCTCTCTCTCTCTCTCTCTCTCTCTCTCTCTTTCTGTCTCTGTCTCTGTCTCTCATACTCTCACTCCAGTGTCATGCATCTGCTTTACCATGCTCTAACATAGCATAAGACGTATGTCAGATGCCATAGCCCTGCTCCTGATCTTCCAGTTTCTAGAGCTCTGAGAAACAAATCTCTTGTCTTTATTAATTACCACGTGTGGTACTATGTGCAGCAGCAGGAAAAGGACAAGATTTACCCCACTGAGTACCACACTTTTGCCAAACACACCTAGCCTTACATCTGGGCAAAGACATCCAACACAAAATCTGCTTTAGAATGGCACACTGAGTGTCTCGTGTAATTTACTGACTCTCTGCAACCCCAAAATGTGGTGTCAATGCAGCACCGCAAGGTTGTTTATGCTGAGTCTGGGAGATGGGACAGGCTGCTACTCACCATTGTGGGAGACTACCACTAGCTTACAAAAGACAAAATTCATAACTGTGGGTTTGAGGTGTGTGTACTGTTTTTTTTAACTCTACCTCAAATGGGAAGAATCAGTTGTTTGAACCATTGTAAGCTGGGGACTGTCTATGCATTGCCAGCTGAATTCTCAAAGCTTTCAGTACAATTACCAGGTATACAATGGTACCTGCCAATAACTGACTCATTTATCAAGTGCTTCTATAGTTCTCCATGACAATGCTAAATTGAGAACAATAAAAAGATTTCTTCCTCTGTCAGTGAACTCAGAAATACCTCATCAGCTTCTTATTTTCTTTCTTCCTTTTTCTAAATTTATCAGCGGACAGGGCAAATTTACACACCAAATTCCCAAATCTGAACCTAGATAGGTCTTTTAAAGTTTGAGCAATGCTTTTATACTCTTGGCACACTCGTTCTGAAAAAAGTGGAAGAAACAAATACTAACGATGGAGGAGGCTATGTTTTAGAGACCAGTGCTTCAGTGCCTAATCCTTGAAGCATTTAAAGACTGATGAGACTGTACATTATGCATGCATGGTAATGTAGTTCAGAGGTTCACAATTATTTTATTTTCAATATTAATTGCTTTTGTCTCTCAATAAATGACTCTGTAGGAAGTGGAATTCAATTTCATTCATTTTCAATAATCGAGATTGCTTTGAACTAGCTCAATAACTCTCAGCTCCTCTTGGCCTTCGACATATTGCTGGTCATAAGCACATAAATAATGTGGGTTTTCTTTGCAGATTCCCTGAGCAGGCCTGGTTAGCCTTGGGCAAAATTATTCTGCAGTCAGAGTTTGCTACATACATTCCCATCCCTGTGGCTTTGTCCTCTCCAGCATCTACAGTGGCCTGACTTCTCAGGTTCCTTCTGCCTGCTTCTCTCCAGAGACAGGACATTTTTAAGGTGCCTTCCCTATTGAGGAGATACAGAGTATCCTTGCTTTTCTTACTTTGTGCCTTCTGTTTGAAGCAGCCATCTACCTACACATCTGAGAAAATAGAGTGGGATTCTGAATCTCACCAAAGATCATCATCTCCACAGGCCCTGTGCAGACATTCCTGGTTCAAGAATCCTGGGATTCCTTTGTGCCCCTCATAAGTTTTGCCTTACACTGTTTTTATGAATGTACACAGATGACTGTCCTACAACAAACAACCAGATTCTCAGGGTTATAAACTGAGAGCCATCAAACTATGTATTACATACCACACATTAACACAGTCACAGTTTGGTTCCTTCGCAAGTCTGCATTCATAAATATATGAGTTAGGGAATTAACATTTGGGTCTAAGAAGACACGCTTCAGCCATACAGAGTATATCAGTTCTTCCACTCGTTTCACTCCTCTCCAAGCCTCTTGTCCATTGCCCATAGCACCAGAGTTGTACCAGAACTATGTCATTGTGAATACCCCAAGCCCCCATCAGCTTGGGAAGGGTCTTCCCCTTGCCCAGTGTGGAAGCCCAAGAGACATCTATAAATAGGATCTTGGAAGTTCCTGACAATTCATTGATTTATTTGTTTGGTTTTCTAAACTGTAGAATCTAAAGGAAACATTGTGAGGTGTGTAGAGAGTACTTCATGGGCCACTGTGTTGGGGTCGCATCCTTGGGTCAGTGACGGACAGCAGCTGTACCCACAAACTCAAGCCTTGGCTCGGTTCCCTATTTGATGGAGGCTCTCTGCTAAAACTTTAAACCTTTATTTTTCTGAAATTGGAAGGAGTGACTCACAAGCTACTAACTTATTAGCAGTCCACCAACATAGGAACACAGCGGTCGTGTTGATGAATATGGCCTTTTCTTCTATCTGCTTGCAAGTCATTTTAATCGAGTTGTAACTGTTTCCCTCCATGGATTATAGTCTTCTGATTTTCTTTAAGTGAGCTAGCAGGAATGTCAGCATACTTCTCTGTGTTTGGAGTTTAAGGACTGCTGCCAAGGACTCCATTAGATATGATTCAATTCAATTTAAACCATTTACAGTGATCCCACTAAACAAAATAAACTACTTGTGGATTAAACAGGAGACAAACACAAGCAAAACAAACCAGGTCCTTTCCCCAGAAAGCTTGGGGGTGGGAGTGATAAGTAGTTGAGTTTGACACAAAGCAGAGACACGAAGTTTCCTTTAGAACAAGATCTCAGTGTGAGTGAAGGGATTGAGTTTATACTCATAACTATTTGTACATTCAAAGGGCAAGAGCGAGTTTTGCTGGATCCTCTTTTCCTATAAGCAATAAAGCATCCAAGAATGTGTGTGTGTGTGTGTGTGTGTGTGTGTGTGTATAGGTGGAGAAAATGACACTATCTCTTAAAGCTAGCTTTTGTGAAAACAGACAGAATATATCACTTTGCAACCACTTACACTGCTCTCCCAGGAGGGGCTAGCTTGCAGGAAAATACTTACATTTACAACACAACTGGTTTCTCTCTACTTCTGTGTGATTGCTTATTATAGAATAAAGACATTTTCAGTGAATTTCACATCTTTAAGACCCTTCAGTAGGGTTGTCACATAATAGGAAAAAGAAATCTGAGTTTTCAATAAAGTTTAGCATAGTACATAAATCCAGATACACTGAACCTGAAAAAAGAGGAAAGAGGGAGGAAAATGACCTTGAAAGCAGTGGCACAGGAGAAAACTTCCTGAACAGAACTCCAATAGTGCAGGCACTAAGGCTGATAATGAATAAATGAAACTGAAAGGCTTCTGTAAGGCAAAGGACACCATCAATAGGACAAAATGGTAGCCTATAGAATGAGAAATGACCTTCACCAACCCCACATATGACAGAGGGCTGATCTCCAGAATTTATACAGAACTCAAGAAACTAGACATCAAAATACCAAATAATCCAGTTAAAAAATAGGGTACAGGCTGGGTGGTGGCAGCACACGCCTTTAATCCCAGCACTTGGGAGACAGAGGCAGGCGGATCTCTGTGAGTTCGAGGCTGGGCTGGACCGACAGCCTCCAAAAAAATATAGAGAAACCCTGCCTCGTAAAACCAAAAAAAAAAAAAAAGGGTAAAGATCTAAACAGAATTTCCAACAAATGGATCTCAAATGGCCAATAATCACTTGATGACTAATCATCCTTAGCCATCGGGAAAATTCAAATCAAAATGACTCTGAGATTCCATCTTACACTTGTCAAAATAGCTAAGATCAGTAACACAGGTGACAGCTCACACTGGAGAGAATGTGGAGCAAGAGGGAACACTCCTCCATTGCTGGTGGGAGTGTAAACTATAAGTCACTTTGGGAATCAGTATGGAACTTTCTTACAAAATTTGGAATTAATCTATCTCAAGAATCAGCTATATCACTCTTGGGCATATACCCAAAGAATTCTCTATCATAACTCAAGGACACTTGCTCAACTCTGTTCATAGCAGCTTTACTCATAATACCCAGAAACTGGGAATGGCCTAGATGTCCCTCAGTGGAAAAATGAATAAAGAAAATGTGGTGTGTTTACACAAAATAAGGTGGTAGATTTACAAAAAATCATATATATTTATAAAAAACAGTATTACTCAGCTATTAAAAACATCATGAAATTTCCAGGCAAATGGATGAAACTAGAAAAGATCATCCTGACTGTGGTAACCCAGACTCAGAAAGACAAATGTGGTATGTACTCATTTATAAAAGGATATTAACTGTAAAGAATAACCATACTACAATCCGCAGACCTAGAGAAGCTAAGCAGCAAGGAGGGTTTGGGGAGGTGTTTGGATATCTCTGGGAAGGGGAAATGAAGAGAAATCTCCTGGGTGGACTGGGGAAGGTGTGGATGGGAACAGGAGGGATCAGATGGGGCATGGAGGGGGAGAATACTGGAAGAGATGACTAGAAAAGAGGGCATTTCATGGTCATGTAGAAACCTAGTGCAATGGAAACTCCCAGATATCTACAAGGCTTACCCTGGCTAATACTCCTAGCAATAGGGAATATGTAGTTTGAAGTGTCTGTAACCAGGCAAGACTTCTAGTGGAGGGATTAGGACACCAACCCAGCCACTATTTCTTCTGATTACAAGACATGCTGAGATAAAGGATGTTTTGGGAGTGGCTAACCAATGATTGGTCCACCCTGAGATGTATGCCATGAGAGGGAACCGGGACACAGAGCTTTGATAGACCAGAGACCTGGGATAAACCAAGCAGGACTGGCAAAAGTAATGTCAATGAAATGATGCCTAATGATATTCAGCTATACTCACTGATTGTTACCTAGCCCAGTTGTCATCAGAGAGGCTTCGTCCATTCACTGAATAACTTCCTGTGGAAGAGGTGGAGGAAGGATTGTAGATGCCAGAGGGCTCAAGGGCACCACAGGAAAAATCCACGGACCCAACTAACCTAGGCTCACAGTGACTGACTGAACCAACAACCAAGAAGTCTGCATGTTACTGACGTAGGCCCTCTGCATATTTGTTAGTTGTGTAATAATAATAATTTTTAAAACTCATTAAGAATTAAAAAAACATTTAGCATATCATGCACATGGGTCATGCTCAAAACAGCATTTTTTATCTATTGGAAGATCTAACCTTCCACAATATCATATATTCTAGTTTGCAAAAGCTAGTAAATTTTCTCCATTGCATCTAAAACTTGAACTATCATAGAATTTGGAAGATAGTTTGGTGTGCTGGTCAAGAGTGTAGATTGCTTCTGTTTGGATTTTCTTTTTTGATGCACACATATTTTATGCTCTCTTACCAAGCAAGGTTCAATTGAACATCTATCGTCCACTTTAAGAGAAGTGTTCGACTAGCTTGACCAATGAGCTGGTGTGGAAGCCCCCGTTTTTTCTCCTCAAAGAATATGGATTCAGGTCCTGGAGACCTTTGTCAGCTTGGATTCCTAAGTATCTCCAGAAAGCCAGGTCTTCCTTTAGTTTGGATCTACACTGTCAAAAATCCCCTGTTAGTTCTCCTACTTCTAGCCCATATTTAACTTACTGTGACCGTGTCTATAGATGAGCCATTTTCCTGCCCACTAGCTCTCAGTGGAGTCGCCATCAATGCAGGCATGCACACATGAGTCAGTGACCTGCTGTTTTCCCCACCAGCTCTTGTATCTGTTCCGTGGCTTTTCTATCTCTTATCTCATAGCCTCCATCTTTCAATGCTCACAGTCACATTAGGTTTCCCTTCTCCTTTTGTCCCTAGGACCTACATCAGCATCCATCTTCTCACTCTCCCTGAGCTTCCGTGTTCTAGACTTTGGTACCTATAGCAGTCTGTTTTTCTTCCTACATGGTAATTCTACCCTAATAACCCACAACCAAGTCTGTGGTGTCTCTGGGCTCCACAAATTCCTCATCTTAAATCCCTGCAGTGGTTGTGCAGAAGATGGATAATCTCCACATCTCCTTCCTACTGCAGGAATATTTTATCTTGTAAAAGAGACCAACACTGGCAAGCTCACTCACTTCTGCCAAGACAACAGACCTAGGATAAGGATGGCCCCATAGATAGATGGAGTTTTAATGATGAGTGCATGTTCTGTGAGATCAGATGGACAAAAGTGGGGAAGTCTAATTCATCTCCTGTTCTATTCTCTATACACACACACACACACACACACACACGCCTTGCACTAGCAATTTTATCTGCCTGTGAGTTCAAAGTAAAAAGTTATGCATCCATAGTAAGGAAATGTGACTGATGCCCTGGAAATGATTACACTCATTCTGAACTAGACCTCTTCAAGGCATCTGTTGTCTGGTTCCTCACTGTTCTCAGTGAACTAACAATGGCATCTTTAACAATATTGACTAAAATGAACATATAGCATTATGAAATTGCACAGATATGTAGTGCACACTGTGACAATTCAGTGCACATATGTATATAATGACAAACTGATATTTCTACCTCATTAAGTTTCATTTTAATTTGTTTAGAGGACTGGATATACCATTCAGTGTTAGAGCACAAAGCTCCCAGCTCAGTTCCCAGCACCACTCTGAATAGTTAATAGGGGCCCAGATTTATGGGGTATAATGTGACATTTTGTTAGGCTTAGTGAGTGTGAAAACAAAGTTGTATAAACAATGAAACATTCACTAAGTCAAAGGTTCATTATTTATCACAAATACCCTAGTGTTCTTGCCTCCTACACTTCTGCGCTTAGAGCATGAAAAGGCAAAACTACTTAGCTTTGAGACACAAAGCGTTTTTTAGACAGTTCTTTGAAAGTTGTAGCAAGTGTCCTGGTTTTTCAAAACTAACAGGTCAAGACATATTGTAGAGCCAAAAACATCTCCTTTCCCCCACATTTATAAATTGAATGCTTACAATGACGATTATACCTTCCCATACCTCCTCTGTGCTTTATCTGTTTATTAATAGCCTTGGCAAGTAGTTTAAACTCTGCTTTATCTCAACACCTGCTTTTCCTCTGGATAAGTTCTCATTCATTCCTAGAAGCTGACTCCTTCCTTCCCGCGGCCCCACACAGAAAGCCTTACTCTACTCTGCTAAGTACAGCGTGTCAAAGAAGACACTTTGCCTCTGCCTAATTCCAAAATGCCTAAGTCTACAAAGTCAGATGGCACGGCAGAAGAGAGAACAGTCAGTGAAAGACGCCAATGAAATTTTAATAGTTGGAAAACATAAGAGAAAACCGAGGCTGGAGAGAATTAAAACCTTAAATGGTGTATAGAATTGAAGTGGTTATTGGGAATCAAGCTGATGTACTTGAGAAATGGGTTCCTAGTAATACAGCAGCTTCCTGTGTGAGCAACCACATATGTCACTATAAAACATTGACTGGGAATCACAACAGAAATATGCTGGGGAGGGAATGAATACACACATGTAGTAAGGAGGACCTTATGCCAGCTGGATGCCAGCAAATGACGTCTAAAGCGAAACGTTGAAATGTATGAGACACCGTTTAGAAATGTTAGACATGGGAATGGGACACCAATGAAGGTTGACAACATCACCTTGGGGGAGTAGGGAGCTGGTGCTGGGACACAGTGTGGAGCCGTGAAACTTCTCAACAGAACACAGGCTATTACAGCTGGAATGAGAAGCATTTCCACAGCTTCTGTCTGTCTGCTTAGTTACCAAGTTGTGCGGCTCTCTGGGGGGCACTGTAGGTCCTTTAGGAGGTGGGGCATGCTGACAGGTGTAGGTCAATACATGCAGGCCTCGAAGACTATACACAGACTCCAGCCCCAGCTTACCCTGTTTCCTGTCCATCATGACCCACTGGGCACTGTTAACTCTGAGCCTGAAGAAGTCTCTTCCTTCAAGTTGTTCATCATGTACAAAGCGACTTTCACACAAGAAGTGTGTCTCTGCAAACTAAATCACTTTGGGTGTTACAGGACATAATTTTCCTTTGAAATATTATTATCTTTTTGAGAGGCTTTAGTGTTTTTTTTTCTGGTAATAGTAAAAATTGAAATTATAGCGTCGTGTAGGCTAGACAAGCACTCTGCCATTGAACCATGTGTCTATCCCAATCAGCAAAGTTTAATTTGAATATACTGGCCATGGGTCTCATATCATCTGAGATTTATCCTATGTGAGCCATAGGCCATTTCAAGACAATTCAAAGTGCTTTGTGCCTTGAGTACTCAGAAGCAACTACACCCAACTGTGTGAATATACACCTTCCTAATCCAAGCTCACAGCAACTACATGAGAGAGAGAGTGGGAGGAGATTTTAGGCTCAATTCTTCTGCAGTCCTTCCAATAAGCCATCTAAAGAGTGTCACACAAAGTGTGCTGGGTCTCGTATGTCCTTAATAATCCACACAGCCTGGTTGACAGGCTTCTAGAATTTCTCAGGAAAAGTCTCTCAGTTGGAAAACAGAGTGTGAAAGTGGTGCACCAGTCTAGATAATTGGCCAAACCAACACACATATGTTCTATTGGATTCAACAATGTATTTCTTAGAACCCTTAATAAAATTTGGTAAATTTTTGACAATATCAAATGAAGTCCCATGAATTCTAAAGTGTGCCCAGATTTGATAGAGGGACTGGGCCCCCAAGGACCTTAGGCTGTTCTCTCACACCTGCTGACTGCCAGTCTCTTGACTTCCAGTTCTACCATGGCCACCCCTAATGGGTTCCAAAATACCAGTCTGGACTGACTCAGTGGACTTCCCATGTCATCCAAAAGGCATTAATGGCTCATGCTTTCTGTACCAGGGACAGTTATATCTTCAATGAACCAAAGTTTTGCAGTGGCCTTATCTCCTTTCTCTTCAGAAATATGTTTCCCTAATCCTTTAAACCTATAAAAGCATGTCTGGATGAAGCAGAGCAATCAGATAGAGTAAGGAATCTGAGCATTAATGTCTTTGGCCAGAGAAACTTAGTTGTCTGCTATCACAGGAATTACAGTCTACAACGACCGTCCTGGAAATGCCTGCACTATCATAAACATTTCTTAAGATTAGAACAAGAAAATCTATATAATGAAACAAATTCTCATCATTATGCAGTCCTTCCAAATGGTCACACATGCCTCCATGGCAACGGGAAATATGGTGTATCTATCAGAGGTGTTGAGCATTGGATACACAGCATTCTTCGAGGTACGCGATTTACAGCAACCATGCAGTGGACCCAGAGGGGAACTGAGATGGCCGAGCCACCAAATCCAGCACTTTTACACCATTTGGAACTATTTATAAGAAGTGGAAAGATAAATTGTAAAAAGTCATGTTGGTCTTTAGAAGCGTGGCATCATTTGTAATTCACACTAAATGTTGGTGAGCAGTGTGATGCAGTGGAGAGAGGTATTGCTAGACTATGGGGGACCTGGGTTCCGATGCTCTAAGACTCTCAGTTCACTCATCCGCAATAGCAGGGAAAGCCAAAAGCCACCACAGTGAGTGACCGGGAAGGCCCTAACTACTGTGAACTACATAGAGCATGGCGATCACCACTAAGAGTGCACTGGCCCTTGGACAACCACACATTAGTGACCTTGTTCAATGGAATGTTCTATGGCTTCCAATGCTCTCTGTGGAGTGTACACAAAGCCTTATTCACCGGTCTGTACTATGGCTTCCAAGACTATATGTGGGGCCTGACACATGTCTTTATTCACCGGTATATGCTGTGGCTTCCAACACTGTATGTGGGGTCTGGGTAATGCCTCGTTCACTAGTGCGTGCTCGGGCTCCCACACTGTATGTGCAGTGTGCAGTCTACACAGTGCCTCGTTCACTAGGATGCACTATGGCGTTTGACACTGTGCGGTGTGCTTTGTGCTCCAGCATGTGCTGTGGATCCCAGCACTGTGTGGTGTTTGTACGAATCCTTTAAGAACTCTCTCTTCTTTCACTGGAGTCTTTTACATAAACATTTTTTTAATGAATTCCCCCAGCCTTTCCTTATGGATTGTGCCCTGACCTAATTACATAAGTACCTGATGGGCTGGAACTCTTCCAAAAGTGCCTCTTAGGAAAAACAATCTGAAGGGCTTTCTTTCCCTTCTTGTGTAATTACATAATTACTCAGCTGACTAATACGAGTCACTGTGCACCATTCTGATCTCCCAGGCACAAAAGAGTTTTATTATTTTCCTTGGAACTACCTAATTACCGATGGCTAGCAATAACTCCTGGGTCCTTTCAGTAAGCAATCTATAAGGCTCATGGATGCCGTGCCTCCAGAAGCCCCAGCAAATGGGGAGTTTAGAAACACAGAGTCATTTGCCACAGGAGATACTGGGGTTTGTAGTAAAACGTCTGGTCTGATTATGTAAGACAAGCAAATCCAAAGAAAAACTGCAAGTCTCTGGGCACAGAATAAGTTAATGAGGCAGGTTCTCCCTGCTTACTGTAGGGGTAAGTGTTCCAGCTCCAAATAGCATCCAAGTGAACTCCTCAGCAATTAGAAAACAACCAACAAGAGCTTCAATGTATAGATTCGATCAAATATTCTGTGTGTGTGTGTGTGTGTGTGTGAGTGAGAGAGAGAGAGATTATGTGATTATGTGTATCTGCAAAGGTTGACTCACAGAAGAAATATTAGCAAGGCTTAATTAACATGTTGACAAAGCATAAGTACTAATATAAATCTCATTTTCCAAGTCATGATGAATGCTTAGTGTCTTAGGTACTTTTCTATTGCTCTAATAAACTGCCATGGGGCAGAAAGGATTCGTTTCATCTCACAACTCTTGGGTTGCACTCCACTGCTGAGAAAGTCAGGGCAGGAACTAAAGGAGGAGCCTGGAGGCAGGAACAGAAGCAGAGACCATGGACGGCTGTTGCAAACTGACCTTCTCCCTTGGCTTATGAGCCTGCTTTCTTATACAACCTGGGTGGAATTGCCCACAGACATCTGCGTCTCCCCACATCAATCATTAATTAAAATAAAATGCCTCCATAGACTTGCTTACTGACCAGTTGGATGAAAACATTTTTTTTCAATTAAAAATTCCCATTTCCAAGATATATCAATGTTTGCATCAAGTTGACAGAAATCAGCTAGGAAACAAACCTGCCACTTTATAGTCTCATACAGAATACAAATATCTTCTATATTTCTAAACTTGCTATGTCTTGAACCTTTACTCATTCCATTTGTGCTCACGTAGGGAATCCTTTAGGGGACTGGTTTGATTGTTTTCTACACTTTTCCAAGAAATGCATAAGCAAGTTTTGCAATGTGTTAGGCATGCCTGCCTACCCTAGGAGCTTCCCAAGGAAGTTAGGATGCCAACACACATGGCTATCTTCTCTCCATACTGTTCCTCACTCTGCTGTTTCAGTATTGTTCAATCAGTTCTAGAACCGGTGTCTTTTAACAACTTCCTTTTGCTCTAAAACAGAATGGCTAGGCTGACTCCATGATTTACAGAGCCAGTATGTTGGTTTGTGCTTTGAGTATGACAGGCTTCAAAAAAAAAAGGAATGCGTACTTATCCAAGCTAGTGATTGGGTTTAGTTGATATTAAATCTCATTTCCCAATGTATAATAAAACTGTATCACACTCACAATTTAACAGTAGTTAAGATGTCCTTTGTAGTTCACATCTATAAATATTCTAAGAAGAGAGGTACCCTAAAATTCATCTTAGAACTAGTGAAAATATTGAACTTGCTGAACCACAAAACCTTGCCAGTGCTGTTAGACTTGGCAAGTTTGTGATTTGCTGAGTAATTGATTTCAGCTCACGACAAGGAATCCTGTATTTCACAGGCTCACACTCACATCCCTTTAAAGTTTATAAGACATTAGAAAACGTAAATCGGAAGAACCATTCAGTTCAGTTTGATTGTTATGGGAGATAAACCAACTTATACAAGGCTGTAGAGGTAGACACACAGAAGTCCTTTGCCAGCTGAATGGAAACTGGATTTCCACGGAAGGACCATAGAGAAATCATATATTTCCCTGGATGCAGGGAGAAGGGATGGGAGGGGGGAGAGGGAGAGAGAGAAGGAGAGAGACGAGGGGAGGAGCAGAGGTGCAGGCTTAAGAGTAGGTAGGGAGGAGGGGAAGGAGAGGGCATTCGTGCTAGAATGATGGCAGCAGACTATCCACTAATGCGTAATTCTTGGATATTCACAGTTATATCACTGGCTGTCTTGGAAGTGCCCACCCATCAATGTATAGCTCTCAGTTTTCCTCTACTCGGTCAGTCAAAGGCTAGAAGAAATGGAGAAGGAAGCCAGAAAGCTTGCAGGCCTATCCCAGCTCATTACTGTCCCCACTGATTAGCTGCTAAGAGAATTTATCAGGGAAGTACCCCTTCTCTTCTACCTGAGCTTTTGGACCAGGCATCTCCTGGATATAGACCTGACATCTCTGCCTTGTCATAGGCCTCCCACGGACATCAGACAAGCCTTGCATATTTCTGTACTTGGTCTTTGAGGATCCATGGATTATATCCATTTTTTTCCAAGATAAAAGACTGCAATAATGGGGTGGTGACCCTTTTCAATTACAAACCTCGTGTCTACATGGCTTCCCGTTAAGAGTAAAGGAATGCACAGGAAGGCGGGGGCTGATACTTGGGAAAGACACAGCTGGGATGCAGGACTGGCCTTACCAAGTCCATCCCCTTTGAATCTTGCATGTCTTATCACTTCTATGAAGAGGCTTTTAGATATACTTATTTCATTTTCAAGACAGAGCTTCTCTGTGTAACTTTGTAGACCATGCTGGCCTGGAACTCACAGCGATCTATTGCCTATGCCTCCCAAGTTCTGGGATTAAAGGTATGTGCCACCACCTCCTGGCTTAAAAATACTTATTTTAATCCAAGTTTATTTATATAAAAGTTGTATACTTACCATTTTTGTACATATTGAAAAACAAGAGAGACTCAGTTATATCTCTAAATAGATTTCAAACTTTTATTAAAGTTGGGCATGTGATGGTCACATGCTCTGGGTATGTGGCACACTCAAGTTCAGGCTCTGATTGACAGGAAAGATCTCACAACTTGCTTGGATCCTCCAAACATGCAACGATTATCTTTCTTCATCTCCTCTACTGTTTAACAACACAAAGTGTCATTGCCTGTGTCCAGAGACCAAATATGAGGCACAGAAGACAAAGGGCTGTCCTGAGCAAATTCTGTCTTGCTTGACATTTGCAAAAGCTGGCCTAAGGCCAACACCCCCTCACGTTTCTGAATAAGAAGTAAGATATTCATGTAAGAATCACACGTACATCTCAGATCACAAGTCAGTCATCTCTGAAGGTGATGTAATGAATGTGAGTACTTTACAAAAGTTTGTTCAAAGAACAGAGAAGTCCATCAAGAGTTGAAAGGCTTTTGTTGTTTAAAAGGACTCCCTGAGTTTTTTTTTTCTTGTCTTCTGCTGAGTAATTTTTCATCTACTTTAAAGCAATTCATTAGACTGTAACCCTATTCTTAAAAAGAACATAATAAAGAAAGACCTGGAGCTCATCAGTCCCCTAGTCAGGCGGGCTGTGCCTGTGTCCTCCCTCACATGTGGCTTCCGTTAGAGCCAGTGGGTTCTGAGCAGTGTCAATCACACATCCCCTTGATAAGCCACAGCATCAGGTGCTGTTAGTTCTCACCAACATCCATAAAACCATTGCTATTTATTTGTTGCCTTCTAGCCTTCCACCTGAGGCTTCAGGTTTCTTTTGTCTCCCTGTCCCATTGACAAACCTCTGCTCTTAAGGAATACAATAGAAATCTTCATGATGTTATTATAGATAGTCTCTTAGAAAAAGAAAAGAAAAGGAAAAGGCCCAATACCCACTTTCCCTTCTCTCCCCCCAAACTCCATGGTGAGAATAAACTTTTGGAGATAGACATTCTTTCTAACTCTATTAATACATCACTCGAAAATTTCCTTTTTCCTTTGTTGAAAAAAATTGACTCACTTCCAACCCCTTTTGAAAGAGTGTTTAAAAAATGTTATTTAACACTCTCTCTCTCTCTCTCTCTCTCTCTCTCTCTCTCTCTCTCTCTCTCTCTCTCTCTCTCTTTCACATCCCTGCTGACCATTCTCGGGTTACAAGCCTCTGAAGTGCATTTGGCATGCAGCCCAGTGTATTTATTACTATTAATAAATGAGTCTCTGGTGTAAGAATGCAAATTTTATGTGGCCCGTGTATAAATGGGCCGGTTAAGAATGACCAGATACACATTTTATGTGGCTGCTAAATAATTATGTCATGGAAGTACAGCTTGTGAATTTAACATTAAGAAAAGAAATAGATTCCAATAATCTTAGAATGAGTATTTGTCAAAACATGGTTTCGGTGAATTAAGGCTATTTCAAAGAGAGCAAACCCAAGTGGTCAGGTTTAAGAGCAGGGTTGAAGCTTAAACTCCTGTAAGAGCCCCTTCTCTAAGGGCTTCTCATGGCCAGACTGCCGCCTTCCCACCACAGCCTCACACAGTGCCTGCATCGAGAATTTGCTCTTAGAGTTTCAACATTTTCTTTGGTAAAGACATGTTACCAATGAGGGACAGATGAAGCTTTTCTTCTGCAGAGCCACGGGGCTTTGACATAAGTGGGGAGATATGAAAGTAGCGAGGGGATGGCATTGGCAGGGGCTGGGGTAAGAGAATAGGAGACATGCTGGCCCAGAGTGCGGGACACTAGAGTCACGCAGTTGAAAAAGCTCTGGGACCACATTTGACAAGACTGTCCATACTCAAAATTCACTCAGAGCTTAGAGCTTACATGTTCACACCAACACACACACACACACACACACACACACACACACACCACACACACACACACACACAACACACACACACACACAACACACACAAAGAAGTAGTTAGGTGAGCTAATAGACGTTCCTGTGCCTGTAACTCTGTTTGCCATTAAAATGGTAAAATAATAAGAAATAAGATCATTTGGCAAAGTAATTCTGAAGCTCGAAATGCTTACGGTAAATGTGCATAAGTAATGTCACAACGCATACATTATCAAACCACGGTATATGACTTAATTTATATAATTTTCATTTGTTAATTATACATCAATAAATCTGGGAAACAGAAAGGCAT
The DNA here is from genome assembly GCF_017639785.1 of Mesocricetus auratus. Lineage (NCBI taxonomy): Eukaryota > Metazoa > Chordata > Mammalia > Rodentia > Cricetidae > Mesocricetus > Mesocricetus auratus. Next base: position 86,686,330 of record NW_024429190.1, read on the forward strand.
GGTTATATGCTACGGAGGAGGAAATACACTTTCATAAATAATCCTTTCACTATAGTCTCATGAAAAAAATGACGTCGTTTATCAAAGTACACCCCTTTCTTAGAATGCCAGTTTCAGAGTGAGAAAGGCACACTCAGAATAGGCTTTCAACCCATATTCTTACAACACTGTTAAAAGACTCAGAAAATACATTATTAGCTACAATAATCCTGAAGACATAAATGCTTGCAGTAAATGTGTCTGGTATGTAGATTAAGCACAAATGTAAGAGCTGGAGTTACAGAGTTCCACAGTAAAGTTCATGTTCATTTGTGCTTCTAATTGCAATGAAGTGGAGTGTTCAGGACAGCAAATTTTATTAAGAAATCAAAGTTCAAGCTTAAAAGGGAGAGAAGAAATAATTTCTGCTAATGGGGACGTGGGCAACTAATCAATTACACTGGGTTAGATCTTCACAACAGTGTTGTTTTATTTGGTGTCCATCAAGTTGCACAAAGGAGAGCTCTCCAGAGTGGAATTTCTCTATCAGGGCCTGGATTTGATATAATTTCTCTAGTCTTGGCAGTGACTGACAGTTTTAAACAATAAAGAAAGGCTCAGGTCAGTTGCTTCGAGAGAAGTGATGAGCAGGAGCAGAGCAGAAGGCTACGGAGAAAACACTGCGTGCGCACTACCAGACACGAGTTCCTCCTAGCCTTAGACAGTTTCAAAACTGAATATACAACCCCAGTGCCTTCATTGACACCAATAAGATGATGAATTCGATGGAAATTCTGAAGCTCAGGACAGTTAAATAGGAATTTTTTTCTGGAAGCTTGGGAGGATCAGTGTGTAGCACACATTACCAAAGCCTCCTCCACTCCTGATGCTGCCACTGCTGAGGAAGAGGAGGCTCAGCTGCTGACTGTATTTTCAGGAGGGGCAGCTGGCTAGTAGACGCAAGCTCTAATCATCTGGTCAGCTCAGATGCCTCCCCTCTTGCCTGCTTTGTGTTCCTGTGTTTCTTGTCTGTGGTGTCGGCACCTCCACTCCTCCAAGCACTTTCATTCATGAGCTCATGGGTTCCCACAGCAGTCTTTATATTTACTCTCATGTATGCATGCACGAATCCAATCTCTTGGTTACTTTATTACTACTTCATCTTTTTATATTGACTCCAAATCCTAAAGAGGTTGAGGAGAGGAGGAGGAATTTGAAGAAGTCCTTACCTGGGCAAGCAAGTGTCAGTCTATGAACTGTGAGTGTATCAGCAGAGGAGGAAGATGGTGTGACCTTCAGCGTTTTTAAACACATTCCTACACAATTGCTTTCTTAAATGTGTCCCTCCCACCCCTCTACTTCAGGGACTGAGAAAAGTCATTTGAGCTAGGATATAGAGACAGGATGTTTATTTGAGAGCTAGATCTTGCCCTACAAGCTTTCCAGATGCGAATTCAGAAGATGGCTTCAAATGTTTACAGGTTAAATAACTACCTTGAGCAGCACTGTGGAGTTAATCCAGCCAGTGTGGAAGGACAGGGATGTAGACATTGTACTTTATAGACAAGGAATTTAAGATGGAAATTTAAGTACACTCCCCAGGGCCTGGAGGTGGTGAGGGACCAATGTAATGTCAGGCTTACACAGTAAACACTGGTGACCACACAGAGTATCTGATAAACTCACTGCTCTCCAATCTGCCCTTCTATAACTTTTAAGGGAAAAGCAAAATTCATAACAAGATTTCAACATTTGCTAAACTCAACAGACATGTCCCCAGTGCCTTCTGCTTGACAGACTGTTCTGGGTGGTGTTAGTAAATCAGAATGAACTAGAGCACATGTCCTCAGTGAGCTTTCATCTCATTGAGTTCATGGTGAGGGTGGGGTGTCTTTAAGCCATTTAAGTACATAGGACTTGTGGGAAGCCATGCCAGGCAGATTGCCTACCTTATAGGATTTCTGTGATTGTCTAGTAAGACAGTGGCCGGCAGATCATTTTTGTCATCAAACGACTCTAAGAACCTTTGCTGTAAAGATTGTTCATTCAATGATTGATTTGGCTCACTTGAATAGTCTTGATAAAATCGAATCTGCAGCAATGTGTCCCATCCACCATGAATGACAAAGAAGTTCCAGTGGCTCCACCCCGAGGCAAGCCTGTTAAAAGAACAGTGACTATGCTAGAAAAAAGTGGGGGTCAGGGTGGGGCTTATGTGAGGAAGGGAAAGGGGAGAGAGCAGGAGCGAGAGGCAGAGGGGAGGGCAAGGAGAAGACACAGTCTCAGTTCTATCACCATAGTAACCTTCTCTGAGTACTCGATCCAGAGAGCTCCACTTTACCTGTTGGCAGAGTTGCTTTCACTGAGTGGTCCACAACATTGCCAGACCAGAAAATAAGAACGCACACACAACTACACTATCATAAGTGCCCCAGGCTAGTCAGGCTCACCCACAATGTCAGCAGACTGTCACCGTGAGTGAAGCTGACTTTCTCTAATAACAGCCTGCTCCCTCCGACTCAATCTCCTCTGAGCACAAGTGTTTCTCCTTCTCTTTCTATCCCTGCACACACAACTATTCTGCCTCTCTCCTGCCAAGCATGATACAAAATTAAGTTGCTCATGAGCCAATTTCGTATAAAACTCATGAAAGGGCCAATGAGATAGTTGATAGGTAAAGGCACTTGCCACCAAGTCTTAAGGGCCTAAGTTCGATCCCCTGGATCTACATGTTCTGTGACCTCAATGAGTCCACCAAGACATGTGTGTCCATACACAGTCACACTCAAAACGAATAACCACACATAAAAGGAAACCCACGTGCAAATAGGCCCCAGCTTCTCTACTCCTCTCCACTAGTGTTTATGGTGACACTTGTTTCTTCACACCAGGGAGCCAGTGAGCCCAGCCTCGGGAAGACAGAATTCTTGCTGGTACCCAACCTTCAGCCTCCCAATCTCCCACAGAGAGATGGGACACGTCACAAGCCATCACTTTCCTCTCATGAGGTTTCTCAGTCTATCCACATTTTATGAGTGTGCAACTTTAACCGTCTAATACACCACATCAAGTCATCTAATGTCCACATACCGCAGAGCGTGTCACGCGGGAGGCTGTGTCTGCCTCAACGACTCCGCAATCGCATAACATTGTGCATGTACAAGCACACTGGAGGGACCTTAGCATGTGCTCAGCTAGAAGAACGAGTAAGGGGCTGGTGAGATGGCCCGGCCGGTCTGGTAGAGCTGTCCACCGCCAAGCCCGATGAGTTAAATTCCTGGGGCCCACGTAATGGGAGGGAAGAATGAACTCCTGTAATTTGTCCTCTGACCTCCACCTGTGCACTGTGGCTAAGAGCACACATTACATAAATAAACATAATAAAACCTTTTTAAAAGAATGAGCAAGTCCTGGGAGCTGGGGAGGGGTGGGGAGGGGAGGGACTCCACTAGGGCTCCAAGAGGCCTCTGACCAGGCCACCTCCACTGTCCTGTTTTGGAAGCAGGGACCGTTCTCTACTGAGGTTTGATCTCTGCTCTGAGAGTTTCCTGTTGTTACCATGGGACCCCACATTCCTAGATCCCCACCCTTCCCCTGCTTCAACCCTCTTTGTTTCCTATACATCCCTCTAATCAAATACAGAACGCATGAAAACTGATCCTGGGCACATCAGTACTGTTTTATTTTGATGTCTTTGGGTCAGGCCTGTACCGACAAGTGGAAAGAAGTTAGACAGAAGCAGGGTACCATTGCCAGAAATCACGTCAACAAAAAGCTCCGAAGTTGACTTTCCCATCAGCTCAAAACCCTTCAGCAAAGTGGCGGCTCCCTTGTCTGTGGGGTTTCCTGAACCTGAATTAGAAGGAAAGGCAAATCCCCAATAGGGCATTTTTCATCTCGTGGTCTTGGTGATTAGATTTCTTTCTACTCTTACTAAAAACAACACAGGTTTTTGCTGCCTTGTGTCTCCAAATCATATGCAGAGGTTGGCAGCCCGGCCCCAGGCAGCAGTTCATAAATCTCAACTAAAGAATCGATCACTCTTCATGCTTTTCTCTATTGTTCTTAAAACGTGAAAACTGCCTCATTATGTTAAGAAAAAGGGGACAGGTTTCCACACTGAAATGCCAACTTAGGAAAGAAATCCCTGAGAAACTAATATAACGAAACAAAGACGGTTTTCTTCAGCCTAACGTGTGTGCTAAATTGCACTTTTATGTGACTTTTAGGACAATTTGCCACTTTTTCGTACTACTTCATCACATTCCTTCGCTGATGAAGAGGAAGGAGGGGAAGCACCTGACCCCACGCATCAGCAAGGAAAGGAAGGACCACAGTGGCTTTGGCACTGCAGTGATGACCTTTTGTGGGCATCATTCTCTCCAAGCATGGGCACCTGATTCAATCATGGATATTTAATTTTCCTGTTCAGGGTAGAGAGACTCATGGCATGCCTCCTTTTCCAACCCTCCAGAGAAGTTTTCATTTCATTCTAATGCCACAAACATTAGAGTTTCCATTGAATTCACTCCAATGTTTTCCATATTATATGCACCTGTATTTTTACATGGATTCCTTGACTTCCTAGGACTATTAGATGTCTTCATCACAACAGTGGGGAAACTGAGGTTTGCAGAAGTAGTGGGATTTAACTTTACCTAGAACAGTCTGTTAGTTAAGGAAGTACATTTTCACAGTGGGATAAGAGGTAATCCTTGGGAGGATCTGGATAGACTTACAGCCAACTGAAACCTCATCTTCTCCATGTTTGAATGGGAAAATGACTGCCTTATTGGGCTATTCCTTACTGTCTCTGGTGGCTTAAAAAATGAATTTATGGCTCTTCATCTGAAATGTTGCTTGTCTCCAATCTTCTGGCTTGCTCTTACATATGTGAGTATTATTTACAGACTCTTGGCCAAGCACTATTTCTACAGCTTCCAACTAAGTTGAGTGCATTGCTGCACAGGACAAAAGTCCTCTCACTGTGAGTTAGCCATCATGATGGGTGGATAACGTATATGTGGTGTGGCATGGAGTATCTTTCTGATTTCCCAGAACATGTGCTACAGGAGGGATCTACTGGTCTCCTGTGTGCTTGCTCTTCAGCCCAGAGTCTCTCTCTCTCTCTCTCTCTCTCTCTCTCTCTCTCTCTCTCTCTCTCTCTCTCTCTCTCTCTCTCTCTCTCTTTCTCCCTATCTTTACCTCTCCAGCTTTCTCTGTCTCTCTCTGTGTGTCTGTCTGTCCCTCTGTCTTCCCTAGTTCCCTAGTGCATAGTGGATGTTCCTGCCGAATGAGCACCACCACAGTGCCGGTAAATGAAAGCCAGCATGCATGATTTTGCCTACTCCATTGTGTTGAGGCCAGTGGTTTGTTTTATCTCCTTTGGCCTCTTTGAAAGTGACTGAGTTCAGGGGCTCTGTGTAGCAGCAGTTTCTGAGACTGAAGCTTTCAGTGTGAACAAAACAGCTGAGGAGAGGTCACCTCTGCCTTTACACTTAGTTCTTTTAGCAAAACAAGCCTCTTCACTACTCTCCCCCTGCCCCCGCCCCACCCCAAGCATCTGCCCTGAGTTTGACTTCACTACCATCTACATTAGGAGGAACAGCAGCTAAACCCTCTTTGAAACTTTATTCTCCATGGCCAACAGGAGGGGGGGGGAAGCTGGTGAAATTCCTTTAAAACGCTCTTTAATCTAGCTGGAATGCCATAAATTGCTTCCAGATGTGCACGATTCAAAAGTCAATCAAAGCTATTTATACTGACACTCCACAGTCCAAACAGTCTGAAGCCGAATGCCATGTCTCTGCTTCAACAAAGCCATAAATGTCAGCTTTGTTGAATTTGGAAAGGTGTGAGGAGTTCACACAAGTTTGAGTTCTTGCTTCTTTTAGAGCCAGCAGTAATTCTGAGAGAGGGAAATAAAACCATCGCACACAGAGACTTTGTTAAATACCCAACCTCAGTAAGCACACCACTCACACCCGACCTTCAAAGTCACAGGTCAGAGAGCAAAACCTGGTTTTATAAGACAGAGGAATGTCTCTGGGACAGGGCGCCAGAGAAGCTCCAAGAGTTTGGTTTTCACCCTGGGCTCCACCCTGAACATAAGCAAGCATTCTTGGGAGTTTGTTGGCCATGTGGCTTATGGTGATGATGTTCTGACACCTGGCTGGAGCCACAAGCTTCCAGAAGAGTCTGCACAAAGACACGGTGCATGTGTGGTTGGCTGTACATGAGGGAGCCAATGTGGGCACAGAGCCTGCAATCCAGGTGGCTGGCTCTGGGGTTTTGTCTCATGGGAGAGCCTTGTCTCCATTCCACCCTCACCATGGCCAGCCTTCTTCCTCAGTCCAGTCCCATCCCCAGGGCTCAGCACACAGGTAACGGTCGATAAATGCTGTTGAATGGATACTTACATGAAAAGATGAACCCAGGCTCATGGTTTCTTTTTCATGTACCTACTCGAGACATGGAAATTCAGAATAGAGATGTCACACACAAGGTCAGAGACAGCTGGGATAGGAGGCCGTGGAAATAGGAGGAGTGAGTGTGTCTCACCCGTGGAGCTCAGGGTTGGTGTTGACCAAAATGTCTGCCTCCATTCTCTTCTCCCAGCTCATAGCACACGGCTGTCTCCAGAACACTCTGTTTCTATACCAACCGCATCAATTCTTTCATTTTTGCCACCTTTGCTGGAGTTTAAAGCGTTTAAAAAGCACAAAGTATGAGAAATGACTCAAATTTGAGGCCATAAATAATAAAGATAAAAAAAGACCAATCAACATTCATTCAGGCTGACAGAGACCTTGGGTTAAACATGGAAGGCCTACACCAGAAAAGAGAAGTTCCATGAGGTGCAAAGAATCATAGGCTAGCCAGTGCTATGGTACCCACTGTCTGTGATGCTTTCTGTCCATTGCTGCTGCCACAGAGGCCCACAGGCTCAGGGTGTAGACTACAGCCTCGAGATCAAGTGCAAGCGTTAGGCCCCGATGTGCAGATGACTCGACACACCGATTCTCTAACATGATCTTGCATGGGTTCCTGTGAAGAGTCACAGCTTGGGGGCAGCAAGCACTACCTAGCACAGACTGTCCCCAGCTGACAACGGCTCCACTGGTAGCCATGTAAAAGTACCACACACTCAGGAGAAACTGAAGTTGGAATTTCCAGTTTGGCTTCCCAAGGCTTGCGATGTAATATTCTTGAGATCATCGCCACGGTAGACAGATCTATAGATACCATGCCACTACACTAAGGTGGCTGGTACCTCAGGAGGGTGGATGTGTCTTGATTACACATACTAGGAATGAGTCCCATGTTACTTCACAGCACCTCTGTGCTTACGAGTTGGCTCATGAGTGAAGTGTAGCTTCCTGTCCTCAGAAGCATCACTTCATTTGACAAACACACAGAAACTCCTTCACTCCCTTAATCTCGTCTTTCTATCCTTAAGTGGAATAGCTATTGTGCAAGACTGGGAATTAAAATTTGAAAATAGATGATGAGTTTATGTGATGAGGTTGATCTGTAGTAACCTGTTCTTATCTTCCATTGATTGTGATTTATAATCTTGTAATTATCATATCACATACAAGATAGTAAAGGTGAGGAACGTGCAGACTTTTGCCAAGGGTCAATCCCCAGCGCTGGGTCAGAGGTGGTCCAAACTGCACTGAGCTCAACTGCACTTGTCACAGGGGAATGCTGGCTAAGTCTACTTCCTCCTGATAACTGAAAGTCAAGGGACCTCAGAGCCTCGCCCCATCTCTAGTTTCTAAATGTTGGCGCATTTTTTTCACATAATTATCTGAATAAAAAACAATATATATATATGTATATATTGATTTTGACTTTGTCTTACCATTGCTATTTGGCTGGGAGGAAGAGGGAGGGAGGAGAAAAGGGGAGAAGCTCTTTGCATGTGAAGATGGCAGATATCTGTGTGAGAATTGTATACACACACACACACACACACACACACACCTTGCTGAATGCATGCTCTTTGCACATCTACTCTGTGACAATGGCCTATTAAATGTATGTTCTCCCTCTTCAGGGAGAAACCACTATTCACACATTGTTTCATCTGCCTATGTTCATCCAGTATTTATCTTGCCCCTATTGTGTGAAAGACATTGCCTTCTCTCTTTATTTATTCAGTTTTCAGATTTGCTTGTTTACTTAGTATTGTGCTGGGAAGGGAAACTGGGATCTTATCCATGCTAAGAAAATATTGCATTGAGATACACTGCAAGTCCAAAAAGGCTGTATTTCCAGTGTCTTTAAATAGGCTTACACCACATTCTAAAAATATCATAGTTCTTCCTGCAATTTTGTTTGTATTTTTAGGTTGGGCTACTTTATTTAGATTGGCTTTGAACTCTCTATCCTCCTGTCTCAGTCACCTGAGCTCTGAGATTACAGGTGGCCACCACCACACCAGCTGATTCACTCAAGCTCCATTTGAGAGATCTGATACAAGTTGGTGGCTCATCTTCACAGTCACCTATATTAAACAGATTGGTGGGGTCTGAAGAATCTCCCCAGAGCAATGCAACCTCTGCTCAGGTGAGCAGACCCCAGATGAGCAGATCCCAAGTGAATAGACCTCAGTGAGCAGACCACTCAGCAGCTTCAGAAAACCTGGAGAGTTCTGGAGACCAGTCTGCCCTCCACAGTTTTGCATTTGATCAACAGATACAAATTTTCAATCCATTTGCCCTCTGCATAATAAGGACATAAGTCTGGGCTAGGAATATATGTGCATTCTAATAAATACATGTGTTCTCAATAGCATGAGATGGGTTATTTAAGATGATACGTATTTATTGTACTATTATATACTAGGCCAACGTGACTGGACTGAACTTCATTTTCCAGAATATCCACCTATGTATGGTTGTGATTGGCCAAAAAAGCCCGAGATCTGGGAGACAGAAGACCAGGCACCACCCTTCCTGTGCTCAGATGTCTTGTTTTCTCTGCCGTCCACAGGCAGTTCTGCGTTGCCACACTGTAACCTGGCAATATCCTGGGGGCTCCTGGAAAGCATTCAGTAGATGGTATAGATATGGTGTCTTCCAATGGCATCTTCTATCCCTCTACCTTGTTTCTTAGAGATGTTGGTGGTTACTTCATAATTGATTGCGTCCTCATTTCCAAAACTCATTCCCCCACCCACCCTACAATTGAGGAAGGTTGGAGCCCTATGCTGTCACTGACTCCAGACTCACCTAGGGCTCAACCTCCTTCTGAAGCCTTAAATTGATGGTTATATTTCACTGTAGATGAATGACTGCTACTTAATTTTCTCTGCTTTACTTTCCTGCAAATTCCTGGGGGCCTAGCCTTTCTTCCTAAGGTCATAGGCTCCTATAAAGCATCTATTCAGTAAATATTGACAGTAAAGGAAACAGTATCACAAATGTGCCATACTACCACCTAGCTATTTTAAACACAAAAGAAAAATATTCATTGGAGCAAAACCAGATGAAAGTCTGGCAACCAGAGGCCATTTCATAGTTAACCAAGTAGGTGCAATGACTTAAGCAAGTATACTAAACTTCTCAATTCAACTCTACAGGCTTTCACCAAGCATTCAATGGTTACAGCATATTAGAGTCATAATATGATGTAATGTCTTTCCCTAAGAACTGACAACTCAATTATTTTCCCTTTGTTAAATCCTCCTACCCCAATACAATCTTATGCTTACATCACTGCGAACTTCAGTGAATGTACTTGGAGGGATGAATACACTCATGGAAGTCAGTTACTAAACCAAAGCAAAGCTCCTTGTGATTCCTGCCTCCAGTAATTCCCTGGCCCCTCCTGCTAAATGGTCTGTCAGTTTATCCTTCCAAGAACCAGTGACCATGTGCAGACTTGTGTGATTCCCCACACATTCTGACAGGTGCTGTATATTCCCCAGCTTTTTTCATCCTCTGCTTCTCTGAGGCTGGTCCTGTGAGTGTCCTTTAAAATGAACACTGCTTTGGATAAGCAACAGTGCCCCAAAGTTCCCTGTCTGCTCCACTTCGGATCCACTCCATCAGGGGATAAGTCGGCCTCTTCCTGGGCTGGGATTAACTTTATAAACCAACAAGGAGTACTTAGCATTTATGTAGCAATTCAACTAATGACTGAAAATGGCTTTGGGGTAAAAAAAAAGAAAGTCTTGCTGTTAATTTTCACAGCCCACAGGGACATTAGCTTTTATTGTCTTTGTTTTACCTTTCTTGTCTTTGGAATGTGGAAGGTGGGGAGAGAGGCTCTGCTAAGTACACTGTGGGTTAATTAAGAGCAATAGGCCAGCTCACTGATTTATGAGTATATACAATCTGATTTTAATGGTGGCCATTGTCACCAACACTCAGTATTGTTAGCAAAGGAATACAACCGCCAAGTTTATGCATCAGTGGAAAATAATTTTAGTTTAATTAATAATCTATGCCTAATATCAGGTCTGGGTGAGGTTATCTAAGGAAAAGGTACCCTTACATGGCTTTTATCAACAAAACCTCTCATGCATATCAAGTTTACTAAAGATAATCATGAAAATCAAAATGAGTTTTTGAAGCTGTGTTTTTCTTCTAAGTTCATTTCAGATTAGGCTCATGTTTTGTTTTGTTTTGCTTTTTTGGTGGTTGTTTGTTCTCAGTTTTCATTTCTGATACACAAATAAAAACCCCAGAGAAGTAAATGAACAATTGGGTTATTCAAAATCCATGACTCTTACTGGATGTGGTCATGTAGAAGATTGCAGATAGATCCATGTCTGTCACCATGCACAAAACTTAAGTCCAAATGAATCAAAGACCTCAACATAAATCCAGCCACACTGAACCTCTTAGAAGAGAAACTGGGAGATACCCTTGAACGAACTGGTACAGGAGACCGTTTCCTGAACATAACACCAGTAGTACAGACATTGAGATCGACAAATAGTAAATGGGACCTTCTGGAACTGATAAGCTTCTGTAAGGCAAAGGACACAGTCAACAAGACAAAAAGGAAGCCCACAGGCCGGGCATTGGTGACAAACGCCTTTAATCTCAGCATTCAGGAGACAGAGGCAGGCAGATCTCTGTGAGTTTGATACCAGCCTGGTCTACTGAATGAGTTCCAGGACAGGCTCCAAAGCAATACAGAGAAATCCTGTCTCAAAAAACAAAATAACAAAACAAACAAACAAAAAAAGGAATAGGAAAAGATCTTCACCAACCCCACATCTGACAGAGGCCTAATTTCCAAAATATATAATGAACTCAAGAAGTCAGCCACCAAAACATGAAATAATCCAATTAAAAAGTGGGGTGCAGAATTAAATAGAGAATTTTCAATAGAGGAATCTGAAATGACTGAAAGACACTTAAGGAAGTGCTCAACATTCTTAGCCATTAGGGAAATACAACTCTGAGATACCATCTTACACTGACCAGAATGGCTAAAATCAAAAACAGCAATGATACTCTATGATGGAGAGGATGTGGAGAAAGAGGAACACTCCTACTTTGCTAGTGGAACTGTAAACTTGTATGACCACTTTGGAAATCAGTATGGCAGCTTATCAGGAAAATGGATCAGTCTACCTCTACATCCAGCAATTCATCACTTGGGAGTATACCCAAAGAATGCACATTCATGCAACAAGGACATGTATTTAACTATGTTCATACCAGCGTTGTTTGTAATAGGCTGAACCTGGAGGCAACCTAGATGCCCCTCAACCAAAGAATGGATGAAGAAAATGTGGTACATTTACACAATGGAGTATTACTCAGCGGAAAAAAACAACAAAATCTTGAAATTCACAGGCAAATGGATGGAGATGGAATAAAACATCCTGAGTGAGGTAACCCAATCACAGAAAGACAAACAGGGTATGTACTCACTCATATATGGATATTTAACACAGAGCAAAGGACTACCAGTCTACAATCCACACCACCAGAGGATCTAGGAAACAAGGAGGACCCAAAGAGAAGATCACATGGTGCCCCGAAGAACGAGAACCCCTGAGCAAATTGGGAGCCTGCAGGAAGGAGAGAGGAGGGAAGTGGGAAAGGGAGAGGGGTAAAAAGGGAGGGGGGAGGAGAACAGGAAGACTAAGACAGGGGAGGAATAGAGGAGGGCAAGAAAGGAGATGCTTTGATAGAGGGAGCCAGTATAGGTTTGCAGAGAGGTCTGGCACAGGGGAATAGTTAGGGGATCCACAAGGATGACCCCAACTAAGAATCTAGGCAGTGGTGGAGAGGCTGCCTTTGATGCCCTTCCCCTATAATGAGATTGATGACTGCCATGGTTGCCATTCGTAGAGCCTTCATCCAGTAGCTGATGGAAGCAGGAACAGGCACCCACAGCTAAACACTGAACCATACTCCTAGAATCCAGTTGAGGAGAGGGAGGAGGGATGAGCAAAAGAGTCAAAACTGTGCTGTAGAAACCCGCAGAAATAGTTGATCTGACCTAGTGAGAGCGCAGAGACCCTAGTCGTAAAGCTGGGGAACCAGCTTTGGACCTAACCAAGCCCTCTGAATGTGGGTGCCAGTTAGGAGGACAGGGCAGTCTCTGGGACCTCTAACAGTGGAGCCAGTGTTTATCCCTAGAGCACAAAGGTCTTTGGGAGGCCATTCCCTATGGAGGGATACTATTGCAGCCCAGATACAAGAAAGAGGGCTTAGGTCCTCCCCCAAATGATGTGATGGAATTTGATGGTCCTCACTATCCTTGGAGAGTGAGTGGGGGGTTGGCTTGGGGTAGTTGGTGAGGAGCATGGAAGGGTGGGAGGACAAGGGAATGGGGGGATTGATATGTAAATAAAAGTACTTCAAAAAAACCTGTCCCTCTCACTTGTTCCCCTTTCCTCACCGGAAAGACAAACAAACCAAGCAAATCTGAAGCCCAAGACTCTGGCTGATAGGAACCCCACGTGCTTACTGCATACGGAGACAAGAAGGGTCCACAGGTAAGAGAAGACTAGAAAGAAAACAGACCACAAAGGATCCATAAGATTCTTGTCATCATATCAACCCAACTCCAGACAAGAGAAGCTGCCCTCATTCTGAGGGAGAGGGAGCTCACGGCATGGCACTTCCATTGAGACACCTCTTCTCTTCATATGGGAGCTTGTGAGGGAGCTGCTAGGCCAGGGAGCAGGCAAGGACCTGGATGGAGACTTGCTCCTTGGTGCCATTTCCTGAGAATGTCACAGTGTGTGAGCATAGCTGTGTGTTAAAAAGCCACTGAACTGGCCCCTGATCTTTGGGGTTAAGGGAAGCTGCACAAAGACAAGCATTGTCCCAGGGCATATGTAATATGATCTGGGCACAATTTGGTTGTCACCACCTGCAGAAAAAGGGATCCTATGAAACCCTGAGGTCCTGCTACACATCTTAAATGTGGTGAACCATGACCCAAACATACTTCTCACATCCTTGCACCTGAGTATAATGTAGTCAACGATCCTGAGTGAAGAAGTCTACTGTAGCTCACCACAGCAGAGGGTTATACTCCCATGCTAAAGTATGGCTTGGAAAGAATCTTCTAGAGAAATATCTAGGGATGAGAAAATTCAAGCATTTTTGCCACTTTATATCTTTGAGACAAAAAGAGATCTTTGATTTTGTGTTTAATTTGTCAACACGTATTTGAGTACCTAAAATCCACTAAGGATTCAGAAGAAAAAACAAAGTGAGTGTCTTTAATCACTGTGAAACTTCCACTTAGGCTTGCAAAAGCCAGAAAGGCACATTTGCTGCATTCAAGGCAGCTGCACACTGCACAGGTGTACACTGGCTGCAACTCAGAGACTAATGGTTTCCACAGCTTCTCTAGAAAGCCATAGGACTTCCGCAAAGTTATGTGACAAAACAGCAAACAACCCCCCGGTGCTCTGCAAATACTTCGTTTCTCCAGGCTTGGGCTTATTAACGTTAGTGGTTGCCAGGGAGTGGCAGGGAAAATGTAAAACAAATTATAATGTGCTATGAACCTAGCAACCAGACACCTTACCCTCCTTCAAAAGATTGCTAGCATCTTTGCCATTACTTGGAGATGACAGATAAAATTTTAAACTAAAAACCAAAACTACACAAGGATATAGAATTAAATACTTGTATACCTCCACCATTTTCTTGAGCTTACAATTCCAGAATTACACACCTAACCATAGGAGACGTTTTCTTTGAAAAAATAAAATTAGCCATTATTTCACATTGCTAGTTTCAGCACATGTGAGGACCAAGTTGAAAACACAAGTTGAACAACATGATGTTTTTTCCTTTCCTGTCTCCAGTCTTTTTCCACCTTGCACAGGCTCTTGCAGTAGGCAGTAATTATGTCCCGGTAACATAATAACAGAAAAGGTATTGACCAGCAATTCAATCTACTTGATCAACCTGCATGATTCCACTTTCAGCACTGAAAGCTCAATTTGATGGCATGAGATATCTATCTCCCAGAGGAATGGAGGGCTTTCCAAGTACGCAAGACCTGAGGAGCGTGATTTGTCTTTCCTGCCACCGTATTCCGTGCATCCCCAAATTCAGTGGCTCTGCCTCATCCATCACGAAGCAGGTTATTTCCACTCTGGGTTGGTTTCTGGGACCCTGCATCTCATAGATGCTAAATGTGAGGACAGGATTTCTGACTTCTCAGTGCCATGTTAATTTCCTTTTCAAGTTCAGATGAAATAGTAGTCTGACCCTTGGTGCCCATTCCTAAAATGAAAAAAACAGTCTAATGGGCTCTGTATGACTTATTCACTGGTTTATGGACCCAGATCTCTCCAAGGATTCCTTTAATATACAGAATATCCCAGAGTGCTAAACAGGGCTTCCAAGTGTCAGAGAACCTGTTGAGAAATGGGTTAGACTCACCTGGGGGAAGGATTCCCACTGGCCATGCTTTTGAAAAGGCAAAGAAGAGTCATCAGCAAAGACCCAGAAAAAGGCTACCATGGGCCATGTATCTGTAAATGAAACTTGAAATGCTTTCCACTTGGAACTGACTCCCAGGTCACTTGCTCTGAAGCAGTTAAGCTGATAAGAGCTGGACCAAGCCAAAGACCAACTCTAACTTACTGATGCCAGAGTTGTTAGTAGTTTGTCAGGGGTTCTGCTTCCTAAGAGGAACTAAAAAGTCCCTTCACTCCTGGCTTCTCAACATTGGCCTGAAGCTTTATGAAAGTGGAATAATATTCATATAGAAAGTTGGGCGATGGGCACAGGAGTGGGAGTGTTGGTTTCCAAAGCAGCTGGAAGCAAGAATTCTTCAAGTCAGTCTTCTCCCTTAGCAAATTCCACTTTATAGATTAGAAATCAGCATCATTCAATCCAGCCTTGCTTTTTAAAGTGTCCTATGGTGATGAAGAATTTGGTCTTCCCTACACTGATGTCAATGATTCCTGTGGGCAAGCATTTAGGAAGGAGGGAGCCAAGATCTTGTAACTGGATCTGGGCAACTATCTTCTGAGAACAAGAGCACCCCTTTGGGGTTCAACATACTTAACAATGGCCAGCTCCCATTCTATCAGAAACTAAGTCTTCAGGGAATCGTCCCAGTTTCCAAACATGGGAACTGAGGAAGGATCTGTCCTCAAAAGCCCTGGCTTCATTATAATGTCATCTGCATGGTGGATTTGACCCTGGCCCTCACGGACTTTTCAAGTGGGTCACAAGAATATCTAAAATTTTGGTCCATCATAATTTGATAAAGAAAAAGGGTCACTTTGGTTCATGAATATGCCACCTACTTCATATCTATTCATAAAAACTTTAATGCACAACGCAGAACAGCATGTAGCATGGGAATGTAATCTGGAGCTTTCAACAGTGAGAGTGGAGTCACATGGGGTCATCAAGTCGATTGCATTTCTGGTCAGTCTTCTCCATTATTGTTGAAGTGCACTTTGCTTGTTAAATAAACTTCTGCTTGAATTCTCTCTCTCTCTCTCTCTCTCTCTCTCTCTCTCTCTCTCTCTCTCTCTCTCTCTCTCTCTCTGCTGAATTCTTTCCTTTGAGAAGACTAGAACCAAAGGAAAACCTCACTTGGTAACACAAGGATGTATCCTGTTATTTTCCAATGAACACTGAGAAGTGCTCCTAGCTGTAAGTTATGACAACAGCACATCTGATCCCTCTTGGCCCAGCTCTTTCTGCAGCCTAGTGCTGCAAAAAAAAAAAAAACAAAAAAGAAAGAAAGATGAGCCCCTGTGCAATGAGAACGGCCCAGGCAATCATATCCAGTAGTATAAAAGCCTGGATCTTTGCCATGTTCCTTGGGAATATGAACAACTTTCTAGAAAGTATAGACAAATACTCGGTGTTTCTTTCCTTAACCATCTTAACCATGTATGGAGTTAGGGTGGCTGATCTTTTGCTTCCATATAAATGACTCTCTGTAGCAGTGTTAAGAACTGAACCCAGGATTCTGGCTTTGCTGGGCAATGTTATATCCCTGAGCTAAATCCTCAATCTCCAAACAGCTATCATTTTCATTTTAATCTAGCTTTACCACCCCCTACACAAGCTTTTCCATAGCACACTAAAGACCATAGATGTTGATTTTCATTTTTCCTCCTCCTTCCAAAAACCACTGTTTACCTGTGTGATGTGCTTTTAGAAGTCAAATCTTTGTCTGTCCCTAACCAGAGGGTCTATGCAAGTCCACAATTTCATAGAACATGTTGGGATCAATTATATCACCTCTTAATCCTGACTCCTGAGAGCTTGATGGAAGAAGTCAATGTGAGGCCAGATATCTGCACTTCTAGCAAGTTCCCAGACAATACTAAAGCTGCTTATCTGAGACTGTCATTCTCCAAAGCAGCCACTGAAAGAGCTGGAAAAAGAAGAAGCAGCCCAGGTCCTAGCATCTCCCAATGGTCTGTCCGTGTCAGAAACACCGGAAGGAAAGTGCAAACACACACTTCAGCATAGAAAGCATTTTCATGATCCTACTATTAGACATAGCATTGCTGCATTTTTGCTTTTCACTAAGTGTATTTTCTTCAATGACTGTACTATACATGAGGGCGGAAATACTTCAGCCATGAATTCTCTTCTAAACTAGCTTAGAGCTGTAGAAACACATGCTCAGTGGTGACGTCATGATCCAAACTTGTCTGAGATATCCCATTCATACCAGGGGAACATATTTTGGAGAGGAAGAAACGTGTTCAGGAGGCTGCGCTCTGCTCCATATTATCCATCTTGCTTGGGGAAGGGTGGGTTTGGAATTCGAGCCTCCAGGACCCAGGCTCTCTCTTGCCCTGGTACTCCACAAATGCACAACCTTATAAAAGGAGCTCTCCCTCCAAAGACTGCCTCTCTTCCCCTTGATGTGCTATACAGACCATTCCAATTTATTTTTTCCATGCCATGCCAGGCAGTTGGCCTTCTTGCCATTTCCATGCTAGCTCTGCTATTTTCCTATGAGGGTAGTCCCACTCAGTGGAGTACAGATAATGTTTTGTAATGGCCCTTTTGAGCCCATTGTTAAATTTTAAAGAAAGTTGCTACCTGGTTGTTAAACACTGCGATTGTTAAAAATTGAGTTCTAATGCACATTCTTTTCCTAATTGCTCATTTCACTCTGTCCTTGGTCACTATCTCTGACAGAGGGGCTGCAGTACTGCTGAGCTGTCTTAGCTGTATTCCCAGATCCCTGCTAAGTGGTGTCATCTCAGGTGAAAGCAATTTCAACATGGAAACAGGGCAAATGGCACAACAAAGGAATTTTCTTTCTGAAAAGGTAATGGTTAAAATTTATCAGTGCTTAACTTTTCTGGACTGTATCCTACTCAAAATTTCTATACTAAAGTCCTAACCCCAAGTAGTCCATATGCAATGGCTTTGGAGAAAGATCCATTAAAGGGCCCCTGAAATAAGTAAGGTCTTGTTAATGACATACTAATCAGATATACCAGTGGCATTTTAGAAGAAATTTGACAATCAAGAGCTAGTATTTGCTACATAAGTACAAAGGTCTGAATTCAGATCCATTACACCCACAGTTGTGACCCCAGCCCAGGAAGCTGGAGACAGGCAGATCCCAGAGACCCCTGGCCGTGAGATCACAGCTAAAACAATGAGATCCAGACTCAGTGAAGAGAGTTTGTCTCAAATAATAAGGGAAGAGCAACTGAGGATGACAGCACACATTGATCTCTGGCCCCAACAGGTGCACTCATGGATGTGGTCACCTATAGGATTATTCAGCATGAGTATCCAGAATGAATCAGTCAGAAAAGAAAGACACACGGACATGGTGAGAAGGAGGCATCTGTCAGCTAAGCAGGCTCAGATATCAAATCTCCCAATACCTGTACCTTAGATTCCATAACTGTGAGAAAATAAGTTTCTGCCATAGAAGCCTCCTCATCTGTAGTATTTTGTTGTGTTAACCCTAAACAACTAACTTGGCAGTGTGTGAGAGTCCCCTCAATAGAAAAGCTTCCTCTATGACTTCTAGCTTCTGCTGTCACATGTCACAGACTCACACAAAGGTGCAGATGTCTAAGAAGGCCCCTGACATTCACAAATGTCTCAGCATTGGAAGTGCCCTGTGTACTGATACTCTGTTTCCTCTGACCTGCACATTGTTTCTCACAGTGAAGATAATGGGTCTCAGGGATTGGGGGTTGCAAACCATCTTTTTGAAACATAGACAATTACTTGTATTTCACCATTTTCAAGCTATGAAATGAAATTTTATGTGATTCACTTTAGATCATAACAGGTAACTTGGGATCCTCCCTGGAGTTTGTAATTTTTGTGATGACTTTGAGTATTGAAACTTATGGGATTCACATGGGCTACAGGAAAAAAATTGCTTCATCAGGGTGTTAAGCTGCAGTTAGGATGATTCACCTACATATAAAAGATAAACAAAAGCCCAAAGAATTTTGATATTCTGAGTTTTCTGGAAACCCAGAGGACCAGTTGACACCTGGGCTTTCTCTGTCTCATGGTATCTGATTTTTCAAGATGACAAGGTCTTTCCAGATGTCCCTGTGTGGGCTATAGGCCACCTGTGTTACCTGTCTAACTTTATGTACATCGGTATGAGCAACCCAGTCATTTATAGCATCTATTTTCACTTCCATTTCCTGTCCAGTTCCATTCAATCAGCTAGATTCTATACAAAAGGAAATGATGATCACTGACACCCAAGAGTACAAGCCTGTGAAGGCTGGTTCCTAAGGCTCAGTAAAACCCTGTAGGGGTGAGCTGACAAAATAGAGTCCTTATATAATATCTGCAGACAAGTCAAAAGGAGATAGGCTCTGAGACCCCAAGTCAATTGGCATCAAAGTCACTAATAAAATCATTTTCTCATACCTCCCAGCAGCACTTGTTACCATCTGGGCAAAATGAGCCTGCACTTCAAGTTGGCTTTGCAGCACCGTGTAGCTAAGATGTCATAATCACCATATTTTAGTGCAACATCAAAGGACAGATATGGAATGTGAGGTATTTGTGAATGCTCAGATCTTTTCTGGGTAGATATGTTCTCTAATCATTTTTTCTTTAATTTCAAGATCTCATTTAATTTCTTATCTTTCTGTAGCTGAAATTGCCTCCTAATGGCTTTCAAGTCTGTTAGTTGGGCTGCTTTTCCTACTATTTAGGGACTATTTCAGGTTGTTTTATTGATAAGAAACTTATCCTAGGCCTCTTATCTACAAAGAAGATAAATAGAAATTGATCTCCAAGGCACCATTTGTTGCCTAATTAATGTTCATGAGAGTCTCTATAATTACTCTCAAATGTTATTACTTTTAATCATGTCAGTTTATATGGATTAAAAACCTCTATGCAGTTGCCTCTGCATGCCCCAGTGTTAGGGCAATTCCTACCAGAAATAATGCCTAAGTATTCTGATAGTTTTATTGACCAATAATAACTGATACCAAACAAGTAATTGTCCTTCGGCTGTATACAATAAATGACATAACACCAAGATTGACTTAGAGAAGGTAAAATTATACTGCATTTTGTGGTGATATAAAGAAGCATCTATAAGCATTTATTCTTTTCCATGTTTTCATCATCTTAATTTTCTAGTTTGAGAATCTAGGGTGAGAATATTAAGGTGGGCTCATTCTAGACCATGGCATTATAGGAATCAATGAGAGAAGCCATTTTCCTCATCTTGTAGACACAGAAATTATAGTCTGGAGAGATGCACTGAGGATCCTCCAGTCACATGATACCAATGCTGACCCTCAAACAGTGGTATCATCTTATGCACACTCACACATACACATACTCATCCTCTACTTAGCTCATAGAACACAAACATTTGGAGAAATTTCTTCATGTTATCACTCTTTTAATTTCCTCTCAATTGATTTCCCTAGGTTAATATATTGTCATTTTAATGACTTCAGGTGTCAGTGTTCACATTTTGAGGTTTACACTGTGCCCTCCACATCTGTCTTATGCACAAACATGATAAGATGACACTTCTACATTCCATGTTGATGACTAGCTATGGTGGAAGTCCCACCTGAGTCCCTAAGAGCGACAAACAAGCTACAAGTCCAACCTGTATAAGACATCGTATTTAGGGACTAGGCTTCCTGTGTCAGTTCTGTCCCTCATGCCTCTTCCAAAGTTATGACTCTCAGCTGCATTATTGGGTCCTTAAGTGTGCTCATGAGCACGTGCTGCTAAGCATAGGCCCTTATCCAATCAAAAGAAGACAATGGCAGTATTTCATCCTATCCTCAAGAAATTGAAGACAGAAAAAGCTATTAGCTTAACAGTGTGTGGCAGGGAACCCCCTCCACTCAAGACCTGGAAAATGGTCAAGTAGCTTTCTTAGTTCATGGATGACATGGTGGCCATGCTTCCTTTGTGTAGCTATGGAGTCTGTTATAGCCCCAAGGTTGTTTGGGGGTGTTTTGTTGGTTTGTTTTGGTTTTTCAAGACAGGTTTTTTCTGTGTAGCCCTGCCAGTCCTGGAACTTGCTTTGTAGACCAGGTTGACCTCAAACTCACAGAGCTCTGGGTATGTCTGCCTCCCAAGTGCTGGAATTAAAGGTATGCACCACCCTGACCAGCTAGCCCTCAGGGTTTTAAGGAATAGGTTGCTGTAGATATCAAGTCCCAGATGTCTAACCAGCGAGGGAGTGAAGGCTTTTGACCCAAAACCTGGGGTACAGGTCCTCCTGACCATTCTCATCCCTCATCTTTGCAGTGGCCTGAACAACTCTGGTCTGCTTTTCTCTTCTGCTTGTTGTCCAGTGTTGTTTATTGTCCTAAGCATGAGAAAAAGGCTCAGAATTGCCCTGGATCACCATATTGGCCTTATGTTACTCCAGCTGCCTCAAACAACCCTGTATAATGCCTCCTCCTTTTCTGAGTGTCTTGTTCCTCTAAGTGTCTGTTGCTGGAGATTTTTCCCAGCCTGGTCTTGCCGCTCTTCAGCCCCAAATAAACACACAGATATATATTAATTATAAAACTATTGGCTGATAGCTAGGGCTTCTAATTGACTAGCTCTGTCTTAATATTCCATTTCTATAAATCTTTGTATTTCCACATGGTCTTGGCTTACTAGAGAATACTTGGACCTGTTACTTTAACAGTTACATGGCATCTCTTAGAAGTCTCTCTTTGCCTGACTTTCCCAGATTTCTCCTCATCTCCTAGTCCTACCTATCTTCCCTCCTCTATTGGCCAAACAGTGTTTTATTCATCAACCAATAAGATAAACATCCCCCATCAAGTGTCAATCCTTCAGAGACACTTTCCTAATCTTCTACTTTCAAAATGCAATTAAATCTATACCAGCATACCACTTTGCACTCAAGAGGGTGGTCAGCTCAAAAAATACTAAAGATGCCATGGGCTCATGAGCCTCTGAAGTAAATGGGAATCCTTGGCATTCTAGGTAAAAAACAAAATAGTACTGTCAATCCCTTTGTTTATTCGTTGATTACATGCCTTCCTTCCTTCCATCTTTCCTTCTATCTGCCTTCCTCCCTATGTCAATTTCTTCCTTCTTTGTTTTTTTGCTCTAGATAAGGGTTTTGTTAGCTTAGATGTCTAAAGAATATGCTTTATATCTTTATAGCTATAAAAAGATATAGGATATAGATATAGATATAGATGTAGATATGCATCTTATGCATGGGTGTATGTTTCTTTGAGTTAGGGGCTTGTTTTGTATCTCTGGCAGACCTGAAACTTTCTATGTACCTGGAGGTGGACTTAAATTCACAATAATCCTCCTTCTTTAGCCTCTCAAGTTTTAGAACTACAGGCACACACTACAATACCTACACCAGACTTTAGAAACTCACTTTGGAAAATATTTGTCAATACCTATTGATATTGAACAATTCCATATACTTACCCAAAGCATGCACAGGATTAGAAACTACCAATTTACAATAGAAGGGGCATATCTGATTTTTTGTGGTTTATGTGAATCTCTGTACATATATTACACTCTGATAAAAATTTCAAAGTCCTATTTGATTCTGACAGGGACACATAGTATTCTTCAGTCATCTCTGTTAGGATTTTGTCATGCTTTGCAGCATTTCTCGACTAATACTTCTCCTGCCATCTCAATTCTAGACAGTAGTTATCACTTTTCAATGCCCAACTTAATACTTATAGACGACAAATTGAAAGGGATGCATGTAAGCTTTTACATCTCCCAGATGTATTAGTTACTGGATTATACCAGCTTGCTTCAGTAACACAAGTCACAAACCTGGATGCCAAAGATCTGGCAGCCAACTAATAGGAGGTTAAGTTAGAATTGCTGTGTCTCTCACTTCTGTTTGTTTGGTACCCAGAACTCTGGAGCATCCCAGGTTTTCAGTGTTTGAGGCTATTTTTGTTAAACAAATGGAACACAAGTGAATGCACATTAAATTGGACTAAGTGTCTTTTTATCCTGCAGTCCTCCTAATTGAATGAGCACACCATGATGAACACTTTGATTTGATTTCTCCATCTTGATTGCAGTAGCGGGGGTACATTGGTCCATGTCCTTTATCCCCCTTGAACTCCTCCTCACTCAGGCCCTCTCCATCTCAACTCCCACTGTCTCCTGATTGTCCTGGTGAGTTTACAGCATTTGAGGTGGTTCTTGGTTCATTTGCAAGCAGGGATTCTAGGACACATCTGATGTAATTGGGGAAATGGGCAATGAGCCGAGTTCTGGTGAGATTATAAACAAATCTATTTTCTCAATTAGGTAATAACAGGATATATTCTTGACTAACTCAAGTATAGAAACCTGGGGGTATAAAGAAAAATGACTAAATACATATTTAAAATGAATAATTCCTTACTTTAGAATATTAAGTTATATTGCATAAGTCATATGCTAGAAATGTTGCTTCTCTCCCTTTAAAATAATGTTACATAACTTCTTCACTTGCAACTTTGACATTAGCCTCTTCGCCACCAAGAAAACAATATTTTCATCACTCACAATTTTTTCACTTTATTTCCAACTAAGATGCTTGTTGTGGTTTGAATAAAAAGTCTCCCTCATAGGTCATACATTTGTAGGTTTATTCATCAGGGCATAACACTATTTGAGAAGGATTAGGAAGTTTCAGAAGCAAACAATAGGCCCAGCGTTGCTCTCTCTTCCTATAGATCAAAATGCTCCCCCCAATGCCCTCCACCATGATGATAATGGACAAACCCCTCTGAGAGCTAAAACAAGCCCACAATTAAATTCTTTCTTCTTTAACAGTTGCTTAGGTCATGGAGTCCTTCACAGCAATGCAACAGTGACTAAGACAATGCTGTCCTTGAATCCTTGTACAATGTGGTGCTGGGAAATTTCAAGTGAAGCTTCAGTCACCCATTTACAAAGCTTTAGGAAACAGGACCTGGTTTGTTTCTCAACATTGCTTGTACAACATAATCATGTTCTCTATTAATTTTGAAGTAATTGTCAAATGCCTGCACACAAACTTAGATACTACCCCCCACACACACACTCATGTGCATTCACATATTCATACTTAACATTCATATTCTAACAGACATTCACACACACACACAAACCCACACACACTTTTGCAGACACTAACGCATGCCTTACACATTCAAACATTTACATGCCTTCACACACACACACACACACACACACACTTTACCCACATTACACATACACGCTCTCACACGCATCCACATGCTCACACTCACACTGAAATCCAACACTATGTTAAATCTGCCCTCTTTTTAAGCAGCAGTTCTTGTCATTTGAACTCTACATCATTGGAGACTTTCGTTGGAGAGTAAACTAAACTAATTTGCTTCTTCCATACACAATTCTTGGTGGTACTAAACAGAGATAGTGTAAAGATGTGCCACAGACAGGGTGCTTTATGAAGACTTCAGTAGAAATCCATTTTGTGAGAGCTTGCTTGGGGTGAGATCCTAGTTTATATTGGTACTTAAAAGGAAGGCCACACTCTCTTTGGAGTTGGAAGAAGTCAACCCTGAGAAAGATGTGCAGCAACATTGTCACCTGGGCTCTGGGCTCAGAGAGTGTGAGCTGGGAAGCTCATCTACCTTCAAGTCCCAATTCTGCACTCTGTGACAGGCTGTGAAGCCAGTGGATCCATGGCAAGGTTTTTCAAAACCCAGAGGCATTAAAGGCACAGCCAATGTGCCTGGGTCAGCCCATGCCAACTCACATTGTCTTCCCAAACACTCTGCCTTCTTGGATTTCTTCCTGGGTGTCTTCCAAAGAATCAAAGGAATACATGTCTTGTGCCTCATCCTCCTCTACATCCCCCTGCAGCAAAGGGGGGGCGAAGACAAATGCCCTGCCTGTCTATCTTTTGAGAGCTACAAGGCTCGCTTATTGTCTCTGCTTCTCTCTCAGAGACTCAGATAAAAAGGCTTGGTATTCACACACCCAGCACATTATGTATTCATGCAAATTAGGCTTTCTGAACCTGGAGTTACAAAGAATTATTTTTAGGAGGTTATAAACCTATGAAGAAAAAGATCAGAGAACCAGGTATCTCTAGGACCCCCCCTTACACAAGTTGTTTTCCTGTGGCAATCTCACATGGTCCCAGCCTCACTGCGGGGCTGTTACCCTCTATGTGACCGACCCTTCCTGTGTCCTAACACACACACACACACACACACACACACACACACACACACACACACACACACACTCAGACACACACATACACACACACTCAGACACACACCCTTCGTTCATCCTATGTACCATGCTTGATTTTCTTGTGTAAATATTTTGTTTGTTTCTTTTTTCGAGACAGGGTTTCTCTGTGTAACTGTCCTGGCTATCCTGGAACTCACTGTGTAGACCAGGCTGGCCTAGAACTCACAGAGATCCATCTGTTTCTGCCACCCAAGTGCAGGGAGGAAAGGACTGTGCTACCATCAACTGGCTAGAATCATTTTTTGAATTCTGTTATTGTCAAATATAGTTTTACTTTGATTATACATTTTAGAGTATTTAAAAATAACAATCATATTCAGTGCTATTAGGTATAAACTTATTTCTGCATGACCCATCACAATAGATACTACATTACAACGTTCAAATGAAATCCAATACAAGTGTCTCATGGCTGTCATAAACAGGTGATTTTCCAAGGGGCATCCCTCAGTGGGAGCCATTCAACTCCAGAAACAGTGCAATATCCAAACAAGTTCTGTTTTTCCTTCTGTTTGGAGTTTAAATAGGCAATATTGTTGAAGGCACTTGTAATTGTGAACATGAATATGAAGTCATCAGAAGTCTTTAGATTTTTAAATGGGTTGTAGCATAAACCACTGAACCAGACAGATGATAAAGGGAAAAAGACTGAAATGAAAGGGTTTAAAGATGCAAGTTAGAAGCATCTCTGGTGATACCTGTCACCCACACACATGCTGTTTAAGATAGCATAATGGTGGTAGAATCCAAGAGCTAGGAAGGATTATATAACTTTACAATTATAAAAATGCTGGTCTTCCATGATGGCTGCACCAGCAATTGGGTCAGATTTAAATGTGTGCTTTTTTTTAAATTTTGAAATTATATATATGTTTTTTAGATCATTGTTACCTCAGTCTTCTTGATAAGTATGGTTTACTCACATGTTCTGTACTTCGGGACAAAAGTGAATACCTAACATATAATGGCTAGAGACATCCTCTAAAGACAGAAAAAGCTATGAAAAGGAGCTGCCTCATCATTACCACTGTGGGCTTGTTATCAAGGTAATATGATTCCTGACAGCTCATACACAGAGAAATAAATATTTTTGGATAAAGGAAGCAAATGTCTCTGATTCACAAGTGTAAACTTAGCAGGACTTGTTAAAAGTACCTGCTGCTCTGTCTTTGGAGAATTGCAGTGGACACAGTATTAGCAGGCTGACTTCTTGTCTCTCCTCTCCTGTGTAGTGATATACTATTTATGATTTCTTAAAGCTTGCCTGAGGTCTCAGAAAGCTAAGTCAGCCACAAGCCTTAGAAACCAGACACACCTTTAGTCCCAGCAGCTAGGAGGTGGTGGATCACACCTTTAGTCCTAGGACTCAGGATTGAGAGGTAGATAGAACTCTCTTGAGTTCAAGGCCACCCAAGGATACATGAGATTGACTCAGTCAATGTGTAACAGATCACATGTGTTTAATCCCAGCACTAGAGGGGTATAAATGATAGAAGCAAGGTCTTCAGTAGTCAGTATCAGGATTCTCTAGCCACATTGAGAGACAGCAGTTTGAGGCTTGGTGAGAGCTCATGGAGGCAGGATCAGTCCTTTCAGTCTGAGGTATAGGTAAGAGTTAGTGACAGGCTGCTTTGCTTCCTGAATCTTCAGGCAAGCTTTAGTGAATCACAAATAATATGTCAGCATACTCCTGTCATAAAGATACTTATCTTGAAACACAAAGGTATCTGATCAATCAAAGATCCAAAGTTCAGAGTCATTGGTTGTGCTGCTTTTAAATGATGGCCCAGATACACCCATTTTCCCAGGGGCCTCATGACCTACATAGTACTTTTAAACTTTACACCTGAATTCATATTGAAGGTAGATTCGTCAACATGGCAGACTTTTTCTTTTTTCCATCCTCTTTTGTTAAACATGATGACTGACTTATTTAAGCTTGGCAAAAACAAAGCCTGGGTCATGTGAAGTCTGTATAGAAGCAGGAATAACATTTAATTCACAGACAAGAGAGAGTCATAGGTGAGTTCAATTCTCAGAGCACTGGAGTATTAGACACTGAAGGTGCCTAGGGAGGAACAGTTAATCTATAAGGACATCACCAGCATCTGAGCACGGATGTGGTGAATGGTCATTTCTGGGAGGCAAGAGCTCCAGTTCCACACACGTGCCTTCAGGGGCCCTGCCATTGCTTCCTACCACTCTGCATGAGGAAGTCTGGCTCCCCTCTCCTGGAGACAGGCAGCTGTCTTCAGTGACTTATACAAGGAAGAGGATGCTGTGTCTTTGGAGGTGAGGTGAGAAGAATTGTTTACAGCCTCTGCTACTTCCAAGATCCCAGCAATATCAGGGGTTGGAAGAGGTGGCATAAACGAAACAACGCTGACTCACTGTGAGGATTAACGACCTGTGTCATCCACAAAATCCGAGATGACAACATAGGAATTCTCCAAGGAGATTCCTGCTGATTCCTGGGAAGTATGTCCCTCAGTTTGTTATGCTGTGAAACACACACACACACACACACACACACACACACACACACACACACACATCCCACAATCACAACGACAAAGACAAATGTATTGATCACAATTAAGTTTCTGTTATCTTAGTAAGTGGGGCTAATAAGGAATTTTCCGTTTAAACATCATGTCAGTTCTCAAAAATATTTGAGGCATTTTGGATTTGGGGTTTTGGGATCAGTAGTACCCAACCTATATTAAGAGACACTCTGCACACTGATCAAAGTATTTATTAAGTATCTGAACTCAGACTCTTGATTCACTTATTTAATATTCAAATCCATAAGTATAGTATTGCTACATGCTACCCAATAACACTACTGATTCCAAAGCTGGCTGGACTCTATAGCAGGCCATGCCTGTCTTACATAGATGAAACTTTCCCTTTACCAGTTTCAACATGTCTCTATAGAGTGTACAAACTCATTTCTCCCCTGAAGCCATGGTGAAGAGACCATGGTTGAAATCAAGGATGCTGGGAAACCAGTCCAAGCTTCTGTAGAGGATTTCATCCAAAATCAGGGTAAAGGCGGAATCACTCGGAGTAATGTGGTGATGAGAACTGTTAGTGTAGTGCGGCTATATTGGCTGAAGTCAAGGGACTCAGGGTCGGTTAAAGTTCAGAATGTCTATAGCCAGTGCTCTTCCTCTGTGTGTTGGTCCGCTGGCTTTCTGAAATGCCAGCCAGTTTGGGTTCATGTGCATACAATTCAAATCTATTTGCTTTAGACCAGAAACAGAGAAAACAGCCTCCCAGCCTGGAATTCTTAGCAGCATAGGCAGAAAGAAATGGCTTTCAGGACTTCAGATGGGACAGAGTGAAGCTTTGAGAACAAGATTAGATTGCTAAATCTATTGTGTTTAGTGGATCATAAACTACAAACATTTTTACATTTCTTCCTGTGATTTTTTTCAGTTAATGAAGTCGTTACAATCAATGTTTACAGATACGTTTGACGATCATCATATTATTATATATAGCCCTCTGTTACAGAATTTCAGTCCTCGGGTGCTGGGTGTTTGAGGCATCTTCTTAATGTACTACACTAGGAAAGCTATGGTTTCAGGATAACAGAGCACAAAGTAGAGGAAGGAGGAGAGGGGCCAGCCACCCAGCCACCCAGCCACCCAGCCACCCAGCTACACAGACAGGCACAGAGTAGAAAGGAATGAAAAGGCATACCGGACAAGAGAAAGATAGAAACCCCAAGACCAAAGATAAATGAGATAATTTAAGCTAAGAAAACCTGGCAAGAAACAAGTCAAGCTAAGGTTGGGCATTCATAACTACTAAGCCTTTGTGTGTGATTTATTTGGGAGCTGGTTGGTGGGCTCTCAACAAGTATGAAAAACCCAAATAGTAAAAGAGCAAAGCATCACAAAACATATGAGTCTCTGCAGAGGCAAGAAGGTGTGGGATTCTCTAAAGCTAGAATTATATGCTGTTGTTAGTGCTTTGACGTAGGCACTGAGAGCTGAACTCAGTCCCACTGTAAGCACAGAAAGTGCCTTTAACCACTGAACCATCCCTACAGCCCCAGAGTGGCTTCTTTTAGTGCAAGCTGCTTTGGTGTCCTTATATAAACACCAAAAATCAGAACGAGTGGCTATAGATGCTTTCATGGCTCTTGAGGCACGGGCCCAGAAGAGGGGTAGTGCATCTGCAGCACTTTCTTTTGAGATAGCAAGTCAAAAGAGCAGTCATTCCAAGGCCAAGGAAGCAGACTGCCTCTTGATGGAAGATGAGCCAGTACTATATTGCACAAAGGACTGTGATATTAATAGCCACATTGCGGGTAAAACATGTCCCAGAGTTATCTACATCACAGAATAAGAGAAAAAGTGTTCTGTTTCTGTTCCACTTGACTTGGGCTGAGGTCAGTCTGAAGTTTCTGGCCTATCTTACCAAATGGAGAGAGAAGACTACAGTAAAGGCCATGGTAGTGCAGAAGCACCTGAACTCAACCTCACCTGGTGTGCTCCTTTGTATCCTGGGCCTGGAAGGTTTATGAGTCAGTCATTCCTTTCTGCCTAAGTGGTTATCAGTTGCTGTGTTCCCTTAGCACAGGGAAAAGGAGCTAAAACAGCATGGCCAGAACCTGATGCTTGGATGATAATGGAGCTGTTTGCTAAGCACCCTGAGAAGGGCCACCTGCATCCTTCAGGATGCCCTGTCTTTGATTAGCCCAGCCTAGAGCTGCTAATTGTAATTGGCACACAAAATGGAGGTAAATACATCCCAGGAAGCAGTACCAAGTCTGGGGTCTTCAGGGGAGGCAATGACAAGATGAGCTGGTTCACAATGGTCTGTGAAGGATGTCTCACAGCTATGGCAGGCATACATTTAGCAAAGCCAAGTATACTTCTGGAGACTTCTATGATGTCACTCTTTATGGTTAGGTATATATTCTTTGAGTCAAGGGAAATATATGTCTTTTTTTAAATGTTGTCTAATTTAGTGAGTTAAAAGTGGTTCCCTTTTTGACCTAAGAATCTGAGATGGTTATTTAATTTTATTTTTTAATATGTACCTTTAATATTTTAAATTATGTATATGTGTGTATCTGAGGGGAGGCTCATACCTGCGGAAACCAGAAAATGGCATTGGATCCATTGGGGCTGTAGTTACAGTGGTCATGAGACACCTGACATGACTGCTGGGAACTTAACTCACATCCTTTGCAAGAGTAGTATGGGCTTTTAACTGCCAAGCCACTTTTCCTGCCCAGTTCTGAAATTCTAAGCAAAAGACTTTCTCTGGGCTTATTACCAAGGTTTCTTAACCTTGAGTTGACTCCATGATAATTCGGCACCTTGTTGACCACTTCAAGACTAAATAATCTGTTTGTGACACCCAGCCTAGGTCAGGGCAGGCTAGGGAAGAACTAGTCGGGTTTGCAGTGCTCCGATGGTCTGTCCCTGGCCTGTCCTCAGCCCTTTCTCTACATACAATATACCAATTGTTTTATGTGTCTTGCCCAATAATTTTAACCAGAGAAAGATATCAAGGACATTCTTAAATACAAGCAACTATCACTATTTGACAGTCCTAACCAAAGTGTGGGATTCTGACAATCTATCTCCTAATCCATCTCCTGAGCCCTCTTCTTTTGCTTCTGGAGATGGCTTCATCATTGAGATCATTTTTTCAGGTGTGCTCATCAAACTACTCATGCACAGCAAAGCCAATTGGTAATCAATTCATTCTCCTTTATGAGTGCAGACTTTGTATATCTATCACTTTATTCTTTTAGATTACTTTTCCCATAGATATAAAATAAAGTGTCTCAATCTTCCTACTACCTAAAGGAAAAGAAATGTAAATCACCTCAAACAATTTAACATTTCTAAGCTCACCCATTAGAAAGTCAAAATATGCCAGCATGTAGAAGCAATGATACAGGGCATTTTCCTGTTCAGGGCTTTCATGAGTATGAGATAGTGGAAATTAAAATCAGTCCATCATTCAGGTTTCTACACTGTAGGAGCCAGCAGCTCCCAGTCCTGTGGCTGCCAAGCCCTGTGGCAGTTTCTGAATCAGGCTGATTATGGGAATTCACATGGTGCTTGTTAGAAATGTACGCTCTGTTGCCCTACTCAAGACCTTCTGAATTGAAACATCTGGGTGTGGAGCAGGGAGATGTTTCTAAATCCTCCCCAGGTGATTTCACTTGCTGCTTAGATGTGTAAAGTGTTTTTCTTTTTAATAAGAAACAAAGTACTTTAAGAAACGAAGATTTCCTACATGTCAGTCAAAAATGAGAATGTCAATAATAGCTTGGAATATTTAACAGGTGCACCAAGGCACATTTGAAGTGCCCTTGTGTTCCTGTTCAGTGTCCATTTCAATAGTGTGAGACAGAGACATGGGGACTCAATGATGTGGATTCTATCCAGGTCTAAAACAAAACATAGCATAGTTGCTATTTTCCCTTTTGAAATTCCCTTTATTTTTGAATTGGAAGGAATTGCCTCTATTTCTCACAGTGAGATTTCCGATCCAACTTGAGTGATGTTACCCTTGTCCCCATTAAAAGAGAATTTACTTTATGATCTTTAGTTACAGCAGTGGTTATCAACCCACGGGTCATGACCCCTTTGGATGTCAGACAGTCATAAATGGAAAACATAGATATTTACATTATGGTTTAAAACAGAAGCAAAATGATAGTTATGAGGTAGTCATAAAAATAATTATATGATTGGGAGGTTATCACAACATGAAGGACTATATTAAAGCGTTCAGCGTTAGGAGAGTTGAGAACCACTGATTTAGAGTAAATGACCTTCTTCCCAAAACCAAATTATGCAATTGTGTTCTCAATTGCTCACTATGTTTTTGGACATACAGAATTCCTCAGTGTGGACTCACTTCCTATTTGAATCATTAAACCCAAAGAAGATGTTTATTTGATGACATTGATGTCAGATTTTGGGCCAGTAATCTTTAGAGTAAGTATAATAGTTCATTGAGGAAGCCAAAAAAAAATGGATGACAGGTTGGTGAAAGGAAGTGTGTTGAGTGTATGAATGAGTGATCTAGCTTTTCAGTAGGCATCTTGGATTTTTTGGTTTATCTAAGGCTAAAGACATACATTGGGGCTTATCAATCTTTAGTTTCCACCTTACAAAATACAAGTATATCAGGAAGAACAAAGTAATTCTTCTTGTCTCTTCTAGTCCAGTATTAATTAGATGTTGCCACAACTGGATGAAGAAATCCTGCAACCTTTAATTTACCATTTAGTCTTTTAAATAGCATGTTTTATACACAGATATGTCTAATGCCACCCACTTTCTCACCTCCGTCAGATGTTTATTCATCTGTCCCTTTTTCTTTAAGACCACCCTGAGTCATTGTACTTAAAACCACAACTTGGTTCCCAGCTTCCCTTCCACCTGGGTTCTTCCTATAGCAGCACTAACTTCTATTTCTATATGGTCTGCATATTCTGTTCACTTCTTGTTTCCTTTAACTAGCTCTAAGTTCCTTGAGTGCAGGGAATTCTACATGCTTTACCCATTTATATATCTCAACTTCCTTGCCAGTTCCATTATCAACACCAAATAGATACTTATTAAGTAAAATTATTCCAGAGATTCACTCAATTCAATTCATGAGACATGAACAGGACTGTGGCCAGAGACAAAAATGTGCAGGAAGCCCATGACGAGTCATGGCAGCTCACAAAGGCCTTGCTCTTGATGGTCATAGACAGAGACATTGGAGGAAAGTTTCACAAGTTACAGCATGCATAGATCAAGGAAGACCAAGAACAGCAATTGTTAACTTGAGTTTACAGTTGTGATAAATTATGACCATTGAAGAACCATGGGCTCCAGGAGAGTGATTATAGGATCTGGTCCTGGGAGAACTGTGGCTCAGAGCAATCCATATCTCCCTTTGACTTGTTGATTTGTTATTTAGAAGAGCACAACATGGTAATCCCCTGCCATGGATATGTGAGGGCTAAAAGATGAGACACACATAATGGCATCCACTTTAGTGGAAGTAGCTAGTGGAATGAGAATCTCCATGGTGATGTCTCCTTCACATTAAGGTACCAAGTGAGGTGAGGATAAGATGTGAACTGGTGGAGACATTGTAGGGGACTCAAATCAAAGTATGTATGCAAAATAAAACTACTTTTCTTAGCTACATACGCATGCATGCTTATGAAACCACTGCCATAGCATTTAAGTCTAATTTATTTCTTAAACTGTTTTTTCTTTGTACTTTGTTTAAAGGAAGTTAAATATGCTAGAGGCATGGAATCACTGTAAGAGAGGCTATTTAAGACATAGAACCCAATGGAATAAGGATATAAAACCAATAAGGTATGTTTAAGGCTTTTGTTCATTCTTCTTTTCCATGAACCGTGATATAAAGACAGCAGCCGGACCTCATATTGCAAGAACAAAAAAAGAGGTAACACTGTGAAACCCTCTACCTGAACTATAGTGAGCAAGCATCCAAAAGGTCATGGCCCTGCATTTGGAACTGACAGAAGGAAGGGGGCTACTCAGGAGGTAGCCTGACGTATAAAATAAGAAACAGCTTTGACGTCAGTGTTGGCCCTTAACTGAACTGCTTGAAGGTTCAGGCTGGGTTCAGTTAAATTATCCCTTCCTTCCTGCTTATGTCCCGTCCACTGCTTCCCCTGGCCCTGACCCCATAGTCATTCCACTCTGACCTCTTTCAGACAGAACAAGGCAAACGAGCACATTCCCACCACCGCTAAGCCTCCTGGAGCAGGGCTGATCCCAAAACACAATCCCAGAGGGAGGCCTGGCGATGAACGCTGGCTGCAGTGGGGCTGCACCTTCTGAAGACCCACCCCGTGGGTGACCAGCAGCTCCAGGGAAATGGCCAAACTCCTTGCAGCCAAGATGATTTTTCTTGCTAAAGGTGGAACCTATATACAAAGAGTTCAGCAGCTTTGTAAGCTAGAACTGATTGCTAAACACACATGATTTTAATGTTCAAGGCTGTTGGAATAATAATTGCTCATAATATTTGGGAGGATGACTAGGAGACTAAAAAATGATATGAGGTCATGAATATCTAAGTAGAATTCTGAATGTGAATAATTATAGGAATATTTTCAGTGTGAACTCTTACCTATGTGACCAGTTTGAAGTTCCCACAATGATGGTCTGCAAACTGAAACCATAAGGTGAGGCAAACTCCTTTCTTCCTGGAGTTTCTTTTTGTCATTACATAGGTCACAAAGTCATGAAATCTAAGGAGGTATGCATTTTTGTTAGACTTTCTTTTTTTTACTCTGTGACATGCATTCTCTCCTTTAACAATTGCAGAATCTTAGACATATGTTGCAGGTATCCAAGTCTACCCAAAGTGATTTCCTTAAGTATGCCAACCATTTGTGGCAAAATCAAAAGCCCATCTCATTCCTGGACCAGGAACTCTTAACAGGCCATAACACTTCTTAGCAGACTAAAATCTACTAAGGAGATTTTATTGTATTACTTTTGATTCTCAGGTAAATGCACAGGTATAGAAATATAAGACCTCAAGAAATCAAAACCAATAACAGGTCATGAGTTGTCATTATAAACTTGCTACTGCAGTATCATGTAATAGTAGGAGTTTCATAGCATATAGGTCTAGAAGGAATAAAGATGAATTTGGGAGCACACAAAGGGAGAGGACTATGATGAGTAAATTTAATTGCCAACTTGACACAACCTAAAATCACTTTGGAAAAGCTCTTCTATGAAGGATTGTTTACATCAGGTTGGCCTGCAGGAATGTCTATGTAGGATTATCTTGATTATCATAATGAATTTAGAAAGATCCAGCCCACTGTGGGCAGTGTCATCTCCTAGGCTGGGGATACTGAACTGTGTATAGAGAACTTGATTGAACACAACATGATGAGAATGGCTGTATTCATTTTCTTCTGTTCTTGACTAGATGTCATAGACTAGCTGAAATTCCTGCCTTGATGTCACCACAATGATGGACTGCAACCTGCAGTTCTATGTGGAAACAAACCACTTTGTCCCATACATTGCTTTTGGTCAAGACAATTTGTCACAGGAACAGAAATGAAACTGGAACCAAGACCATTGTTCAGATGTCTAACTAGCCAACTAGTCAAGGTCATTCAAGTTCCCACTTTCTCAAGGTCAATAATAACAGAGCAAAATGCTCATCATATTTTAGCCTGTGGGAAGAGACACTTGTACAGCGATAGCAGGACCTTTAAATGTCAACTAGGGGTTCTTAGAAGGTTCAGAGACTGTGTTCTTTGGCTTTATTGTAAGCCTCCGAGCTTATGTTTCCATTCATAGATATGAACTTCTCTCAGCTGGTTCAGAGAAGCCTGTCTTTGCAGTGGATAGCAGGGAGTGCAGAGACTCATAGCTGGTCCAAGTGCTGAGGAGGAGAGGCTGAGAACTCAATCCTGAATGGGATATGTTTGCAAACATCTCCACCCTCATTTCCTGCCAAGGCACAGGGATCGCCACAGAAGAGGAAGAAGAAAGAACCAAAGAGCTGGAGGATCAGAAGGAACGAAGTGAAATTCTGCCTTTTGGACATAACATGGCCATTGCACTCAGCAATTCCCAATGGCTATGATTACCTGTACAATGTCTATATAAGATCAAGTCAGCCCAAGCCACAAAGGAGGTAGGTTCTAAAGTCTCTAGCCCAATCCCTTTCTAAACATCTGTTAGCAGCTGATAGTTGCCAGCAGACAGGAATTTATTCTGTTTATTTTTTTAGGAAGCAACCACTTGTATAATTCCCATGTTTCAATGGATAGCCCCATATCCATGCACATAAGGACAGCACTAACTGGAAATAGTTGGTTATCAGTAAAAGCAAAAAGGCAAAAACTAGATATGAAATCAGGAAGGGGAGGGTTTGAGGGGTGGACCAGGCAAAATTAGAGTGGGGAAACAGTCAGGTAGTTATAATCATTATATATATGATTATATATATATATACATTTCTAAGAATGAAAAATTAAATTTTCATGTTTGAAATATAATAATCACCTTCTATTTTGTGAACATTTATTATATATTATTTAAAAATATGCCAAACATACAAAAATAAAAACAGAGAAGAGGAAATCATAGAGCTGCCACCTGATTGGGTGCTGGGGATCTGATTCGATTCGGGTCCTCAGGAAGTGCAGAAAGCACCATTAATTACTAAGCCATCTCTCCAGTGCCTTAGAGACTTTTCAATGTCAATGATGGTAAAGAAGCAGGGGTTCTGTGACAATACAGTCACTCACAGAAAATCAGGGTCCCATCACTTCTTCTGCCTCTGGTTGTACACATATTTACACATCTCCTAATATAAAATAAGGTAGGTGGCAATTTCTTGTACTTCAGGTTGAGATATACCAGTACATATACAAGTACTTCAAATGGGAACCTAACAGACAGTGTTTATAATGTGTAATTGAGTTGTAAAAACCAGACTACAACATCACATCTTGAAAATGTGTGAATCAACCAAGTCAGATGAAGGGATGTAGACACTGGAGGAAGCCATTCATTTGCTATCAGGAAAAAACCCCTCCAGCAGCAGCAAGATGGTAGAGCAAAAAGTAAAAGGAAGTGAAGGACCGACCCTTTGGGGGTTGGTAAACAACACACGATAAGGGACCAACAAGAACAAGTTCTGAATGGGGCTGTCACTGCCGTCTTCTAAGGAGGAGGAAGGAGCCGGTGTGGCTGGAGATAAGAGAAAAGGGAGAAATAGCAGAGAGGCTTTGGAGGATGTGACTGTAGGTCGAACAAATCAAACAAGCAAACCTGGCAGAGAGTGAACTTTTTTGCTAATTGAATGGGAAGCCATCCCTGAATTGCTCACACAGAAATCCCGAGTATGATTGATGTAATAAAAGCCTGTCTGTATTGGTGAGCTCTGGGATTTATTCACAGCCCCTGCTTCAATGAATAAAGTAGAAAAAAAAGGTGACCAAAACTGACTCCCAACATCAACCTCAGCCTTCCATATGCATGTACACACATGTATGATATATACATGCAGACTACACATGACAAATGAAAATGGAAATATAATAAAAATAAAGGGACAAAAATCCATGGGAACATGGAGGTCAAGGTACAGGAAGACCTCAGGTGATCATTACCTGGGCCATTCACACCGGAGTGCAGTTGCCTTCTCCACTAAGTTAGGCTGGCCCATGTAGCCAATAGCATGTCCTGTAAATGATGGTCTGTGTTGTGCAGAGTCCAGTCATATATGCATCATGGTTGCCTCATGCTTTCTGGTCTGGCCAGCTTCGTGATGGGAGGACAGTTCTGCAGAAGCCCAGGTAGGGGGGGACTTTCAGCTTATTCAACTTGAATTACCCTGAAAGACAGGCCTTTAAGGCCTAGTGGACCTCAGTCCTGACTGACAGCCTGACAATGACCTTATGAGAGCCCTTGAGGTAGAACTACTGTCTCAGTTGCTGCAGGATTCTTCACCCAAGAAACAATGAAATGACAAATACCTGCTTTAGACTGGTAAATGCTCGTGTCATTCCCACACCATTCTCTCTAGGCTGGAAATGCCGGGCAGGGTTGAGGCAAAGAGAATAGAGACAGGACTAATTGAACCACTTAAGGATACCTGTTTGGGGGATGTTTGGCAAACAGATTTACTTATAGATTTCCTGTGTAGTGTTTAAAAAAGATGAGGATCTGGGTGATTCAAGACTTTGGGTTGAACGAGGAGCAGATAAAATCTCAACTGGCTCAAGGAAAACAGCCAGGGAGTCAGGGAGGACCACAGCAGTGCTCCCATGCTGGACTCACAGAGGTTCCCTGGAGGTTCAGATTTCTCTTCCACCACCACCCCTCGCCTGCCCTTTATGCTGCCAATTTACTCACCTTATCTTTTTCCCCTTCCTAGGCAGATTCCTGTATGTCACTCTCAGGGCCCTCTTCGTCACTTAGGTTCTTGAAAGCTAAGGAAACACAGACTGCAGGATCTTCAGATTTCTGTGAGCTCAACTTTTAAGGTATTACTTGTATTTTCTTCTTTTTAAAAATTTTATTTATTTTAGTTTTCAAGATAGGTTTTCTCTGTGTAGTTCTGGCTGTTTTCAAATTCAAAGATGTACCTGCTTCTGCCTCTCGAGTGCTGGGATCAACGGCATGAGCCGCCACCACAGGGTTAGAGGAAAGTGATCGATCCATACAGAGTACACCAGTGCTCTAAACGGCTCTGATGGTATGAACAGGCAGGAAGGTAGAGTAATGGGTCATAAAATTTCCCGAAACAACTAACAGGTGATTCTCGGGCTAGTAAGTATATGGAGCTACTCCTTAGATGAGTATTCCTTTATCAGTATCTCATAATTGGAAAGGCTGAGGTGTGAAGGCTTCTGTAAGGAGCAGAGTTGCATTCCCTTCGAACCCCATTTAGTTTTTACTTCTTGGTCACAGAGAGGCAATGCACTTTGTTTGTAGGACCTGTCACTATGAGCATGCACTCAGGAGACTTCAGCATGGCTAATGCCTCTTATGACAGTTGAATTATCACACAGTATGATAGAGAACCTTATATCCATGGAGCTCCCTGTAGAGGGAGCTGCACTGTCTTTGGAAGGAGGAACACTTTTAGTCTCAGCTCCCGATGTTACCGCAGCAAAGCCCATCCCATACGGCATGCTCGGATGAGGTTAAGATGCTTTCTTGGATTAATTACATGGTGAACAGGAGCCGGATGCTATGGTCACACTGTGCCAATCTTCAGTACACCGGCCTCTGACAGTGTGTGCCCCACGACGGAGGATGGAGTGAACGTCTATGCATCTTTGAGACTTTCTGCTGTGTGTCTGTCTGTGCCTTGGCCAGGCAAAGCATAGGTCATTCCTCCTCACCAGCGGATCTTTATTAACGCTTGTTGCTATACCGAATGCTGCGCTTACCGTAACTGTGAGTGTCTGTTCCTACTAAGGAACTTTGTTTTGACCTGCCATTTCTGATGATGGAGTGAGAAGTGTGTAGACTGCCCGGTAAGTATTTGGTGTGTGCTTATGAAAGCCTTAAGGCATTCAAAATATTTAAAAATACTTTATTTCTAATTATATTTATATATGGGCTTGTCCACAGCAACTCAGTACCTGTGGAGGCCAGAAAAAGGTATGTGATCCCTTGAAACTGGGGTTACATCGCAGATGATTATGAGCCCCTTAGCGAGGGTACTGGTACTGAGAATGGAACTTGGGTCTTCTGCGAGTGCACTACAAGCTTTTAACCACTACATCATCTCTCTCGTCCCCGGCTGTAATATGTCTATAGTGAGAAGACATGTCAAAAGGACTGACAAAACTCTAAACCAGTGCTAGCATCCTCCTGACCAACCTGAGACACAAGCAATCATCACAGCGCTATCTGCATAATTTCACGTTTAATATCACAATAGGCCACTTGGTGGTTTCAGGTGGACCTTGAAGATTTGCATTCGCTCACATCCCCCTGATGCTCCCTATCAAGCTGGTCTGAACACTTTTCACGTCTGCCGTGATTTTCCTTCCTCTGGGTAATGCTCTGTATGGCCTGGCTTTCTGTTTCTGCCATTGCGTCCTCATCTTAGAACAATAGTCAAGCAGAGAGAGACAAAGTGAATAGGAGCATCACTAAGCAAAGGCCGGGAAGAACTGGATCAAGGACGGCCATCTCAACACTTCATCTAACACCAAACAGAAACAACTGAGAGTGCAACACTTGAGGGATGAATCAGGCTGCATCTATCCATGAAAACATCGCAGAGCCACTAAACATATCAAGCAGGCTCTTGTAATATGACCTGAAGTATAACCACCCTGAATACTCATAAGACATTAAGTAGGCACCAGGTATTTTGGGGAGAATTTCATTTGTAAACTCAAGTGATTTCCCCAATAATCATGAGATGGATATTTTGTTTTGTTTTGTTTTGTTTTACAAGACAGGGTTTCTATGATTGTTTTGGAGGCTGTCGGTCCAGCCTGGCCTCGAACTCACAGAGATCTGCCTGCCTCTGCCTCCCAAGTGCTGGGATTAAAGGCTTGCGCCACCACTGCCCGGCGAGATGGATACTTTTATATCTGTCAAAAGCACTGGAGCAAAGGCAGTAAGGAGGTAAGTCCCTGTTATGGTTAATTTTAATAGTCATCTCAGTGCACTCTGTAATCATCTGGGAAGGGTGTCCTAATGAAGGATGGTCTAGAGTAGATTGGCCTGTGGGCTTATCTATGGAGGAGTATCTTGATTGCACTAATTAAGATGGCAAGGCCTTCTCACTGTGGGTCACACCATTCTCTAGGCAGGAGGTTTTGAACTCTGCCAGTGGAGAAAGAGTTTCAGTAAGCATGAATTAATTCTTTGTGCTCTACTCTTAAATATGGATATAATGTGCTCAATTATCTTAAGTTCCTGTCATTGTGACTCCCCTGCTATGATAGACTATGTAAACTGTATGTATGCATACACACAACAAAATACACACATGTATATGGTGATATATCTTTATATCAGTGATATGCATACCATTGTAGATTTTATCTGAGCATGAGTGTACATATTTATGGTTAGAAAATCTCTTAGGAAATATGCTAAATTAAGTGACTTTTTCTATTTAAAATATTTTCTTAAGCTTAATAATCTAAAAATTAATTGGAACCTATTTTTCATAAGCTTCATAGTCTAAAAAAACAATTGTAACCTATAGACAAAGATAACTAAATCATAGGTTGGTGGATACATGTCCACTTCACAGATTGACCTCCAGGTTGGCCCACAGCTGATGTTCCCAGCTTGCCACAGCTGATGTTCCCAGCTAAGCAGAAGGATCTGCTGTTAACTTCATGTAGTTAGTTACATGGCAGGCTTGTTCTACTGCTATTGGTTATATCCTAGGTGAATTAAATCCTAGGTCATGTCAGTCTTTATACTCAGTATCTATCTGTATGATCTTCATTAGTTAACTTATTTCTTATTATTGTAATTGACTGATGTGATCATCTAAGGTATGTGAGCAGTGTGAAGTTATTTGTGTAAGGTGGTTAGCTTTTCCAACTCCTTTAACTTTGTTTTCGGCCAGGTGCTAAGTACTTTTATGAGTAGTAGAAATATAGCATTTGAACATTTTCAAATTAGACAGTTTCTCCAGGGTTTTGTGTCTTGTTTATCTTCTAGGGCAGACAGGACTCCTGAAGAAAATAAAGCCAGTAGTCTCTCTCAAAATCTCCATAATGCCTGTCACACTTGACGCCAATTCAACATTTTAACTTGAGGAGCCATATCTCTGGCTCACTTTCATAATCTCATATATATATAGATCCCATATGTAAACACACACTTTTACAATCTAATAAGCTAAAAATAAAAGAGGAATTTGAGGTAGGAAATTTGTGTGAACCACAGAGATTTAGCACAGAGTAATGGTGTCAATGTTTTTCAAGCCACACGTGATTTTCAACTGGTAACTCATTGATCGACAGCAGTAGAGCAAATCTGCTATGTAACTAGATGAGACTAACAGCAAATCCTTCTGCTTAGCTGGGAAGACAGGGTATGGACCAACACTTAGGTCAATGTGTAAAGTGAACATTGCCCACTGTTCCCACTTCTCATCTCTTGAAGAAGAGGGGGACAGGTGAGCAGAATAAATGCCTAAGTATCCACATCACTAGACAGCAGAGTGTCTTGGGGCTGTCTCTAAATCTCCAACAAAAGCACTTGCTCTTTGGAGTACATCCGAGCTCTGGAAGGACAGTCTTTACATACTCGGAGATAGGCCTCTCATAAGATGTTCTCAAACTTGGCAACTGTTTTCCTTTATAAATAAAACCACAGCTGGTTTTCTGGTCTGTACTTTTGTTGGAAACAGCTTAAGACTTTCCTTTTATTTATCCTTAGCTGTGTAAGTAGAAAAACTGCCTCATCTCCTTAATATGATTAATTTGCCCCTTTAACTTCTTACTGTCCCATCTCATACATTCTCAGCATTAGACAAAGTACTACACAGCAGCATGGCTACAAATATCTATCTCTTAAATGGTTCAAGTCAATAATTTGCTACTCAGAGCCTCTCTCCCAAATTCTGCTCATTTCAAATCAAACACAGTTTTGCCCGAGTACCATCTGTGTGCTAAAACTACACAGGGCTAGCACATCACCACAGAGCCACACAGAGCTTGGATTTTGTTGAGTTATCCAGTGACTCCTGTACACAAGTGTCTGTGTGCCCAGGCTCCAGGAAGTGTTAGTACTGCAGCTGTGGTATCAATGGCATTTCTGTGGTCTAAAATTATGTTCTCAGATAGGGGACATTCTTCTTAGAGCTTGATGATTAATAAAGAAAAAAGCATTTACACATTTACATCTGTGTGCCCAGTTACAATATACATAGGCACAAACTTAATAGATTCATATTGTGATCGGGAAGTCTTTCTATATATTTATTTCTCTTATTGGTTAATGAATAAAACACTGATTGACCAGGCAGGAAGTGATGTAGCTGGGCAGAAACTTGCCACTAGCTAACCATAGAGGTATGGAGGTCTGTACAGACAGGTGGGAAGTGAAATAGCTGGCAGAAACAGGATACAAGCAGCGACAAACAGGAAATCGCTCTTTTCTCTGTGGAGACACTTAGCAGTCAGTCCCCATATGGAGCCTAGGAGGGTAGGGTGCCCTGGACCCTTCTCTAGTAAGATAATGCCACCTGGAAATACTTAGATTAATAGAAATGGGTTTATAATGAAGAAAGATCTAGTCAATAAGAAGTCCTCGTTCCCAGCCAACAGTTTCATAATTAATACAAGTCTTTGTGTGTTTATTTGGGGCTCAAGAGCCATAGGACCAGGTCTGACAAAGAGCCTCAGGTTACACTCTTGCATACCAAAGCATAAAAGTAAATCAGTCATCACCAATAAAACAAGATGTTTTAATTGGGGGTTTGGAGATTACTCAGCAGTTAAGAATGCTTTCTGCTCTTTCAGAGCTCTAGCATTTGGTGTCAAGCACGCACACTAGGCGGCTCACAGCTGCCTTTACCTCCAGCTCTTTAGGATTCAAAGCTCTCATCTGCCCTTTTTGGGTACCCATATAAACTGTACATATAAGCACATAGGCTCTTGTGCACCCACAGGCATAAGCAGAAATTAAATTAAAATCTTAGAAATCAAAGACAATGCAATTTAAAAATTAGCCTCACAGGTTAAAGAAGTACTTAAGGCATCTGTCAAGAGGGGTCAGCAGAAGAACACGAAATAAAG
The DNA here is from genome assembly GCF_017639785.1 of Mesocricetus auratus. Taxonomy (NCBI): domain Eukaryota; kingdom Metazoa; phylum Chordata; class Mammalia; order Rodentia; family Cricetidae; genus Mesocricetus; species Mesocricetus auratus. Next base: position 86,729,794 of record NW_024429190.1, read on the forward strand.
AGTGTGAGTGAAGTTTGTCTCAGTTAAAAGGGAGTTCCGTGTGATGCGTCATGTGTGTACTTTAGAGTATCAAAGCTACTAATATGTAGAGTATTACAAGCCACACCTCTTCCCATATCACATATATAAAACATTTGTATTCAGACACGTGGGATTTGCCTAAAACTTGCATTCTAGAAATAGACCACTAGTGAATGAGAAACCATCAGGATCTGAGTTTATGAAACTGACAGAGTAGGGAGTCACCCAGCCACAGGAGAGCCTAGGTTTTCATAGTGAAACGGTGGTGTCCACTCTCTTGAGCCTCTCTTGAGCCTATCACTTATTCTCCCTTTAGAAAGTCTCCCTCACATTCTAGCACTTCAAACTTTATCTCATCTGTGTACAATCAGTTCTGAGGAGCCAATGTCCTCACCACAATCTTCTTCATTCTGTCTTCTCATCACAGAATTCAGGTGGACATCACCAATTCATGTTAAACAATTTAGAGTCCAGAGAGCTAGTCAATACAAGATGGGATCACGTCTCATGTAGAACTATTCAAAACATTTTCCAGGATCAACTGGACTGTTGAAGCAAAGTAATCATGTTTGTCCTCTCTCTCCCTCTCCCTTTCTTCTCATCCATCTTCCTTTCCTTCCCTGTTCCCCTTTCCCCTCTTCTCACAAGTTAAGACATAAATGTACAAAAGTACATACAGATAAGCTTTGGTTTTTTTAACTAGATAGTTTCTCCATAATGTCCATGTTCCATGAGCTACGAACAACATGGTACCTAAAATCACTGAGGCTCCCTCCCCAGCTCAGCATGCACGCATGTGGGATATGGTGTTCTTCAGGAAGAGGGCACTTCTCACAAAACTGGGGACTGAAAGGCTTTGGGGACATCTGTGTATGTTTCAGAAAGTAAGTGCCTGTAAAATGCATTTCCTCCTGGTGCCCAGTGAAACACACTATAACAGTATCTATAGGAATTGGATTCTAGAGAAAGTGTGAGGACTTTTAAGAGATTCTAAAGTGCACATGCAAACTAATAGGTGTTGAAAGGATAAAAAATAGTACCTCAGAATAGAGAAATAAAAAAAAAACAGAGGATATCCAAGTAAATACTTTACTAGAAAAAGCAAAGAACTAAACATGGTACACAAGGCCCATTAAAGCTTGGGTCTTTAATAAACCCTATCAAACACAGAAAGGGATACAGGCTGCGTATCCCTAGCCTGAAATGCCAAGATTGGAAATGTTCCAAAAATCTGAAACTGTGCATGAGGAGCATTTCAGATTTTGTACAAGCCATGCTTAGCTGATAAATATGTCGATATCCCTGGATCTGCAACGCTTCTGTTTACAGATGCTTTGGAGAAGAAGGCATCTTCAACATGTACTGTAAGACCTCTGATTTCAAGACAGTAAAAGAGGGTACTGTCAGTCAAGGAGCTCAGGGTAATAACAATAGTCTGCCACGAAAAGCACAGGCCTTCTGCCTATGTGACAGCAGATTCTGTTTGAGCCTACAGTGACATGCAACCCCATGTTTGTTTAATAAAATGGGTAAGAGGTTTTCCATAGCTCAATCATTGAGGCCCCAGAGTGCAGGGCAAAAGTCACAAATCAAGAAGAAATGAGCCTCACTGGGAGAGACTCACAAACAGTAATTCAGCTAAATTTACCAGTGAGCCAAACTAATTTGAGATTCTGTATTTCTCTTACTCTTGAAAAGCTGACATAGAAAGTTTTCCTCTTCAGAAAGAGCAAGAAATGAAAAAAATCTGTAGGTTTCAAAGAAATGAAAACCTCTGAAATTAAAAGGATAATGAAAAATCAAATGAACTTTAGATACCTGGATTTCTGTTGGGCAGAATGAGCTGTGAGGTCAGAGGCATTAATAGCATGGGGGGTGGCTGCTTCATCATTAAATGATGTAGACTATGTATGCATTTATTGTCACCTATTCAGAGACTTCACTCAAAATCTTGGGCAGAATGCATGTGTGTGTATGTGTGTGTGTGTGTGTGTGTGTGAGAGAGAGAGAGAGAGAGAGAGAGAAAGAGAGAGAGAGACTATGTGTGTGTGTGAGAGTGTGTATGTGCTTTTGTGTGTCTGTATGTATGTGCATTTGTATGTGCATGTGTGTGAGTATGTGGATGGGAGAGAGAATATATCTGTATATGTGCATGTCTGTGCATGTGTGCACGTATATGTGTGTATATGAATGTGCATGTGTGAGAGAGAGAATGTGTGTGCATATGTGTGTGAGAAAGAGCATATGTGTGTATGTGCATGTGTGTGCATGAGTGTGCACATGTATGTGTGTGTTTCAATTTCATTTTTCTACACAGCCTTGGAAACAAGGTCTCTTTCCATAGCCAACACTAACTAGAATTTCACAGGACCTCATAATCTTCTTGCCTCAGACTTTTGACTGCTAAGATTAGAAGCATACTGAACTCAAGAAATCCAGTGACAGAGAGGGAGGACTGATGACCAAAGGGATTAAGACTGGGCTGGTTCAACAGCTGACCTGAACAAGAGTTATCTCTTGAATCCCAGGCTGATGCCTGGGAATCCAGCATGGGACTGATCAAGACCCCCTGAATGGGGGTGTCAGTGAGGAGGCCTAGGTAATCTATTGAGCCTTGGGCAGTAGATCATTATTTATCCTGGGTATACAAATGGACTTTGGACTCCCATCCAACAATGAGAGATGCACTCTCACTCTTGGGGGAGGATCTAAGCCCTGCCCTGGATGAAATGACAGACTATGGACACCCCCATCGAGAGCCTCACCGTCCCTGGGGAAATGAGGGGATATTGGGAGGGTTGGTGGGAGGGCATGGGAGAAGGGGAGGGAAATGGAGAGGGACCTGGAATTGACATGTGAAACAACCTTGTTTCTAATTTAAATTTAAATTTAAAAAGAAAAAAACAAAAACAAAAAAGCCAAAAAGATTAGAAGCCTACACTTCTCCTGTTATCTATTTTCAAAAGTATTTTAAAATCTTACACAAAATAAAATAAAAATTAATTTCACACGACTATTCATAACTCAAGAGTTTATAGTGTGGTTAATTGAACAAGAATTGCAACCTCATTGGAAGTAAAAGGCAAAAATAGAACAAAAGACCTGAGAACACTTAATAGCTACCTAAGTCTGAAATCCAACACGTCATGGTCCCTGAGCTCATTATAGGCAAACTTACAGCTTCAAATGCCTATGACAGAAATCAGAAACCTGGACTCTGGAGAGATGCCCAGTGATTAAGAGAGTTTGCTTCTCTTGAAGCCCTGAGTTCAATTCCCAGCAACCATGGCCAGAGGGTCCTAAGAGTGCCTTTCACTCCCCAGAAGGATCTGATGTTACCTTCTGAGCTCCTCACACACGTGTACATAAACACACACAACTTAAGACATAATGCAAGTAAAATTTAACAAGAAATTCTGAAACGTCAATGAGAATTTCAATTCACAAATTTATAGAGAAACAAAGACAAACTGTCCCACACCTTTAACCCCAGCACTCGGGAGGCAGAGTCAGGTAGATTTCTGAGTTCAAGTCCAGCCTGGTCTACAGACAGAATTCTAGGACAACTAGCGCTACACAGAGAAACCCTGTCTCAAAAAACAAAACAAAACAAAAACTTCATGATGAGGTGTTGGGGAAGTCTTATGCCAATAAAGCACTGTCTGGCCAATAGGGAATCTAGATAGGAGGGACTAGGAATCTGGGAGGATTCTGGGAAGGAGAAACACAAGAGAGTCAAAATGTAACGCCATGGGGTAGGAGCCCGGAACTATTCTCCGGTAAGAGACATACTTAGATTAACAATTATGGGGTAATTACTTATAGCAGAGCTAGCCAGTAAGAGACAAGCAAGGCCAACAGCTTCATAACTAATACAGCCTCCTGTGTGTTTATTTGGTACTGGTGCCGATCTAGAACCAGGCGGGCAGGAAGGCTTTTCTCAAAGAAAAAGGCTTCTCTTAACAGAATGGTTGTCAGGAGTGGGATTGAATTTCCACGCAAAACAACAAAAGCTTTAAAGGAATTTTAGAAACAGAAGAACAGAGAGAAGCACAGACTTTGGTAGCAGCATTTTTCTCAGGTGTGCTCTGTTTTGCTAGCCACAAGCCGAGATTCACGTGGCTCGCTTACAGGAGTCTTCCTGACTCAGCATAAAAAGAAAAAAAAAACCAAAAAACAAAAAACAAAAAAACCACCAAGGTTGTTTTAAGAGACTCTGCTAACGATTTAAAGGTGTGTACGTACAGCTGGAAGTGGCAGCTTTTGCTGGATGTCAGCATGGACTGAGGCGGTCAACTGGAATCACGATTACGCCCGCCATCTTGAAACGGCAGTTTAAAACAGCCGCGGTTTTACAGATAAGACACATGGCCAGAAAAACATAAAGATTTACAGTAAAGTCAGACTTGGATGAAGAAAAACCTCTAAAGGATTACAGTGTGTTTAAAAATATACGTAGAATTGAGAGAAAAAGAAACAGCCCGGCTGTGGTGGCACACGCCGGTAGGATTTGCTGCAGAGGCAGAGGCAGGCAGATTTCCAAAGAGAAACCCTGTCTCAGAGAAAAATAAATCAAATAAAAGAAATAGAGTAATAATAATAATAGATAAATAAATAAGCCACATAAAGATGGAAAATACACAAAGAGTCTGGATACTGTATGCTATTGTGTTTTTCAGTTTTTTGATTACTCAGGAAGGAACTGCTGAAGTACACTTGATTATAAATGCTGCTAAATTAATCCAACTTCTATCTTTTGAAAGTGTCTTGACTTCAAAATTTAAGTATAAGAATATATTACTTGGGAAAGGAGATTTTGTTTATGTCTCCACAGAAAATGAAAAGCTGAGGATTCCTTCCAGGCTTCTGTGGTTTGATGAACCAAGACCCCCGGAAGCAGTGGACCAGGTGTTCCAACAACTGAAACAGCTAAGATGATGGAGCTACACAGACCCTGAAAATAATGACTTATACTGGTTTCTGAGTTTTGTCATGATCCCCATGGTATGAACAGCGCCCCCTTCCAGCAGGAAGCAGTTTGGAATGAGCGACGTCCTAATTCCCATCTTGTTTATAAATCTTTGTTTTCATTTAAATGGGGTTGTTTATAATTGGCTAATGATAACAGCCGATCTCTTTTTTAATGGTAACAAGGGGAATTATGGTATGGGTATTGTTTTTCATTTATTGAGACAAAATCAAGGTAAATTTTGTGATGCTTATATTTCTCCTCTTGATTAAGTATTGTGCTTATACTGTTCTTTTAAAACATAATACATAATTGAAAACAGACTATAGATAGTTACTTATAATAGAATTTATAGTTAGGTAAGTTAGGTTTTCTAGATATATAGAGATGTATTTGAGATAGATAGTCTTCAAACCTTTCAAAGACCTTCAGAAAATGGCATTTAAAATGGTTTAGGGTTTTTCTTGACAATGAGAAATGTCTGCTCCTGGCAGCACCAATTACGTCTGAGAGGAAGATGGGCATTGAAGAAACTTGTTATGGAGTTTGCTTTAACATGGAAAGATTAGCCATTTGGGCAAGAAACTGCTCTCACCTAGACTGTTTGACTGTTGCTGTATAAACGGGACATGCAGGACCCACAGGAAAGTGACTGCTGAACTCAGTCTTACAGGGTTCCTGATTCATGTAAGAGTCTATGAGACTTTCTGCAGGACACAGAAAAATGACTGACAGACTGCCAATGCAGATGGACAGTTTGAAATTTCCTGCTTTGCTGAGAAGTCTTCCAGACACATTGTGGCCTTATGGGCTGAAGATGGATGCCCCCAACGTTTCAGAGGAACTCCAGGTGACTGTCCAGGAAGCGAGATATCTCTGTCAATCCTAGTGTTTATATATTATCCTTCTGTGGTCTTTGATGGAGTTGAAGACAGATAGTTATCATTATAGTTTTCCTTAGTTATGATAAAAGATAAGCTACATATAGAACTTTAGACTCACAAGAATGGGATGGATGATATTTTCTTTAAATCTTGCTAAATGTTGACAAAATATTGTAACTGTGTTCTTACTTGATAACTGTTCTGTTATATACAATTTGACTATGTTAAAGTGAAGACCTTTCTTTTTGTTTAAACAGAAAAGAGGAGATGTTGGGGAAGTCTTATGCCAATAAAGCACTGTCTGGCCAATAGGGAATCTATATAGGAGGGACTAGGAATCCGGGAGGATTCTGGGAAGGAGAAACACAAGAGAGTCAAAATGTAACGCCATGGGGTAGGAGCCCAGAACTATTCTCCAGTAAGAGACATACTTAGATTAGCAATTATGGGGTAATTACTTAAAGCAGAGCTAGCCAGTAAGAGACAAGCAAGGCCAACAGCTTCATAACTAATATAGCCTCCTGTGTGTTTATTTGGTACTGATGCGGCTCTGGAACCAGGCTGGCGGGAAGGCCTCTCTCAAAGGAAAAAGCTTCCCTTAACAATGAGGAAACATATGAAAGGAAATACAAAGGTAAACAATAAAATTTGAAATCATCAAAACAAGCAAAAACAAAGAAAAACTCCAAAAGTTGAGTGTAATTTATCCGTAGATAAATCGATCAAGAAAAATATACTACTAAACATTAACATAAGAAGGTAAGAAAACAGCCATTGTAGAGATTTAAACACCATGAGCTGATCTTGCAGACAGTGCTAGTCACATGGAGTGACTTTTATCACAGCTTTGTAAATAACCGGCAAAACCCAACTCTAAGCAGAAAGTATAAATAGACATGTTCTCCTGGATGAGCAGGTTCCTCTCACATTGCAGAGTAAAATCATGACCCTACTAACATTTCTGACTTTAGAATAAAATATCAAAACCAGCTGAGGAACCAGAAAAGGAAAACACATTTCAATCTTACTTAGAAAGCCAGATGCAAATACTGTAGCTCTGAAGAAAGCCAAGCAGAGTGTTTATCGCACATTGTGAATGACATGTCTGTGGTTATCTCATCTCCCTCTCTTCCCCTTCTGAACAATAAAATCCTATGTCAGGAAAGTACAAACCAAGCATGCACATGGGGGCAAGGGATGGAGGTGTTTACACCGAGACCCTCCGGAACAAGCTTTCAAGGTCTAATAAAAACAATAGGATGTGAAAGCAGCATGAAACAAACAAGAAAAACCCATCAAAGCACCAGTGAAATTTATCCATGGATTTGTTGGAGCAAAATGATATCAGTGAAGATTGGGGTCCATTACGGGGATGCTGTGATACAAGGAGAGTCGAATGGAACCCCATGTTGGTGGTGGCCTGAAACAGAGTGGGAATGCCTGGGCATAAAGGAATAGGTCACTCTTTAGGTCTGGCATGGCATGGCATGGTGTGGCGTGGTGTGCCATGGCTTTCTGTGGCATGGCATGTTGTGGCTTAACATGATATTTGGAATTCACTCAAGGTCAAGGATCTTCAAGCTGGGTAGGGATCAACTGGGAACCAAACGTCAGAGTCCAAGCCAGAGCAGAGAGGGATGGCAGATGTGTAGTGTCAGGGATGACACCAAACAGGAGTGAGAGGGGAAACAATAACCTCCATTTGACTCAGTAGGTTTATCTTTAAATGACCTGCTAAGCCCATTCAGGACATGAAGAAGTTCTGAGATGATTGTAAGAGCAAAGATGGGGAGAGTAGGAGGAGTGAAATTGTAGTGTATGTGATAATATTTCGTTGGATACACATATGAAAGCTTCAAAATACAACAGTAATGATTAGTAAAGATGCTACATGTAAGCATTTAAAATGTTAATGGCATTAATAGAGAAAGTTAATGAAGTTAATGAGAAAATTTCCCAAACCCTGAAGTCGGGAAAGCTACAAGGAGATTGGCAGATTGTGTTTTACCAAAATTCAATAACACAGCAAGAGAATTGAATAAGGAAGGACCACATCACATTTTAAATGATATAGGTGTCTATATAGAAAGCCTGGGGAAATTTGAGGATGTGAGAGTAAATGAGAGAATTCAGTACAGCGGCTACTAAGAAGATCAACACCAAAACAAAAAGTTTCCCACACAGAAGAAAGTGACAAGGAAACCACCTTCTTTGTAACAGCAACAAAGATTAAGCAGTCTTTAGGAATCTATGGGACAAAAAATGTCCCAGATTTATTTTGGAGAACACAAAAATATGTTCTAAGTTTTTGCCTTACATATTTAGAGACACCAATTCTAACCTTATGTGACCTGCAATTCAATACAGCTCTGAACTCAAAATCTCACTGGGGATTTTTCTGATGCTTGAAAAAATTGTTTGAAATGCATGGAGATAAGAGTTAAGGAAGATAAAGGACCAAATAGCGACTTTGAGGAAGGCAAAGAGACAGGTTGTAAAGAAAAGGTTGTTATAGGAGAAGCCAGGGATTCAGGGAGCCCTGGCAGGAAGGGAAGCAGGCTAAGAAGGTGTCAGCAAAACCCTGAGTCAGGTTTTACAGAGCCCTGTGAGCGGAGTGCAGGGAAGCACTGCTGGATTCTCTTGATGTCTTAAAATTCCAAGAGATTAAAATACAAAACAACTCTTTAACCTATACCAAGAAGAGTAATTCAGTTTGTAAGGTCTCCCTGTGCAGTCGAGGTGGGCTTCAAACCTATGATCTTTTGGCTTCGGCTTCCCAAATTCTGAGGTTACACTCAAGCCTTACCACATCTTCCAACTCAGTGCATTTGTGATGTTGGATTAAGTAGAATATTACAGTAAAATACAAAACATTCAATTGTAGTAAAAATAAAAACTGCAATTCAAAGGTCTCTGTCCCTCCCCACACACATTTACGTTTGTTTTGCAGATAAATTCTGGTTGTTTATTTAGAATGTTCATCGCAGTAATTTTCAACACAAGATAATGTCTAATTGGAGAAAATTATAATGTTTAGGAATTTGTACATGGAATAGTGTGAGTATATAAGATGATGTCTAAATTCACCACAAAAATATGCATGAAACATGGAGCAGAGATACCATTTCAAATTCATCAGTCAAGTAAATATTAAAATATCTTGCCATATCAAGTATTTACGAGTCTGTAGGAAATATTGCTGGTTGGAGCGAAAACTGATACTACAATGTTGGAGAGACAATTCTGAGCAATTGAGCATTTTCTTATGACACAACAATGCCAAATAGTACCTGAGCACTCTGGAAGCTAAGGCTAGAATCCAGCAGCTGCACCTGACACAGCTGTCACCATTGCTTGTGGATGGTGTCTCCTCTTGCTCCTCAGTGCCTAACACTCTTGCTGTATAGACCGCTGAATATTATTTTTATCCTTTCAGTAATACAAACCTAAGATAACAAGAGCATGTTTTAGGAGAATAAACCCATGTAACTGAGTTATGCCAGACAGTGTCAAATCTGTGATTTCTGATGTGTGTGTAGTAGGGAAAGGAACCATAGCTGGACTAATTTTCAACACTATATCATTTGTTTAGGTCTTAATGTTCTCAAGTTACTATTTATTGAATCTACTAGAAACGAACAGAAGGTTAAGTGTTTTTATTATTTTGCTGTATATGTGAAATATTTAATTAAATTATACAATTGAAAATTGTGATGCCTATTGTAAAATATGAGCATGTGACCAAGCAAGCTTGCATTAACTTGGACCTTGTTTCAAAGAGAGGGGCTTATTTAGAAGACACCTACGTGCAAACTTACACAAATTTCCTTAGTTTTCGGCATGGCTTTGACTTTAAATTCAATCAGGCCCAACAGAAAGCAAGACATATGTTCACTCCACTTCTAAAATGAAACAACACAGGGGTTTTGATGTAATCATGGAAGACTTCATGACGTGTGTGACCCAGGCACAGAACCATACCCCAAGCCCCTCGGTGAAGGTGAACAATGAGAGTCCATCTAGCATCTCACACACACTTCCCAACGTTGAGACCGTTTCTCACAAGCTCTGCTCCTTGTAGTATGGTAGAGTTCCACTACACACAGGAGTGATGATGAAGTAACAGGAACGAGAACCGGAATCAGGGTTGAAAAGTCAGGAGCCACGGGCTACTGCTTCTCACTGGTGTCTTTGGATCTCCTCTTGGCATTTTGTGCGTGCATGCACTCACATGGGTTTGAGAAATGTGTCTAACCATGTCGGAGTTAGAGAGGCTCAGGTAAAGAACTAAGATCTGCCGGCCTGACTAAAAGCTGGGTGTGCAAAATTTTTATTTTAAAATTGTCCTTTTAAAATATGTCAAGTCAAATCTGGTAAGTCTTGCCCATTTTTCTACTAGGATTAGGACCTAAATAATCTCTCGTTTTCTCCCACAAACTGGCCACTGACTGTGTGTAGTACATTCCCTCAGGAGAACACAGTCTGAAAAATGGAACAGATTTCTTATATTGCCCCAAGGCAAGTGGATTGTGACAATCTCATATCACAGGAGCCAACTCTGTCCCTGGCAGAGTGCAAATTCAAGGTGGAGCTCCCCTTTCCCCCTGGGGTGATGGTCTGCACATGGCCCCACCTCCCCTTAAGGGATTTCCTTCCTGCTTCTCTCCTGTAACACTTGCTAAGACATGTTCCTGTTGACTTTCACCCTGCTGACACCCCCCCCATGTGCTTAACGTGGTGTGAGTCTTTGCAATGGTTTGTTGCAGTGAGAGAGCTAACCAGCCTCACCTGTGGCATGACCATGCCTGTTTGGGCGTGGTTACAGATGTGTAAACGAGCTTGTGGGATTTGGTCTGGGGTCAAGGACAGACTTTCTCTCTCTTGGCTCTGGTCCAGTCACAGAGAGCAACTGGGGGTGGATCCTCAGAGCTGGAACTTGGGGGTTATCGATTTCTCATGTAAGTGACTTCTTCCCGAATAAAATTAACCTATATCTATCCTAGTCCCGTGTATCTTAATCTGTACATCCATAGTTTGTTTTACTAAAAAGTAAGCGAGAGCAGAGAGACAGGTGCCTGCAGATTGTATCTCACAGTGGAGGCAGAGAGGTAGATGAAGACTCCTTTTCGGCTGCTGAACTTAGTGCTCTGAAAACACATGCTAGTCACTGTCCAAGGACTTAGACAACACAAGCTCTCGACAGTTAATGTGAATGGTAGCACCAAACACTGACCGATCAATTAAAATCCTCTTGGAAGACAGAAGCTAAGTGTGTTTTTCTGAATGAAGATCAGAGTTTGGAAAATGGAAAGGTCCCAGCAGAACTCTGAATATCCCCAGGACTCGAGATTGTGATGGGTGACTCTGGGTTTCCTTTTGGGCTCACAGGGCAGCAAAGCTGTGGAACCCTACTGCTCTGCTGTTCTGCAAAGGGCAGGAGTTCACAGTCAGGCTACCAGAGCTATCAGGGAAGGTTGCTGTGGCCACCGCCGGGTGAATGACCAGGCTGAGTTCTAGACAGGTTGCAGGGCTGCTCAACTTCTCTGAAATAACATCTGCTATTTGAACCATAAAACACACATGCTGAATTCTCTCAGAGATTAGCTACAAATTGTTTTTATTCTCCTGTTTAATGATCTTTATGAATCAATTAGAACAAAAAAAAAATAGCACGATGCAAGCAGAATCCAGAGAAGACAAATTAAATCTCAGTGACACAATATTAAGTACTATTAATATTTCTTTAACTAAAACCACAAACCCATTTGGATATTAATCCCAAAGTAATCAACAAACTTCTAGGGCTAATTTTGGTAAAAGTCAAATTCTGTCAAAAATCTGCTACAGAACTGCTACAGACTTCTGCATGAAGTGAAGAGATGAGAAGGAAGTGTGAATCTGTCTAACAACATGGCTCACACGTCTTTGGGGTTTCTGCATCTTGGAAGCATTTGTTGTGATGGGACGTGTTCTAACTGGGTTAAAGTTCATGTCTGTATTCAGAGCTTTGGTACAGGAAGAGAGCATACGGCATTCAATAAATATTTCCTGAGTCAATGAGCTGTTCTACATGGTGTTGAGAATCAAACAATTTATTGCTTGGTGTTTAAAATCAGCTTGTCACCACTGCAGGTGATCTTCCCACTGTTCTGAGAATTATATTCAGATATTCCAAGGCAGGGACAAGAAGCATGCTCGTATTTAATCCCATAAATATTTGATGGCATATTTAATATGGACACAGATGGGAATTAGCGCAGGTCCCTGTTCTTGGCTTATTACTCTTCTCTTTGTGGTTTTACTGTCCTTTCTGTCAGCCTGGGACAGGGACTACAGCAGGGTACTGCCACGCATGGAGGCCCATGGCTGCCAATGTGGCAGCAGGCTCTGGCCTCAGTGCTGTGACATATCTATTTAATTAACACAGCTGTTGCAGCCACTGTGTGAAGTACAAAGGATAGAGGCTATTCTCAAAAAGGCCTGGCTCGTAAAAGGGGAAGATGAAGAAAAATTCTGAAAACAAAAAATACTTCCATCTTCTCTTTGTGAAAAGGCAAATATGTGTCCTTGGCCCCTCACCACCTTAGAGGCATTATCCGAGAGCCTGGGCATATGCTTTGTACTTGTAAAACATTGATAGAATTTAGTTTCCCACTTTAGAATGACCTGAAATTCGCTTGTGTGAAATTGCCGGTTAACTAACATGTAGCTCAGATTCCTTGGCTTCTGGGTTTCCCCTTTAAAGTTGACAGAAAAGTTGCAGAACCACCTACTTACCTACCGTAACCCAATACAGTCACATTCAGTTTGGAAGTTGTCTTATCAAAAATAATGGGGAGCAAAACGGAACAGCAGCAACTAATATAGCCCCAGCGGATCGCCCCGAAAGCTGCGCATGCACTCTCCATGCCCCACTCAATTTCATGTGAGAAAGAGGAATTTTTATGTGACAGTCAGTGACTAATAAGTCAGACGGAGACAGCACAGAAGAGAACTTGGCTGGTGGTGTGGAACCCACTCCACTCCAACTCTCCCTGCCCTACAACCCTTCCCACCCTTCAACCCTCCCCACCCTTCAAACCTTCCCACCCTTCAACCCTCCCCACCCTTCAAACCTTCCCACCCTTCAACCCTCCCCACCCTTCAACCCGTCCCCACCCCACCCCACTCCCACCTGTTAGTGCCACTTACACACTAACATCCTTGGTGATTAACTGGACCTGACAGCTTACCATCTGATGGGAAAGAATCAAAAATCTGTCTGAGGTATTTCCAGAATGAAAGGAGCAAACTGATCTCTTGGACTGTGAAAGTCAAACATGAACACTATGCCTTGCACAGGTTCGCCAGAGAAACCCATTCAGTTGCCAGGGGAGTCCAAAACAGGAGGCATAGACATGTGTTTCTGAACCTTGTTCACTTTGAAAGTGCTGTGGGCTGGAAAGCTGACTCAGAAGCTAAGTGCACTGGCTGTTCTTTCAGGGGACCAAGGTTCAATTCCCAGCACCCAAATGGTAGCTCACAAACATCTGTAACTCTAGTTCCAGGAGATCTGATACCCTCTCTGGCCTCTGTAGGCATTGTATGCAGACAGAACACCCATACACATAAAATAAAAACAAAAGTTTATGATATAAATATTGCATGTAGTAATGTTGTGACACATGCATGACTAACAAAATGATTACGTTTTGTTGCTAAAATGGGACATTCTTCTGATCGTGTGATACAGACTGCGGCTGTGGAAACCACACCATCCTCAAGTTTGTACAGTGACCCAGTCAGCCAGCACCAGCACAAGGAAGAGCATCCATTTTGATCCACATCTTCTCTCTTCATAGTCACACCTTTGCACTGCTATATTTCTAATGGGTAGATGCCACTGAGCAGGGGGATCGTGCAAAAGAAATGACTTCAAGAATGAAAGCTCATCCACCACATTAAACTTAGAAGCAAATGAGGCTATGAGACATTTCTTGAAATCCTACCTACACACAACCAGCCTGCCCCTTTCCAGTCCTCTCATTCATGTATTTCCAGCAACCGGCACAGAGCCTCTTATTAGTGTATACTAATTTCAGATGGGTGGTGGAGTAGACATGGGCACTGTCTGTGGCGTAGAACACAGGGTCACCTCCTCCGTATGTCGCTATGGCTCTGTATTCTGAAGATTTCCCTTGCTTTATCCTGTTCAGGTTGTTGTCACACTGCAATGAGCACCTTCATTTGTTTGCTTTATATCTTCTCTTTTGCTTGGCTTAGCTTAAATTTTCAGGAAAGAATTACCAGATCGATAGGAATGTGCATTGTAATGACTTTGGATTATAAAGCTAAATTGCTTTCCCAAATAATTTTATTAATCTATAATGATACCAGTGGCGTCATGGTGAACAGTTCCATCCCAGCCTAAATTAGAATTAGTGAGAACCATAAAAAATGAAAACCAAATAGAGAATTAATCGGGAATTGCTTGCTCTTCTCATTGGGCTTGTTTTACTGCATTGTCTCTTTCAACACATCTTTCTGTGATTGTGTTTATTGCACCCCGCGCTGAATGGTCTCTAACACTCTTTAGTGCCTTTATTTTAAGGCATAGATAATGACATTTCCTCCCCCCCCAGCATTTAATAAGATAATTACTTTCTTCTACAAGTTAAGATTTAACAAGGAGGTAGAAGTGTAGAAGGGGGGAGACGGGGAGAGGGGGGAGAGGCGAGGAGGGGAAGAGGAGCAGGAGGACAATGATGACAATGAGGAGCAGGAACTCTTCTAAGAAAACATCTACGACTAAGAAAACCTTATTTCTATAATCATCACTTATAGAAAATGCAACCTATCTACAAAGTACAAGTATTCATAAATAAAAACAACGTTTTCTTGTTAGGTAAAAATTAAACAAAAGCAGAATGCGGCAGCTATGTCAGAGCACTCAGGTCAGTGCCAGCATCCACTTTTGGTGACATCAGCAGGGATTCATCCTATTGTCACGATCACCAGTGCTGTGACAGTTGCAAATGCTGATGACCACATGTCATCACTGGGACGGCCATGCTGGAATCACACTAGTGTTGGGAATGTGTACAAACGATAAACAGCATATAGCAAAATCTTTCTTAATCCTGCTATTAGATTTCTGGGAAACCCCAATGCACATAATACTTGCATGTTTATGTATAGACAGGACTAATAAGGCCAGGTACATCCACATCTGTGATGGTTTTGAAGACACTGAGGGTACAGAAGACCCATGGACCACTAGATATAGATCTCATGATTGGCAGCATGGGCAGCAGCTTTGGGCTTGCTATTCATGCGGATCTCACTATGGCAGCCCAGATCCTAAAATAGTCAAACACACTTCACAAATCCCTCAGTAATGACCCTTCCTGTCCAGGAGTCACCTAGAGGGGAAGTTGGAGCTACAGATTGTGGGGTCCAGCAAAGAGTACCATGTAGTATGTGCAGAAGAGAAAGGTGTAGCTATGGACTTTGATCATTTCTGTTCGGGGGAGAAACTGCTGTGCAAGGATAAAGGGAAGTCGGGGATGAAGACATGCACATTCCCTAGACCACCCATAATAGCCCCAAGTGGAAAATATTCATATGGGAGCTCACCAGACTGCAACTGGCCCTGCAGAATTTGACCGTGGCTTATCCAGCCAGCCATGTGTGGCAGGAAGCCTATGATGCCTCCTGCACTGAGCTGAGCACACAAAGCAGCTGGATTCTGGATGGGATGCGGTGCAAGAGGGCCCTGGCAGAACAAAAGGCTCGGGGCAGAGAGCTGTGGCAGGACCTATGGTGTCAGAGTCACAGCCAGACACCAGCGGAGCAGTGTAAAACCAGGGAAAGCAGTGGCCTGGCAGTCAGCCAGAAGGGCAGCTGGGACCCAGAGCAGAGCAGGAGCTCAGGCCACAAGACCACCAGCCCCAGGTGTCCCTGGCTACACACTGCAGGTCCCCACCACAGCACAGGCGGATTGCCACTCCACGTAGCCCTGCTCTGCACTTCCCTGTCTCACTGTAGCAAGCTCAGAGCAGCCACGGTCCCTGTAGGCACTTAGGTACCATCTATGGGAACAAAACCACACGAGAATGATCAGATCTGACTGTTCCCCTGTCCAAGAAGCTGTTCAAGTGATTGTACCACATAAAGACAGAATTGCCCATAGAAGTGAACGCAGAATGTCAGTGCTCCCTCGTTGTGTCGGATGGGGCTGCATTCAGGAAAAGGACAGAAAGATGAGTGCACTCGCTGTCTTTAGATTTCACCATGGAGGCTGAGCGAACGGGGATCCCATTTGATCATTCCATAGACTTTAGACACAGTTACCTGGAATTTAAGCTTCAGACTGGACATGGGGATGAGACTGGCTTTGGTCTCTGAGGCACCTAGAATAGTAGGCAAGGAGCTAGTATGCACATGGCACATGCTTTCCTGAGTAAAGGTATCCTATTGCTTTTAGTAATAATGAAACTAATGATTACCGTGGCAATGATTAGTTATCAAGCAAGTAAGTTTGTGGCAAGGGAACTATTAACTCAGCATGGAGGCCAATACTTCAGTAGTTCAATCTCTATTCACAGTTCACATTCTAATTTCCACTCCTATACAAGTCAGTGTGAACAGGGCTTCAACTCATTTTCAGAATCCATCCCAACTCAACTAATTAAAGCGGAGTGGCATTGGGCATCCACTCTCCTAGTCACATTTACAGGGGACATTCAATAGCCGTATATAATTGCTGTCACCATATTGGCTGGGCATCCTGACTCTAGATATTAAACATGCCTGGATAGATATTTCTGTCTCTAGCATATGACGCTGCAGTCATCTCTGAGGACCCTCCAAGGCCTGTTGACGGGTGAGGGAGAGAATTGCTGTGAGCTTCATCCTTCACTAGTGTTTCCTTACGGGGCCTAGAGCTGCAAATGTGAGCAGAATGCCTTAGAAAGCATCGCACCTAAAGTATAAATTCTGGACTTAAAAGGTAAGCTAGAATTATCTAGAAACAACATTTATAAGGAATACTCAACAATATTAGATACCTTAAGTCACAAGTGAACATGTATTTCTGACTTAAAACACTCTTTTCTTTAATTTTGTCTATATTAAAAGTATCTAAGACCTACTACAAAATATTTCCATATAATATTTTGTTCCTCACATTACTTTTTTTTCAATAAACAACATAGAATATAAATGTCAAATTGAAAAAAAAATGTGGTTAAAGAATCAAACTCCTGAGTTCAGTTCTTTCATATTTTAAGGAAGAATGATTGCATTCATTATAGATTTGTTGTGAAAAATCACACCATGATGCCAAATGACAATGGGCAAACTCTTAACCCTCAAGAGACTCAAGACATGTCACTCATGTCTTCTTCTCTGTTGGGATCTAGGGAAGGTTGTCATCTTTGAAATATATGTGGGTTTCTCACACTAGGTGATGGCTGATGGGTCATTCTAGTGAACACGAGACCGGGGACACTAAGGCGAAGAACTGAAGTCAGAGAGAACCTCAGAAACACCTGCTCAACTGTCATGAGAGTCCCATGCTATGGGCCACCTGCCACAAGAGGGGTAGTGTAGGAGATACACACATAAATGTAGCTGAATTGCTGGGGAGATGACCCTGGGCTTTAGGAATGCCATCCATTGGTCTTTGGAACTAAAAATTCCACCTAAATATACTATTATCAATATAGCACCTCCAAACATAAAGAAATTCTTCCACTATGGAATCAGAGAAAGCCAGATCAATTTTTATCTAGTTATGTCAAATATTAATACCTGACCCGGCTGGAGAAGGATGCTGGACACTAACCAGGCCAAATTCTCCATTTTCACATTCACCACTCTGCCCTCTAAATCTCTCTAGAATCAATGTTTCTTTTTCTCTCTGCTGATTTCAAATTCTGACTACTATGGAGTGGTTTCAGTCACAGGGAAATCTACCTTGGGGTGGTTTTGCTAAATAACTCTTCTCTATACATAGCTATACCCATCTCATTTCCTGTGCCACCTAAAGCTACCCAAAATGAGTTGAGTGGTTTCAACAGACCCCCACATGTCCTAAAATGTTTGACACCTGTTCCTTCAGGAAAAAAAAACTGCTGACTATGGTTAGGTGACAATCCCATCCCCTCAACTTTAAAATTAAGTCATGGTTACAATTTCTTGTCCAATATAAATCTATAAATAAGACACGCCTAAAGGTGAGAGATATCTCAGTGGGAGAATGGAGAAAAATGGCTCAATAGGTAAGAGCATTTGTTACATAATATGATGATCTAAGTGCAAATCCCCAGCACCCACATAAAAAACTGAACAAGGTAAAGACTATTCCCTCCTAGAATACAGTAGCATCACTGACTACTAGGGTAGCTCCAGGTTCAGTGAGAAACCCAGTCTCAATACAATAATGTAGGAGATGATAGAAAGTACATCTAGTGTGTTTCTCTAGGTTCTGCACACAAACATAGATGCTCACATCTCTGCTCCAGCCCTTACATGCGGATATACCTTACAGGTATACACATGCTTCTGCATACACACAAACACACACACACACACACACACACACACACACCCCACATGGGGAAAAAACAGACAGCCTTGACAACTATGTAGTAGAAAGAGCACGTTAGATACATATAAGTTTAGGTTGTGAAAGAAATGCACAGTGAAAACTATTTAGCAATCACACACAAAGATCTAAATGGATGCACTACTCTCTCAGCAAAGTCTCCACTCTCCCATCATCCAAATCTGTCAAGTAGAACTTGCCCCACCATAGTCATCTGGAATCATAAAGGAGCCACCATGAGGAAATGGACATTGAAATTCAGCCTACTTTCTGTCTTTCTGATCTTTCTTAAAACAAAGTTAACTGGGATTTTGATGTGCAGAGAAAGGCACTATGAGTGTTTGATTTCTGGTTCACTGACACTAAATAAAAACAAAAGAGAGTTGGAGCAGCTTAATAAAGAATGGCATAGGGCCTGAGACTAGCCACTGAGAGAAAGGGATAGCTGGGCAGCATTGCATGACCAAAATGTCACTTATTAGGAAGGCTACCGGTGATATCTTTATTAACAGTTAACAATGACAACAGTGATACCAGACCTGTGCCACACTGCCCCAACAGCACGGAGTTTCTGGTTAGTTTTAACAATTGTTTAAGTACTTTTGCTCTATTCTTTTTAAATGTATTTTCAGGTGTGTGTGTGTGTGTGTGTGTGTGTGTGTGTGTGTGTGTGTGTGTGTGTGAAGCACGTGGAGGTCATAAGATGACTTGTGGAGCTGGTTGTCTCCTTCCACCATGTAGTTCCCAGGGATGGACTCAGGCTGTCAGGCTTGGTAGCATGTTTGAAGATCAGAAAACTTAAAACAAGAAGGAAATAAACATGCATAAAATCTGACAAATACAAACTCAGCTGACCAGATCTAGGGTTTTTGCTACACATTTTGTGTATCAACAGACATATGAATGGTGGGTGGATTGCAGGGTAGTGACCCCACATTGACTTCTGTTTCCTTGTATCCAAGTCCACGGGGGCTCTGCTTCCAAGTTGACTAGTTCAAGAATAACCATAAGACAGTGTTGAAAAATGCTTGCAGATTGGGGTTGGCCTTTCTTACTGCTCTTAGAACCTCAAAACTTCATATAAATGAGCCCAGGTTAGCCTATATGAGAAGAAAATATAGAACTCACTTATTAGTGATGCCCAGCCAAACACCGTCCTGGGATCCAGGGTAGCAGGTTATACAGAAGCAGGAGAGGGCCCAGCTAAAGTTGTTATCACTCCACCTGGACCCAACTTACCCAGGAGAACCCAGGCTAAGTGAGTAATGGTTGTTATTTTTAAGACATGAAGTTCAAAGGTAGTTTATATGTGACAAAATTAACTAATTCTCCACTCCCCAAAGAAAAGTTCGTTATCTTTGTTGTGAGAAGCAAGACAAGTATTGTCATCGCAAAAGAATGAAAATCTTTGTCAGTCATTATAGCTGCTTTGGGGAAGCCTTTAAAACTAATCTATGTGGGAGGCCTGCAAAAGACAGGAGTCAACCCATACAACATGGCAGATGGTATTAGCTTTATATTTATGTAGCTCATGTTTAATTGTCTACTGTCCATCTTCCTCCCTTGACTAGGTAGTTACTTAGATAATCACAATACTTTAACTGACTGATGTTGCCAAAACTATTCCCTCTCCTGGATTCACTAGGAAGAAAACCAAATCAAACAAAAAGAGCCACCAAAGCTCTGAGGCACTATTATAATTGTTTTACAGTTTCATTAGAGAGCATCCTGTCTGTTAAGCATGCTTCCGGAACTCTAATGATAATAGTGTTTGTTCCTACTGCTTAATTCCCCCTCAGGGTGTCTGCCTTTTACAGTTACAACTGCAATTGGAGAGTCGCTCATCCACATGTTCACACCAATTTATCCATTAATTTATTTGACCTGTTAATCCATTAGTTACTTGTCCAATAATCCATTAAACTGCTTAAAATAATATTTGCTGTCTCTAGTGTGGGATGCCTTTGGGTCAAAGATGACGAGTCCAAATTATTAATGATGAAGCTATTTTATTCATTTTGGGAACTTTGATAGTGCCATAAAGCAAGCTGTGAATGCCTGCTTAATTACATGACTGCAGAGGAGCTCATAAAGGCCAGTGATGGGGTAATAACTCATTCCAAGGCTTCACTATCATTCAACCACTTCATTCCCCATCCTGGCAAATATGCAGAAAGGCACATGGATGTAGAAACCAGGCCATACATGACAGTGCATTGACAAAGTGGAAAAGGACACCTGGACCCTTGAAGCTCTCTGTTTGGTTTAGAGATACAAGTTTTCAAAGCAGCCTCGTATAATTATCAACAGGAAGATAAAAACCTTCTCTAATAAGGAGGTTTTAAAAGAGGGAAGATTGAGGGGACATAGGGGGCTCTAGAGCTGCTTCCTTAAAGGACACACACCCCTCAGGACACAGAAACACCCTCAAGAGAGAGCTTGGCAGAAGCAAAGGAACATCAAATGGAAATTATGCTGAAAGTAGCCAACTGGAAAGCTATGTCTAACCACCTATAAGGTTTGTCTGTCATGGCCATTCAAGGGTCTGCAGCAGCAAGCTCTTCTAATTTTTATGATAATTTGGAATCCATAAGTCAATGTGAAATTGTTTAAGTACATATTTCTACTTCAAATCCAGTTTTAAACATCTATATAGAGCAAGTTGATACACATCAAAGTATATGATGTTTGAATGTGAGCATCTAGTGACTTCCATGGAAAAGAACCATGCAGGATGAGGAGTGTGGAAGAAGAAATATGCATGTGGAGTCTGGGGTATGGCTGTTTGCTTAGTCAAAATTTGCAAAATAGACAAATTAATGTATCTAATGTCCAACTGAGTAATGCTAAATGGTATAATTAATTCAGAGGATATTTTGATATTTATACTCATTATTAACTATGACTTTGCTTATTCTTTAATGTAGATGAGCCATGACTACAGACACCACTGATCTGTTTAACATCTGTACAATATCCTCATTGCTCTGCTTCTTGTTGGGGTCTTCAGAGAGAGAGATGACTATAAATGGAGGTCAATCACAGATGATGGGAGAAGTGACCCCTGACTTTCCTGTACTTAATCAAACCAAGGAGTATGTTAGCAAACATACACACTGAGGTGTGGAAATCATAAAATATTACCAGAGAAATGAGAGAGGTTGGTTAGCAATGCAAGTCACCTGCTGATACTGTGCAAGCAATTGTAAGAGACAAATCAAGACACAAATCCTCCAGGGCTAAACCAACTCCTACCTCTTCTCCCACATTTTAAAATCTTTTCTCTTAAGTAATTAGTTGGCCTCTCCCTTGACTCCCACTCTAGGCCTCTTCAATCTTCCTGCTAACTGAACTAACACAGTCTCTCCGATTCTGACTTCAAGAGTTCCAGTAATAGATACACATCCACTTGACTTTGGAATGTCTGGACGATTAAGAACTAATGGCTAAAGGTCAATGACAGAGAAGAATAAAGTGACAACAACCTAAGATAATAAAGGAAGGACTCAAAGAAACTGGGACCACGGTACTGTGTGTTCAAACTTTCTCAATAGACTTCTCAACTAGTTCGATCTGCAAGGCTAACCAGGCAGATGTGTCCTTCCATATTAAGCTGTTTTTTCTAAAAAGAAACTAAGACTTGCACACAGTGTGTAGGACTGCAATACAGCTCTTCTACCATGCTTCCAGTGACAAATCCCTTCACAGTCTTTAAGTTCACATTGTTATTTTCTGCAGATTCTAACGGAGGGAGGGTTGAGGCTCAGCTTAAAGAGACAAATCTAATCCAAGTATCAGGACAAGATACTTGTCACAGAAACAAATGGGCTAAGATGAAGTCTTCTGCATGTCAGGCACCTATAAATATAAACATGTTGCAACCTCCTAGTACATTGAATCCTTACAATAGTGTGAGACAGGTACCAAACTCTTCTCATATGACATGTGACAGACTGAGATGGACTAACTTGACGAAGGTAACTGAGTGACCTTGGAGTGGTGCTGGAACTAAGAGCCAGAGCCTGGCCCAGAGTTCATGACCTGCACAGTCATGAAAGATTGGCTCCTGGTTTCTTGATTTCAAATTTACTTTCTTAACTCTGTTCCTCCAAACTACAAGACAAAACCTACCCAATTTTCTTGTAAATTGAGGCAGGATAAGCCACTACCTTTTCTCAAAATGTCTTCTGTCCATATCTGCACCTTCAAGGATAGTGGCAGTCCATTGTTCAGCCTAGACATAGCCGTTCTACTCCAGAGTTTAAGTGTTAAGTATAGTTTTAGATTTTCATGGTTACCCAAAAGAATACAACAAGCACGACAAAAAGACATTCAGTAGAAAAAGAAGCATGGTCAAAACAAGCACATATAATGCCCTGACATCCTGTGTTCCTTTTTGGAAGCAAGTCTGGCAAATGTTTCCCCCAAACTTCAGTAGCCACAGTGGAACAGAAGCTCCACTGAGCTACCCCGAGTCCTGCCTCTGTAATCAAAATATCTGTCCTCACAGCATCATTTTCGCCAGCATTTGCAATCTGTCTTAGCCCACAAATGACATCAACACAAATACCACCTACACTGTATGAACTAAGGAGGAGCCCTAGCCTAGCATGTGTCTTCCATACTAGCAGGGTAGCTAGATAACCTGACACCAGTACACTTCATGGAGAGAAGGGAAAACAGAAATTTTAGAGCACTTCAGGGAAGGGACCTTTAGGAGAAGTTACTAAGACAATTCTCCACCAAACTTCAAATTCCACCTACATCAAACAGGCCAGTAAGTGGTCACCACCCGTCTTACAGACATGTAAGCACTGGTATATAGGAAGGGCAAGCACGAACAGCAGCATACTTGATGGCCATCTCATGCCCTCTGTCTCTGTTACATGATCACCATAAACAATACCTAGCCCCTTCCAACCTCAAGCCTTCTGAAGGCTAAAATGGTTAAAATACACAACAAGGAGTTCATGTTTAATGAAAGATGTTCTCTTTGGAAACTTGGCACGAAAAGAAGGTTCAGGAATAGTTCCTAGAGGCAAATTCTAACTAACAGCATTATGGTCCTAATGTTTCCTAGCACATGCACAGAAAACAGTGGATTTTTTTCCATGAGGGCTAGCAAGGTACAGATTCCTATGAAGCTATTTGATTTGTACATTTCTGCAAAATATCAATTACCCTAAGCATAGCCTTTAGCCAATCAAATAAGCATAGAATATGCTCACAATTCTTTCCATAGGTTTTTTTTTTACAAATCAAAGAGGAATTCTACTTTACAGAGAACAATGTAGGAGAAGACAAGGCTTTCTGCAGCTCAATAAAAACTCAGCTTGAGGGGACTTTGATGATGAAAACAAAATGGAAAACCCTCGCAGTCTAAGGTGCGAGAAAACCCTCTCTCCCCTTGTGTTCTGCTCAGCCTGCATTTGTCAGAGATGGAAGCCCTCTGCTGGCCAGGCTATGCCTGAGCACTGTGGTCCCCATACAGCTTCCTTTCCCAAAAGGGAAGGGAAATATATGCTCACCCCAAGATTACAACTGGGCTTGCCTTTGTAGTTTCTTTTAAACCTCAAATATTGACTGAATGCAACTGAGTTATTTCTAAAGACACAGAGGTTTGCTTGCTTCTGTTCTTAGGTGTATTATATATTACAACAATCCAGCTGAGACCCTCAACCCACTCCACACTGCATTTAGGAAATGGTTCTGTGCCTGTGATTGGCTACCTCCCTCCAGGTTTCTAGAATTCTCCATAGCTACAATGTTTTTCGGGATTTAGAGGGTTTAGTCCTAAAAGTTATTCTGCTTCCTCAATTTGGTTCATTAAGCAAATAATAGTCATAATGTAATGGAAAAATAATGTCATTCTTAGGGGAGGCTAAAGTAAGACCAAGCCAGCATGAGGAGGCAAACTAGATCAAGAAGCTCTGAGCGTGACTACCAGGAGGGAAGCCATTAAGCTTTAATGCTTCGGATACAGACAGCTGACCCCGAACAAAAATAGATGCTTTCCCTGAGTGTAGCCTGTATAAAAGTCTTGGAAATTAATTCATTGCACTGTATTAGTACTATTCTCTGTTTTGTGCTGTACTGCAGAACTTTTCCAAAGCTTAACAACATGAACTGCCATTGAGCCAAGGAGAGACCAGATCTAACCCCACACAAATAGCCACAGGGCCAAGAAGACCCACCCACACCACCCCACACTGCTCTATGGAGCAAGACACAGCTTGGCTTTAAAAATATGAACATCAAAAGCAAATGGGTTAAAAAAAGCAAGAACAACATCACAAACACATTGCAAGGTATCTACAAAAGAAGCCTGCCAGGTATTAGAGTGCATGCTTCATTAGCTGGCACAGAGCATTTATAGGAATTAAAGGAGTAAGGGGCAGGGAGAGTGAGACTCTGCAGCAAGGTTGAAAGGGCTTTGTTGGTAGTCATGAATGGCCTCTCTAGTCAGCTTACCTCTTTCTCAGGTATTGTGAGTTCGCCTTCTCTAAAATGAAGATAATGATAGAACTTGTTACATGAAACAGCATTGGGCAAGTTCCTTCTCTGGGACTCAATGTCTGCAGCATCCTTATAAAGCCCCTCAATGAGTCAAAGTATGATTCCACCAAAGTTCACTGGGGAACCAATTATCATCTTGGGCTTATTTATGGAGCAGAGATGAGGGGTTATATGAGTGGTCCCAAAGGAGTTTCACAGTGGTGTCTTCACCCACCGTGGATGATGGCTTCCCTATAGTTGCTTAGATTGACCCCTTCTGGTAACACCATTCAGTCAATAACTTGAGCACCTCCCAAGATTCCGAGGTGCCTTTAATCCCAGCACTCTGGAAGCAGAAGCAGGCAGGTCTCTGTGAGTTGGAGACCAGCCTGGTCTACCGAGCGAGTTCCAGGACAGGCTCCAAACAATACAGAAAAAACCCTGACTCGAAAAAAAAAAAGCTTACCAAGATTCCGAAGCAATTAGGACATATTGTACAGAAATGTCTGGAGTCTCAGGTGAGGGTCCAATGGCCCTCTCCTCACATACCCATTTTCTCCTCCGAAGTCAGCAGTCAATAACCGTTATCTAATTGGGAAAGTACCCATAAGTAGGAACTGATGATCTGATAAAAGGGGTGCTGGAGTTAGTGGAGCTCTGCAGCAAGGCTGAAAGGGTTTTCAAAGTAGCTGAATGGCCTCTCTCTCAGTTATAAGTTCTCTTTCTTTAACATGAGGATGGATGATAGAACCAGTTACAGAAAATGGTGTACATGCAAGTGATCTTGATGAAAATGGTGCTTATTTTGCTTGGACTATCACATTCTAAAACAAATAGCTCTGAGGTTGAAATGCCCCCGCCATACCCACAGGGCAATCCACAGCAGAGTATTCATCAAAGCACTTAATGCATAGCTGTTTAAGGTGTAGGCTCAACTCTGGGGGCCCACTACTGCTGACTTGAAGCAATGCTAGAGACTTTTCTGACCATCAAAACAGGAGACTAGTATCTAATATTCTTTACCTCTACCAACCAGGTCATCCCCTAAATAAGAAGTCAATGCTGCCAAGAAACCTACTCTAAGAGTATACTGTGAAAGACACTCTAAAAGAGACACAAACCCATAGTTACTTTCATCATGCACTAAAAAATCAAACTGCTTTCCTTGTAGTCCATGGTATATGATCAAAACTAGGTTCAAAGAAGATAGTCTCCATAAATCCAAATTAGGCAATTGTTTTGCTGGTAGCCACTTGGTTTGCTGAAGTCTGTCACTGACCACCCCACCCCACTTGTTCCCTGTCCTTCAGCAACAGTCCAGTTATTTTACTATTTGGAGATAGTTTGCTAATCTTCAGAAGCCCAGAGTTCACCCCACCCCCTCCTTCTGGGGGCAGCTCCACAGAATTCTGTTCTCTGCGTAAGCAGGAAGGTCTCAAATATCCCAGCTTTAGAAATAGTTAGCCACACTGTTAGTAGAGAACTACCTTATGTAAAGAAATAATTTCACCTTATGATTGTGTAGCTTGGTGTTCTTGTGGGACTGCCAACAGGGGAGTAGGTGTGCCTCTGACTCCTTTGCCTGCTCTTGGGACCCTTTTCCTCCTGATGGGTTGCCACATGCAGCTGTGATATGAGGGTTTGTGCCAAGTCTTATTGTATCTTATTAGTCCATGTTCGTTGGATATTCCTGGGAGACCTGCTCTTTTTGTATTTTTTTAAAGGGAAACAGAAGAGAATCTGATCTCAGAAAGAGGGAGGTGTGATGAGTGACTGTGAGGACTTGGAGGAGGGGAAACTGTGGTCCAGATGTAATTAATGTATGAGAGAAGAAAAAAATGTTAACAACAATAAATGGTTTAATTTTTCTAAATTTGCTCATATATACAGAAAGGAAAACTGTTGTGTGATTTATCAATTTCAGTATCAGCTAATGCCCAGGGAGCAAGCAGTCACTCAGAAGATGTCATTATCCAGGAGCAGTTGTGCATGGTTGCACTCCTATCACTCAAGAGGCTGAGGCAGAAGAATCATCATGCTTTCAAGGACTGTCTGGGCAACAAGCAAGACCTTGTCTCAAAAGAGATAGGGATAGCTTGCACTGAGAACACGAATCTGTATGTGCCTTCGTTTATTGCACCATATTTACACAATGTTTGCCTTTGGTCTGGGAAGATAGGAAACTAGAGCAACAGTATAATTCTGCCAGCAAGGGCCAGGTCCAAATAATGCTTAATCAATATTTACTGATTGAAATGAACAATGGAAACTTCTTGATATCAACCAAAAGTTACAATCAAACATTAAACTCTTATCATTGTAATACCCAAAGCTCACAATAGTGGTTTTCAAATATGCTTTCCCAAGCCTCCTTAAGTAGTCAGAAGATACTTTTCTGTGACAAAGAGAGACCTGAGAGTTAAATTATGTACCTTTCCTGCCCACTCTCAGGTGTGCTACTGGCTCTTATGTCACTTCTTCATTCATCTTTCCTGGTCCTTGTCCCCATATTGATCCCACCAGACCGCCATGTGTGCCAAGATACATGAACAATATCCAAAGTACTTTACCACAAGTTTCATTTGTAGAAGGAAAAATAGTTCAACTGATAGGAATTCTACACTACCATTGCCTCAATTTGTAAAAGTAAATATGTGTCATTTGACATATGAAAAACATTTTTAAACATAAAAGTCAGGGCAGCTGAAGAGGTAGCTCAGCAGTTAAGAACAGTTGCTGCCACTACAGATGACCTGGGTTCAATTCCTTGCATCTACATCACAGCTCATGTCTCCAGCTCTACAGGTCCAATGGTGCCTTGCCTCTATGGGCAAGAGGCAGGCATGTGGTCTACAGGCAAGCATGTGGACAAAACAATGGCAAAACAATAACAATAACAAAATCCCTACCCATAGTGAAAGTTGTTTTTTTAATTAAAAGCCTAGGAATGACTAACTTTCATCTGGAAGTTGTAGCTTTCTCTTACTTTACAGAACAAGTGGCTGAAACACAACTATCAGTCAGTACTTTATTTCACTTTTTAGTTTTAATCAGGTGCAATGGTTTGCATATTTCAATACAGAACAAGCAGTGTAATTCAATTTTCACTTTTCCACACTGCTTCTGATTAATACTTCGTCTGTTTGTCCGTTATTCCTGCCCAGTTCTATGCTGGAGAACAGAGGCTCCATGCAGCTGTCACTTTGACGCGCAGGGTGTTCAGCAAGGAGTGAAGCTTCTCACTGATTGGGTAGAGACCGTTCCAGGGACAATTTTATTTCCCAGGAAACATTTCACCATTGCTGAAGTCAGTGTGCTGCATCATTTACTTTAGAAGATTGATCAACTCAAATAAAGTCCTAGAATATATTTGGTCAAAACACACCTAAGTGTGTCTGAAGGAAAACCTTTTAAATCCAAAGGTA
Organism: Mesocricetus auratus; assembly: GCF_017639785.1. NCBI lineage: Eukaryota > Metazoa > Chordata > Mammalia > Rodentia > Cricetidae > Mesocricetus > Mesocricetus auratus. The sequence continues at coordinate 86,758,177 of NW_024429190.1, forward strand.
AAGATCTAAAACCCTCCACATGATCTGAGATATATTAAATCTTTAAAATGGGAAGCAACAATTCTAAGACTGTTTGAGTACAGAACCCAAGAGGGAGAGACTGGTGTCCTACAAATGAAGATTGCAGGACATCTTTCCAAGCTCCCTTTCTCTAGCTGTGGCTAACATCAAGTCTGTATGTGATGCTCAGGCTAAACTGAGAATTAACCACTGTTTGTGATGAGGCAGAATCCAAGTCTCAAATCCAATTATCAACCATCAGATCCCCTCAAAGTCTCCATACTTGGCTGAGCATCTTTTCAAATATAAAAATAAAGATAATAATGTCAACTTTACACAGCTTGTAGAGAGTAAGAGGAGCAGAAATAAAGAGGTTGCAACACAGTTACATTTCATCACTGCTTAATGCACATGTTCTTGACTTTCTTAGCTCCCTTGTCTTGATGAATATCGCACTCTTTGTTATCAATTTTTCCCAGGTCTCTTGTTTTTTGCTTTTTACTACATTTTAATATAAAATACTCCAGGAAAATACAAAACCTCAAATACAAATCCTTCTGTAGGAACACTCAGTAGCTGTGGGTGCTCAAGGCCACAGAGCTCTTTCCAGCTATCATAGAGAAATTCCTGAGTAGAAAATACTCAACTGAATGAACCTCAGGGGTCCATGTGCTCTGTTCAGTTGGGCCACACACTCAGGGTCTTTGCTCAACACAGACAGACACTCCCGATCTCCTGATATCCACTCCTTACTGAATAATGAAAGCTGGCACTGCCTGTGGTCAGTGTGAGAGCCACTCCAGGAAAACTTACCAATCAATGAAAAGAAGAAAAGAAAATCTGAAGAGATCAACATGCAAGGCTAAAACTCAGGATGGGGGGCATCTTAATGATGGGTTTTGTTGTTGCTTAATTACCTTTGAGCTCGTTTTGGCAGATGTCTGGAAACCACATGACTAATTATGGACAGAAGATGCAGTTTTCTGCTTGCTGTTGTTAGATGGCCTATCAGGAGGAGCTCCTAGTACAGCATTAATTATGAAGCTCATCAAATCCTCATGGCAGCTGATGAAACCTTCCAAGAAGCTGGGGAAGGCTCTGGTCTCCCTGAGACTCAGGGAGGCTTTGCAAGACTTCCTGACATTTCAATGGGAAACCGAGTTTAGCCACTCCCACAAAGCAAAAACCATGGGATACATATTTTCTTAGCCACAATCCCTATGCCAAATCTGGTCTGTGCTGGACATGAGAGGTAGAGGTCAAGGTCTCTGTTAAATTTGAATGAAGATAGATTTGCAGATTCATTATTTTGTAATTATTTGGTTCTTTGGTATATTATCTTGGATTGTTTCTATCTATGGTGTTTGTGTGTCATAAATATTTGGTGTTAGGAATAAGGGTCAATGTGACAGAGACATATATTAGTTTTATCCCATACACCAATTTTTTCCTAAATAGATAATCTCTGTCCACATTATAGGCAGACACATTTTGCTCACTTAGATCCTCCCATAGAGAGCTCACTAGAAATCAGGTGGTACCCAACTCATGATAGCCAGTTGACTGGCTACTGCTGTGGGATAGCACACAGGATTGCCAGAGTTAGCTGGGGCCCAGAACTGACTTCTGGTTCCTGTAGGAGAAAGGCAGCTCCCATTCTGGAAGCCTAGGATCTTCCATTCCCTCACACATACTTCTAGATAAACACTCTTACTGAGATACTATGGCTATGTCTCCCTTTCATGCTTTCAGACACAAATTGAATCAATGATTGCAAAGCTCTGTGAAGAAAAGAAGCAAATGGAAATAATTCAGCATATAAATGTGCATATTATTTTTCTGCAGAGCTCAGGGGGAACATAATTTGTGTCCATGGATAGGGAAACCTCACGCGCTTACCAATTAACCTGATCAGGAAATACTTTTCAAGTTTGATTTGATATTGCATTTGATGAAGGGATTAATACTATCCTTTAACTAAGTCAAATTTGACCATGTTTAGGAAGCTAGACTCACTATACATAACATCTCCATTGGCCAAACTGATGAATCAATAAATATTTTTAGATTCATATGAAACACCTGCAGCCTCCTGAAGAGTATAAACACAGCACACTTGGCTCTGCACTTCAGGCTCTTCTTCTAATTGGGAATACAGACAGACATGTGAATCTTTATATACCTGTACAACCTGAATGTGTTGAAAGAGAGATTGTCAACAACCTGGTAGACATGCAGTGTACCCAAAGACACTGGGTCATTTCATGGAAGAGGTGACGCTAAAGTTGAGGTTGTTGATTTTAGCTTAGGGATGAAGGTTACATCCAGCTGTGAGGAAAATCATAGATTATTGTGAGGGTTAATTTTTAACTATCAACTTGACACAACCCAGACCCTGGGAAGAGAATCTTAATTGAGGAATTGTCTAGATCAGGTTGACTGGCACATGTAATGATAGGTTCTTTGTCCCTGCTGGGTCCCACCACCATTGATTCCCCAAATAAACACACGAACACTATATAAATTATATATCTGTTGACCGGTGACTAGCATTTCTTATTGGCTAGCTCTGTCTTAATTATTAACCCATTTCTATTAATCCATATATTTCAGCTTGGTCATGGCTTACCAGGGAGTGCTGGACCTGCAACTCCTTTGCCTGCTACATGATGACTGTTCAGCGTCTCCACAGAGAAGAGAGCAATTTCCTGTTTGTCCATACTTATATCCTGATTCTGTCCAGGTATGTCACTTCCTGTCCATCTGTACAGACCTCCAGACCTCTATGGTTAGCTAGTGGCAAGTTTCTGCGAGATACATCACTTCCTATCTGGTCAATCAGTCAATCAGTGTTTTATATATTAACCAATAAGAGAAACAGAAGGACTTCCCCTATCAGGTTCAAATATCTTTGTGAGATAGTCCTGATTATAGTTGATGTGGGGATATTTAACCCATTATGAGTAATGTCATTCCCCATGTACAAAGCCAGAGCTGCATTAGAGAGGAGACAGCAAACAAGCATGCACTCCTGTATCAACTTATTTATTTTTCTCAGCTCTTAACCACATATATGACTAGCTACTTCAATCCTTTGACACTGGTCACTTCCCTGCTATGATATTCTGAAACTTGAAATAATAAACAAAATAAGCTCCTTTTTGTTGTTTTCTGTTAAGATATTTCACCACATCAACAGAAAAAGAAAACTAGGATAATTATAGAGGCAATAGCATCGGTACATGGAACAGAAGTCTAGGAGGTGGGAAAAATGATTAACAAAGCTAGCAAGTTAAGTTTACACAACTCAACTCCTCTGTATCCAACTTTACTTCCCTCTGCTCTAGTGTAGATGAATTATTCAGGCTAGTCTTTTAAACAGTACTATGCAAAGACAAGTCTTAACATAATGAACCAGTAGGAGGACACAGACTCTTTGCAAGTGTGTAAGAACACAAATTGAACTAGAGACAAATACTAGGTCAATGGTCTTGAATCTACATATAAAACTGTGGGAGCAGACATAGGCATAGCCATGACTCAGATCAATGAAAATGGCTAATAAGCCTTTCTCAAGTCAGGCTAAGGAAATTACAAAGTCTGCCCCTGGTAAGTAAGATAATGTTAACAGTGTGAACAGAAAGCACTACCTCAGCTTCCTACTTCTAGATATTTGTAGCTTGAAGCTGTTATCCTACAGAGACCTCTCACAAGTCCAGCTAGTCCCTCTCCTGACTAGCTAGCCCCTCTTATACTGTACACAATAGATACTCCAAGTTAACAGATTGCGTTACCCATGTCCCCCATCACAGCAAGCAGAGCTCACCTAGTTCTATCTTCTCTGTGTGTATATATGTCTTCAGTGTCTAACATTTCTTTTCCCTTTTTATTTTGTTTTATTTGTTTTGCTTTGCTTTTTGAGACAGGATTTCTCTGTGTAGCCCTGGCTGTCCTGGAACTTACTCTGTAGTCCAGGTTGGCCTTGGAACCCAGATATCTACCTGCCTCTGCCTTCAGAGTGCTGGGATTAAAGGACTAGGCCACTATCACTTGGTATCTATTATTTCTTAATTCCTCAGTTGATCCTGTCATGTTTCCAGGAACAACCCATGCAGGACACAGCATGAAATAAGGCCAAATAGTATGAAAGCCTAATTCTACCTGCAATATCACTTGGGATCTCCAAATAATCAAGACAGATTTCTTTCCAGGCTCAGAGACTCTGGATAAGTTTTTTTCTAATTATGCAATTAATCACAGCTTTACTGAGAATCACACCTTCCCCCTTCTGCCTCCTTCATTTGCTTCTTCAAAACCCTGGTGATATAGACTGAAAATTTTTTGTTTTCTGTTTCCTCACTTCCTCATAACACTGAGGCAAACTGGGGAATATATATTATCTGTCCACCTCCACAAGTCAAAACACTGTTGGGCTTCTTGTGAGCCAAGGTTTCCCATTAGTGCTCTCAATAAAAATGACTAAGGCAATGATTTATTAAAACTTGAGATATGATTTAAAAATGGGGTAAGAATGACATATTAAGTTTCTTTGGATTCTAAGAGCATCCAGTTCTCCCCTAGGATCATGGTCCCCTGAAAATGGCAAATAACCACTGCATATGCTGCTCTTGTAGGTTCAGAGAAAGCAGGGCTTCTTCAGAGGGTTCTGTGTCCATCCATCCCCACTGCTATTACTTGCTGCCCAGAAGGCTGGCTACTATTGTCACTGGGCCAAGGCTCTCTCTGACATTTTCCTCAATAGACAAACATAGCTACTATTCTCTAGGGACAGCCAGTCTCCAGGAACTGGCTACCATGGAGTAAAGATCCATCTCATTGTCTCAACCCTTCATCATTCAAACAAAGCTGTCTCGGGGACTGCTGATGTACTTGAGTTGGTAGAGCACTTGCCTGGCCTGGACAAAGCCCCGAGATTCCGTTCCCAGCACCATATCTGTTAGTGTGGATATGGTAGTGTTCTGGGGCAAAGCTGAGTAAGGGTAAAGAAAGACAAGAGGGGAAAAGCAATAGAGAGTAAGAAAAATAAGATGAAAAACCTGGGGTGCAACAAAGGAAACTACGAGTGACTAAATCATCTATTAAAGTAAGATGAAGAAACCTCAGTGGCCATCTGCCAGTTGCTGGCTTCCCACAGTACTATTGCATCCTTTGTGAAGCCTGGAAGGAACTGGATGGGTGGAACACGTCATAACTCTGATGAGAAGAAGTTTTTGGAAAAGCACGGAAGGCACACAGGGTGGGAGGAAAGTAGAGAGTTCTATTTTTGGTTTTGACAGCAGAATTGTTTTTGAAAAAAAAAATCTGTAATTTCCTAGGCACAAAGGCTTCTTCTGACATATGTGATCATTTATCTCCTATCTATTCAGCACCTATCTATCATCTAGCTAGCTATCACCCTGTTATTGCTATGGCAACGACCACCACTGCAGGTAGGTGTTTTGACATCCAGAACCAAGCTTCAGGTTCATGGGATCTGTCTCCTGAGGTGAGCAAATGCACAGAGAAAGCTCTTGGACTCTTTCTTAAATCACGAAGTTTCAGACTGGCCTTTCAGGAAGACTTGCCTTGCTGAAGTTTCAAAGCAATGCCAGCCAAGATGTTTCAATGCAGTACAGAAATTAACACAGGTGTAGAATTTTTTCTGGGCCTTTGCCTCTTGATTTTCTTTTCTTTTCCCCCTTCATCCCCCTTTGAATATGCATTTCTTCCTCCCACAGTGCCTACTGGCAAACTTCCAAGATTTTTATCAGATCTTCAAAGGAGTGAATTACTCGTCTTAGGTTATTAAAATGAAAGAGATGCATAATACCACTTCACATCCAAGCCTCATGAACCCCAGATCATAAGCCCATCTCTGCACAGGCATCTGGAGGCCCCAAACCCAGCTCAGTCATTCTACCTATTCCAGCTGCAAGGTGCCACACCCATACAGAGTCCCCTTGATTCTAATTGAATAGATCTTTAACCTTGCCACCACACAGAGTTTGATGCTATATATGTATGTTTCATAATTCATATTTACTATGAGCTACTGTTTTTCTTCAAACAGACTTCAATGCAAAAATATATTTTTGCAGTCTAGCTGTGCTACCTTTAACACAAGCCAGTGAGTTGCACAGGATATTGAGAGAAATGGAGGATTGCTTGGTGTTTTTATGACAGATGTCCCTGGGAAGAGGGGACAATGGGAAGGGCAAGGGAATGGCATTAATGATGAACACACAGAGATGCTGTGGGAAATGGGGCTTTCCAGAGTGCTTCTGACTGTGCCAGGAACAAGGCTGGGAGAGAAGCATCCAGCTGAGACAGCAGCTTGCACAAAACCCTGCAGGACTGGAAGGGGACAAAGGTCTAAGTGGTTATCACTTCGTGGTAGCAAGATGACAGTGGGGTTTAGGAAAGGAGAACCTTGAAAAGAGTTCTTGAGAAGGCCAAAGTCCTGCTTAAAATCTTCGGGGTATTCTAGTCCATGAGGTGGGGCAATCTACTCGCTTAATATGAAACGGAGTGTGTGCTAGAATACACCCTTAGTCATGTTTAGAAAACTGAGGAAGCAAGTGTTGCTTTCAGATCCGGGAACTATGGACACAGTTGAGTCAGTTGTTCAACTGGCTAAATGGTAGAAAACTTTGTGTGAAATCCTCTAAGAACAGATAACTGCAATGATCTACATCCAAGAAGGGTGAATTACTGTGTCTCCTGTAATACAGACTCCAGAAGCTGTTATCAAGGAAGCAAAGCTAAGTGCAGACCCTCCTTGCTTTGATTACCTGAACTCGCTGAACTTGTGTCCTAAGGAGAAGCAGAATTTATATCTTCTGTTCTTTTGGGAGTGTAGTTGGCACTGTCTTCCTGTTCACCAAATCCTGTCCCTTCTCTTACATTATTACAGAAAATTCCTCTGGAACCAGAGCAAGGCTAGGTATTCCATAAGAGTGTACCAGAGAGAGGCTAGTGCCATGTGCCTAGGATGGGACTGTGAGATTGCTAATCCCATGGGTTTTGGACAATTTATTACACAGAGCATTAATGTCATAATGCCTTGAAAGCATTTTAGAGCACTCATCTAATTCACACATACTCTTCCCTGTGGCCGTCAATATTAGAATACTTCCTTAGCTACCCACTGTCCCAGGGACACAGCCTGGCGCTAATATTGTACCCGGGATCTGAGTTCTAGCCATCTAGCCGTGGCTCCTTGCCCTCCTCTTCTCTGGCTACAAGCTCAACGCCCAGAGTCCCAAGCCTTTTATCCCCCATAGTTGCAGCTTTTTAAAACCTCCACTCAGCTCACCATCCTAGATGTGTAGCCTAATAGTTATTAGTAGCCTAATAGTTATTAGTAATTAGTAGCTGTGTATCCTGCCAAGCAAACACATCTTGACAGTTCAAATGCATTCCGTGGGCCAGAATCAACTAGCACATTTGAGCAACGCTATGTTCTGGATATATTAAAATGTAAAAAAAAAACTGTCCCGAAAAATCAAGTCTCATGTAAACAGGAGATTATTGTTACTTAGACTCCTGTAATGTGCCCCTCACACGGATCTCCAGGGCATTCGCAAACCCATTTTTATGTAATTATGTGAAGAACATATATTTTATATGAGATGGTGAAATTAAATATAAAACAGAGCATTTTGAAATGGCTATAATGCTTTAAATGAAGAAATGAAACTTTCAAGACATATGTGAGGGAGAAAATTTATAGACAGCCATTTTTAAGAGACTCTATTAATTTCAAAGAAAACATGACTGAGAATAAAATAAAAAACACACAGAAAATAAAAACAAAAACAGAGGTCTACCATAAAAATCAGTCGGTGTGATCTAAATGGTTAGGCTTTTCTGCTAACAATCGGAGCTTCACAAAGGCGGCTCTGCAAGATGCCTTTGTTACACTAGGCTCCCCTGCTCTCATCCCTTCCTTCATGGGCCCTGTCATCTTATGTACGATCCAAACATACAAAGGGGTCTCTGTCTACTGAAGCCTGTGTAGACTTCCCATGCCTGTGTTAATTTAGGTAGCATTATTCCTTTACCCAGGTGCTGGGTATTGGAGGAAAGATTAACTCATCTTTATCTTATGATTATCCAAACAGCATCCAGGTTATAAATGGACTTTGCAATTGAAGAGAGCTTTGTACCACATATTCAAGAGAAATGCCCTGGCATAGCAAAACTCCAAGACACTGCCAGGTAACTAAATCAATTCAGATTTAGTCCCGGGAGTCTAGAACTATACACTCTCACTTTCAGTTTTAATGAATATATTTGATTTGTTGTTTCCTAATTGCTACATGCATTCAACTATAAACATGAAATCATTTTATAAATTCCAAATGGTTATAAATGTACTCTCTACTAGGTCTTCAGTTTGCTGCAAGCCCTGCTTCAAATAGATGATACCATACAGAGATTCCCTAATTTGCATAACATATTCAAAGAAGAAGAGTAGTGTACATTGTCCTCATTTCACAGGAGGGTTTGCCAGTGGCCACATAAGCTATGATCATGAACCCTGAGTTCCCTTGACACGTCTCAAGAGTGTCATGTACAACACAGTTGCAGGAGAATCATGCAGCCTCCTCTCAGCAAGCTAACCTCCACTGCCAGAGATCGTGGGCAGTACCATCTCTACTCTGCTAGGATGAGCGAGAGATGAAGTGTTGCTCAACAGCACAAAGCTGCTCTTACCTTCTGAATTATTGACCTTTATGTTACTGTGGTCACATGGCAATGTGAAGGTATGCCTGAATACCTGAAAGAAGCCTTTTAATGGAGGAGGGAGAGGGCTTAGGCCATCGTGATGTGAGAGGCATGACAGATCAGTAAGTAGAGAAAGAGAGGCAGGCACTCGGTCAGTTGGCTTTTTTCTTTCCCTTTTTATTCCATCTCATGGAATTGTGCTGCCCATATTGCTTCTCACCAGGAAACACTCTCAGAGACACCCACTGATGTGATTTGGGTAACTCCAAATCGTACCCTGTTAACACTGAAGCTTAATTGTGATTCTAAGAGCAAGGAAGTGTATGGAGATTCCCCACGTGTGCAGACTGCTACAGTTCATGGAGATTCCCCATGTCTGCAGGCTGCTACAGAGCATGGAGTGTCCCCATGTATGCAGCTGCTATGGTCCATGGAGATACCCCATTTGTGCAGACGGATAAGGAGCATGGTGAATAGAGATTCCCCATGTGTGCAGACTGCTACAGAGCATGGAGTGTCTCCATGTGTGCAGACTGCCAGAGTGCATGGAGATTTCCCTTGTGTGTAGGCTGATCTGATAACCAGGGCCCAGGAATTTCTAATCCCTCATGGGATCCAACTGTGCTCCTTGACCTGGTCCTACAGAAGGGTTGTCACTAAACTTCTCTACTGCAAACAGGTAGGGGATGATTTGAAAGGTTTATGCATGGCTTATTAAGCAACACTGATTCACAGCAGGGGAATACTTTTCCTTCTTCAATTCTATTTTCAGAATCAATTAATACAAGAAACCAGAACAGAATGTCTAACCTGTGGTCTTCAGCTTCCCATGCCACAGGATAGCTATAACATGGCTCAACAACACATTTTAAACTTACTGAAAATAATGTATGATTTTTTTGTGACTTTAAAAACTCAACTCCATGGTTCTCTTGTATAGACTTTATATATGGCTGCCATTGTGTCACATGTGCCTAGGCACAGATCAAGGGATCTTATGGAATCAAGGCTCACAGGCAAGCATCATTTCAGCTCTTGTTGAGAAGAGCTGGAATTTCATCTAAGAGTCTTGGTTGCATTTGCAGCTCCCTGAATCCTTTTTCTTGGCTTCCAAGCACTACTGCAAGAGGGGTTATGAGGCCTTCCTGGGCTCATACCAGTAGATGAATGCAGACTGGAGATCATTAGACTTCAAGCACTTCTAAAAGGACCTTCCAATGTTTCCACTATTGGAGGAAAACTCTGCAGACCTGACAATCGCTTATGGCATGACCAGAAAAGATTCATGGGGTTTATGCGAATTCTGGCAATCCATCATTTAGTGGGAAAATGCCTGGATGTCCACAAGGGGCCAAGCCAGAGGTTTCTCATTGGGTAAGGGTACTTGCCTCCAAGCTCAATCCCTGGCACCCAAGTGGTAGAAGGAGAGAATTGAATCCTACAAGCTGCACATGTGTTGTGGCATGTGCATGCCAACAAATACACCCACACACACCCACACACACACACACACAGAGAGAGAGAGAGAGGTAAATAAAATGTAACAATTTTAAAATTTCTATTTAAATACTAAATAGATATTCCATTACTCAGTTACATGCAATTTATGAGCCATTAAAAAATAACAGGTGATGTTGTTGAGCAAACTGTTAAGACCTTGCAGTGTTTCAAACAACCACATATTCAGGTAGCACAAGACAGGATAGAAATACCTGAGCCAGAGTGCCAGGGGGCTCTGAAAGGGAAGTCTTGAGAGGACAGTGTCTCCACTGTCATCTGATGCTACTAAATATCTTGTCTCATTAGGAAGCAACTACATTAGTATAATCCTACCCAGATTAGACAGAGAATCTACCCCACATCACTTTGCTAAAGGTTTTCTGTACATGTGAGCCTCACTTGAAGCCTTAAACATGCACCCCTGGAGCATCCTAAATAAAGATGTGTATATGTCCTCAGGGTTGAGGACATTCTGACACATGGTCTGGGTTCCTGGCCTAACTTTGCTATTTAAACATGTTCTATTTCTCAGAATGAAGCAACACTCCTCACACATAAAATATCCAGGATTAAATTGGTTGAATTATCATTAAAATCCTGACAAACTCAGTCTCTTTTGCTGCAAAACATACATCTGCAGCATATGCTAATGCTATGGGATTAGTAGTCTCAGCAATGACGCCATTCTAAGGAAGGCACTACATAGTTCCTGCAGGAGTTTTCTGAGAATATGAATGGCTGATTGTAAATCATAGAGGCAAAACTACATGTTCTCATGGCAAGGGATGTGGGGGCTGCTAGACTTTGCATATTTTGCCCATATGTCTGAATCTCAGTCTGTGTGACCACAAATGTCTTGGAAACTTAATGTTTCTCTATATCTTATCTACGGAACTCAGCAGCCTCAGTGCCTCCGCCCCAATCCTTAGCTGCTTTTCTTTTGGAGATACAGACATATAATAGTTAATGTACATGTGTAGTGCCTCATTATAAGGAATTTAACATGTATCTTCAATGCACTCATATTTTTAATTAGGCCTACCCATTCTGAGAATTTGAGGTCACATTGTACCATTGTACATCTTTGGTCTGCTCTGTTTTAGTTCCATTTACCCATAAGCCTTGCCACTGTTAATGTATCATACTTCCAAGCTCCAGGTTTTCCCAAGAATGTGGACATATGCTCTAACAGAAACTGCTCATTCATCATAGACTCAAAATATTCTACAGAGAAAGAAAAGCACTCTTCAGGACCCATAGACTGCCCCCAGCTTCCCATTGTCTCTTAGTTTCTAAAATTATTAGGTATGGTTATGTAATTTCCATTGGGAAGTGGCTGAGCTGTCGTAAAATTAGCACTCAACTCTGGAAAAGACATTTTATTGTCCACCTACTATGCAGCCATTTGAATTTCAATGATGATTATTTAACACATGGGCACTTTCAAGATGGCTTGAAAGCTTAGTGCCCAAAAGTTCTAAAGAGTAACTGGCAAATAAACTTTTGAGTTATTATCAAGTTGAAAGAGGAATAACAGCAAGTACAAACCAGCCCACTGCTTGCCAGCCTGAAGCACCATGGACACCTCACTGCTTCAGACAGCAGAGATGCCTTAGGGAGCTGTAGGCTGTGTCAAGGAGAGTGAAAAATACATCTCCACTCAGGTTTGCTGTCTGGTGGCTGCAGGCCAGTGTATAAAGATGCTGCAGTGATCAAGTGTTCCAAGGGAATTCCCTTTACTTCTTGGCAGAACAGAATCACAAGAGTACAACTCTGGAAATGCTCCTTCAAAAAAAAACAAAACCATCTTTCTTTGACCCTGTGGGAGCTGGATAAACAAGACACCAAAGAAAAGTTTCTGTGTGAACTGAGGCCTCTAAGCTGGTGGATCACCTGAAAACTCACAGTCTCTCATGGTTCCCACTTTCTATTTGGAGAGGTAGTAATATGAGTATGAATTTACAGAGACACGTACACACGCTCCGCTGGCAACCTGACATAGATTCAGTTCAGTCTCTGCGGCTGTGGACACTCTCACCTTAACGTGCAGACATCATTCCCAAATGAAGGCACCAGGACTATATACAGGCATCGATATAAACCTGAGGCAAAAATAAATACAATTACCTTTGAAAGGGGGATTGTAAAGTTATGGCTATTTCCCAAATGTTGGTTGATCAAGTTTATTATTACACAGCAGGCTGAAATAAAATTGCAAATCTGTGTTTGATGTACATGATTCTAGAAAATGATCTTTGCAGAGCAAAGCAAGTATACTCATAAAACTACAAAAACAACTTCAAAGTCAATGAAGACGAAATGATAGAAGACCTGTTATATGATAGATCTTCCATTATCCTGGATTAAAAGAAAACTGTGAAAATGGTTATCCTATCAAAAGTAATTTACAGCTTCAATGCAATACCCACCAAAATTCCAGTGCTACTCTTCACATAGCTAGAAAAAACAGTCCTAAGATTCACAAAGAAGCACATGCTATGGATAGCCAAAGGAGTCCTAAGCAGAAACAATAATGCTGAAGGTATCACAATGTCTGACTTCAAATAATATTGCAGAAAAATAATGACAAATTCTGGTACCAGCACCAAAAACAACATGTAGACCAATGAAACATAACAGAGGTCACACAGCTGTGGCCATATAATTTTCAATAGAGGCATCACAAATACACTGGGAAAAGACAGTGAATTTGATAAGCAGTGCTGGCAAAACTGGAGAGCCACCTGCAGAAGATTGGATTGAGAGTTGTGTCTCTTAGCTCACACAACAATCAATTCAAATATCATAAACCAGTTTAAACCCCCAAACACTGGAACAACAATGGGAAACATTTCAAGGTGCAGGTTTAGGCTAGAACCTTCTGTGCTACCCCAGGAGCACAAGAAACTGCCCCAAATTGTCAAATGAGATTGCGTGACATGAAAAGTCTTCTGCAAAGCAAAGAACGTTCAGCAAACAGAACAGATAAAATGGGACATAATCTTTGCTAGCTTGACTTCAGATAGAGTGTTAATATCTAGAAGACACAAATAGCTTCAAACACCAACCACCAAAAAGCCCACATCTAATCAATAAATGGGCTGATAAACAGACAGTTCTCAAAAGAAGCTCAAATGACCAATACATATTTTAGGAAGTGTTCAACATCCACCACCACCATGAAAATGATAGTTAAAAAGTACTTACCATTTTTGTAATCATTAAGAAAATAAATGATAACAAAAGCTTATGAGGATGAAAATAAAGAGGACTTCCTAATTCCTGCTGGTTGGAACGGAAACTTGTACAGTCAGATGGACATCAGTAGGACTCATCTCCCCTGCTCTTAGGCATATACTCAAAGGACTTTGTGTTCTTCTGAAGAGGTACTTGAACACCCATGGTTATTGCTGCACTACTCACAATAGCAAGGGATTGCAACCAGTCTAGATGTCCATCAACATATGAACATTATTGGTTTGTGGATATGTACAATGGAACTTTGTGTAGCTATGAGAAAAATGAAATTACAAAATTCAGAGGAAATGGATGCAGTGGGAAATTAGTAAGCATAAGTCAATCCAAATTTTTAATGTTTGCGTATATGTATACATGTCTATGAGAATACAGGTTCAGACTTTGAAAATAAGGGAAGGGGAGGAAGGGAAAGAGTAGTTGAGGAAATGGAGGAGAGTTAATTTAACACACATGACATATGATGGAGGTCAATGGGTATAAAGGAGAAGGGAAGAGGAGCATCAACAAAAACAAATTGCTTGCAAATGTCACAATGAAACCTAATACTTTGCATGCTAATTTAAGTTAATTTTTATAAATAAATCACATAAATCAATGGAATAGTAAACATTTGTTAATTGAAACTATCACACACACCACTCCCCATGTGACTATAACCCGGCTGGAATGCCATTCTTTCTATGGCATAGTTACTTCATCACTGCCCTATAGAAATTGATTGCTGTCATTTGTGATCTTGATTTTGATCCCATGGAACTCAATGTCACCAAGCTTTTCTTGCCATAGGTACACTATGTTTCCACAGTCAGTTTACCTCTTCCTCTCTCTAGATAATGTTCTATAGTTAAAGCAAATTTTCTGGGCACTCATGACTTAGTAAACAGCATCACAGCAGGAACACCAGATGAAGTAGCACTTGACCTCATATCCACTCACGTTATGACTGCAGGGAAACAAGTACAGGATACTTGACTGGCAACATTCAGTTGACTATCAAGGACATAGTAATGCCAGACTGCACCATACTCCTCTGTAGTCACCATGTCCTATGTAGCTGGATGACAGGCACAGATGGTCATTCCTACTTTCAAACTCCAGCCCTATCTATCAATTCTACTTGTGTGATATTGGCAAGCTGTCTAGCCTCCTCAGCCTTAGTACACACTTCTCAATGAAAACAGCATCTATCTAAGAACATACCAGCATGGATTAAACAAAACAATGGTATTCAATATTGAATGAGCAATTTGGTTCCAGCCAATTTTGGTGCTTTTGACTACTATCCATATGGTTTGGAGGAAAACTGAAGCAGAAGGATCATCATGAACTCAGGGCCAGCCTGAGCTACATACTAAGTTTTAGGGCAGACTGGGCCAGAGAGTGAGACCTTGCCTCAAAAAAACAACAAAAAATGTATTTAATACTTCAAGTCTTCTAGAAACATTAGATATTCCTGTGATTGTAGCAAACAATTGCCTACAGTGTGTTAGGCACAGGTCTGTGTGGGAACTCAGAAGACCAGAATACACATGGAGATTCTGATGTTTAGCAAATATAGAAGACAGGGCATTCTGATCAACTTCCATGTTAACTGTTGTGATCCAAGATGTTCCCACTTCCAGACAAAGGCTATGAGCTGACTTCTATCACAGTGGTCCTCAACCTTTCTCATATCATACTATGACCATTTAATATACTCTCTCATGTTGTGGTGACCCCAACCACAAAATTATTTGGTTGCTGCTTCATAACTATAATATTGTCATTGTTATGAATTGTAATGTAAATATTTTTGAAGATAGAGATTTTCAAAAGGATTCATGACCCACAGATTAGGAACTGTTGTATCACCTTAAGATTTAGGATCCTAAACCTCTCCTTGACTGCAATCAGTATATTACAAGGGAACAATTCCCAAGTTGTTGTAAACATCCAGAAAGGACCAACTATTTGTGATGCTATCATTCACTTTCACTGAATTCCAGATATTCTTTTCCCCTGTTGTTTTAAAAAAGAAACTTCAGATATGTTCAGTGTTGCAATGGAATGTTCTTCTCCAAATCTCTTGATTCTAGAATATAATAACCATGACAACTAAAGCCAACGAATTATAACTTTTCAAAGGCACCAAATGCTGCTAACTCTGACCTTTGCTGTCATGTCATTCCACTCTGCTTATTCAGAGAATGGATCCATCTGTAGGTGTGAAATGCAATTCTCACAAGAATGGCACCTTAAAATATTCTGACACAATGTTCCATCAGCAGTCCTTATAGTTAGACAAATAAAGACAATGGCGGGCCATGCAAGCCTGTTAACATCTGCTCAAAATCTACACCCACATTTCCATGCCTCTGCTCACTCTCGCTGCAGCTAGAATTCATTTAGATAATTCCTTGAGCTTGGAATGCTTAGCATGTCACATTTCCACCAAGTCTCATTTATATAATTAGTGCTAACATATGGCCCAGAATCAACATCAGAGGATTGGAATCACTTTTACCCTGCCGTTAGACCTAAAGGGGTATGGATTCAATATGGAGGAAAGAGAATTAGGCATGTGAGTTCCATTTACGATAACAAGAACCTTGCAATGGAAATTTACCCCCAAAAGGCTTGGCTGCTAATCACATAGCAAGCAGAAAGAATTACATTCTTAATAACCCTTACCAAGTGCAATAAAAGGAAATACAAGTTTGTTTTATGTGGTGCTTGGGGTTGCTGCTTCTCCCACTAAACTCAGAAGAATTTTAGAAAACTTATGCTACCAACTAAGATCACCCCAATAAAATTCTCTCTCATATGGTCCAGGTTAGGGATTTAAGTCAAGAGATGCCTCAGCATCATTCACTAAGATGCTCAGTTCACACTATTAAATCAATGTGGCACTTGGTTGTACCACACAGCTTTCCCAGTCATCTTTCATGGATTCTCTACTCCAAATTTGGCCTTCCCCCAAAAAATCCCATAACCACAATCGTTTCTTGTTTACATTTAAAAAATAAATACACTACTAAAATTTTGAGGTAGTAAGATGGTAAAGGAAAGTAAATGGCTAAAAAACGGTGCCGAGTCTATTGACAATCCAATATAGAATACATAATAATGAAGAATTTCTGAGGCTAGCGATGCCACTCAGTGGGGGAGCACACACCTTTTGCAAAGTCTGGGTGTAACCTCCACTTAAACAACTTCCCCCCAAAGGAAAAAAAAGCCTCCCATCCCCATGGTACTGAATTTTTTTGTTGGTCAATCAGTCAATGAATCAAATTCTCCTAAAGCTTACCGAAAACCTCAAGCTTGTAGGCAACATGAGGCACATTTAACCAATATGATACCACTCGATCCTCATAAAAGCCTCAAATTGAAATTATCTTGATTTCACAGATGAACAAGTTGATATCATATGATATGAGTGCGGTTACTTGGGCAGTAACGGCAGAGAACTCTGAAACCCATGCTTTTTAGTCAAGTGCTTAATTCTCTGCCTGTGTTAGGCTTCTCTGTTTCTCAGCCTTAGCATTTAGCCACCCACCAAATCTCAACAACTATAAACACTAGAATTATCAGTATCTGTGTTTATTACAACTTACTTCACTAGACTAGGACTTCAGTATCTCGCATATGGATTAGAATAAATAAAATCTAAAGTCTTTTTCATATTGAAGATCCTTCTATGACTATTAATTTTATGGGTGGTATCTTCTAAGCTCAACAAATCTCATGGATATAGTCTTTTGATGCACTGTTCCCTTCCCCCATTCCTAAGACAGGGCAGCAGAGAGTAGGGCCTGGGATGAGACAGTACCCATACAAAACAGGGGAGGACTGCAGGTAGTCCCAGTTACTGCAGAAGAGCTGTGTGACTTTAAACAAGAACTGAACTCTTGGAAACATGAATGAAAACACTCAAATGCCCATGGAACCCACTCTTTCCCTTTGGGAAGTTCAAAATTGAAAGTAGCCGGCCTTGGATCCTGAGTACTCACACACTGATGAGATATATGTAGATGTGCACATGGAGAAGCTGGAATTTCCCTGGAAGCTTTTAGTTTCCTAATCTTGTCAACTGCTCAAGCTTATGCAGATCATGATCATATCTACAGCTTTAAAGGAGAACTCTAGATACAAGATTTTCAAATGCTGGTCTATACATGAGTGCTTTAGAGCCCATGGGAAAATGAGAGAAAAGCAGAAATCAAGGAAATTTCACAAAGCTGTATCCCCTGTCTTCCTTATCTGGAGGTTCAGGGGTAAAACTAATTGCAGACAGAAAATGCTCAAAGAAAAATGTATTTCTATGTAAACCAGAAAAGTCTACAGACTTCCCATGAAGTTAGTCCTTCACAATATCATACAACTGTGTACGTAGCATATGCATTATATCAAATGTTATAAACCATCTAGAGGGCCGGTGTGAAAGCTCATCAGGCAATGAGCTGTGGGAAGACAGAGTGTAGAGGGATCTGAGTTGTGGCTTAGATGAGCAAATTAAACTTGTATAGAATCTTTTTATTCCTCTCTATGAGGAACTCTATTTTAGATAAAAGATATGGCTACCCAACCCATGTTGAAGAGTCTTTCTACATCAGGAGTTTTTGAGCCGATGAAGAAATTCTCATCCACTAGGTTCTCAAATTAGTTCTGTGGCTGGACAGAAATGACAGTTTGGTATGGGACTGTCAAGTGAATCTCCTTTAGTACTGTGAAATAATGAGCTAGCCCACTGACCGAAGGCACAGAGCATGGCTCCCTCTGAAGGGACCCATGCAGCTCACTGAAAGGACAAGTTACCTGTCCTCCAATGTACACAAGAGGAGCTAGCTCAGTGATGCTCCAATTCATGTTATGAATAAGTTTTAATAACACTAAAACGTGTCTAAATAGCTTAGAACTTTGTTTTTATGGAAATCATAAAATATGTCTAAAATGAGTGGCATTTATTTATAAGAAAAGTTATTACACAAAGTGTTATTTATGTACGTAAACCACGTTGTGAGCTTATCCTTCACTGTAAGTATGGTATGACTTAATGTAAGAATATGTCTTCCCATATACTTTCATAAAGGAACTTTTATGTGGAATTTCTGAGATGTGTTGATGAATAGCTTTGGTATTAGGATGCTGGCCAGAGGAATACAACTCTTAGTACTACAAAGAACATGTTCAGTGTCCATGAGGCCACAACAATTCATCTGAAACCAAATGTGAGGCATATGACTTGGAAAAAAAAGAAAACAATGATAATGTGTGGGAACACCAGACCTTGAGCAGAAACCCACTTCCCCTTTGGCCTGGGAGCAGGCAGCTATGTGATGTTTACTGAAAACAATTCAGTGCTAAAGCTCTTGATAGGGCTCAGATAAGGGCTTGCTCACTGAAATACCATGCCTTTGACACCCCCTAAGGCTAGATGTCTCTTCCTGTTTCCCTGCTGTGTCCCCCCCCCCATTCTGGGGCTGGAGATTAAATGACCAGCCAGGAGGGTGAGAAGTCTGGAAAGAATTGTATGTAGATGGATGGCAGAAGTCCTTAAAAAGGGAAGTTCCTTCTTGGAGAGACTTCTCCTGAGAGCTCTCTCCTAAGCGGACTGGGGTCTCCTCCTAAGCTGACTTGGGAAGCATAAAGTTTTCTTAAAGCAACCGACCGGTCTCTGTGTCAACTATCCCGACCACCTCGCTACATTCTCGGATGCAGGCCGCACAGCAGGTGCGACAATAATGGGCAAAAGTCAACTCTAAGAAAATAATTATTTTTGTTTAGGGGATCTATACATACTCATCTTTTCTGACACTCTTTTGTATATGAAAGAAATGAATGGTTTATACTGTAAAAGCGAACAAGTACTTAGTACCGAAGGGTCATTGAATGCAGCTTACATGCCACTGTTGTAAAAATATGCCCATGTTTTGGCATTTGGGCAACGGATTAAGAGTTGTCACCTAATACAGGAATTCCATTTCTAGGCATGAAGAAGAGCTTCCAATAGGGGCTCAGACAGATATGATGAAAGCCAGAAACCATCTGCATACAGCCATTTTGCTGGTTTGAAATTACTGAAAGCAAGCATTATAAATGGGAATAGCCACCCGAGACTGTTTTTATTTTTAGGTGGCAGGATAGGAAAATATCTGCAGGATGGAAGTCCAACATCTATGCTTAGAGTATGGATAACTCAATGTTCTGAATGAAAGTACACGGTGCTTTAACAAACATCACTCTCAGAGAAAACCCTAGGACAACTGTGGACATCACTTGAAGAAGGAAATTTCTATTCTGGGGTAGGCATGTAAACCCAGAACTAGGGATGCTTAGCCTAAGGCAAAGGGTTGCTATGAGTTCAGGGTAGATAGAGACACACAGTGAGTTCCAGGCTCACCTGGACTACAGAAGAAAACTTGAGAAAGAAAGGAGGCCTTGAGAACAGAGAGAAAGGGGAGGGTGGGAGAAGGCAGGGGAAGGAAAGAGTGGAGACGGGGAGATGGAAAGAGAGACAGAGACAGAAACAGAGTTACAGAGATAAAGAGAGCTAGGTAAAAGGAGAGGGTAAAAGGGGGGAAGAAGAGAGGAGAGGAGAAGAGAAGAGAAGAGAAGAGAAGAGAAGAGAAGAGAAGAGAAGAGAAGAGAAGAGAAAGACATGTGGTATTAGGGTTGACCTCCAAAAGAGCTAGCTTCCTGTGGTTGAACATCTGAAAGTCCACCATGCCACTTTCCCCACATTCACCTCAATGTTGACCTGGCCAAGATTAATTCTGACTCTTAACTTATTCTCTTCAACCATCAACATGCAAGCAATCACTATAACATAAGGAGAGGGAAGCATATGCTGATCTGCACAGAATCCAGGTAGCAATGTGCTCCATCTCAGCACCAGAAAAGGCAGCCACCCTATCGCCATGTCAGCATGGGTTTACTGCAGAAGACACTGATATTATGTGACCAGTGTTTGGAGTTGTCTAAAGAATCAGCTATCCGGGTCTGAGATCAAGAGTTCTAAATGTTTTAACTGTGTGGCTACTGACACTGAACCAAATAAATCATCTGGGAGTCCAGCTCCCTCCTTCCATGAGTGTGCCCTCCTGTACACAGATAACTAAGTATAAGGCTCACTTGACTGAACACATGTTTAGAGGCAGTTCTAGACAGGTGTAAGGCCCTTTAGGATAAGTTGATCCACAAACAAATGACAAAGCTCCTCTCCCTTCCCCTACACCCAGTCACCTCTTCTCTTCTTGCCCTAGGTCCTAGAACTGACCTTGAGGTCCTGTCATCTGATACACAATGGGGCTAGGAGGGAAGACTCTGTGGGGAATGAGTGTGGATGAAGAGGTTGAAAGAGGCCAGCTTCAGATCAGCCTTGGAGTTAGGGGAGCCCCTGGCACTAGATAAGAGAGTGGTGGTTTCCATCCCCTCTCAGCACTCATGGTGTTGCAAGGCCTCAGATGCACTGTGACTCCTCAGAGTGCTCCCTTTTGCAGGGTAAGAGAAGAAAGACAGGAAGACAGGACTTTCATTTTTGTTTCCTTGTAGTAAATCTGTTTAACCACTAGTTAAAACCCAGGGCATGCCTCAAATGAGACAGCCATTTTTTGATATTGTATCTTTAAATTGTAAAAAAAAAATGAATTTTATGTCTTTTTACAGACAATGGCCAAGAGAGATTCATTTTTATTTCTTATAATAGCTCCGACAGTCGTATAAGACTATCGCAGAGACTTACTCAGCCTCCGTGTAGACAGTTAACCCAGGACTGGCCTCTTTCTTTGGAATTTTGGCACAGCCCACCCTACACACTCCACAGCATTTAATTAACTGGAGGCCGTTCTCAAGAACACTTAATTATAGGTCAGTATTCTGACTATATAAATCATGGAAAAGGAAAGGAAATGACACAAAAGCTCTAGACTAATATAATTTATAGCTCTCTGAACTAACACAGGGAAAGAATGGTACTGCTCTATAATTAAAGATTAGGTTAGTGCCAAAAATCATAATTTTCTGCTTGGCTTTAAAAGAAAATGTCACGTTAATGACAGTTAACTTTTGATTACCCAGAGATGATTATATATAGTTTGTGGATTATCTCTGCCCTCGCTTTCTTCCCCTTTCTCTCATGTTGCTTTATTGCTAATTAATCCCTCTATGAGAATTCTGATTAAGGAAAGGAAGAGAAGTAGATTAAATTAGTCGTAGCTGCCTTGGATAAAGTCTTGGTTCAGCTAATGTTCAATATGTCTCTCTGGATCCCAGTGCTCTTTTCTGACTTTGTAAGTAAGGGGACATGGAGTAGAACACCCAGGGACAGTATGACACTGGGGTTCTATTAGAGATGTCAGATACTCTGATTTCAGGATGAGCCATGGTTGCCACTATTAGAGCTCAGGAAACTCTTTTGCAACCATTATTAGTAACCAAAACAAAGTGCATTTCCTGAGCAATCCTGTGCTCTGTCACCATCACACATCTGGAAATCACAAGTATCTATGAAGGCTCTGGGACTGTGCCACACTTCCAAAAAACACAGATGATGAGCAGGAGGACATAACTCATAATATTTTTTTGGTTTTATGAGACAGGGTTTCTCTGTATTGTTTTGGAGGCTGTCGGTCCATCCCGGCCTTGAACTCACAGAGATCTGCCTGCCTCTGCCTCCCGAGTCCTGGAATTAAAGGCATGTGCCACCACCACCCGGCATAACTCATAATATTAAAGCAGCCTGTGGAGTGCAAGGTGACTGCCTCAGACAACTAGAAAGGACCCTCCCTAGGTCATCAGCAACTACCATGCCCTAGCCATCCAAGTCCAGATGAACTCTGGAGCCCCTCACCTTGGTTTTCAATCTACAGACTCTTTTAACATACAAAAAAATTCACCTACTGTATGCCAATTCATTAGTAGTTTCAAAAAAGTAAGAAAATAGAAAAAAATGAACACTAAGAAAGAAATGCAATAAAGAGGAGCCAACAGCCTGCTTGGTCACTGCCACCCAGATAAACTGGCTGTGTCAGTGATCATGTGGGCAAGTGAAAACACATCCTTCATATTGCCCTTCCTATGTGGAACATTCTACCATGGCCCATAGAAAGATGTCCCCTCTGACACACGGTGTAGTCTAGATATCGGGCTTTGGAAAGGCAGCAGAATATCTCACTTTTCATAGTGAAATGAGGATGTGGATAATTTGGAACACCAACAAGTTTTTTTTAATTAAAATCCCTGTGTCTGAGAAGTTCTAGCAGCTCTCTGTGTGAGCAAGGGTGGGTGTGACAAGAAACAAGCCTGAGAGTAAACGTAACAGCCTCAGGCGTAGCTTAGTAGGCCTGTCTGTTTTTACAGCTATTTCAGCTTGCTTTCTTGGCACACATGTATTGCTTCTGGGTAATGGAAAGAGACTAGGTATTATTTTCCAGTTTAATTCCTGGCTTTCAGGGATCCACACCACATAAAATGATGCAAAGCCTTTGTTCTAAAACTAAGAATAACAAAGCCATTCAGTGTCTGCTTGAAACTCACATCAGGGTTGAACAAGTGCCTACAACCAATCACTGAGCTTCAGGAAGGAAATGATGATGCTGCGGTAGTCACCAGCACCCTTCATACCTCCCCACCCCAGAAAATGTAATTTGATGAAGTTCTGTGAAGAAGGAAGGTTATCTGATATCACAATACCTCGTGACCTGTTCTGTTTAACATTTCTTGTTGTCTTTAGGGTGCTTTTTGGAATTGCAAAGTATTTCTGCCACATACTACTATAATTTAGTACTCCAAAATATTATTAACTTTGCAATATACCAATTGGTTCTTTGATACTTGATAAATCTTGGTTGTCACTCCTAAGCTCTAAATACATTTTTTGCATTATGACAGCTCTCTATGAAGATTTTTCCTCCAATGAAGCAAATTCTTGAAACAAAACAAAAACAAAGACAAAGCAGCAAACCAAAGGACCACCTTGGAAATGAAATAGCATTTGGTCAACATACTAGAGGAATATGCCCAGGCATGTTCTTCTCTGGCATTCAAATTAAGGTAATTATTTATGGCAGGAAAAATTACTCATATTTTGTTTATGTAAGCAAATTTCTAAATAACCCCCTGAAGCAGAATACAGTAACAGCAGCAGCAGCAGCATCAAATAAGGAGTTTCCATTCACAAAACCACAAAGGAACAGAAGTTTCTAACAGGCAAGACAACATTGGGCTTATTAAACTGCAGTGTTCAGACCCAAGAAAACCCAACTAAAGCAAAATGAGGAAGTGGGTAGTAGGCCATCCGGCTCCCAGGGGATGGGGAGGGAAGAGATGCACAACTTAACTCTGGAAAGTCATTCCAACAACTCATTAAAGAGAAACGCTCTTACCAGGAGGGCTATCCTGCACATCTCCGGACAGCGCTGCTGTCCTTTGCAGCAGCTCCTTTGCAACTGGCAAAAGCAGTAGAGACAGCAGAGGCACAGGCCTTTGCCCTGCTCAGCTTATAAGGACCAAAGCCACAACAAAACACTGGACACACAAGTCACCACGAACACAAAAACCTCCACAATACCTTCTGGCAAACAACAACTGGAAAAGCCCCGTTATTTATCATCCTGTGCCTCAAAGGGCGCTTCATAGCGAAGCGGTGGGAAGTCTGCTGAACAAAGCAAAATGTGTTCCTGAAGGCCCCCAGGATGTGAGGAGCCTTCTCTGTCCTCTCATGCGCGGCTCACATCGTGGGGATTCACACCGAAGCACAGAAACTGCATGTGTTTCCATCAATTAGCATCACCAGTCTAAAACTATAAGGCCTGATGATGTTTTATTTCATTATGGTATAACAGATAAAAGAAAGATTATGAAAACAGTGATCGTTTAACAAATACTGATTCCCCGGTATTTTTAAAGTACACTGGTTTAAAATTACTAACGTGGTCATTTAATAAATGAGGTCTCACCAGGTGTGGTGGTACATGCCTTTAATACCAGAACTTTGGGGGCATAGCAGACAGTTCCCAGAGTTTGAGTTAGCCCAGTCTACCTACCAAGCAGGGTTACACAGTGAAATCATGTCTCATAAAAAAAAGCAGTAAATCAAGTGTCTGGCCTTCAGAGGGCTTATCTCTCTGAGAGGTGTAGTCACCTCTGCTCTGGAAGAGTTCCCTGTAGGTCCAGACACTCCAATGCAGCCTGCATCTGAGCTCAGGCATAGACCACGAGGTGGCTTGAACAGGACAATTGTGCTCAAAACCAAGACTGTGACAGGGTTGCCACCGAAAAAACACCCAGCAGACCCACATTTGAGAACTGTCTTTCTGGAAGTGAGTGTTGGGCAAGAACTTCCTTCGAGGAAGTGGGGGTTGGGTGGGAACTGCCTTCCTGGATGAGGGGGCTGGATAACAGTGTTCAGAAACTACTTTCAGGAAAAATGTAGATGGGCTTAAATAATGACATAAGAGACACAAAATGTTTCTCTTCAGAGATTCATTTTTTCAAACATTATTTTCATGAAAACCTTTAAAGATATTTTATAGTGAAAGGCTGTCATTATCTGTCTGTTTCTCCAAATCCAAAGCCAATAATTCTTGTTTGGAGATTGAAAAGATGCTGTTATTTGAAAGCACGCTTGGTGGGATTTGCATATTTTCCATTGTTATCTTAACAAAAAAAGACTCACACAGAATAATACTCTTCTTTTCCTTTGTAGAAAAATTATTTCCTTTTATTCTTAACATTACAAGTATCCATTGAAATGTTCCAAATTCAAAATCTAGTTTATTTAAGTTCCCTGCACCAATATTATATGGGCTTCTTCTCATCCACAGTCATTGTTTTTTCTGAGTGAGAAGATAAAAATGAGGGCTACATTTTCATCCCTACAAATTCTGTGAGACAATGGTGGTTTCCTCAAAGTAGTGACTGTGAGCTAAGACCAGCAGCTGCTTTCTGCCCAACTGCTAAATAACATTTCACAGCAATACAATAAAACCTCTCTGTCACAGACAACCCTTTGAAAAAAGTGTTGAACACATTGCTACCTGTCCTCATCTTAAAAATAAAAAAAAATCTAATGCAATAACTTCAAACTCTAATTTATAATAAATATATACAAGACTTGTGGAGCCTATTAAATTTACAACAAAAACATTAGCTATGTAACATTTGTATGCATGTAAAATATATGAGTGCGTGTATACTTAAAATATACTAGAAATATGTATTTAATGAGCTCTTTGGAGTTAGCATTGAGTATCAAATGTAATGGGTGAAGAGACATGGGTCCATGCTGCCACCCCTTTTGCAATTTGGAAAGTTCCCTTCCCACTCAGGGACCTCGACTCAGCTAAAGCTGGATCCTTGGCTTTGCTGCAGAGGAGAAATCCAAGGCAAGTCATACTGAAGCAGAGTTGGCGTTTATTAAAACACATTTAAGATACATTTTTTAGGCACCAGAATGAATAGAGAGGTACCCAAGGAAGAGATGAGACATACACAGTTGTGGGCATGGATTTCTAACAAGAAAGTCACACTTCACCAAATTGACAAGGACTGCTTTATACAATTTGGATGGGTTTTAAAAGATTGTTGAGACATATCAATGATGGGGCAGGAGAGACATCTTAGCTGTTACTGCTGGTTTGCAGCTCTTGCAGAGGACCTGGGTTCAGTTGCCAGTACCCACGTGACAGCTCACAACCATTTTAACCCCAGTTCCATGTGCTCTACCTCTCTCCTGTGGTGTTGGAAGGTACTGCATGCACATGGTATACATGCAGTCAAAACACTTTTACACATAAGATAAGGATAAGAAATAATCAGTCTTTAAAGAAACACAATGACAGTATCACAGTGGTTTCTGGGATGTGCCATACTGAATATTTCTGAGATGATAAAATTCCAGATGATAGAAAATCAGGGTGGTCTGACACTTCAATGAAGAGAGTTAATAATTTGGGGGTAGAGAGATGGCTCAGTGTTTAATAGCACTGGCTGCTTTTCCAAAAGATCTGGCTTAGATTCATAGTACCTATACTGCAGGTCACAATCATTGGAAACTCTGGTCCAAGGCGATCTAACATTCTTTTCTGGCTTCCACAATACATAGACATGGAAGCAGGCAAAAACATAATATACATAAAATAATATTTTAAAAAAGATTTTAAGGTTAATAGTCTTGTTTGGAAGATTCTCAGAAAATAGTCAGAAGAAGACAGAGGTCTTTCTTGAAAGGTAGTACACACTTCAAGATTCAAGCCTGTGTCATCATCATTATAGTATTTTTAACAAGATTTTGTGTCTATGTCAGTAATTTCCACAGCAAATGTGATGGTGCTGGAATTATTGATCCCTGGCTAGCAAGAAGCTCCAGGGCAGAGAATTCCATTTTCTTCTCATATCTCCATAATTTCCCTACTTTTCAATCTTGTCTCATTGAATGTGAACATAGTATTAATCAAACAATAAGACAGTGAGACAGACTAGAAAGACAGGAAATTATAGGGATACAAAAGGAGAAAAAACACTTAGTCCAGATACTAGTTGAAATGTCTTGTTAATTATTTTAAACACAAAAGACAATGTTTGCTTAGGCTTTTCTTCCTTTCTAGCCAAGAACTTACAGTGTTCTAGAACTCTTATCAGAAACTCCATGATAGTAAAAGGAATGCCCTAAATTCCTTGTGCAAACGTCCTGGCTCCCAGTTTTTCCTTATCAGATGATAATTTCATCCAAGGCGTCCCACAGCCACCCTGTAACTTACTCATCCAGGGAGAAAGAAAAGGAAAACAATGTTTAACAATTTGGTGGGCAAAACTGGATAGCCACCAAAATGGTTTCCATGGCTACTACTAACTACTTAATTGCAACTCTCCAGCAGGGGCCTATACCCACATTTTTCTGAGCAGCCATCTTTCCCCTGACTCTGGTGCTTAAAACATATATTAACTTATTTTTCACCCATTTCCAGCTTTGTTTCATACTCCTAGTTCTGAAAGCCTTCTGAATGGATCTCTACCCACCTTAGTCTCTACTCAATTCAAGGAGCTGTAGATAGCAAAGTAATGCAGAAAGCCTGGGCTATGGTCCCAACTCCACTGCTGGTTAACTCATCTCCATCAAAGTCTTCTGCATCTTTATTACACCATGTTTTACAGTGTTCCTCTAAAGATTTAGGAATGAATAATTCCTGGGTCCATGTTGGAGTTCAAAGGCCATGCTGTTGCCAGCACTATGACCATCTGAGTGGCCTGCCCTCCAACCAGGACCACGATGACATTTGGCCCTCTGCTGCTTCTGACGGCCATAGGGTTCATGGTCCTACTACAGCTGGGGTATGTGTTGATGTCCATGGTTCTTGTTATCGATGGAGACCATGCAAACCATGTGTATTGAAATCCACGGGTCCTGCTGACATGGTCCCACCCTTCATTTGCCTTGGGAGATATGTCCCTGCTCCTCTCTGGCTACCGCAACAGACCTTGGGAGAGCTGGCCCCACCTTTACTGTAGGCTTAGCAGAACTCTGCATGTCATGGGCACTGGAAAGCTGGTTTTGCTTCTCACCTTAGGAGGTCAGTTCTAGTGGAGGCCAGGACTGACCAACTCAGCTACCACCCAGGATCACATCGGCTGCTTTGAGTTGGCTCACCCCAAGCATGGGAAGGACTTGTCCTGTGGAACCTGAACTGCAGGATCTCCATTACTATCAGCAACAGAAGGAAACCCAAGAGAAGTTTCTGTGAGGGTCTAGTATTGATAGTGTTCCAAAAGTCAGAGGCCTTGAACCTGGCCAACAACTCATTAAAATGAGCAAATGCCAAGTAAAGCTGTTTGAACAAAAGAGTATACTGTGTGGCACAATGCCACTAAGATGAACAAAGAAATGATGTAGAGAAAGACAGAGGAGCAAAGTGTTGTTTTATTCATATTTTTATTTTTTAATTTTCTTTTGGGGGGACATTCTACAAGGGTGAAGGGTGGATATGGAGGGGCTGGGAAATGAGTGTGGTTGGGGAGCATGATGTGAAATTCTCAAATAATTAACAACAATATGCTGTAAAAAAGAAATTAGTAATTGAGGAAGACTTGAAACAGTACCTGACACACAGTAAGTATTATGTGCATGGTCAGTAGAAGCCAGTACTGCTGAACTAACACACTAAGACTCAGGGACATAAGACTGAAACATGCAGAACCTCCCATTGTGACAGACATTACAGCAACACTCACAGCCTGTCTTTCTCTGGTTTTCTATAATGACTGTCAATTAAAATAACTTGGATTTGGGGAATAGTATGGAGTTTTATAATGCCAGGAACAACCATATATTTCAGTTCTACTATACTCTAAGACACCAACATGAGTTGGTAAGTAGGAAGCTCTGACATGGCCCACGCCTTATCCTTTCTCTCTCGCTCGAACTTATAAAGGGAAAAGATGCAGAATGGCCCTCCAAGGAGAGCTCTCTGCACTCCATCCAAACTCAAACAGCTGCCTGCTAATTCTTCTTTATACGTTCTTTTGTTCTGTTTTAATAAACCTTCTTGTTTTCAGTGTGCAAAAATGTTCTTTGACAGTGTGATCAATAAAAATTTTCAAGACCCCTTGAATGTGGGTGTCAGTGAGGAGGCCTAGGTTGTCTATGGGGCCTTGGGTAGTATTTATCCCTGGCATACCCATATTGGGTGCCCATGCCACAATATGGGAGGGTCTCTCAACCGGGACTCTTTGGGGAGGGCCTAGGCCCTGCCCTGGATGAAATGACAGTTACTGGAGTTCCACCATGGAGGGCCTCACCCTCCTTGGAGTGGAGATTGGGTGGGGGACTGGAGGACCTGGTGGTGGGCGGGGGAGGAGAGGAGGGAGAGGGAACTGGGATTGACATGTGAAACAAGATTGTTTCTCACCTAAATAAAAATAATAATTATCTTTAAAAATTCCATTCAAATGAAAATATTTCATGTTAAATTCTAGAATGCTGTCACTAGCCCTGGGAGAGCTGTCTAGATTTAAAAGTTATTAAGCTATCTTATTGTGCATGAACACATCAATTAACAACTGTAAGTTCTGGGGGAGACTTAAGAACACAGAGTTGAAGAGATGGCTCAGTGGTTAAGAGCACTCGCTCGACTTCCAAAGGACTTCAGCTCAGTTTCCAGCATCCATGTTGGGAAGCTCCCATGCACCTCTACCTTTAGCTATGGGGGATGCAGTAAGTGCCCTTTTCCATCCTACACAGGCACCTGTGCACACATGGCAGACATACACATGAGTAAAGTAGGTCTTTAAAAACAATTCAAGAACAGAATATTGGCACTGGTACAATCAGTACACACATTCTTTTTAAGTATTAAGGCATCCCACCAAAACAGTAGCATTAGCCCATGGGAAGCACTGCCAGGCATTCAGTATACAGAAGCCACTGGATGGTGAGTATGTTGGCAATGTAAAGGGTATGGGAGATGCTTCCCTTTAAATACCAGAGAAAAGATCTTGAAGACAGGAGAAAAGGAGAGAGGAGTAAGAGTTTAGCTATTTTTGTTTTAACTCTACACTTCCAAGATCTATCATGGTATTTATAATTACATAAGGAGTTTCTATAGTTATTTTTGGAATAGATGAACATAGATGAACAGTATCAGAGTGCTTTAGCATTTATATCTAAAATATTAATTTCCACTGGCAGAATAGAACCATGTTTCTTTGCTCTTTAATTCATGATATTTCTCAACCATTATATTATGAATTGTAACCCAGGACAATTTTCCCTCAAATACATTTGCACCTGTTTGCTCACTTCTATTCTGAGGGGAGGGCATCCTATAACTTAGCTACAAGGACAGTTACTGCAATGTGCACACTGAGTTTCGGCATCACATTCCAAATTCCAAATCTTGTATTAAAATATTAAGAAGGGTGGTTCCCACCCCTAACCCTCTGGAGATCCCATGAGAAACGTGTTGTTCTATTTCCTCTTGAAAAGTTTAAAAATGCTTTCTAAGTGTGATTTACTCATATTAAATCTCTCTCCCCTCCCAATGAGATTATGAAGTTGGCAAGGTGAACCTAAGGAAACAGATTTTGGTTTGTTTTGTCTTTTAATGTCATGTAGTTTCTAAAATCCTTCTTCCAAACAAAGCAGGTGTTTCAATGTATCTTTCTTTTCTGTGTCTGAATATGTAACTGATTTCCTCAAGCAATCCAACTCCGAGGTGTTACTAATGAAAAGTAAGACTGATCTGGGAAACACTGTATTTGCAAAGACCCACCCATGCTCTGAGAAAGAGACTATGTAAATTGAAGGAAGATCCTCTGCCATCAGACCATGTCTAAGTAAGGATTTCAGAGTCAAGAATGTGCTTAGCCACAAGGGTATGTCTATAAAGGGTTGTTGCAGAGCCTGCCAACTGTGCCCAAGACCTAGACAAACAGACACAGTGAGTGATACTTGACAAGAAAGGTGATTAGAGCTGAAAACAGGAAAAACCACTAAATGGGAATGTACAGAAATTGCTTCTAGACAAAAAAATCAGGGTGACTGGGGCAGTTGTCCAAGCTGTTGAGAATCGCTCTTTGTAAAGGCTTGCCTTGAAGGCCAGCATTCCCCAGCATTCCCCACCCAGCTCTACATCATCAAGTTGCAAGTGACAATTTCAGAAAGACAGGTGGTGAGGGCCCAGGATCCTGACCCTGACCTTCAGACTTACACAAAAAACATGTGCATCCTTTTGCACACATGTAGAAGCACAGACAGGGGTGTGCTGACAGGTCATGCTGGTGTCTTTGCACAGCGTTCCTTTTACATGGAGTACAGCCGACCAGGACTTTTGAGTCTATTAATGTTCACACACTGCAAGTAAGTCAGTATGAATCAGCTGTGGCTCTGCACACCCCTGTCTAAAGTTTAAGGCTTAATTTTCCTTCTTTTAAAAAGACGGTGGTTACTTACAACCAGGTAATATTTTGTGATCCATGTTGACTGTACTTTAGATATTTTCTCGTTGAAATTCAGCTTGCTGAGACCAAGAACAATTTTAAAGTGGGTTACTCAACTCTTTTTATGTTTGAAACTGTATGGAAAATGTTGATGACTGATGTTCTTCTCTGGTTTCCAATGGCCTGAACCCACCTAATCCTCAGCCAGGAAGCAAGCTCTGTTTAACAACTTACTGTCTACTCTCAATGAATGTTAGCCTTGATTTACTGTGTTCTGCTCAGAAACTCTTCAGACCCCTTGGTTTTCTTTTATCCTACAAGCCAGCATAAAGCAATCACTTTGTACAAGGACAGTGGGACAGTACCTTCATGACAGGACAAGGTGACATTTTGTAAGTATTTATCCCTTCTATTCCCAAAGCATATAATGATGTCTTAGTCTCTGCCATATGGTTTTGGTATATGTGGAAATCACTTCTAGAACTGCTAACTCAACTGAGCACATACTACTATGAGTAGATCTAGTAATGTACCTTAACATATATTTATACTTATATGTATATACATATATATATGTATGTTATATGTGTGTGCATATGTATGTGCTGTGGTAGATGCACAGACGTCAGAGGACAACCTGCAGGAATTCTCTTCTTCCACTATGTGGGTTTCAGGGCTAGAACTCAGGCCATCAGGTTTAGTGGCAAGTGTCTTTAATTGCTGAGACATCTAGCCAGGCCACAATGCATATTTTAAAGAAGTGTTCTCATAATGGTGATATATTAAAGACAAAATCTAACTGGTTAGTAGTACCCCCTCCCAGAACAGGTATTACTATTCCTCAGTAGTGGTTAGGGATATGACTAGGTCTCTGCTACACATGTGCAACATCATGTTTCTGAGCTCTGGCCATCCATGTTGAGTTCCTATCAGAAATACTGCAGATTTGGATACTAAATATCTGAAAAATTAGTCAAAGTCATGCAGCACTTTGGCCTCTAATTTTTCCTTAGATCAGGGCACTTGTGTCTCTGCCATTTATGTAAAATGTCTCTTTTCCATAAAATTCTTACTTAGATAAGCCATCCTTTCAAGCATAATAAAGAACAAAGGCTGTGATTCAGAAGATAGGAACACAAAACAAGTCAAGTCATGCTTGCATGAAAATTTTGTAATATTGAATATACTTGTGGAATTTTTATATTTAGTTAGAATTCAATATTCTAGTTAATGTAGATATTGGATGAAGTATTTGACTTAGAACCTTAGGACAAAATGATTCTATCAAAAAGAGTAATCTGATAGCCAGGCATGATCAATTCAGCAGTAGGAGAATTGTGAGTTACAGGCAAGTCTGAGCTACATAGAAAGATCCTGTCTTTAACAAACAGATAGATAGATAGATAGATAGATAGATAGATAGATAGATAGATAGATAGATAAACAGAAATTTTTGAGGAAAAGAGATGCTATGGCTAGTTCTGGGTCAAGTTATCTCCTCAAATGATAGGGCTTCATTTGTCTCTATAAATACTTCTGGGTCCTTCATACATAAACAGAAACTGCCTGCAATGACTCCTTTCGGAAAGTTTGAGTAAGTTGTGGTAAGAAAATCATCAAACTACAAAAAGCATATTTGTTTAAAAAATAAGAGTCAACCTTCTTTTTTAAACCTTCTTAAGAGTCAAAGAAAATTTAAAAAAGGAGATAAAATATGCCAAAATCCTTGATTTCTGCAAATGTTAAAGGTGTTTTTATGTTGTCCTACTATAATTAACTTTGTAAAGATGTTATTTCATGTTGCCTACAGTGTGTGCCACTTTCTGAGTCACCAAACTATATGTTGAACAGCTAGACAATTTTGATGATCCTCAGATTTTCTTTTAATTATTTAATTTCTTCATTGCTGCCATAGCATTATGCACATGTATTGGATACTATGAGATCTACACATAGTATGATTATCTAGTCATTGTAGTTGTATTGGATACTATGAGATCTACACATAGTATGATTATCTAGTCATTGTAGTTGTATTGGATACTATGAGATCTACACATAGTATGATTATCTAGTCATTGTAGTTGTATTGGATACTATGAGATCTACACATAGTGTGATTATCTAGTCATTGTAGTTGCATTGGATACTATGAGATCTACACATAGTGTGATTATCTAGTCATTGTAGTTGCATTGGATACTATGAGATCTACACATAGTGTGATTATCTAGTCATTGTAGTTGCATTGGATACTATGAGATCTACACATAGTGTGATTATCTAGTCATTGTAGTTGCATTGGATACTATGAGATCTACACATAGTGTGATTATCTAGTCATTGTAGTTGTATTGGATACTATGAGATCTACACATAGTATGATTATCTAGTCATTGTAGTTGTATTGGATACTATGAGATCTACACATAGTATGATTATCTAGTCATTGTAGTTGTATTGGATACTATGAGATCTACACATAGTGTGATTATCTAGTCATTGTAGTTGTATTGGATACTATGAGATCTACACATAGTGTGATTATCTAGTCATTGTAGTTGTATTGGATACTATGAGATCTACACATAGTGTGATTATCTAGTCATTGTAGTTGTATTGGATACTATGAGATCTACACATAGTATGATTATCTAGTCATTGTAGTTGTATTGGATACTATGAGGTCTACACATAGTATGATTATCTAGTCATTGTAGTTGTATTGGATACTATGAGATCTACACATAGTGTGATTATCTAGTCATTGTAGTTGCATTGGATACTATGAGATCTACACATAGTGTGATTATCTAGTCATTGTAGTTGCATTGGATACTATGAGATCTACACATAGTGTGATTATCTAGTCATTGTAGTTGCATTGGATACTATGAGATCTACACATAGTGTGATTATCTAGTCATTGTAGTTGTATTGGATACTATGAGATCTACACATAGTATGGTTATCTAGTCATTGTAGTTGTATTGGATACTATGAGATCTACACATAGTATGATTATCTAGTCATTGTAGTTGTATTGGATACTATGAGATCTACACATAGTATGATTATCTAGTCATTGTAGTTGCATAACATCACCACAAACATCTAGCACTTATTTGCGGTAAGAACATTCAACATTTCTCTTGCTGTTTCAAAATATCCTATGCACAACTGTCAACTATATTCACTCTGTTGGACAGTGGATATGAGAACTTATTCTCCCTGAGAGCAATTTGCTCAAGGTTGACCAGCTTCTTGTCATTCCTCCTACTTCTCCACCATCATAAATTCTGACAACCACTCCTCTCTTTTCATCTCCTATGACACTGACTCTTGTAGATTCCTCAAGCAAGAGAGATCATCCAGTATTTGTGGATGTCTGTGTCTGACTTAGTTCACTTAACACCTCGTCCTCTAGACCCTATCCATTGCATGGCCAAAATGAGGCCTTGCTTTTTATTATGCACAATGATGCAATGTGGCTATTATTTCCCAAGATCCCATGTTGTTGATGATTTTGTAATACCTAAAAGTCAACAACCACAAAGCCTGCCTTTCTTGCTTCCTCCCAATCCCCATCCACTCTTAGTACTTTCAAGTTCTTTTAAGAGAAAGCAAACATTTAGAGTCTACAAATAAAACCAAATGTTTCTTATACTAACAGTCTCTGAGCTTCACCTGCTTTTAAGGTCTATGTTTGCCCAGTTCCAGTTATTTTCTCAAGCCTTCCAAATAATTCCACATGATCTATCCAGCTGTCTGCAGGTTTAAACAGTCCTCTCAAAGGCAATTCATATGCTTCGCCCTAAGCACAGGGCCTTTCAGGCTAGTGTTAAATCTACTTGGGTTTATTCTTGATACCTTTGCCTCGTAGCTCAAAAAGCAAATTGTCAGAGCTGAAACTTTGCCTCTGCATGTTGCAGGTTCAAAATAGAAAAGGAGAAAAAAGAAAGAGAAAAAGAAGTGCCTATATAAGGTTTTAAAATAACGATTCTATAATTATTGGTAGATCTCAATGGATTTAGCACATCACTAATTATACTGCATTACTGTCAAATGAATTCTTTTAGCATGATTAATGTTATTATGCCAAATCCCAAATTAATTCACAATGAGTATCTTAAAGTCTCAGCAATGCTTTAAAAGGGAGGGGAAAAAGATGACAAATTAAGCTGGGCCATTACAGTGAAATACAGAGAGGGCTGCTATCTAAGCACTTCAGATATATTGCCGGAATTAACCTATATATTTATGGAGCACCCTTCTGATCTCAGTTCAGTTTTGCAGTAGATTTCCCAGCTGGGAAAATAGTGTGCCAAATGAATAGCTCACATACCCAGTCTCTTGACCTTTTACCCTTGTCTGCACATCTCCATTGTTTGTGTGTCTTTTGTTATACCCCTCAGCAAGTCATCATTGTGGAAGCAAAGTGGGATGTAAATAAGGAATCCAAGAACAAAGGAAAAATACTATCTCTTTGTCAGTTCATTTTTCAGCTGTATAATTACTGAGTTATTTTTCTGATACATTTCATCTTCTCCAGATCTCATCCCTGGCCAAGGATGAAACTCTTGAGCCCTGCTCTCTGCCCTCCAGAGGAAGACTTGGCAGAGAGGAAGCATTCAGCCACAGCCTGCACAAAAGTCCTTAGCAAAACGAAGTTGCTGGATTCCAGTCTTTGTTCTTAACCTTTGACACCAGAAGCGTTTTAATAAGATAGTCTCTCCTACAAGCAGGGCAATGACACCGACTTTACACATGAGTGACACCCAGCTGGAACAGGCTTCCCTTAGCACACAGATTAGACCTGGGAGACCTGGTTATATCTCTTGACCCTAGTGACAAAGGACAGCAGACAGGACTATCTATTGAAATCTCTGAGGAAAGAAGCCTTGGGGAACAGGTAGTCTATACCCAAACTGAAATCTCAAACCAAGAAATGCATGGGTCAGTTAATCCCACAGCCGGGGCATTTGTAAGGAGTACAATCTCAGCCATATTTCCAGAGGAGACTAAAACCTGGCTGCAGTGTCTCTGGCCACTCTACAATCCTGACAGAAGGAATCAGGCTATTTGAATGTGCTGCCCCTTAAAACTGTTGCACCATCTAAGACCACTGCATTGGTCACTAGTCACAGAGGCCTCACAGGAAGCACCAATCTGTTTTTATTTCTTGGCACAGGTCTGGACATTTTTCAGGAAATTAGCATCAGGAAATGGCAAGGATGGATAGCATGGTGCTGTGAGGTGGGAGATACCACTCCTTCATTTGCATATGGCAGTGTTCTCAGCGCACAGAGCATCAGCAGCGTGAGTATGAACTGGGCAAAGTATCATCTATGGTGAGGGGTTAGCAATGTTTCCGTCACAAATTGACTGAACTACTTATAACGTTAAAAGTTAAGAATTATCTTCCATGTCCCCAGTGTACCTAGACTCGTCAGGTCATTTGAAAACACGCAGAGATGTGACAACCCTGAATTGTGTTGAGACTTGATTTGCAGACATGGTTGTCGCAGAGTAAAGTAGGGGACTGCGGGATGAGGTGTGGTGCCAGTGAAAGCTTAAAAGACCTAATTAGGAGTAGAAGGGACTTTAATTTGTCACTCAGATCCTAATGGCTGAACAGAATGGTCCCACTCAGCCTACCCAATAAAACTGCAACTGTGATACTTAGAAGATGATTAATAAAACGAAGAAGACCCGACAGAGGGGCTGGAACCAACCAAGCTGTGGGCAGTAGGCTGAGCAGAGGAGGACTTTGTGACTCCTGAGTATAAGGTTGGTCTGGAAAAAGCCTTAACAGAAGCAGAAGTCCAACTCAGCATAGCACAGTGAGCAGAAAGCCATGTTCCAGTCCAGAGGGATGTCTAGTAACTACTGGGACCTTAAATTCTATCTAGAAAAAAAGAAGTAGGTGTTCTAACCAATCACTTTAACCAGGTTTTAAACCTTATGAAGCTGACAGCTAAGCTAAATGTTTGAATGGGAAAAAAGTATGGGTAAGTAAGCCAAAGACGGCCATTTTTGATACAGAATTTGAATTTATTGCTTCAAAGATCCAGGTTTGAATCCCTTGATTATACTGTTTTGAGTTGGCAGTGATGCTACCTTCCCATTGAAAGCATTTGCTCTACCAATTAATAGGATTATTGATGATTAAGAAAACATTGGTTCTAATTGGGATAAAGATTGACTGTTGGTGAGGAATCCCACACAGCCATCATGTGCAAAAGCTGAGCTGAACTAGATTGCCACACTGAAAGAAACCAGCAGGCCAACGCTTGGTAATGGCCAATTCTCATTGTTAGCCTCACTGTAAACTAAAGCAACTGCCTTTCACTGCCTGATAAACTTGAAATCAGCCTGCAGAGTGTGTAACTCGGAAACCCACAATCTCTATATATGAAAATTTGAGTCTTACCCAACCCATCCACCACACCTAGGCCCGATTTAAAAACAGCCTGCTGTTTTCCTGTCTGGGGACTACTTCAATGTTCACATCAACTCAGAATGACACCCTGGAAAGCAGGAGAAATCAAAGCAGAGTCTCACAGCTCAAGACAAGAGAGCACATGAAATGCAACCTACGCATCCTACTTCATAGGTGAAGACCCCAAGCCCTCACTTAGCCACTTTGGACTTTCTTTTCTTGTGTAAGTCGCAACTGCACAGAACTGCTGTCAGAATTCAACAGCACTGTGGGGAGCTGCAAATAAGTAGGGCGACAGGGGACTTCTCGACCCTTCTTTTCCAAAGGGGAAATAGAGTAAAATGGGAAGCGAAGGAGTTATAGTAGCACCTGACTTTAAGAAATTACCTCTACAAAGTTGGATGTCAAGTGTCAGAGCCCACCCATGCATTCAAGGCTATGAAATTTGAGCTAAAATGCAACAGTAAAATTTGGTCCAGACTTTCTCCACCATCATTACCATGGTCGTTAAGTTTATTAAGTTCTTGGTTTTGTTGACTGTTGTGCTAAGTGCTGCTTATCTCTTGCAGGTTTCTTAGCATTACTAAGTGGTAATATGGTATTATTGCTACTTCATAGGAAAAAATGTAAGTCACAGAGAGGTTAAGTGACTTGAAAAAGTCTCAGAGTGAGGATGAAGGAGATGAGGGAATAAATTCCACTGTCTGGTGAAGAAACCATTCTGGGTGGCTTTTGAGTGGACCTGTGTTTTTGTTCTATGCGTATTGCAAGTCATTTTAAATACCCTTTGGATACTAATATCCTATAATATCAGCTTTCAGTGCACAATTGAATGATTGTC
This sequence comes from Mesocricetus auratus, assembly GCF_017639785.1. Classification (NCBI taxonomy): domain Eukaryota; kingdom Metazoa; phylum Chordata; class Mammalia; order Rodentia; family Cricetidae; genus Mesocricetus; species Mesocricetus auratus. The sequence continues at coordinate 86,796,858 of NW_024429190.1, forward strand.
ACCAAATTTATAGAATTGCACACGTATCACAACAATCTGTTTCTAGGACATTTTGATCTCCCACAACAGTCCCCTTTTTTTCATTCCCAGGTTCCTGTTTCCTAGCAGGAAACTTCTTACATATTTTCTACTCTATAGATTTACCTTTTATATACTGTAGAGATACTGGGCTCCAGCACAGTCTCTGAGTATCTAGCCTCGACCATTTATAAAGGGTCAAATAATAATCTGTGTCACAAATGGACCACACTTTTTTCATCATTCTGTAGCCAGTAGAATCTAGACTGCTATTTGTTCTTTGCTACTATTACTGAGTATTCACCTTCAAGTCTTCCAGCAGACCTGTGTCATCATAGACAGACTTGATGGGTCCCGTGGTTATTTTAGACTTAACATTCCAAAAACAGAGAAACATGAAATGCTTCTATTATTTTATATATCCAGCTGTGTCTGAGTATCCGCATGCTCACCAATACTTGATTTTTGCTTATTTTTGTTGCAAGTCAATCTTGTTAGAGAAGCAGTCTAGGCTGACCTCAAGTTTGAAATCCTTCTACCTCAGTCCCTAAAGTGTTGGCACGCTTGCCTTCTTGCTGATAGCTACACCAGGAGTGAAAGGCAGGTGATGCCTCTCTCCAGACACCAAGATACTGAGAACATGTATCTACAATCCTCAGTGCAGTGACGTTCTATTAGTTGTCTCTCATTACCGAGTTTTAAGTTTCTTGATGCTGGGTCTTGTGTCAAGTCTAGGATTTGAAAATATTTTCCCCTACCCAAGTTGGTGCTTTTACTATAATATTTTTGTTTTACAGGACAACATTTTAAATTCTGCTGCATTGACTTACCTGAATTTTCCTCTTTTGAATCAGGGCTTTTGGTATAATAGCCAAAGCCTCTGTTTAATTCAAGGCCATGAGTATTTTTCCTCCCTGCTTACCCCATAAGTTTTATAACTTTAGTTTTTGGTTTGTGACCCATTTTGAATTCTTATTTCTTGCATAGCATAAGAACCTAATTTGTTTCCTCTAAGGCATTCAAGTTTACAAAGAATTCCCCATCCTCTAACCACTTTATTCCTAACATCTCCAAATAAACAAAATATTGTCTATTTGTTTAATTAATAATAATTATGCAGTTAACTCCCACATTACACTTCTTAGCTCTTGCTGTATTCACTTGATCACATACCTGTTCATCTATCTAGCTAACAATCAGTTCATCATATTTCTTGATGCATTTCAAAATAAATTGGCATGCCTAGTATTAGAACTCACTATGATGTTTTATTATCTTCATTTTCTTTTCTTTAGGCTTCACTTTACATAAAGTACACAAATCTTAAGAGTTCGTACTTGATAAGTTTGGAACAGTTTCCACACTCTTATGTTCCTCTCCGGTCAAGATCCCCCCCACGAGCTCCAAAAACATTTGCAGTGTTTCTCCCTGTGAATTCATTCTGCCCCTCTACTTCATAAACATGTTATAAATGTGCTATAAACATACTATGTTGAATGTTATACTTCTTTGACTAAGCAGCACATTTCTGAGTGTTATGTTTTTCCTAGTGGAGGTTCTCCCCATCTTCTGTTGATGGACACCCCACTTGGATTAATCGGGAGAAGATTCTCCTATATTCCTGGAATTTCCTTTTGAATAGAAAACACACAGAAAAGAGAGAGTGGGTCATAAAATGAATGCCTACACAACTTCCTGAACTGGTATAAGGTTTCCTTTTCTTTTACACTCCTATTAGCAGCACAGACTTCCAGCTGCTCCACATGATAATTTTGCCTTCTGGGTCATGCTCAGTGAGTGCCATGTTGACACTAGATCACCAGACAGCATAGCATGTGTGTCACCAAAGGTAAGAGTTCTACACTGTATGGGGAAGATGGATAATGACCAGTCCAAGCCTCCATTACAAAAAGATCAGGTCTTCTCCCCATGTCCTCCTAGGAATGCTAATACCCCACAGGAAAAGCCCTGAGGGACACCGCCAGGCAGACACAGACACGAGATTAGGTGGGGTGGAGACTTGGAAAAACCACTATGACCCTTGCACCAGTGACTAGAGGGGAGAATACTGCCACTGCCTCCAGATCACAGAGAACCTCTTTTTTTTTTTTTTTTTTTTTTTTTTTACTGTCTTACTGCATCCTGGGAAATCTTCACATATAAACACAAACATCTCTGCTTGTGTTCTCATTACATTGAGGTCATCCACCATGGGCAGGCCTGGTTTTTATTAACTGCTCTTGTCCACCAGAGCCAATAGACCTTCCGAAAGCAAGATTTGCAGTCCTGATGTGCTCTGCCCTGCCCCCCAGGCCTACTTCCTTGCTCCCTGTCCCTCCTCTGATTTTGCTTCTGTTCATTGTCTCTTCTGCCATGTGCCATAGCCTTCCCATCTCCATTTCCTGGTTCCAGACGCCCTACTCCTTCTCCTGAGATAACATCTCTACAGACTGACCATTCAATTTAATGCTCCACCTTCCCACCTATGTTTGTACAGACCCAGGATCGATACAGAAGCATTTCCAGAGAACTGTTTGGTTGGCTGGCTACGGTTAAAAAAATGTCACCTCATCTCATGTCTCACTTGGAGCAGATCCAGAGTCACACACAACGCCAGTACCGCTGGGCACAAGCACATACATCACAGCCAAATGTGTAATTTCCCTCTCTGAGGGACTTAAAAAGCTTCTTCAAGGAACAAAATTTGAACATTTATCTCTAGCTGGAAACTGCTCCAGTGAATTAGAAAAGATTTCTTAGCAATTTAGGAGCATGGCTTTTAGGCTGCCCTAATATGAAAACCACCAGACACCTGAGAACTTAGATACATTGTACATATGGAACACACACATCTTGTGATCAGAGCAAGAGTACAAAATATGCCAGCTAATTTTTAATGTTAATGACTTATTGCAATGTTTGGATATCCCAGGTTCATTGAAATTAGTCTCACCTCTGTCAACGTGAGTGCCAGAAATGTTAAAAGCACACATTTGGCTTGTATTTCTGGAACAGCCAGTGTCTATGGGATTTTCAAATACCCTGTCCTTGTTTACAACTTTAGAGACTTCTGCCTAAAATCAAAAGCACTGATGTCATAAATGCCTCTTGAGTGGCATTTTGTTCTGACTTTTCACATACACCATCAAATAGCCACTTCTGACTTCCAAGAGCCAGCTCTCTGCAGTCACACAGCAGCTGGACCTACCATGCAAGGCCAATGTCTACTTTAGGAAAAAAAACACATAAATTACATGTCTTTCTCATTGCTGTTACCAAATGCCCTACAAGAAGTAATTAAGGGGAGGGAGGGTGTCTATTTGAACACACAGTTTAGAAGATATGGTCTAATGTGGCAGGAAAACAGTGGTGGGAGCAGGTTCTGTCCATGGTAGAGGCTGCTTAGTAAGGCTCAGCAGTTTAGAAGGCAAAGAAAGGAGAATGTCAGCTTTCATTCACTTCTTCTTTGCCTTCCCTTTATTCAGGCTGCAACCCCAGCGCATGGAAGAGTTACACCCACATCCAAGGTGGCTCTTCCCACTTAGCCTTCTCTGGAACTGCCTTCATGGACAGTGGACATATCCAGATGTGTGTCTAATGCCCTAAGCATTTCTTAGTGCAAAGAAAACCAACACTCAAATTGACACATCTCAGATAGTAATCTGAAATGCCACAGAAACAGATCCGAACGGGATCCATCTGCATCATGTGTATGTTTAAAGCAGCCGTGTGGAGAATCACTGTGAACTGAGATCCTACTTCCTGGCCATTGTATTCCACCTGTCACTGACAGGACACACTAGCTGCTCACAATCCAGGGCGTTTGCTAGTCCTTTCTCCATGAGCAGTGTGAGCAATCCTGGCAAGGACTTAGGTACTTCCCTGTCCTCAATAATCCTTCCGCATCCCTCACCTTCAGATACTTTGAGGCTACACTGGGTAGCAACAGCTCGAAAATCTAGAATGCTGCACAAAAGCCCTGGGAAATAATGATAAGAGATCTGTATCTGTGCCACTAAGGAGTGCTAGGAGAAACGCACAGGAACATCCTGCCTCAGGTTTCATTTCAGAGCCTTTTGCTTCTAACCCTGAGTAACTAGCATCCCAGGCTATGTGGCTCCACGTGTAGTCAGAACGCTCAGCCAAGCACGTCTCCTCTGTCTACAGTCAGCCACTTCTGTGTCCAGGTACTTGAGTATTTCCACTGCCTAGCAACAAGATTGGCTTTAAAGAGAGTGGAATTTAATGTCTAACATAATCCTTCAATTCCTTTTCTCACTATGGTACTGGGCAAAAGACATAGGACCTTATTCATGCTAGTCAAATACTTTGCCACTCATCTAACTCCTAGCCCAACTTATACAAGGTCTTACAAAATTCCTAGGCTGTTGTTAAACTCTCTTATATCCCAGACTGATGTTGAACTTGCAATCCTCATGCCTTTGTCTAGTAAGTCACTAGGATTACAGGTCTGTATTATCAGTCTAAACTATTCGGTTTCTAAGACAGTGAGGAAAATCAAACTTGAGTGAGAGGCATAATACTGACTTGCAATGGATAGCTCCTAGCTACTTCTGTTGCCTCTGTTGAGATTTATTTATAAGTCATATCTAGTAACAGCACCATGCTAATTCCTTCAAAGTTGCAATATAAAGACAAATGCATATGGAAAGTGTAACTTTATGTTGGTCACTGTGTAAGTTCAGATAAATAGTTTTACCTTAAGACTGGTGACTGTCTGTTGCCAAGGTTTGGGGACATACCTGTAGTTCCAGCATTCCAGGCACTGAGGCAGGAGGTTTATGAAACTATCCTGGGACACCTAGCAAGGTCCTGTCTTTAAGTAAAACAGAAGCCAGCTGGTCAGACAAAAGTGTGCATAGCTGTCTTCTGATGGGAAGGTAGTCACAGACATCATTGTTCACAAGGGAACCAATTTTTTTCTAAATAGTGCTTTTGATAGAGTAAATAAATACAAGCCTGCTATTCTAAAAATGCATAAAATTTTCACAAGTGTATTTTTTTTCACTAAGTCCTTGATCTTAAAGCTAAGTCGTACTCTTGTTCTATTTCTAGAGCCACTACAGGTGATTACAAAAAGCAGGAGAGTAGATCATGCCGTACATTCGTTTCATCCCAATGTAGCTTTAAACAAATAAATCTCTGTAGCAAATCCTTCTGTAAAGCAAAACTCATCACTTTCTCAAGGTGCTGCATTCGTGAGAATATGGATTTTTTTTAACTAAAATAGCTCTACAAGATAGCTTTCCAACTATGAATTACTTCCTGGAGTTGAGAAACTTCATGAATGCCTCTTTAAAAACAAGTTTTTCTAAGAGATAAAAATGGAAAGACAGAAAGGAAAAGATATCGAGAGTGAGAGAGGAGAGATGGGGAGCAGTGGTAGTATCTCCCGATTCTAACTTACTTACATGGTAGCTACTGAACACCCTGTAGACTGCCTAAAGAAGGATCAGGTATAACAGGTTAATCGCAAAGTTTCTTTCTTGCCCTGAGATGTGGATCCTCCCACTTAAACCCTTCTCAGTCCTGGGAATTCATCCCTTGTTCTTAGCTCCATTTGTTCTTTTCTGTAATTATTAAACATTGTCTATGCTAGGCTGAGTGGTGTCTCTGTAAATCAGATCTGTTGATGTCTGTTCTTCCCACAGGGCCACCCATGGTGCCTCTAATCCATCTTATACCTGACACACTCCGATTTTTCAAGGCACCAAACAGTAACTACCATTTACTGAGACATTGCTGCGTCTCAGGCGATACCATAAAGTGTATCATTTAACTTATCCTCCTTCCAATACAAAGAGGGAGGATCATGAATCCTCGTTTTTATAGGGCAAATAGAGAGATTGACTCTCCCCCAAGATCACAAACAGAAGAAGCAGGCTTCTGCCTACTGCTTGTTCCACTGAGCCAGGGAGTCCTATTTCCCAAGCCCTCAGCCTCACACTCAGGCAGCTTCTTTACCCTTTAGTGTATGCAATCACAGCACGAGGCATGGAAAACTCACCCAAGGAATATCTGCTCAATGAAAGTGTGCAAAGCAGGCCTTCCTAAAAATGCCTCAGAGGTACATGTCCCTGGCTTCTCAACATTCTAGAATGTCATCTTCGGGGACTGTGGAGTCAGGAATCTTAGACTTCACACTCTGACCTCAGAACAGTCCTGAGCCTTGGAGGACCCTAATGAAAAGCAGATCCTTGTTCTAGAAAAGCACTCACAGACACTTTAACATGCAGCTTGGTACCCTCATACCTCCTCTAACGCCAACTTGGATCAACCAAAATAACAAATTTATCCAAAGACGTCAGAGTTCAGATGGTACCGCTTGATGTTAGGTAACAATCATGTTTGATCTCAAACTAGGGCATGTTTCCTCCTGCTTTTCCTGAATATGCATCTGAAATTGGTCCTCTGTCAAATTTTCTTCTAAATATGTCAACCCATTCTGAGTTTATCATCCCCAAACTATTATTAAAAGATTGTGCCATGTTGAGTCATCTTGGTCAAAACTCTCTTATTGATGCTAATTGTCCTACAATTGCAAACGAAACACACTCGTCAGTGTCACTTACCATGGGGTCTGTACATTTCTGAAGGATTCTAGTTCTCTTGCGCTGAGCTTAGCTACTGTGAACAAAGCCAAATAGATTCCCTCCAAGAGAGAAGATGGCTTTATCCTAGAGATACTTTTAATTATTAAGCAGTCCAACTTAATTCATCATTAGTGCCCATAATGAAACGCAATAAGGCAATTTAGGAGGAATGGAGCAGAGCCACTATAAAATAAAATATAGAGTCATAACATTTATCACAGCTTGCTGTAGAGAAATTTATTCTGCTGGAAGCAGTCATTTTAGATGTAAGACTGGAGCTGTTAAACAACTTATGCCAGCCCTCTGGCAGAAGCTGGCTAGCTGTGCACAACACCCAGTCCCTTTTCCTTCTGGGCACACAGTCACCCTGCCAGTGACTCTTCTGGTGTTGCTGGCCTTCATACAAACTTGCAGTCAGCATACAGCAGTGGCACGGAACTACTTTTGGGTCTCCACATGAAATCTTCTATCTATAGTTTCTGCCACTGGTTGCCCACCATGGAGAATACTTTAGGTCCTGGTGAGAACCATACATCAACTGTGGCATATGCTTAACACAGACAGACAGACACACACACACACACACACACACACACACACACACACACACGCCAAGTGAACAGGTAACATGTCAGAAGCAGAGGCAGACGGAATGTAAGAGCTGAAAGACATGGAGGAGATTTGTGACATGATGTCTTCTGGCTACAACATGGCTTTTGCACTCATGATCTCAAAGCAACTGAGGTTTTCTACACAAGATCAAACTATCAAATCCCAACATAGCTTTCTAGGCCCTACCCCTTGCTGATGTTCTACAGGCAGTTGATGGCTGTTGGGAAGGGAGAATTATTCTTTTATGAGGGTGCGACTACTAGCAGGTGCCCCATGCTCAACACAATACAGGCAGTCCTAAATGGAGCTAGTGAATCTGAAGAAGAGGACATGAAGTGGAAAATACAGTGTGTCGGGGGGGGATGCTTGAGAGAAGTTTGAGGGGTAAATGGGGAATGTATATAACATTTCATTGTACACCTGTGTGAAATTCTCAATAATAAGAAACAAATTTTAAAAGAAGGAATTGTAAGGTTGTAAATAGTAACAGTAAGTTCAAGGTTAGGAATTAGCTGCTAGACCAGGGGCATCCAGACTGGACTGTGAGTTAAGTGACATAATTTCCCTTCTAGGAAGCTTATGAGGCTTTGGGATGGGAGTAACTGTTGATCATGATTTTTTTTTAGGAAAATATTTTTTTATTTATTTTTCAGTTTAAATTTAGATAAGAAACAAGGTTGCTTCACAAGTCAGTTCCAGGTCTCTCTCCCTTTCCCCCGCCTCCTCCCGTGCCTTCCCCTCAACCCCCCCATTATCCCCTCATTTCCCCAGGAAGGGTGAGGCCCTCCATGGGGGTGTCCATAGTCTGTCATTTCATATAGGGCAGGGCCTAGACCCTTCCCCAAGAGTTCAGGGTGAGAGTGCACCTCACATTGTTGGATGGGAGTCCAAAGTCCGTGTGTATACTGTGGATGGGTACTGATCTGCTGCCCAAGGCTCAATAGATTACCTAGGCCTCCTCACTGACACCCACATTCAGAGGGTCTTAATCAGTCCCATGCTGGATTCCCAGGCTGATGCCTGGGATTCAAGAGTTAGCTGTTTCTGGGGGTTAAACCAGCCCAGTCTTAATCCCTTTGGTCATCAGTCCTCCCTCTCTGTTACTGGCTTTCTTGAGTTCAGCTCAGTATTTAACCGAGGGAGTCTGCCTCTTCTTTGATCGGGCACTGAATGAAGTTTCTGTTTCCCAGACTCTCTGGCCATGGGATTGTAGGCTGGCACTCCCCAGATCTATGTCTAAAATCCATATATGAGAGAGTACATGCCATGTTTCTCTTTTTATGATTGGGTTACCTCACTCAGGATGGTTTCTTCTAGTATCATCCATTTGCCTGCGAATCTCAGGATTCCATTTTTTTTCTGCTGAATAGTAATCCATTGTGTAAATGTACCACATTTTCTCTATCTACTCTTCGGTTGAGGGACATCTAGGTTGCTTCCAAGTTCTGGCTGTTACAAATAATGCTGCTATGAACATAGTGGAACAGACATCTGTGTTGTATGAATGGGCATCTTTTGGATATATGCCTAAGAGTAGAGTTGCTGGGTCTTGTGGTAGATCAAAGACCTCAACATAAATCCAGCCACACTGAACCTCTTAGAAGAGAAAGTGGGTGGTACCCTTCAACGAATTGGTACAGGAGACAGCTTCCTGAACATAACACCACTGGCACAGACAGTGAGATCAACAATTAATAAATGGGACCTCCTGAAACTGAGAAGCTTCTGTAAGGCAAAGGACACAGTCAGCAAGACAAAAAGGCAGCCCCCAGAATGGGAAAAAATATTCACTATTCCCACATCTCCAAAATTTACAAAGAACTCTAGAAGCAAGTCTCCAAAACATCAAAGGACCCAATTAAAAAGTGGGCTGCAGAACTAAATAGAGAATTTTCAATAGAGGAGTCTAAAATGGCTGAGAGGCACTTGAGAAAGTGCTCAATATCCTTAGCCATCCGGGAAATGCAAATCAAAACAACTCTGAGATATCATCTCACTCCTGTCAGAATGACTAAAATCAAAAACACCAACCACAATTTATGCTGGAGAGGATGTGGTGAAAGGGGGACACTCCTCCATTGCTGGTGGGAGTGCCAACTGGTTCAGCCACTTTGGAAATCAGTATGGAGATTCCTCAGAAAAATGTTGATCACGATTTTAACTAACATAGGTTCCATAAATAAAAACAGCTATCTACAGGTCCTAAAAATTTGCAAAGAGAATTAGAATGGTATCTAGACTTTTCATTTATCTAGACATGCCACACAGTTATTCTTGTGCTTTGGAAAAAGAGCCTTATCATAAGAGGAACTGAAGTAAAAAGAGTTAGGTACTGGAGTTGAAGGCAAAACCCAAGGCAGGAAGGCAAAAGCAATATGCCACATTGCCAGAAGTCCCTTCCAAGTCTCCTGGCTTAGACAAGACTATCTTCCCACCTTAAATTCAGTATTATCCTATCAGCAGCAAAAACGCACAGTAGTTTTTTTTTAAGGATGAATAAAACCACCTGGGGTTCAACTCTTTTGACGAAAATGAAGTAGAAAGACCCATATTCACATGTTTTCTCAGAGAATTAAATAAAGGGTCAAGTACATAGTCACAGGAGTTTTTCCACAATCCATGATTACCACAGCCAGGAGCAGGCATTCCCATTTATTCTCATGAGGTCCATATTTCAGAAAGACATGGTTCTCAAATGTTTCACATTTGTTTTGTAGAGAATTTAGACACATATGCGAAAAACTACTCAGTAAAGACAGGTGTCCATTCTATGTACACCATGTAGAATTAAAATGATATGCTCTGCAAAACCACACACTAAATTAAGAAAGGACAGAACTAAAACAAATGAGGCCGATCATTTAAATTATACATATATATATATATGACAAAAATCATCACCCCAATAAGAATACTGGAAGAACTAGAAGATAGGAAGAACCCCATACAAGTAAAATCCTCATATATGGAAGGACTTTAGCATACAAAGAGTAGAGCTAACTTGATCAAAGTAGTTCTGGAAGAAAGTTAAGGCTGAGTCTTGGATTAAAGGAAAGGGGTGAAGAGTTTTAGCCCAGGAAACATTCCCAAAAGAAACTGTGTGGCCACACAAACACAGAATGAAAAGAAAAGGCAGAAAGAACCATCTTTCACCTGGCTCTGCCTCTTCCTCCACTGGAACATTCATCCACACCATGAGCATTAAGATGTAAAGCATGTATGAAAACATGAGAAGTCATGGGACCCCCATGTTCTACAGATACTCATGTCCTTTTTACTGATTCTGTATGTGCTCATTCACATTTCAGAAACATGATAGCAGGGTATCTCAACATTCTATTGCTGTCAAAAAACATCATGGCCCAAAGAAAGTTGAGGGGAACAGGCTTCATTCCACCTCACAGCTTGAAGGGAAGTCAGGGCAGGAATTCAGGACATTGAAAGCAGGAACTGAAACAGAGGCCACAGAGGAGTGCTGCTCACCGGCTTCCTCCAGCTCACAGTCAGCTGTCTTTCTTACATGCCTCAGGACCAGCTGCACAAGGTTGACTGCACCCACAGTGACCTGGGTTCTCTCACATCAATCATTAGTCAAGAAAAGGCCCCACAGGCTTGCCTACAGGCCAGTTTGATGGGGGCATCTTCTCAATTAAGGTTCTCTCTAATGACCCTAGCATGTATTGGTTCAGCAAAAAAATAAAATAAAATAAAAATAAAAAGACCACGATAGGGGTGGGTGCTTGAATATTTATTAAAGAAAGAATGGGTGGGTATACTCTTCAGTAGATCAGTGAATACAGGCAGCAAATGGAGGATGGAGTCTAAGATTTATAGTATACATTGCAACTCAGATCTAAGCCTATTACTCATTGGTTTGAACTTCTTGGATATTTGGTTCCTTCCACAAAAAGGCCGTTATGGTAATAATTTGTCATGAGGAATTATAAGTAAAAAAGATGCTCTAAAATGTTTTGGCATTTCTAATGCATGATAAAAATGGGAATTATCAACATTATTAACTGTGTTCCTTCCTACTGATTTTTTCTGAAAATTAATACTTCATCTTGTTAACAGTAGGGAATAGATCCTGGAGGATGGGAATAATCAACATGTCAATCACGGTATCATAAGACATAAACTGGTTTCTTCTCAAATAACAAGTCCACTGCATCTCTTAGTAGCAATAGCTTGAAGAATTTTAAAAGATGTGGCTAATCTACTAAAGGCCAAAGCCATGTAAATTTGCTTTATGGTTGTTTCAAACAGCAGAACTGCTTACTTAAACAATCATTACATCTTAGAGCTGGAAAGATTTTGTGTCTAGCTCTCCAGTGTATCTTCTGTCCTTAGTTTGATCTCCCTTATGTTCTTTATGAAACATGTCCAAAACAAAGCAACAGGATTTTGTGCATACATTGGGTTAAGCTTCATGCAAATACCCATGTTATTGATGGGAACATTGAAGTTGTGAGGACCGTTACTTGGTTGCTTTTTCTTCTCCAGAGCTGTGGGTGTATTAGCTTCTAGTGCATTGTAAACTGATGCTCAAATCTCTTCTTTGGATATAGACTCTCTTGTTTCACACAAAAAATAATAGTTGTTTAGGGGTAGGGAAATAGCCCTAAAACATTTCACTACTATTCTTTACAGAGTGGCTATCTTTAAATGTAAGAGTGTTTTTGTTTTGTTTTGCTTTGCTTTAAGAGAATTGAGAAATTGAATGTAATAAAATTTTCTTTAAAAAGCTTATTGGCCAGTAGCGAGGCAGCAGAGGGATGGGTGGAGCTGGTGGGCAGAGAGGACAAATAAGAGAAATCTATGTACGAGTAGAAAAAGAGGGAGAAAGAGAGGAACACCCAGGACCAGAAGCCAGCAGCTGCCAGCTAGACATGAGAAACAGGAAAGTAAGACATACAGAAAGATAGCAAGTCCCAAGGAAACATGTAGATGAAGAGAAACGGGTTAAATTATCAGAGCTAGCGAGAAAAAAGCCTAAGCTAAGGCCAAGTTTTCATAATTAATAAGAAGTCTCTGTGTCATGATTTGGGAGTCGGTTGTTGGCCCAACAGAAAAAAAGCCTACTACAGTGTTTAAAGAAAGAGATGTATAAAGCAGTGGATTGCATAATTGCTAAAGTTTATGTCTGCAAAGACTACTTTAAGACATGGAAAAAATTCTCATGATATAGTTAGATAGAGAGGATACAAAATTACACATAATAAAGAATATTTTATATATTTTATTTTAAAATTTAAATTAGAAACAAGGTTGCTTCACATATCAATTCCAGGTACCTCTCCCTCCCCCTCCCCTCCTCCCGTGCCCTCCAACCAACCCCCACAATATCCCCTCATTTCCCCAGGGAGGGTGAGGCCCTCCATGGGGGTGTCCATAGTCTGTCATTTCATCCAGGACAGGACCTAGACCTTCCCCCAAGAGTTCAGGGTGAGAGTGCATCTCTCATTGTTGGATGGGAGCCCAAAGTCCATTTGTATACCTGGGATAAACACTGATCTACTACCCAAGGCTCAATAGATTACCTAGGCCTCCTCATTGACACACACATTCAGGGGGTCTTGATCAGTCCCATGTTGGATTCCCAGGCATCAGTTTGGGATAATTTTAAGAGTAAAAAAAAAAAGCAAATGCTTTCTACCAATCATTTTGAGGATAAAAACTAAACTATACCTCCAGAAGACCAAACCCAAGGGCAATAATCCATATGTTTCTCTGGCTATCCCTCATCTGAAGGCTTGGAATATGTTGTGATACTACACAGCTATGAGGCTTGGTACCCATCACCTATGTGTAGTCCTTAGACTGAGAAAGAATGCCTTAAATTCCAAGATTCGTGACAGATTATAAAGAATATGGTTTGAGATGTTCCTCTCTCCAGGGATTTCTAGACTGCTGAAGGTTTAGAATTTCAGAGGGAACATTTCCAAAAGTAATCCTTGAGCCATTTATTTTCTGAAAGCTAAAGAATTCCCTTGTTAAACAATGGTGGTGATCATTGCTGGATTCCCCTAATGGCAATTCACAAAGTTAATTTGTGTATTAGGAAGAAGTGCCGTGGAACATCTTATGGGCTCTACATAGAACAATGCTGACCAGTTTTCTTTTCAGATATAAGCAACACATTCTTCCCATAAAGCCTAGGGCAAAAGGGTTCAAAATTTGTTTGTTTGGGAATAAAGCAAATAACTTAGGTAAACAAGCTGTCTCACATCTCCAGTATTCACACATTCACTCTGCTATAGCTCAACTACTCTTGCTTGGTTGATGGTTTGTTCCTTTGGTTTGAACCCTCAGCAGCATGTTTCAGATATAATTGTTTCTTCCTTTAAGTGCTCCTTCCTTTGATTTTTCCCTGTACTCCTATAGTCTTTTATTCTGGTTTGTTGATGGCAGCTCACTGCAGTGAAGCAGCATGCTTTGCATGGCCAAGACCAGTTCGTCAGCAATGTAAGAAAATGGTCAGAGAACAGCATGTTGGTACACCATTAGGCCTGCGTTTATCTGATAGCACAGCAAAGCTTAGGAAATGTGTTGCACAACACCTCCAGGGATCTTGATACCCAGGTCTGAGAACTGCTTTCTATCTCTCAGAAACTCTGGCAGTTTAGAGCTTTCCCAGGTCATCTACTTCTGGTCCCATCTCTATGATCTCGCTAGTGTCTGACACAGTGCCTGTGGAATGGGTGCTCATCAGTACTAGTGGATTAAATAGACAAATACTCCCACTGGATAGCTCCAACTCATGTAAGATTCACTTTCAGATTCACCCCATTCTCCTCTTCTTCTTAACTGGATCCAGCAACAGTAATTAACACCGAACATTGATGCTAGGCTCCAAGACTTATGACGAATTGTTTCATGTGGTTAATAAAGCTTTCATGAGAGGGAGCTAGGAGATCAAAATAAACTTCCCCCAATCTTAAAGCTAGTATCAGGCAGAACACTCCTTTACATTTGGGGATTTTTTTTTTCATCCAATGGTCTGAATCAAGGATTATGCCTTTATTTGGGGTTCATCTAGTCAGTCATTGGTTATACCAGTTTTGCTTAAGTCTAGATTTTTCAACTTGTCCTTGTCTTCTATACCTAGTCAACCCAAACACTAGGTTCCATCCTCTCCACTGTGACCCAAAGATACCCGTAGCCCAAACTCCAGTGATTCTTCTGAGCCTTATATGCTTCCTCCATCAATTTCTTAGCTACTAGCCACAGTGAGCTCACTCCTCTTGCCTCTTATCCCTGTGCTGAACTCAACTCTTCCCTTTATCCAGAAAATGAAGTCCTCAATATCAGTCATCATTGCCACCCACCATTACCCTACAGTTTTGGGAGTGTGTGATACACTGTGCTCTCTCCCCTTGGATTCTGAGGTCTCACAAACTCTCAGTCACTTCCACACTAACTCCTGCCACCAGAGCTCTGGGTTCTGTATGCTCTCCCTCTGTCTACCAGTTTTGGGGACTCAGGTGAGGACTCACTTTGGTCATGAAACATTTTTGCCTTAGGCATCCTCATTTCAACATTCAGCCCCATGTTCTCATTTTTCCTGTTGATCAGTGAGTATTGTTTTGAAGAAAAGTGAGGTTCTTCATTGTCCAGTGGCTTAGCTCAATGCCTAAAGTATAAACAACTGAAGGAAATATTCAACATAAAAGGACATTTTATTCTCAGTTTAGACCAGAAAAGCAGTGATTTAAACACTAAATCTTAGGTTCTCTGATAGAAAAAATAGGGTTTTGCCCCCCCAAAGTCAGAAAATCTGACAATAGTAAAGCTGTATAAAACATCTGACAAGATCACCTTTGACTAATATACCAAGCAAATAACTGCAAAGGGATTATTGCAAAATCTTAGACTCTGCCATCACTTGAAATCCCTTTATAGACTTGCTCATCACTCCAGATTCAGTCATCTCTACCAGTGACTCTCTGGCCAGAATCTTGTCAGTTGGCCATCCCTAGAAAGGCTTTTAGCCTTCAACCCAAGATTCTGAAGCAAAGTGATGAATATGGTGGAGAGATATATGTTCTGAAACCTCAAGGAAAGGAGATCTTTATATGCTGCTTAAATATCTGAGAAAATAAACTGAAGTATAGGGGTTTCATTTTAGGTATATTAATTGGGATTGGCCAACCCACAGTTACTAATTCTCTGTAGTTTGAAATGTTGTGGACCTTTGTGGTTATCTCTGATGTAAAAAGACACTACTTGGATGAGGGTTGAGAGTTGGTTTAGGAAATGTTAGTAGTAAGCACTCTTCTAGCCATCTTAAGACAGTCGGGGGAAATTATCTAGGTTTACAGTACCAGACACGATTTCCTTACCACTGCGGCTGCCGTAAGGGGTTACTCCTAAGATAAAAGCAGGCACACTTTTATGTGTGGATGTGAGGCCAGAAGAGGTCACCAGTGCATCCGAGCCAGAGAATTCTGGGTTAATGGGGTGGGTGGAAGGATACAAATTTTGGTCTTCATGGTTGTATAGCAAACGCTTTCAACAGCTGAGGCGTCAACCCAGCCTAATGAGTTCATAAGCAGACATATGGAAATTTGCTTTCCTTTCACTTTCAGGGCAAAGACTGATCTCCAAGTTTATCTGGACATGACACAAAGTCATGATCTTGAAAATCTATAGATACCCATTATTCTGCTTCTGATAAGGCAAGGTGCTAGTTAGCTAGAGGGTGGCTTCAGAATGTGGTATTTATGTGAGTCTGACAACACCTGCATAACTACATACACATCCTTTAATATCAAACTGAAAGTGCTCAATACAAATTTAACTGAGAGTACAGACTATTTTCTGTTCATAAACCCTGATAAAGTTAAATATATTAGAATTATAAGTATATAAATGCAAATAAGACAGAATATATGTAACTAGTAGATTTAAGTCCTAGAGGGATTTCCTATCTCTATTTGTCATTTTCAAATACATAACAAATGAAAATAGTACATTTTTATTTTTTCTTATATTAATATTTTCCCTCATCTAAGTCTATCTTGATGTTTTTTAATTTATTTTCACATCCCACTGCTCTCCCTTAACACATTGTTTTTCTTTTATGTTTTCTGTGATAAAAAGACTACATTACAAAAAAAAACTACTTTATATTGATATGTCATGTTATGTAAAAAGTATTTAAAGCTGTGGTGTGTCTTAGGGGTTTTGATTGCCATGACAAAACATCATAACCAAAAGCTCCAAAGGGAGGTCAGGGTTCATTTCACCTTACAGGTTGCAGTCCATCATGCCTGGAAGTCACCAGGGACCTGAAGGCGGAAGCTGAGGCAGGAGACACAGAGGAGCACCTTGCTCAGCACGTTTTCTTATAACACTCAGGACCACAAGACCAGGCCTGACCACACCCAGAATGGGCTGGGCCCTCCCCCATTCATCACTAATTTAAAAAAATTCCCTATAGGATTGACTGCAGCCTGATCTTCTGGAGGCATTTTCTCAATTAACACTCCCTCCTCTCAGAAAACCCTAGCTTGTGTTAAGTTGACATAAAACTAGCCAGCACAGACAGAACCTAAACACAAGGAAAATTGTATTTGAAATGTAGCTTATTGAGAAGGATTGGACTTTCCCTAAGATTCTTAATATACTTCAGTAGCATAACAAACTTCTCTTAGGATTTTAAAATCATTATTAACTATGCCTTGCTACTTTTCTTGGCTGTACCTGTGTCTATAAAGATACTGTTTTTTGTTGTTTTTGTTTGTTTGTTTGTTTGTCTGTTTTTGCTTTTTCAAAACAAGGTTTCTCTGTATTGTTCTGGAGGCTGTCCTGGAACTTGCTCTGTTGACCAGGCTGGCCTCGAACTAACAGAGATCTGCCTGCCTTTGCATCCAGAGTACTTGGATAAAAGGAGTATGCCACCAACGCCGGGCTTAAAGATACTTTTAAAGGATTGGAAAAGTAATATATTACCTTAGACAAAACTTTTTCCAGTGTAAAGATGACCAAGTGCTGTGATCTGATCATGCATTCTGTGGTTTTGATAAAACCTTTGAAGCAGAGACACATTGTATACAACCACTATAAAAGTATCTGCCCTGTCATCAGATTGGCATATCCAGTTATCATTTTCTCAGCAATCAGCTAAACAGGACTTACTTTACCCAAAGTCGCTGGTTAACTGTATCATTCTTTTGAGACACAGACACAAGCAAACCACCCTTTCCTTACCATCCCTGGCTGTTCCAAATGGAACACATTTAACATTAAAGTTCAATAAATGATCACTAGCCACATGGGTACTGGTGGGAAGGGACACTTGATTTTTCTGAGGTGGAAAGAAAGTAGAAGAGATGTGGTCTCGGTTGAGACAGGATGGGAACGCTGTGAGCTGCTTCCCTTACTAATTTCCCTTCTTGTTGAGTTTATACAATGGGTAGGGAAGTGTTCCCCACATCACAAAACCTCATGAGAATAAGGGGCAGACAAAGCCTGGGATCAAATGCACAGTTAAGACTTAGGAATATGTACATGGTGATTCACCTTGAACCTCAAAAGCAGATAATAATAAAGCCATTCTCACACAAAGGCTTGGCATTAGAGGATACATGTATAAACACAGAGATCTAGTGCAGTAAAAACACAGTCCAGTGTCCACTCCCCATTGGATTAGTGTCCATGCAGTGAAAATACCATTCAGATAACTGAGATCTCACTGAAAGGACTGTTTCCTCCCAACAGTCAGAACAGGATTCCAGAAGGAAGGGTAACTGGGCATCCCTAGGAAGGTGCTAGTTATAGTGAATATGTTCGGAACATATTCACTAGCCCAGATCTGAGGACAGTCTGTATTTTTTCATGTTTTGAAGAAGAGATGACCGTAGGCTTTGATGATAATAGGTTTACAGTTTTATTTGTAAAATTGTTTTCCCCACCTTCCAGTGCCCTGCTCAGATCCTCCTGAGGCCTGGGGACTGTGCACGGGGGAACAGAGTCAGGTTTTGGAGTTTGTTCAAGACTCTCTTTGATATAGATGCCCCATGGTAACTCCTTCCCTCACCTTTTTGTTTCTTTAAAGAGATTCTGGTTAGATTTGTTTGAGTTGCACATAATACATGTGAGCTACTTTAAATATCCCAATATGCATTGCAACCACTAGCCCATTTTCCAGGGGCAGGACCTAGCTTTTGGAATATTTGACTGATCAAAAAATCATGTCTAGACTCATTCTTTCCTTTCTTCACATTCTTCTTAATTCATAACAAATTTATCTAATTTTTTTTACCAAAAATACTCTACATCATGTATGTAACTATGTCATTGAATCTCTATCAGAGCAAAAGGGAAAAATGCTGGAAATAAGCATCTCCAAGTCTTCCAATATTGCACTAGTGAACTTTGTATGTGTTTATTCTAGAAAACATGAATTACCACTGTTTTCAACCCTAAGACTTCTATGACTTATTCTTTCATATACTTTCCTGAAAATTACCAAAGATTTCCCTATAATTCTTGGGTCATCACTTTCCTGGGACCCCTTTCATCTGCAGGCTTACCTTGATGGAGTCACACAGGCTCAATAAGATATTTAAAAGCTCATCAGTACCCATCCCGAGTATACACACGGACTTTGGACTCCCATCCAACAATGTGAGGTGCACTCTCACCCTGAACTCTTGGGGAAGGGTCTAGGCCCAGCCCTATATGAAATGACAGACTATGGACACCCCCATGGAGGGCCTCACCCTCCCTGGGGAAATGAGGGGATAATGGGGGGGCTGGGGGGAGGGCACGGGAGGAGGGGAGGGAAAGGGAGAGGGCCCTGGAACTGACTTGTGAAGCAACCTTGTTTCTTATCTAAATTTAAACTGAAAAATAAAAAATAAATAAATAAAAAGATATTTAAAAGCTCAGACTTTGCTGGTGTGCATTTTCACCAGTCTTCTGCTCCTCTCCTTATAGAAACTGGCAAACAACTCTATTGTGCCAGTTTTCCAAAAACCACAGTTTTTTCCAGCAAGCTCTGGCAAATTAGATAGTTACTAAGCAAAACAATACAGTGCCTAACATGATGCATTAACGGTTTCTAATGTTATTGAACCAAACGACAGGAGAGGCACTCTGTTCTTCCTTGCTTGGCAGATGATTATTCTTCGCTGCAGCAATACTTCATGTGCATACTTCCAAGAAGACTCATGAATGCAAAGGTTCATTAAGGGAATGAGAGAATCGATTGTAAAATGGAAAAGGCTGGGTGAGGTCATATTTCAAAGAGATGAATATGGTGCACTACATTATGTTGTAATCAGCCTCTCTCTTTCATTCCACAAACTGTAATAGTTTATTCTAATTTTTAAAAATGGAAAAGCAATGCTTGTAGTCCTTTGACCACTCTCTCCCTAGATTCAGGAAAGGAGTGAGTTGCTAGTATCTTCAGCCTACATGATCCGTCGGTGCCCACCAAACTTCACATTACTCACCATTTTTCTCCTTAATAAGAAAAACATTCAAAGGCTACTATTATTGCTGCCCTGGCAAACTGCACTTAATAAATGGCACTTGCCCTGTACACGACACTTCCAGCATCAATCAAGACTGAATTTTATTTCAATTTATTATGGTTGCTGTCCAAATGAAAAAATGCTTATATCGTAAAAATGTCTTGCAATATAAATGTGCCAATGATGTAATCACAGGTTTCAGGCAAAAAAAAAATCTTGATTTGGGTTAAACATTTGCCCATCCTTTCTCCTAAATTTTTCATTGAAGTTAAACATAACAAAATAATGGGACCATTAAGAGGTGATGTTGGTACGAAACAGAAGTCACACGTTAAATATTTTATATCTTTATGAGGGAGCTTTATTATATTTTCCCTCTTTAAGAAGCGGGTTGATATCTCCAAATGATCTGGATAAATGACTTTAATTTCACTTTCATTGAAGGCTCATCTGCAATTTTTTTTCACCAGGAAATGTCCATTCATCAGGAGTTCAGTTCCCAGCTTATTAGTCTGGGATTTATCCCCGGCCACAGCTGTTGGCCTACAGACACTCCTTTGGGTGCCCTCTTCTCCCTCCAGGCTTGCATCCCCAGTGAGGGTGAGAAACAGATGTCAATGGATGATTATCACAATAGCAGCCCAAATAATGTTTGTGTCCTTCATGAATGATCAGTCCCTGAGCTATTCCCCAAACAGCCCCGATTTCTCCAGAAGCTTGGATGTCTAGAAGATGGTTGTGTCCATTGGCCGTGCTTGCTTCTTCAGACCTTCTGGAGGCTGAATTCACCTGGGATGCTATGAACCTCAACTCTTAGAAATAGGACAAACTTTATGGGTGTGACAAGGATTGTCACAAGGGCATGTTTAGTTTAAAGCTCTGAATTGTGTTGAAATTCAGCATAGTTTTTCAACTCTTCAAATTGGGTAGCCAATAGGGGAGCAGGATAGGGCCTAAGAGTCTGCATCCCAAACAAGATCCCTGAGCCATGCTGCTGCTGTGGGTTGTGAAAGGACTCTGAAAGCTACTGTGACATGCTAAAATGTCTGGTATATGCCCTACCAAGTCACCACCAATGGAAAGACAGTCAAGACGCAAGGTTGGAAATGAGTTAGCAACTGAACTTTACTAACAAAGATCTCCCTTCCTGAATAAAACCAAAACCTTCCCCAAAAGCAGATTCCCTGTCTTACTCAGAGTGCAGTGAGGGTCCTGGTGGTAGAGTAGCTAGATTGCAACAGTGAGGACAACTCATCACTTACGTAGATGGTTTTAGAGAACAAAGCTACTCAGACTAATACCTCTTTCATGCACAAATGAGGAATTCCTAAAATTAGGGCCAACCAGGATAATAAATCAATGTACTAAAACATAAAACATTGAAAACTTAAGAAAAATGTTCACTCAAAATCCATCAAAGCAGTTTACTAAGGGCTACATATTGTACCTTTCTAATGTTAATTCTGAACACAGTTGTTTTCTGACAACTGCTGTGACCATCACATAGAAAAGCTTCTATTTTTATAGTCATGATAATGAGAAATATCAAACCCACTGTCTGCTGCATAGATCAGTTCCATAAAAGGACACTCTGCAAAACTTTGTCCATCAGTTGGCAAGACTATCTCACAGATACCTTCTCACTTGTTGGCAACATACCATGAGCTGGTAGGGGAGGCAGCAATGTCCAATGACAAAGTGTTCAGTTCAGAAGTGTCTCAGGGAATCAGCCATCCAACAATAACAACTCAAACTGTAATACTGAAATTGACCCTTTGTTACCCCCCCAAAAAACTCATATATTCTCAAGATCCTATAACTCCATACAAACTTTGAGGTCTCCAGGCTCTATTTCCTCCATTTGTATGAAAAAATAGGTGGATTAACTTTTCAAAGTCTATTGTATTTTTGTCTTTATCTTTAATTGATAACTTTGCAAGATAAGGCTCAACAGTGAATAAATTTTGAGCCTTTGAATGACTGAATGTAAGACATTTTGGCTTGCCAATCTGAAATGCAAATTATTGAAATAAATTGTCTAGAAGTCCTGTAGTTTTTGTTTGTTTTATGAATTTTAGTTAAGCAGCAATGTGTCAGATCTTTTCTTCCAGAAAAAATAGTATCAGTTTTATTTCTCAGAACATTGTGTTCTCTAAAGGGAAGTCTTTCGGTTTTAAGGCTACTTTGAAGAGAAAGACAACTGCATGAAATAGTTACCAGACCAAGGGTTTTTCTCACACCCAGTGACACATGAACCAAGAATGTATAGCTAACAGGTCCCTATGTTCTCTATGGTTCATAGCTTCCAGTTGCAGCATTTGCAAGGAATAAAAGCCTTGGCCACTTAAAAGCAATGAAACTTTGGTTAATTTAGGAGCAGAAATAGCACCCCTCCATTAAAGCATAATTCTGAAAGAATGCATTTATTTTGTTAAATGTCATGAGCATCAACTATCCATGGTGTTCAAAATTAACAGCCCTAGCTTGAATGGTAGAAATCACACCTAAGGGCATCTCACTACACGTATTTATTTTACTATTAGGGTTTTCAGCAAAGTTCATTTTGGTTGCATTTAATTGAGTTAAGCAGCTATGCCTAAGGTTAGAAATTATGAAATGATGGAGACAGACAACTCCCCCAAATGGCATTGCCCTGGCTTATGAAGGAGGACAGACAGGGCATGATGCTGGCTTCACATGGTTATTTAATTAGCAGCAATCTAATTGAGATATAAGTGTCAGAGACAGACATCTCTGATGCCAAATGAGACAGCTTCTGACTTGCAGCTGTTTTCAGGGAGCTAAGCTTGTAGACAATGGGTCTCATCCAGACAAATCAAGATGTGTTAATTCGCCTGGCCGTTGGGTAGATGTGAAGGGTTAACTTCTGGGCAAGTTCAGCATATATATGACCATTGTGATTCCATTCCAGTGTAAGATCTAGACTTGGAGGGAGACACTAAGCTCCAAGCTTATTGTTTCACTGTAGAAGAACATACTACTGGCCTACTCCAACTCAATGCTCAATAACAGTGTCCCTTACATGGGAGACATGCTGCAAAAAAGAAAAGGAAGACATTAGCGTGTCCTTTTTTACATGTTTAAGGCTGGTCTAACCATATAGTGTGTGCTAGCCTTGAGTATATTGCTCATCCTTCTACGTTCCAAATGCTGATAATATAAAGTTGCAACATTTCAATTGATTGGAATATTATTGGCCAGTACTTTTTAAAAATTTGCAGTAACTCATATAAAGAAAAATTCACTGTTCCAACCATTATATCCTTGCTGATGGATACCAAGAGATGCTATAGAACTGTCAGCACCCTTGACCTCTCAAACTGAAACTCTACTCCCTGTACATACCTGCTGCTCTCCCCCCCACTTAACCACAAAGCACCCTCTATTTCCACTTCCTGTCTCTAGAAGTAATAATCCAATAGATCAAATTTATGTAGAATCACTTGATATTTTTCCTTTGTGTCTCAGGATTGTCACTTAGCATAATGTAATCAAGACTGAAGGCATTTCATAATTTTATCTCCATTTGAAGCTGGATAGTACCTCATTGAATGTATAAACCACATTCTGTTAAGTTATCCATCCATCTATCCATCTCTGGCCATCCATCCATGAACAGTTGGATTTTTGTTTGTTTGTTTTTGCCCTGGCTCTTGCCAGTGGTGCCTAATGTTCTTATGAACAGTAGCATACAAACCTCTTTGATCACCTTTCTTCAGTCCTTCTGAATATTTACTTATTGGAATTACTGAATAATATGTTGGTTCCTTGTTTCATGTCAAAATTACCATTCTATTCTTTTTACACCAGACACACTATTGAATGTTCCCATCAGCAATGCTGAAAGATTCCAATTTCTCTATATCTTATGAACACTTGTTACTTTGATTTTTTTCCATCATGGTCAACCCAAAGTATTTGGCATCTTTCAGAAGAATAACAAGTGAATGGAAGAAAAATAATGCATGCATCTATCTTTAGTTTAGAAAGATAAATAAACATTTAATTTAGAACACTAGCTTTCACAGTACAATCTGTAGAACCAAATTATAAATCTGTCTCCTTAAACTACTAAAGCAGAAATTCAGGAGGCAAGGTTCAATGGTTCTATAATTTGACACAATATCCAGATTATTTGGCACACATCTAATTGGGGAACTAAACTTCTGGAATCCAGGATTGATAAGAAGCAATCCAGGTTGAACTTGTATTATCTATAACCTAAATACATTTATCAGATACAGTTTTACTCCCCTTGCTTAATGAATAGGAAATGTCTTCTTCTAGCCTCCCATGTCAACGTGCAAGGATAGTGTAGCCACCACATTTTCTCCCCTCAAGTTCTTACTGTTTTGCATTTTCTCACTCCCAAGTGTGACTTGGCTACAGTGTGGTGAGATAGGCCTCACTTGTCTCTATACCCCACATGCCAGTGATCACCTGTAGTAACTTTCTGCCTTGGTTACTTGCTTCCGTGAATGTGGCTGCAGAATCAAGCCTGCCTCAAGGAAATTGAAAGTAGTAGGGGCAGCACTCACATCTTGATAGATGCTTCTCTGTAGAACTCTTCATATGCAGGCAATTTTTCATCTTATCTTTTCTAGAATGCCCCATCATCTTGTTCTCTTGGCTTCTTCCAATTTTTGTTTTTGTTCTTTTGACACAGGGTTTCTCTGTGTAACAGAGAGAGGGCTGTCCTGGAACATGCCGTGTAGACCAGACTGGCCTTGAACATACACCTGCCTCTACCTCCCAAGTGTTGGGATTAAAACCATGTGCCAACACTGCCTGGCTGTTTTCTCCAATTTTTATGAGGCAGAAAATAATAACTTCTTTATTATCCCCTGTATCTACTCATATGTGGTTAGTGTCATCCCCATAGTTTGCAGCAATATTTAGTGTAGCCACAGAGAAGAATTCTGTTGAAAGGCACATGCACGCATGCTTACAGGGATTGGTGTGGGTAAGAGTAGGTATATTAACTGGATGATGGCTATATGTGGCAAACACAGCACTGCATAGTACAATTCATTAAAAAGAGCTATTACTGTTTTTCAACAGGGAGGAAGGAAAGATAAACATAGTGAGGCTAAGTAACTTTTTTCAAGACCATCTAGCCAATCAGAAAAACTGACAAAATTCCAGTGGGCAGCCTGGATGCTAAACTCATGCCACCACCAACAGCACAAGTCACACTAGCCAGAAGGGCTGGACAACTCAAAGAAAGCAAGACATATATGTAGATAGGAACTTCAGAGATGAAACCTTATGAGCTATTATCCAAAACTAACATCTATACTTCTTAGTAAGATTATCCATGTTCTGCACTTCCTGGGCTATAAATCAAAGTTTTAGGGCTCTGTTGGTTACAGCATTCTGTAGAAATTTTATGAGTGTACTAAGCCTGGGGGCTCCTTCACTCACAGGTGTCTCAGGAGTGTTGGTCTGGTCTCCCATCTCTCACATGCTCATCATCCCAAGTGTGTTAGGCTCAGTGCTCCTTCATTCGCAGATACTATTGTAATTTTATTTATCTGCCAATTGTTATTTCTCAGTCAAAGCCCTTATCATCACCAGTTCACGATTTAGAAACAGAAGTTTATTCAAAGATCACACAGCTAATTGATGACTACAACTAAAAGCACATCTGACTTCAGAGGACAGACTCAGGCATTCTGACCACTTATCTCTACCCACAATTCCTGGGATCCTGCTGAGTGTTTGGGGAATCATCCTAAACAATTCATGACCAGAAAGAGACAGAATGGAGACCTTGTACTGTGTAACTAATTTGTTTAAATGTCCTCATCTTTGATTTCACCCAGGTTTTCCTACATCCTGTGAATGACACTTCAGGGTTAAAGTCAATTAGTAACTTAACAGTCATGTTTTTCCATGCTGTTATCCAAGAAACGTATGTCCAAATGCTCAGAAAACTGATAATGTAGTCAACCTAAAAATAGGTAAGGAGTTTCTTAGATTCCAAGTCAGCAAGAATAGGAAATGTCTGAGCAACAACAGTTCCAGCCATTGTTGTGTATGTCCAGGTTAGAAGAATATGCTGGCTGCGACTCCATACCACCTCAGTTCTCAAGGGGGCACCAACAAGACCAAGTTCAAGACCAGAGCTTTCAAAGGACAAGAAAATGACAAATCACCTTTCAAGAGACATCAGTAGGCACAGCAACCATGGTTCCCAACTCCTCACCATTTCATCCGGCAATGGAGACTTGGTGTGCAGGTAGTTACTATAATGCTACTGACAACATCAGGATGATAGATGTACCACACAAATGTCCATGTCTATAGTTCTCTTTAATGGCAATCCAACCAGGTCTTTGGAAAGGTTTTCTGTTTCTGGTACCATGCTTACCCTTAGCCTGAAGGTAGTTTCTTTGAATCATCTGCCAGCATTCTCACCAGCTCACTTAATAATCTGAATGGCATTTTGCTGTTTTTAGAGTTCTTTGATATCTTGAAACATGTTAAATAAAAAAATCTATACACACAGTTTGTAAATTAGAATTTTGATCTTACTGAAAATATCTTTAAGTTGTATCTATGCATGTATGAATGTAAGTTAGGAGATACAGGTATGTGTGTAGATGTGTGTATAGAAGTATGTGTGTGCGTGTGTGTGTGTGTATGTATGTAAGGATGGAGTAAGGTGTGTCTAGGTGTTATATAGTTGTGTGTGGTAAGTATATGTAGGTGCCTGTGGTTATGTAGGAGAAGGGTATCGGTGTGTGTAGCTATGTGTGTAGACATGTGTGGAAGTGTAAGAATACAAGTAGGTGTAGATGTCTATGGGTAGGGTATAGGTGTGTGTAGATATGTGTGTAGGTGTAGGGGTTATAGTTGTGGGGCAAGTGTATAGATGTGTGTGTATGTGTATGTAAAGAGAAGTAGATATGTACAGATGTGTGTAGAAATGTACAGTATGTAAAAGTGAAGTGTGGGTGTGTGCGTACTCGGCATGTTGGTGAGCTGGGATAGGGGGTATACGTATGTTGGTAGATGCCAACGTAAGTATTTCTAGAAGTAATTAAACGAATTTGGAATTGAGAAATGAGACAATATCCAAACAGTAGTAGAAACTGAAGATAAAATATTTCTAAGCAAATATATGCTTTGAAGATTTAGAAGCACTAAAATTGCCAATGACTCATACCATATAATTTCATCAGCATAAAAATTCCTTTGAAAATAGTAAATTTAGGGTTTTTCTTGCTATTTCCTGAGGTAATTTTCTTCCCTTTAAGAAGCATAAGGTAATAAAACACAAACACTCCAGCAATTGGAAATTATAGAACCAATCAAGATTGTCTCTCTTGCCTCTGTTCAGCAATGAACAGCCTAGAGTTAAAGCCACAGGCTAACTCTCAAGTAAATGAAAACTCAGTCAGGGACAGCACATTGCTGTAAAGAGTGACAGTTGTTGTCTGTGGTGACCGCACCCTGTTCGACAGTGGCTCCAGTCTCCACAGGGTAAAGAGAACAGCTCTGCAGTTTGGATCACTCCTCCCATTTGTGGGTGTAAGCCTAGAGGATGACACACTGCCATCATTTCCTGACCTCTTCTAGTTGCAAAATTCCAGATAATTCTATTAGTCAATTAGAGAAGGAAATTCACGTTATCAGGAGGAAATTAGTCTGAGAGTGGCTGTACTCCAGTTCAATAAGGTCAGCACTGTCAGTTACAAAGTAAGGTGAACTTAACTAAAAATAGAGGAAGTTGCAACACAAGCGTGAAGCCACGTCCCACACAGACTGCTCCAGTAACCGGTGGAGGAGATTAAACTGGAATCATACCCTGCTCGGGTTACTTCTCATTCCTGTCAAATAATGCCTTTGCAACACACAAAACATACACAGAATAGTAGACACTGGCTGGTGGAGACCCCTTGAACATCCATTACCATGAGTAAGAATAGGCGAATATAAGAGGCATATCATGGCTCTCAGTGTAACACTACAGAGGGAACAGATTATTACCCCTGCCCTGTGGATTCATTTAAAATAACAAGCACACAGAAAACATGGGTATTAGGTAATACGCAACATTTCAGCAAAACTTCTCTTGTTCACAAGCCTGCGATGTTGAAACACTATCTCTGTAATGAAAATTCAGAACTGCTACCAGATCATTCAAAACCCAGTTCCACCAGGAATACCTGGAGTCTGTTCTTGGTGGGATACTATATCTAATAAACACATTTATATGAAACATTTGTCTCACTTGAAGGACTACATAGCTATTGTCATCTTCATTGTAGGTAATAAGATGCTCAATGCAGAGGAACCCATCCATCCATCAGGCTTTGAGGTTTGGACAGATGTTATGTCTAGCTATCTCAGTATCTCCCTGTAGCCACTATGGATTTCTCAGCCTTCCAGATGGAGATCTATTGATGATCTCGCATACAACAGTGACAAGTTTCAAAGAGGAAGTAACGAAACTTAGAGAAGTAGCCCTTAGCATTCACATGCACACAGCATGGCTCAGAGTTCAAATAGAAGATGCTGGAAGAAGCAGGCCCCAGCTAGAGTTTATCTGTCAGAACTTCACAAGTGTAAATTGTTTATTGAAGCAACAGCTCACAAAATTTTGTTTTCCAAAGTATCCTTCTGTCTTTCCCCACTCCCCAAAAGTGTTTTCCATAAACCATCTTCTCTTATAAAAATTAATTAGTTAAAGGAGGAAAAATGATGTCAAGTATTCTGCAAACTCATCCCATACATATTATTTGTAATCAATGCCCCTTCCTTATGAAACCTGAGTCTGAAAGTGCCCAGAACACATTTAATTTTATGATTCTTCGATATGAACTCAAACAAGCAGGGATGGACAGAGAAGCAAAACACCATGGCCCTTTACTAAGAGACAGTATTCAGCTACTGATGTTAACAGGTTATATAAAATGTGAATCTCAAATATGAATGCATCATCTTGAAATCAGAGTGTGTGTATGCAAACTTACCAGAGGGAAAACAGAATGCTCAAAAAAATAACTCAAAGCTGCTTAAGAATACACAGTCTACACACCAAAAGCATGAAAATCTTAGTACAGGAAGTAGCTTCAAGTGACTTCAGTACAATTCTCTTTTACAATCTTGCTTTTGGCATGCATCTTTCTGTGAGATACAGGAGGCATTATCTTTCAGCATGTATGACTAAGGGGTGGGGCCAGGCATCATGGATCCTCTTCTGAAGGCCCTCATCTATCTACTCAGAGTGAAGTGAGCTCTACTTACCTGATCATACATCATAAATGTGCTGGGCACAGGGTTATGAATCTACTAAAGGGCATGCTGTCTACACAGTGGGGCCATACATAGTCAAGCTATAGCAGGAAACAGCACAGACAGGGCTATTTTAATGCCATGATTTGCCTTGTAGACAAGAATTGTCAAAGGCTAAGATAGGATTGCTCAGCCACAGCTACCTCTGATAAGAGACTTGGCAAACCAAAATTTTTACTAACGTGGAGAAAAGACATTTCTGGAATGTTCCAAATCAGAATCAACCTAAAAGGCAGGTGCACATCAATATTAATGAATGAGGCCAAATATAGCCAACCTCACCCTTGAAAATGTCCTAAGATACAATAGAATCTGTTGAAAAGATGGGTGGTAGGCAAGGCATTCTTACAGCACTACTTCATCTGTGGTCAATTTTGCCTAGAGCAAATGTTCACATGACATGTCCTCTTTGTAAGGAAGATGGCCTGTGTAAGACATCATGCTACCCTCCAAAAGTCCAGCAGAGACGGTTCCCACAGAAATATAGACCTACTTCTAAAAGAACTGATTTTCAAGTTCTCAGGTCTCCAGCTTAAGTATTATTACTTCCTGAAGTCATCTTCTACTTCAACTCAGGGGCACTATCTTGGAGCCCTGGTACCTATACTAGATCGTCTGTGGTTTCTTTTCAGCTCAGACTTGAAGTTTGTGTTCATTTTGTTTCAACATTCTCCTACACTACATTCCAGCATTCTACAACACTAGTTCATGAACACACGTAAAACAACTTGATGTAGAACTTACTGCCTTCCTAGATATGGTTGTTTGAATAAAGATGCCCTCCATAGGTTCATATATTTAAATGGTTAGCCTCCAGGGAGTGGCACTATTTGAAAGGGTTATAAGGCTTAGAGGGTATGCCCTTGTTGGAGTAGGTGTGGCCTCATTTGAAGACATATCACTAGGGAGGGCTTTGAGGTTTTAAAACCTGTTCTAGGTACAGGCTCACATTGTGTTTCTGCCTGCAGATTAGGATGCAGCTCTTGGCTACTTCTCTAGAACCAGCTTGCACACTGTCATGCTTTCCTCCATGATGGTAATGAACTAAACCTCTGAAACTGTAAGCAAGCCTGCATTTAAATATCTTCTTTCATAAGAGTTGCATTGGTCATGGTGTATCCTCACAGCAATAGAATAATGATTAAGACTCTAGGGATTTTCCATCTGAAGCTGAGATTTTTAGCTTGTGGTGCCTTAGAGTTCACCTGGCCCAACTTGAATTTGGATGCACACATTTCTATATGGCATACTTGCTGCTGGACACATGATCACCTTTAATGGATATCTTTCAACTACTGAGCAGTTCCTAAGCAACTCCTTCCTTCCATTGCACTCTTCCTTCTTCCTCCTTGAATCCCATGAAGCCAGTAGTCTAGCTCTCTTCTTAAAGCCAAGATGGCCTCACAGTCAAGTTTTCAGTGTGCTTCTTCCATACCCACCCTGAGGATGCACCCACTTTGTCCCAAAGGGGTCCCATTTATAAATTACATAGTCATTGCATCACAGTAGTTCATGGCCAGCCAATTGATAACCAGAGTTGCAGTCTGCCCTAGTTCCAGTTAAAACTTTCCTAGTTGCTTAAATATCTCCTACATGACATACACTATGCCTCTTACCATCCTACTTTTCTTTCCTGTCTGGTATACACAGTGTCTGTGTAAGTTTTGGGGGGAAAGATGTCAGATCTCCTGTATCTGCTACATGCTTTGGGCACATTGTTTTATGTGTGATAAACATACCACTGTGTGCATTGTTTTTATCTTACAATAATTCCTATTCCTGCTTCATCAGGAATATTTGCGTATCACACTTCAAAGTACTAGAAATAGTTTGTCACTGAGCCCAGAGATAACAACAGAGAGCACTCAACCATTTCATCATGATTAAACATCGTAGCACAAGAATAAGTTTACAAAGACATTTTATAAAAATTAAAATTTTTATAAAAGCTACAAAAGATAACAATAGCTAAAATACAGAACACAACCATGGAATTTGAGACTTGACAATAAAATCTATAAATCAAGTCAAAGAGGCCAGTACTCTATATCACTGTTTGTTTTGTTTGTTTGTTTGTTTTTGTTTTTGTTTGGCCATTAGTGAACTTCAATGGGAAAACCTGGGCAATGAAAGTCAAGTTTGCATCTGCTCTCATGTTAGTTCCAAAAATGCCCCATCTTCAACTTAAGGAAACAAACCACGTCGTTACCATCACGCCAGCTGCGTATAAGTCATACTTGAATAGAGCCACAACATTAATACTCCAGTGGACAAATCATGAGGCATAGCCCTCCCAGCCTCCACTGCTGAAGCATCGTCGCAGCTCTGCAAGCATGCTTTCCAGTCAGGAGACTCCATACGTGGGGTTCAAGGGACACTGGCATTAACAGTTGGCGGTGTGTGTGGGCGCAGACACTTGCATTGACACCTGATGGTGAGAGCTTTATTTTCCTTGAAGCATTTTTGAGCCATGACATTTTTCTTGGCATTCTATGAGGCTTACTGTAAGTGATTACTGTGCTGCATTAAACAAAACAAAATCATCAGCACCAGACATACAGGACAGTTTGTGACCAGATGCCTTTATCTATTTAGAAGGCAGGGAATCATATCTGACAAAACACACACCACCTGGTTTGCTGGTGACAGTAATGAAAATGAAATAACCACATAGATCCTAAGATGAGAAATTTGTTGTAATGATAAGGAAATACAAATGAAATGTTAAAATACTAACAACTTACACAAAACCCATTGATTTCTTTCCCTTGGATTACTATTTCAGTGATCAGAGTGTATTAGGGACGTGTTTGCTTGCAACGTGTTTTATTAACGCTCTGTTTCTGACACCCAATTTGGAAATCAATGATTATTCCATCATTTTTCTCCGAGGGGTTCTATTATTTACAATTGATTTAACAGGAATGAAAGGCTTACCATTAACAAGACCCTGCTGCTGACACTTCACAGATGAATTATTGAACTTCAAAAAGTGAATTAACTTAACCATCGCCAAAACTGATGGCTTGATGATATTTTGCACCATGTCTAATGTATTTATAATTACAGTGTCAAAACAGCAGTGCTCCTGCTTCCTCCTCTCTCTTGATTTCTTAGCTTTATACTATTCAAGTTGGTTTGTTTCACAGACCACCACTCTGAATTTAAAACTGTTCCTTACTGCCTTAAAAATGTGTCTTGTAATGACTAGGTCTGGCTGAAAGTAAGTTCAAGCTTACATATCTCTTTCATTCCTGAATATTAAATGAATATGGCTCATAAAGGCACCTTAGAGAAATAGCAATTGCAATTATTTCAGTTTGAATCAACAACAGCAACAATCCAGATCCCATTGGCTATCTTGAGTAAACTGGAATTTTAAAATGTGTGTTTTCATTATGTGTTCTTTGAAAAGCTTCAGTGGAGTGATGGAGTGGTTCTGGAGCACTCTACTACCCTCCATGATATAAGGAGTTCCCCCACCACACCTAATACCAGTACTGCACTCAAGAAGCATGACTGTTCTTACTGATCTGCTTTTGTAATAAATAACGTCATGTTTCCCAGACTCAAATGATCACCTCCAATCCAGGTCAAACCAGCCAGAATTCTGACATGTTGTCTTTCATAAACCTACTAGGGATTGCAGGCGGTACTTCCAGCCCTAAGCACTTCCCTAAAGAGGAAGGGAGTTCTTAAGCATCTGCAAACAGGGTGTGCTGGTCTGCAGTCCAGGGAGTAACCTCAGCTTCCCACAGACTTGACTGCACTGGACCAAAGAAAACATCAGCTATTCTGTTCTTCTCTGTCTAACACTAAATTTGATTTACAGTTACCAGGAAGACACTGACATTGACATCAATGTAGCTCTCTTCTCGTAGATTGCAGAAAAATTAAACAATCTGCTATGTTTCACAAACTCTTTCCCACTCATTCTTTTCCTGTGTGATTATAAAACAATGTTGCTGTTGAGTTTCCAGCTCTAGTCATTGAGTAATTCCCACCTCTTGCCCGCATTCTGCCACCCATCCATATGCTCTCTCATTCTCTGAACATAATATAAAAATGTCTGTTTGTTCACTGTTTGATTTCCCACTATTAATGACTGCATAAATACTATTTATAGCTCAATTATGTGGCACAAGATACAGTTTTTTTCATGAACAATTTTATTTCCCTAGAGTAAAAAATTTGGAGCAAATACTTTGGCACTGTCAATTTAATGTCATTAATTCATTTCTAAGCTCCGAAGTGCAATCCTTCTCAATTCAAACAACGCAGAAAATGCTCTATTTCATGAATCTCCACAACTACACTCCTGGGACTTTCTGCAGTCTGTACAGAATCTGAATCATTGGTCACCATGTCCATGCACTAGCTCCAGTTTTCTTGGATTAGAACTCCATTTACCACCAGGATCTGAAGGTGTCATCCTTCATCTTTGCAATTTGCCCTTAGAAAGTGTGGTGTGCCACCACAAGTCCTAGACATGTACATGGGATCTTGTTTTCTTTATGAAAATATCCAAGGTTGTATTCTGGTCTCATGAGCTTTGCAATGTCACACTCTAACATATATGCAAACTAACATGTTCCTTCATATACTGGGCTCCCTCAATTTGGAAACTTGTCTCTCATGTTCAAGTTGTTCCAGTGGATTATTTGAGTTCTGAAATACTTGAATAATTGTCTTTACCTTATTCTCAAGTTCTATTTACCAGATGTTGCACCACCTGTACTAAATGAATAATTCATCAATTATCAAACATTTTGTCCCAGACTCTTCACATTGTTAAAAATTCGCGTCTGAAGGAGCTAAGGGTGGCATTGTTGGTACTATATCATACTAGGCAAAAGAATGAAATATACTCATTAAAAATACATTCTTTATGTGTTAACATATAGTTTTACAAAAACATACTTCAATGGAAAGATGAAAGTGACATTTTACTTTTTTGTTTTGAATATCTATTTTAATACAAGTCATTTGGATATTCACATCTGCTTTCTATTCAAAATTGGGACCGTAGTATCATTAGAGTCTTAGAATAGTTTAGAATTACACTGATATGGAAACATGACTTCAGGAAGCTTCTTTTGAGAGAGACTTTAGGAACCATACCCTCCTCTTCTGGGTCCTCAAATCCTATGCTGAGAGCCATGGGGCAAAGATTAATACTTTTCTCTAGTTTGCTATCTTCGTATTCACTTGTTTTATCTAATGATTTGACTCTTCAGCATCCTTCCCCAGCTATGAAATTCTGTCTACAGCTTGGGAATTTTATATTTGTTCATCTGTGTATCTCATGAAAGTGTTACCCTCTTTTATCCCGTCAAGTGCATTAACAGTGTGCTTGGGCTCCACACCCACAGTTTTCCTCTGAAGGCAGTGGGATCCCTTTATATTGTTTGCTTCCTTTGGGCATTGTCTCTCACTCTGTGAGCATCCCTGGAACGTCTAGTGTCCATACATGTCTTGGTCAGGTTTGCCAAACAAGCAAACAAATACAAACTCTGGAGTGCTGTGGTTGTGACAGGATAGAATGTGTGATTGACTCTCTCAGTGAGAGCAACTAAAAACTCTAAACTGTTTTGGAAAACTAAGCATTTGTAAGTTGTCCTGAAAGCAGTAAACACTACAGAAAAACAATCGGAGAAGCGGGTATGCTGTGCTGAGCAGGCCTCAGTGCTGTGTGCCTTCACAACAATTCTGCTTTGCTTTAGTTCAGGAGGCTCTGTGCAGCACAGAAGGCAGAAGGCAACACTTAGGAATTCTACAAGTCTTAGTGTAACTGAAAACTCAAATCACAACCCAACAGGGTCTGCAAGCAAACCCACCTGCTTGGAATCTTTGTGAAATGTAAAGGAGAGGAAAACATCACACCTCACATTGGGAACTGGTCCATCTAACAGAGTTTCCTGCTGGCCTCTGTCAGGGAGACAGAAGGCAGGAATTTAATATGATGGTAGATTGATAACTTCTGGTTAAAATCACTATGCTTGCATATTCAGACAGAATAGAACTTAATTTTAATTCAAGCGTTCAAGACCACCTCCTATTAGATCCCAGGATACTTACGTTCACTGCGGAAAAAAATTATGGAATGAAAAAGAAAACCGTCACGAATGTGAATGATGTAACAAATGGCAGCAACTCTACATTTATAACTGTCAGATGTACAACACAAGCGTTCTTATGTTTCTAAGTAGTGGGAAGTGAAAGAAATATACAAATGAACAAAGAGGTTTCAAAAGTAATCAAATTTAACAAAATCTATTTTCAACCAAGTTTTTATCTCCAGCTAGAAATAACAGTTTTTGTTTGGTTTTGCAGAGGAACCCCACAGCTTCTGCCTTCAGGGACTTCCTATCAAGAGGTGTGTACAAACCATACTGAAACAGAGACTACCATCCCAGCAAGCACTGGGCCCATCTGGAGATACAGGAAACTCCAAATGCTGAGTCCGAGTCCCTCTGAATATATAGGGAGGGACCATTGTTCTCATTGCTCCTTTGTATCTGCTGAGGCATAGTCTGAAGGGATGGGCAAGGTATGATGCACACTGCTGCCACTGAGACCCAAGAATTCTTTGGCTTCCAAATGTCCATGGGCTGACATTTGAGACAACAGCTGTAATTCTCAGGAATATGCCCTCCCAGCCTTGCAGCATCCCCAGGCTACTTTATAGCCCATTCTACATGCTGAACAGCCAACCGATTGTTTTACCAGATGCATGTATGTAAAATAAGAGACAGGCAGCAAGCATAACCCAAAATCCAGGAGGAAAGTAGCTTGAAAGCCACCAATCAGGAAGAACAAAAGTTCAATGCAGAACCTACTGTGTGCCAAACAAGAGAACCTACTGTGTGCCATATAACAGTGAAGCAACAAAAGCATAGGAAATCTCTTTTTAAAAAAATTTCAAGAAAGCCACATATGGTGGAACATGCCAGGAATGTTAGCCCTTGAGAGGTGAGGACAGGAAGTCTGGAGCCCAAGGTCATTCAGAGCTATGTAGTGGGTTTGAGGCCAGCCAAGACTTCATGAGACCCTGCCTCAAAATAAATAAATAGTAACAATAACAAGACAAGAACAAAAGACCTCTTGCCCTTCTGAGAGGAATATTGACCTGTCACCCATTTGTTAGTACTCAGAGGAAGCCTGGATGTCAAGGCCTGTCTTGTCAGCGAGTTTTCATCATATCTTTCCTTTTGAGTGCTAGCAACCAGTGTATCAGTCTTTACAAATGAACTGAGCTGTTTCTTCTGTAGACTTCCAGCCTATTCTCTGGTTCGGGGCCATGCCTAGATTCCACTGTAGAATGTTGTATTTCCTATTCTTGAGATTTCCTAGCTCTTTAAAATAATTCAAGGTCGTAATTGCTGAATTACTAAGTCAAGTTCATCCCTTTGCAGTGCCCATTTAAACTAAAGTGAGAATCGGTTTTACAAAGTCACACAGGTATTATATCATGCAACATGTAAAGATTAAACCAGCGTTCTCCAAATTTAGCGGTTGACAATAAAAATGAGAGAAAACACACACCTGACAGCCTGTGCTGAATTTCTTTTTGTACTGTTAGTGTTGTTAGTATTCAACACTGACATGAGATTAACTGGAGGACACTTCTCACACTGAAGATAGACATCTGTGTATATGTTGCTTCTGAGTCAGTGTATGTCTAAGAGTGATATCAAGCATTCTGGTATCTTATAGCCACTCATAGTATTGATAAAATGTCACCATTTAAATTTCATCCTCATGCACCATGTTTCCATATGGGAAGAGACATGGGTTCTGATGTGGTACTGTGGACTGTTCATTTCCCCAGTGCTAAAATTTCCAGCAATAGGTAGATTTATGACACTGCAACAACCATGAAGACCTTGGCTACTCTCTAAGAGAACTGAGGAAGTAATATGAGCAGTTCGTAGCATCAAAACACATTTCCAATGTCTTATCTATTACAATCGAAAACATTGAATTTTGGGTAAATAATTTTTTCACACACTCAAACATTTCATCGTAAGATTGAATATGTTTCCTGAGAGTAAGTTATTTAGTTCCCTCCCTTCACACTATTATAAATTATTGTCATCAGATTATAGTCAATAAAAATGATTGAATTATAGAAGGAAGAACTGTCTTTTCTATAGGGAAAAAGTGAGGTGTTATAGAGGGGAGGGAAAGTAGAGTTAATTGTTGCAAGATGGCTACACCAAAGGACGATGAAACAACTAATGTACCTTCTCCCAATATAATAGCCAATTACAGTAGGAAACATTTAACTTGAAACAAGCAGAAACCCCTTTAGTGAGTGATCAAAGTTATCATAACTGAGACAAGACGATATTGTGAAGCCCTGGAAGGGCAAATATATTGCATAAGAAGTAAGATTTCAGGTTATCAAGTTTTGGTTTATTAGATATAATTGTTCATTTTTAAGATGGTCACTAAAAAAGGACATGGGAGGTCAAGGAATGAAAGAAATGTGACAGGAAAAATAAGAGGAAAAAAGAATATATAGGAGGAAATATAAAAGACAAATTTGCAGTATCTGTAGCAATAGAAATCAAGTAATTTTAAAATAAATAGCAAATAAATAAATACCTTAAAAATCAAGGTATATAACATGTATCCCTAAAAATCTAATACAAATAAGAAAAATGAGACTGAATATATAAAGACAGGAAAAATAAACTAGTCAAAGTCTAATCAAAATGATATATAAGGTCGCATTAACCAACTTCACAATAATATGAACAGCTAGCTACAAAAAAAAACAAAGGAAAATGTTAAGCATTAATCCTGCAGAAAGATAATTCAGCTGTAAACCTAACCATAACTATTAACATGATCGAAATATTTAAATGCCATTATAATACAGGTATGCGAATAAGATATGCACCTGTATGTTTGAGGTTCTAGCAAACATGTCTTAGAAACTGATGGGTGGATAGAAAGTCCCAGCAATAAAGAACACAATTGATAGGCTTTGCTTTAATAAATATCTGAAGTCCCAAACAAGCCACATTTCACATCAACACAAGTCACTGTAAAATGAACCACATGATGGGTCATAAAACCATCAAAAAATCAGGACATATCATTTTATTCCCCCAAAAGCTATGCAACTTAAAATACACTTAGAATTCTGAAATTCTCCTGACCCAACTGTCCAAAAGAAATCACCTAACATGGACTGCATTGAAAACAAAAACACCGCATCTCAAAACACATAGGATGATACAGTCACTTGAGAAAGAGTTATAACTCTATGTTCTGGGGCATGTGAAGTTTGTCTATCTACTCATTTCCTGGTTCTCCACAAGACTTATTTAAACCATGCATAATGCACTGGTATTTATCTTGAGCTGTTGTAAAAAATGAGAGCCCAGAGGCCCTTGTCCCATGTTCCAGTATGTCAGTAGCTTGTCTCCCTAGAAACAAGTTACTTTGATAGTTGAGGTTTTGTATTAAAGGTGGGTTTAAAGGATGAATAGGCATTAAGTTGGAGTGGTTATGTGGATCATCCTTGAGAAATGGAAGAGGTAGTCATTCAGAAGCCTATGTGCAAAGCCCAGAGACATGCAATGGTTCAGAGCTGCAGGCACCGCAGTCCAGCACTAGGAAATGGACAGAGAGGCAGCAAGCAGCGTATGAGATGAAAAGCAATGGGCAGATCTGTGTGGAGGCCCACATTACCAGCCAAAGGCCCTCAGTTGATTCTGGGGCTCAGATCACTACAGAGGGGTCATCAGACAAAGCACTATCTGTGGGATTCAGGCCCACTTGGGAGGTGAGAAATTATGCCATCTACAAGAAGTTTACAAAAGAAAGAAAGAGGTCAACTTAATGCTCATAGTACAATATAAAAATAGAAGTTCCAAGAGAACTTGAAGGAACAGATATGATACCCCTCAGGCTGCATTACAGGTCAAATTCACAAGAGCCTTGCTGCAGCAAAGCCATCCGAACCCCAGTTCATACAGCCTCTGAATGCTAACGCAGATTTTTCCTTATTTACATTCAAGCTGGTTTGGCTTTATAATCGCTTAACAAGTATTAGCAGAAGAGACTATATATAGTTTACATTTGCATATATTAAAAGTAATATAATAAATATGATAATACAAGTAATATAGACTAGGGTCAGAGAGTATGTATTTCATGTGGTATCTTCTCCCAAACAGGAACTGACATGGCTGCATCCCAACAAGTTTTCATTTGCAGGTAGACTGGCCAACAGGCTGCAGTCTATAGATGTCTGCTGTGAACCGTTGACACCAGGACCAATCAGAGATGGGCCATGACGAGGAATGAGCTGAAGGGAGGATAAACTTGAGTTTGGCATGGCAGGCTTGAAACAGAAAGGGCAAGTTTCCCATTAAATACCTGATTCTAGAGCCTGACGGAAACCAGGCTGAAGACATAAATTCTACCTTAAACACTAGAATAAGATGTGTATTTTAGAAGTTCATGCCACCCACACTGCCCACAGATGAACAAAGAAGATGGCCAGGGAAAGAAGCTAATCTCCAACTAATACTGCTCAGAAAGGGTGGCAAAGACATCTATAACAAAGAGTCAAACTGAGAGACATGAAGACAGCTGTACTTAGGGCTAACAGACACATTGGGAGCTGCCCAACCCTGAAGTACTGCAGCGTCTGGATATAACTTCTATGCCTGTTGTGCGGACATCCCCAGGGTTCAGCATACTCAGTGCAGACACAGCTGAGGTTAAGTTTAAAGTCAGACAGTGATGGGAGAAAGGCCTCCGCGAAACTGTGTCTCTAAGCTTATGTCAAACAGATGTCCATGAGCAGAAACAGCAGATGAGAGAAGACATAAGGGGTAACTTGAGGGATTAAGACCACTAAGGAGCAGGGATAGGTGGCAGACATACCAGGGAGGGACCAGCATTGAGCAGGAGAGTGCTGTCACTGCTCCACGTGTATGTAAAAGGAATGGAGACACAGCTGTCTCAGGATGGGCAGCTTTTACTTTTTATGGCTTGATCAGCAAAGAGGAGATGGATTTATCAAACAATGAAAACTGAAAAGTAATGAAAATTGAAAAAGGTTTCTGTTGGAAAGTCCAACTGTCACCAGTCTGTGAAGATTGGCAATGTCTTCCAATGCAGTGGACCAATACACAGGCTGGGAACACGGTAGACTATGCCACAGGGTCTCTGTTTGACATCTTCCAGGAACTCTCTTCTCTCACCTGGGCTATTATATTCCATTTATTTCTGACTCTCCACAAAGAAGTGTTTTTTTTAACACCAAGTGACCACTAAACCATCACATTTAAGGACTGTTTCTCCAGACACGGACTTTAAGAGTGCAAACCAGACCTCAGTTTAACTATTGGTGTTTTATACACAGAAAAAAATGTCATCAAAGAGCTGGCATGAATTCCTCCAATTTTGAACAAAATACCTGGGTCTGGTGAACTGGGCTCTTCATGCATGAAGTTAATCATGGGAGGAGCTTCTGTGGACACGCCTCCATTCACAGGACACTCATGTGCAAACCAGTAAGATGAGGTATCTAAGGCTCCCAAAGATGGGGTAAGGCTGCCAGGATTCCATCTCAGCTCCCTCTCCCGTTTCTTACCTTCTCTTCCCCTTGTCATCGCCACTCTGCATCAACCTCCTTTCTTACTCCTCAATATCCCTGCTCTTCATCGCTCCCACTCTTTGTGAGCAAGACTGGTTCACTGGCTGTCCCTGCCTATACATCTGCCCCAAGCTGTTGATCTCCTAAGAATCATTCTCAATAGCTCTAAGTCCTTCCAACACTTCCATGCTTAGTCCAGCCTCCACTGGATTCCCAACCAATGGTCACACTTGGAATCTGTTCCCTGCAATTGAGGTTGATGTCCATCTCTTAAGGGCAGGTCTGCTTCAACCCAATAATGCCTAATTAGTTAACCCTGGGCAGTTTACTGAACCTCTCTGGCTAGGCAGGTCTTTAAGGATGAGGAGTGACTCTGCAATTCCTTCCTTGTTCTCTGTATTCACTACAGTCTTCAGATGCTCTTTCAAAGACAAAGTCTTACGATACAGTCCAAACTGACATCAAACTCATGGCAACCCTCCTCT
Source organism: Mesocricetus auratus (assembly GCF_017639785.1). Classification (NCBI taxonomy): domain Eukaryota; kingdom Metazoa; phylum Chordata; class Mammalia; order Rodentia; family Cricetidae; genus Mesocricetus; species Mesocricetus auratus. The sequence goes on from NW_024429190.1 coordinate 86,838,016, forward strand.
ACTGCCTCAGCCTCACAAGTAATGGGCTCACAGGCATAGGCTACTGACAACCATACCTGGCTTGTACTTCATAATATTTAAACCCTATTAATACAAATCTATAAGTAGACTGAAAATCAAACCAAACCAAGGCTTATGGTTGTCATATGTAGGGGTCAGAATGTCTTTTCTTAACTTCTCTCATCGACAGCACACCCTTCACCGCTATGAAGATGGACAGTTCCCCCTTGGAGAGCAAGCTCTGCTTGCCACTCTTACATATCTGGTAAATATCTTTAGGCCACAACTTCCAAATCACCACCACAACAAAAACTTACACTCAACAACAGGACAGGTGGTGAAGACTTTCTGACCAAACCATGTCCTCAGTGAAAGCTCTCCAACTGTTGTCTGTCCTACCCTGGCAGGCCCTATGGGCACCCAAAGCCAAAGAATCAAAGCTTCTGAGAACAAACCTTTCTTTTTGTGCTCTCATTTTTTCCCAAGTGTACTGCTTAGCTTTGCAGAGACCTCAAGGTATACATTACCACAACAGGTTGGCAGAAACAGAGCCATGAAGCCAGCTCCATTCTACAAAGCCAAATACTACATACCTTGCAAAAGCCGAGGGGGAAATTCTATCCTTTCCTTAGCAGTTTTTGTTTGGATAAAATTATGTCAATTAAAAAATCTTGCTAACATGAGGTTATTTTAAATAAAGCAATAGGTAGGTAAATGTGTAACCTGATTCCCCATGTTCCCTTGGACCCAAGCTGAGCATTTGCAATCTCACCTCAAGTCCAAAGAGCATTAAGAGTTGCTACAAATGAGTGGAAATACAGGAAACTGAGTTAAATTTAAATTTCAGACAAGAAATAAGTACATATTTATTATACATCCATTTGCTATGTAATATTTGGGACATACTTAGAGTTGAAGTTTAAGTTAAAATATATATTGTCTGAAATTTTACATTAATTGTACATCCCTGATTTTATCTGAAAAATTCCAACTGATGTTATAAGAATGAGTAAGAGAAGGAAAGTCTGGTGAGCAGATTGCATCTAACCTTGGCAGATAAACATCTTTTTAAAATTGGGCCCAGACTCAAAATTGGCTTTAAGCCTCAGTTCTCCAGTCTCAGAAATAAGGATGTGCTACCAAAGCATCATTCAATGAGAAACCTGCGGAGTAATACCAGTTAGGGATAATATCCAAGGAATGACCTTGCATTTCCTAGGATGTTCAGGTATGATGTTCAGTGGTCACTGTGATTAACTTATAATACTTATGATGAGAAAGAGAAATCAATGAGCAAACCTGGCACTTTCTAATAATCTTTGGCCTCATCAAGAACCATCAAGTGTAGCTTAGCAACTAAATAGAGGTAAGGAATTCTCTCTGCAATTTTGGTGTGTTTTCTCTACCAGATAAATCAATTTAAAACATCTTGCCCATCTTGAACTCACCTCCCTCATCATTTTAATGTGAAAAAAAGGATGAGATTCAAGGCACCTAATCCAATTGCTTTCTCAAGACACAGGCTCTTGAAGTGTTGCCCCAGTCCATTTCTGACCTTTTGAACTCACAGAGGGGAAATTAAGGCAGAGAACCTAGCCCTTCAAACCATTGTCAATATAAGACATGGTAAAATTTAATCTTTGTAGTTCCCTAAGGCAAATAAGTATAAGCCAAATAACCAGAGTTACATGATGAAGAATGGTTTGTTTCAAAAGATTGAAGATGGCCTCAAATACAGAGTGGCTGAGACTCTCTGGGCCATAGGATGCCATGGAAGAGTCAAGCTTAGTGCTGAGCAAATGGCACACACAGGTCACTGGGTTTAAGGACTCTTTCATCTAACCACCCTAAGGAACTTCATGGTGGACACAACCACATTTTCCTTGGGGTTGCTTTTAACACACTGTGGATTGTGAAGTGTTTTTATTTCTTACTACTAATGACTAGTTTGAACGAATCAAAAAGGAATTGGCAGGTTTTGTTGGTTTGTGCCAAGACACTCATGCAGAGGAGAGAAGACAGCTTGAGGAAGTGGGTTCTTTGCTCCCACCATGTGGAGCTTGGATATTGGACTTTACCTTCTGAGCCATCTTGCTGGCCCAATAATTACTTCTTTCTGATTAGTGTCCTGAGTATTCAACCCATGATACCTCACCTCAGCAGGGCATTGAAAAATCCTCACTGTCCACATGCCATGTAGAGAGGGGTTAGCCTAGACCAGTCTGACAAATTATTTACTTTTCATACTTGAAAGCTCCATGGGCAGGAAACTTCAAATAACTATTGGAAACAGGATTGAAATATACAGAAGAATTAAGATTCATAAATGGTATACTCATTCACAAATTCATTGGAGATGCTTGGTTATGAATACATTTCTAGTCTTCATCTGGGCTATTACGATTCTGATGGGAGAGACATTAATTTTTTCATTTTCTTGCTTTGAATGTGTACTATGTCCTATGGGTGGTGTAAAGGGTTAAGTGATAGAAGCTGAGAAATATGAATATTACACAGTCTCTGAAAGGTGGACCTAGGGTGTTTATCATAAATGCAGAGAACAAGAAGGCAAAGGTCAAGCCAGAAAAGGTCATAGATTCTGGAGGTCAAGTGCAGACATCAAATCTGCTCTTGAGATACATTCATGTTTACCTATTCTTTCCTCCCCTCTCTTTCCACTATTTCCAAACTTTCCAGGCACACAACCTGCCCAGGGCTCTTACCTTGTGTCTTTTCCCACCCAAGTACTAACAAGGTAGACTCTTCTTAGCTTCTGGAATCTGAGGAAAAGAGCATGTTCAAGGTGATGTGGTCATAGAGAGTGTTTCTTGTCCGTGGCTGAAGAGCAAGCCCAGCCTTCTGACTTCCTTTAGTCTCTGAAAAGGTATTACTTCTCTGAGATGCCCCGTGACCAATTACTTGGAATAACATCCCCTGACACTCCTTTTCCCTCTAATCCATCCTTCTGAATTAAAAATAACAAACTGCAGAGATACCACGTTCTAAATCTAACATACCATGCACGGTTCATTCAGAGTAGCTTGCTTATACAAACACACTCAATCAGCGTTGCTTGTGTTTCCTGCCAGGAATGTAATTCTCAAAGCTGAACAGCATCAGAATCACCAGGAGATGTTGTAATTAGATGCCTGCTTCCCACTCATGGAACCTGACAAAGGTAGCGTTCAGGGAGCCAGTCAACCATCCATTCAGCACAGCCTTACAAAGAGACACTAGTTTTGATTAGGAATTATTTTGTAGTCTCATTGTTCTCAGGACCATAGCACAATATCTAGACCTTGCATCCCTGTGTTGTACATTGAGGCAGAAGGGTTGTGGAGGTTTTATTTGTGTGCTATTTAAGTGCCATAATTGAGAAACTGTACAACTCTATTGAACAAATGCAAGTCTCCTTCATTTGCTTTTTATTTCGTCTTAAGTTATAAAGATTCAAATGAAATCTTTCTCCCTCCCTCCCTCCCTCCCTCCCTCCCTCCCTCTCTCTCTCTCTCTCTCTCTCTCTCTCTCTCTCTCTCTCTCTCTCTCTCTCTCTCTGTGTGTGTGTGTGTGTGTGTGTGTGTGTGCTCAATCCTCCTGCCATAGCCCAGTAGTACTTGAATTACAGGCAATCATAGGCCCCAATCTGTTCTTCCATACTCGGCTAGCAGGGGTCCTTAGAGTTAGTTTCACACAGCTGAGATCTGCAAGCCATGGCTGCACTTGTGCTTCCGTGATCATGCCCCTGGCACCTGGTCTCTTTCAGATGAAATCTTCCAGTGTTGCCAATGACCTCTTTTGACATTATATTCTGAAGTGATAATAAAGTTAGTTTTTATTTTATCCTGTGCTCTATGCCAGCCATAAAACAGTTGATCTCCATAAATCAAGCATGTCTGATGGTTTAGATTCAATTGTTCAATTTAAGACAGGCATTTAATGAAAGATCTGGAGATGGGTGCATTTAACAGCCACCATAGAGACTCTCCATCTTCCAGATCTCTCTTTACCCATGTAGAATCATCAGTGTGTTATTGATTTCTAGTTACAAGGGACTCTGTTGTTTTCAAATGTGAGTATCCTCACTCCACCATTCTGCAAACTTTAGTGGCAATGTCAGGTTTGCTGTCCAGTAAACCAGACATCCTCAGTGAATTTAATAAGAAGACAAATCCATGATGCTTCACGGCCCAACCCATTCAGAAAGCCATGAATCACTGTCTTCCTTGTCTTAAAGCTGAAAAATCTCATAGGATGGATGAAAATACAGAAAAATGAACAAGATTCCCTCTGTGGAAAACAATGCTATGGAGGCTGCAATTTGCACATTATAGAATTCACCTACTTAACTACACAATCCAATGATCTTAGTATATTTATAGTTGTGCAGCTAGCGGCATTATCCAGCCATAGGGCATTTTCATCCTCTCAAGAGACACCTTACCCACCCTCAGCCTCAGTGAAACCCTAATCAACTTCCTGATTTGTCTATAGACTAGCCCTTTCTGGGAATTCCAGAGGAATGCAGCCCTGCAATGTTTCGTTTTTTGTGTCTGGCTACTTTCACTTACTAGAATGTGAGGGGTCACACATGTCCCAACCACCAGCAGTTTTTTCTTCTTCACTACCAAACAACATTTATTACATAGATGCACTACAATTTGCCCACTCATAAGTGAAAGTCTTTGATTTTATTTGACCACTATATACCATGCTGCCATAAATGTTTGTGAAGCCTTGTTAGGGACATGGTTTCATTTCTCTTGGTCACAGAGTCCTGGAAGCAGACATTCTAGGTCATATGGTAAATCTGTGTTTAACATTTTAAAGAAATGCCAAACTGTTTTTGACAATGTTTCTACCATATTACAGTCTAGCTGGTAGTGTACAAAGGTTCCAACTTCTCCACATCTTTTCCCAATGCCTGCTGCTGCCTCTTGTTAACTGGAGCTATGCTTGGCTCATCTTAGTGTTGAGTATGTGAGAAAGTGCTTTCAGCACATGTGCCAAAATATACCCAACAGGAGGAGTGTGTGGCGGAGATGGGGGAAGAGAGGAGTGACAGGGCTGAGTAGGACTGATCAAATACATTTTGAAATATTTGTGGAATTCCCGAATAAAAAGACAAAAAAAGTCTCAACATTACTGAGGACATGCTCTTTTCTTTTTCATGCCTTTTAAATATTTGCTGTTAACCTGAGCTAAGGAGGTAGCTCAGTGGTAGAACATTCACTTTGCATGTGTGAGTCCCTGAGTTTCAAACTATGGGGCAGAAGGTAGGGCAGAGGTGGGAGAGGGATGGAGGGAGGGAGGGAGGGAGAGATGGAGGGATGGAGGGAGGAAGGGAGGGAGAGAAGGAAGGAAGGAAGGAAAGAAGGAAGGAGAGAAGGAAGGAAGGAAGGAAGGAAGGAAGGAAGGAAGGAAGGAAAGAAGTCCAGCAAAATCTCTGCCTGGAAAGATTGCTCAGTGGTTAGAAGCATGCACTTCTCTTCAAGGGAATTCACGTTTAGTTTCCAACATACCAAGATCTCAACCATAATTTACCAACAAAACAATCAGGCTTAAAAAAGATTAAAATTTTGCCCATAAAAACATAGAAAACTGGTTGCAAACCTGAAGTTGTGTGACACAAAACTCAAGAGTCATTAATGCAAGGCAAGACACATCTGAATTCCAAGTGCACTGCATCTAATCTCAGTCGAAGCACTTCCCTTATGGCATCAAAAGCAGACTAGGCAATGTTAAATCTGGCTGCTTCTAGAAAACTACACATTTCCTTTTGAAGAAGCTATACTGGCATTCCACGGAATACTTACACCTTGACATTTTATCTTCAAACATCAAATCTCACCATTATAGTTTTGATCAGAATCTAACCAGCAAGACATTCATGACAATCAGAAGTCAAATAGAACATCCTTCATAACTGATTCTTATCAATCATACAGAATCATTTTCTACCATCCAAAGGCACGAATTCTGCCAACAGCAGCTGTTCATGTGTGAGTACTCAGAAACAATTATCTCATTGTCAGCTTCTGAAGTCTCAAATAATCCTACTGCTGGAGGTGCTGGTGAAAGGTATCCTCAAGCAGGAAACAATTCTCCCAGTCCACCGACAAGCTTCATCTAACTTCCTTTTTGGGCCAACTACCTTTAGCCACCAGCCACTCCCTTGCCAGCCTACGATGCTACCTGACTGCTGCCTGCCACTCCTAAGGCCACCCTGCTCGCCAGGCTCAGTTCTTGTCTCTGCCCTGGAGTTACGATACAGTCTTACAAGGCTCGATGCTTCCCTTCAGCATCATTCTTCACCATTTGACAGGGATGATTTGCTAATGAACACTCACTTCCCTGTTTCATTTTCAAGTGCCTGGTGACATACATCCTTGACTCTCAGGTCTGGCAGCATCAACATTCTGGGAAGCTAGTTAGAAATGCAGCATTCTAGGCCTTGCTCTGACAGCTCACCAGAGCCTACATTTGAGTCTGCCAGATGATTGCAAGGTACTAGGTCATTAGACTTCCATACACCCGACTCAGTCTCACTTCGCTGACCTGAGCCCCTGCCACATCAGAAGGAGCAGCCAGAATCTCTGACTCTGAAACCCCTTACTATCTCCTCCATACACAACATGTGTCCATTCATCTCTAAGCCACTCCCTTTCAGACATAAGCTCTATCATCCTGTGAGGAAGAATGAGCCATTGTGCATATTTACATGTTTTCTTTCTGAGTCTGAGTGTTGAACAGCCCCATCCTATTGAACACAGGCTTCCTCATACAACTTGCTTTGGCCAATGGGAATGGAATGCAAAGTGATGTGCCCTGTCTCAGCAGAAGCTTCCAGTCATTTCAGCCTCCCTTCCCCTTCTCTCTCTTCCTCCCTATCCCTCTTCCCTTCTTTGTTCTCAGCAAGCCTAGCAGGGACCCAGATGCAGGAGGTTCTGGTATTGAAATCAGAAAGAACAGTATGAAGCTTAACCTAATGCAAGCAGAAGTTTGTGCAAACTGTTGAAAGTCATGGAGATTTGATATCCTGGCTTTATTATAGAAATAATAAAGAGATAAAAGACTCTGACAAAAAGCACCTTAAGGTGGATAGGATTATTTTTTCTAAAACCTACAGTCCATCACTGGAGGGAAGTAAAGGCAGTGGGAACTTGAAGCAGCAAGCTTCCTCATAGTCAAGAGTAGAGAGAAATGAATGCATGCAAGTTGCTACGCTACTCATTTCCTGCACTGTTTTATAGTCCAGCACCCAAATTGAGGGAATGGTGCCACCCACAGTGGTCTGGGTCATCCCATATTAGTTAAAAAGTCAAGAAAATCTCCCGCAGATAAGACCACAAGCCCACTGATCTAGATGCTCCTTCACCCTCTTGCTAGGGTTTTCTAGGATGAGTCGAATTGGTGGTTAAAGCAAACCCTCACATGTAGAGTCCTACTGTAGAGAAACTTTCGCTTCAGTTTATGGATTAAATCCCCAGTCTCTTATTTTTTCAATTAGAGGAAAATAAGACCATACTTGTAGGTGCACGCACAAATGATTGGTAAGAATTGAAGGTGCTCTCTGCTCTGCCAGCTTTGCCAACAGAGAATTATTCTTCACCTTCTGTCTCCCAGGTGCCTCAGTCTGCATTATAATTTTCATTTGATAGAAAGGATCAGCAAACGGTTTCTGTAGGGAAACGGAGAACAAGCATTCTGGGCTTTGTAGACCACATAACTCAACACTTTGACATGAGACCAAGGCTGACATGAGAACTGGGCATGCATGCTGTTATGGGAGATTGTGTCTCCCAAATTCATGAAGAGTATTCTCCATGGCACCATGTGTGGGGCAGAGTGCTGTAGAGAGAGGTTTAGGTCATGCAAGTTCCCCATGGAAAAGGAAGGGTGGGGTTGAGTTCCTCCTCTTTTACCTTCTGAGTTTGAGGACACAGAAAGGAGCAAGTTGGTCCCCACTGGCTTGGCCTTGGACTTCCTAGTCTCTGAACTCTGAGAAATAATTATATGCTCTTCGTTAACTACCCAGGCTTTCTCATAGCAACACAGCTCAGAGTGGCACAACATTATTCAAATAAAACTTTCCCAGACCAAAGTTCAGAATTCAGGGATTATCACTACCTCGTCCCCTGGGTAGCCCTTCTAAAGGAAGTCAGCTGCCAAGTCATCAAGTACTGAAAACCAGCATAGTCCTCTCTTACAGGGATATCTGTCAATTTTTGGCTCAACCTCATAATACTTCAGATAAAAACTGTGTTAAAAAGGTTATACTAGCTGTCCTAGCATCCTTTCTGCTGCTGTGACAAACACCTATACAGAAAGCAACCCATGAGGGGAGAGAGTTTGTGTGGCTTGCAATTCTAGGTTGCAGTCCATCATTTCACGGAGGTTGAGGCCCGAACTCATCAAGATATCACATTATTCCACAGTCACATGCGCAGAGCGGGTATACGCATCCTTTCTTGCTTTCTTGCTTATTAGTATTCAGCTAGCTGTCTCTTTTTTTAAAAAACCCAGAGCTCTGCCCATGAAATCATGCTACCCAGAGGAGGCTTGGTTTTCCCACCTGAATTAGCAATCAAGACATGTCCTCAAGGATGCATACACAGGCCAGCCTGATCCAGATAATTCCCCATAATAGTCTCTCCCAAGGTGATTTTAGATGTCAAGTTCACTGTTACAACTAACAAGCATACTGACTACAAAGTGATTTCATGAGCAGAACTCTGCTTAATATTATACATGTGGAAAAATGGACAGTGTCTAAAGGAGGACATGTATTAATCAACCTTTATAGTACATCTCAAATTTTCCCACATTTGTTGAGCTGTCCATTAGGCACTTCGTGTTTACAATGTTTCATTTTCTGCTCCTTCCCCATAGTGATGGAAAACTCATTGGTATAACGTTCCCGTGCCCTGGCTTCAGTTCCAATAAAAGTCTTCCATAATGTATATCCGTAAGGAGAGGACACTGGATATAAATATATGGGATGTGGCCAAGGGGAGGCTATACCTTCATTTACACCAAATGCAGATCTCTACTAACATGATTCTAGTGGTGGGGCAGCAGCTGGGGTCAGAAACCTTCACCCCTCTGAGGGAGCACAGATCATCAGAGTAAGGGAAGTAGATAACAGACGTTCATATAATAAGATACAATCAGTCCTCTATACTCTGGTCTTTGCCTGCTCACATATATAGCCACCAAATCTACACGGCACCATTGTGAGCATCTGTGGACACGTGCCTAGCCATGAGGAAGCTGAACTGTGGATGGTGTATACCAGGTGAGATCTAACGGGTGACAGTCTGCCTCTGTGTTTCTGATCGTCTCTTGCCCACAAGTGTCATTGCCTGCTCTTTACTGTGATGCTGTGGCGATTCCTCTGGTTAGCTGAGGTGCTATCTAATGTTTGTACGCACAGACAGGCTGATTCTTGTATAACTGGGACATGTTATACCAGTTTCTTCAAGGAATGAACTATATAGACTGATACTGACACCAATCTTGTTTTGATTGGTGTATGCCCCAAAAGGTGTCTTTATCAGAAGAATAAATAAAACAAGACTGTACACTGATCCGTTGATTTAAAGTTGACCAAGTGTCTATAGGCATCTAACCTTGCACTTCCTCTAGGACTAATGATTCAGTGGTTTTAGTGATTTTGTAGAACTCAGCTATCATGCACAACTAAAAGTACTGTGTAGCAAAATTACACGATGCATCAAGCTCCTGGGGGAATGGTTTCTTTCAGGCTTTGGCGGCACTCTCCCTAACTACTACCATTCTCACTTCTCCACGGACACACAATGCTCATCTATAGCAAGGCTGGCTCTGCTGGACATAAGTGAAGTGAAGCAGGGATCCCAGGTGTTCAGTCCAGCCTGACCAGAGTGAGCAGTGAGGGGACGTCACTCAGCAAAGGGAGGCAGAGCCTTTCTGCTTCTGTGAGTGCCTGCAGGTACAGAAAGGCATGCTTAGACACAAGTTTGTGATGATCTGAAAGGTCACACTGAAGCCTCGTTTTCCCTTTTGAACAGCCCTCTAGGACAATCTGAACTAAAAGACTATCAATCGTGGACACAGATGGATGGGGCACAGAATGTGCTTCTGTGTTGCAATTAGTTAAGGGGAGAGATGGAGAAAGTGAAACTCATTACACAGAAGCATCGCCAGCAGCAAAAAGACCGCACGGTCACACACAGTTGAAAACTGCAGGGCAGACACACCGCTTGCTCGGGAGAGAAGAGGCTAAAACTAATAAACACATCAGGATGCTTTTCAGGTGTTTCAGTCCAAACAAGGAAACACATTAAGTTGTGTGCAAATATGAACCAAGACGTTAATAGGATTGAGAATGCTGAATTCGTGGCCCACCAGCAGTCACCTGTCTGTCCTATATCAAAGGACAATTAAATAAGAGACAGATTTCAACCTGGCGAATTAAAGACCTCTAGCCTAGAGCAGATGTTTATTACTTCTCTGTATTTACGGTAAACCCAGCTCCTAATGACAGAGCATGGTTCTGAAATTCTAGGTGGGTTACTGATAGGCTAACCATTCACAATAAAAGTGGCTCTAAGTCCCACCTGACCTATTTATATATAGGCCAGCTCTGCATCCTACGAGTTACTATACACTGTCGGTCACTCTCAGTGGTCCCCAGCAAAGTGCATGACGTCACCTGGGTAGCTGTAGGGATCTGAAGCCAAGAAATTTGAAGTTGAGCTTGGATTTCAACAAGACCTCCACAGTCACCTGCAAGGAAGACTGCCAATACCTTGGAGTCTGGTGCGGACCCTTTAGGAAATCTCTGGCTCACAGGAAACCGAGTCCAAGGCCACAAACATAGCTCATTCTTAACTGGAAGATAACATGAAACTTGGGAGTCAACGAGGGACTCTGAGCCCCCAAACAATTTCCCAGTGACATCTGTGTGATCCCTAAAAGGAATGGGAAGCAAGAATGTAAAGAGTTATGCGGAAAACTGAAAATTCAAAGAACTGTCCTCCTTAATACCTAGTCTTCAATCCAGGGCATAATGATGTAACTCTGTTTTGAAGATGAGCAGGAAAAAACAAATAAAGAATTAAAGGCAACAGCAACAAGAAGCCCAGGAGACACTTGTGCTTCGTTCCATTATCTCAGTCATTTCAAGGCCAGGGACAGCCACTACAATCGCAGCGATTTCAGAACCATCAGATTTCTGGCTTCACCCTCAGATTGAGATACAGCAACAGCAGTATCCTAAGCAGGGGTGGGGGTGCTTGGAGATTTAGAAACTTGGCTTCTACTCCAGCCCTGCTGAGCTGTGGCCCCTGATGATTTTCTTGTGTGGTCCACTTTGAGAGAAACCCTCATACAGGAGATACGGCATCCAGTGTACAAACACAGCTGCTTAACCGTTCCTTTAGCCCGTGAGTAGTTTATGATTTGTCTTGTCTTGACATTCATGCTTTTGTTTTTATTTTGGCCACAGAGAAAGACAAAACCAGGTGTCACAGACAAGATTCAAGAATGGGCAGAAGGGATTACCCTCGATAATCAGACAGTGCCCTTGCTGACCTCAAAGGAGAACGCAAGGCACTTGGTTGTCCCCTGGGATGCCACCACAGTCAGATGACGACACCTGCACACAAGCAGTGCCAGCAGGCTGTGCCTTGGACAGTTGGGGCGGTCACACCTCAGCATCCCTTATGCTCTCGGGGCTCCTGCTTCACTTTGCAAAAGATTTTATGATTTTTGTAACAGAGGCTCATACTGGAAGGTTCGGCCTATAAAAAATGATGTATTCTCCTCTATCAGTAAATAATGCTACTGTGCTTTCTACCTTAGCATAGCTTTTCCAGTAACTTAATCACACATAGCCTGTTTTCCAGGTCTAGTGTACAAGAACCACATAGAAGTTCACCTGGTAATCGCTAAAAGTCACAATGCACAGTCCAGATATTGTCATAGATGCTCAATAAGCGTCAACTTATTTAATCTATATGACAGCCCAAAGTAGCAACTATGACTGGTTCCACTTTACAAATTAGGGAATTTGAAGGGGGAGGTGGGGAACTAACTGTCCCAGTATTACCCAGAGGGAAGATTCTACCAAAACACACTAAGAATCAAATTTTAAAACAAGGTTTGTCTTACCTTTCCTTTCCTGAATTCCTATTTTAAAAACTATAGTAGCAATAGAGAGGGGGCTGCATGCAGGAGTGTCCCTGTTACAGCAGACAGAATGGGCCTTTCAACCTGTGCATACTGAGCTCCCTGGTATGCAAAGGACAATGAGCCCAGACTTGTCCACACATGAGTCAAAAGCTTAGTGTAAAGACAGTGATCAAAGTGACAGAATTCACTCAGATAATCCATTAACTCTCACAGTATCCTTGCGAACTATACGATTAATTGTTAGAAACTGTCAAAACGCGGCATGTTGAGGTTCTATTCTTGTTCTCCACGTGGGTGGAGGGGGCATTGTGAAGCAGAGAACTGATTCTCAAGTAGGGGAAGGGAATGTCAACTCTCTCTCCAGGTTTGCAGGAGGAAGAGACAAAAGGAGCAGTGTGCTGATGATGGAGGATTGTCACATCTGGCACACGGCTAGGTGAGTTTCTCAGTCTCCTTGTCGTTAGTGTGGCCTTGAAGACAGTTTAAGGCAGTAACATGTGAATAATAGTCATGTCCGTTAGAGCCGCATCTGACCAATGGTGTCAGTACTCAGAATCAGAGAGAACCACAGAGGGAAGATGGCAGAACCTTAGGCAAGTTGGCCCTTAACTTTCTGCCTGTAGAGACCTTTCCAATCCTTTCCAACTCCTGCTCAACCGAGGCCAGCTGTCCCATCATCATGCCACTTCCCAGTTATCCTTAAGATTTCATTGTATTAAGTGATTAAAATGTGGAGAATTGTCTGGTGCTCCTTATAGTATTATCCAAGCTATCACACTAATCTATATCCATCAATCCAAATGCTACTTCAATTCACTCATATTGTTTCAAATTCCCATGAATAAAAATTCTATCTGCTAGGCAGGTAGCATATAACTGTGATCCCAGAAAGCAGGAGACTGAGGGAGGAGGATCACGAATTCAAGGCCTGTCAAAGTTATGTAAAATCCCAACTCAAAACATAACAACCAAGATTACATGAAGGTTGGGAATATATTTTTAAAGGGTTAAGGGAGATTTTCTTTTCATTAGTGTTTACGTGGTAGTTTTCCTTCTAATGCCTATCAGATTATTCACATTGAACACATGAGAAGACAGATGGGTGGATGGATGGACGGACAGACAGATGGGAAGTAAGCTTTTCAGCAAGGACAGAGAAGTTTGTAAAAGGAATGGCACTGATTTTTTAGAGTTCTTTAGATTTCCAGAACCAAATCAGAGTCATAAAGTGAGGTATATGACTCGAACACAAAGCTCCCAGGCTTGAAAATCTTGCCAGGACAGACACTGGAGCAGGGACAAAGAAGATCAAAAGCATGCTATTAGAGGTTGCCTCTCTCAAAGGTCTGGACACTACTACTCAATTTCATTGATCTATACTCCAGACATACATTGAAAAAACCCAATTTAGATATACTCACCATAGCTGTATGCATTAAGGAAGCACCACATTTGATTTCCTCATGACCACGCAGTACAATGTATTTCCTAAAGCTCCATGAGTCTATAGTGTTTTTTACTTCTCACCTTCTTCTTCAAGGCAGCAAGTTCCCTCCAGCCATATCACTTTTCCCTATGGAGTATCTGCTTCTTACTTTCTCCTACTACAAAAAGATGTGGGGATCAGCAATTAAGAAATTTGAAGCCGATAAGAGAAATTTTAAGACACAGACCGTCTAGTCGCAGTTATGGGAAAATATGACCCTGAAGCAAGGCCAGCTACCTACCTCTTTGCCCCTTAGGAACAATGAAAACTATCACCCAACAAAAATGTCTCCAAAGCATCATCACCCCCACCTTGCCAGGCAGAGAAGAGGATGAAGCAGGGGAGTTCCCTGTCCTTTGTTCTGGCTGCACACATTTGACAGGCTTCCCTGACTTCAGCACATCTGCTGGCAGGGAGGAAGAGAGCAAGCCCCTCCTCCACCAGGCCTGGGTAATACCTCTTGGCAAAGACACCCACACATTCATCTCTCTCCAGGTCCTTCCAAGCTGCTGTGGTTCTGCAGAACAGATGGGAAGGTCTGCTTGTCTGATGGCTGGCTGTTTTATCTCCCTCAATAAACATTTATAGATGTTCCACCCATGCCAAGCCCTCTGCTGAGGGATGGTCCATAGCTACATATGCTAACAGGCATGTGTCAACCTGCCTCAAGAAGCAAGCACCACCACATCACCACACTAACAGGTGGACAGTGAAAAGGAAAGGATGGCCAACAATGGGGAGTTGAAGTGGTCAAGAGAGAAATGTCATGGTCTAGTTTTTGATTTCTCGTTCTTGAACTTGGCCATGCTCACAAATATCCCAGGGTATTGTAAACACCAGATTCTGTGCAGCAAGATGGGCTTTGGATTCTGCATTTCTAATCAGCTCCCAAGGGGTACTTCTGCTGTTCACCTGAGGGCCACGGAGCTGGAAAAGGCTCTCTCATTTCCATATCCAGGTATTATTTTAGAGTGATAGTTTGTGGGTGGGTAGGTGGCATTTATTGATCCAAATCCACATGTGCCCAAGAGGGAAATGAAGCCAGATAGCTCACTTCATGATGGGTCCACCACATGGCAAGTTCTTTGCCTGTGTAAATCCAGTCAAGCTCCTAGGCAGGTGCTCTCGCAGCTCTCCCATGGTGAGAAGGTTACATACACTCAGAGCAACGCGGTCACTTGTCTGAGGCCCCACAGCTAGTCAGTCTTAAAGGCAAGATCTAACATTAAGTATCTCTGTTTCATGAAGGTCATATCTAAGGAGCCTCTTTCTCCAGCTAGCCTGTCTCTGGTCTGGAATAGACCACTGGACTTGCTTCAGGGTTAGAAGCAGGTTCTCTGTTCACACTGACCTCAGTAAATGCTCATAGACATTAAAACATAGCTGCTGTTAGTTGACCTAGGTAGGTGTTGAGAGAAAAATGATCTACTGAACTAGCAGTCACCACAACCCCTTTGAAATGACCTGACAGTAACAAACAGGTACCAATAGGATTTTGTCATGTCCGAACAAAGAAATAGTAATAGTAATAGCCAACGGTGAAGCACCTTTTAGTATGAGGAGACTTCCTGGGAGGCCATCCATCAGACAGGCTTTGACTCAGCATCCCTATTGCCAGAAAAGGAACAAATTATCATTGTTATGTAGCCTGACCAAGGATTGAGAATACATTGTTTTTCTAATCAATTCTCATTCACAAAGTAAATAGTGGTATGTGGCCCAGAAGAAAGGATTGTCAGAAGCCTTACAAATAAACTGTGTTAAGGGAAATCGGTTGAGAGCAGGTTCTTGACCCACAGGAGGGCCTACGGCTGGCTTTGCAAGTTCATAGGAAACTCTAACCGCACTAAAGAATCATAATTTCTCTGGAGAACTATTACTTAGCGAAGTCTCCACAATAACAATGAGTGATAGCTTGCCAAGGGGTATAAATAGAAAAGGAGTTGATGCATGCCCCTTAGTCATGCTATCATTGGCCAAAGGGTTCCGATAATAAGATCACTCCCTGAGCCCCGATCAAATTCCCACAAAGTAATATTCAGATCACCAGCCTCATAAGGAAGAGGATGACCCTTTAATTCGCTGCCCAACTTGCATTTATTTTCTATAAGGGAAATAAAAATGACAAAATAATTCCATTTTGAAGTAGTTCTTAGTGTGCTAATCTACCCATGGCTTTGAATTTATAATGGCGCTTTTTCCCTGTTTCTAAGGACAATGAACCCCTGACAAGACCTGACACTGAGGAGCATTGAGTTATTTCCGTCCCCCCTGTAACTGTAGTGAGTCCTGGGCCATCTCTCAGTCTCTTCCCTCCCTTTTCTTTCTATTACTCCCTGGACTGTAGCTCAATAGAAAAATCAAAGCAACAAAAACAGAGAATTCTTAATTCTGCAGAGACTTTGGAAGTCAAAACCAAAATGAAATTTAAAAGGCCACATCAACTAAGACTGAATGTTTCTTCTGGTTATTTCTGCTGAAGAGAGGCCATTTATTAGGGTGTTCTTTCACATTTTACAGAAAAGCTCCTGATACAAATGTGATGCCTTCAAAACCTATTGTATAGCCATCATCACTCATAGACATACACGCTTTTGCAACTATGAAGTGTGTCCAATTATCTTCTTACTATTTAATTCTCTCACTAGTTATTTGCCATTGCACTAGGGAGACACGTTTTAAAGAAGATTCTTGGTATTAGAACTATGCAATAAATTTTTCTTCTGTTGGCTTATTTTTTTACTACTCTAAAATATCACATGAACAAAATAACCTCACTATAGATAGTATTTACAGTTACCCCGACTATCACAGGCCATCTAGAATAACCCGAATTAAACAAAGGCTTTCTGATTGACTGCAGCCATCTGAGTAAACAATTACAGTAAGAGTAATTTAAGCAACAGCTCTGATGAATGACACACCCACACAAGCTGGGCTGGAGGCCAGGGGATATGCACTTGGGCGTACAAGGCTGCTGTGATGGGGAATGGCCAAGTAAATGCCCTTCTGGCAAGTGCTGGAGTTTTTAAATTTTATGTCACATTTTCAGTCATACCATCTTAGGCAGAAAGGACTTCCACAGGGTTACTGTATTAACTGTACCGTCACTGAAGTGTAACAATGAAGACACATCAAGAAATACTGGTTTCCTTGGGTGCCGTCCTTGTATTTAGAGCATCTCTTGGATGCCGTCCTTGTATTTAGAGCATCATCTCTTGGATGCCGTCCTTGTATTTAGAGCATCTCTTGGGCTTTCATTTCAACCTAAAATACATTTTATTGATACTTCAATTAGAATCTTTCTAGGCTTCCCTCCCCAACGCCCCTGCCCCACCACTTTCCCCTGTGCAAACACCTGCATCTGTGTGAGCATCCTGTGTTATGGTGGCATTTGAATGCCCAGCTGGAACATGGCCTCCAGGAGGTTAGGCACTGTGCAGTTTGTTTATGAGTGCCTGCTTGCCTTTATCCATACCTACTATAGCCGGGGGAAGAGTGATGCTCAACACATATGTATTGAATAATGGAGAAGGCTTCTGGGTCACCCTTCCATTTTGTTACTCTTGCTCATGCCAGACTGAATGAAACTGCCCAGGAGGGGCAGCAGCAGGTACTAACCATTTGGATTCCAAGGCTTTAAAAACCATTTTATAGGCATTGCCTCAGGCAATCTTTTCAAGCCCACAGTGACTTAGAAAAGTTAGTGTTTTGTTCCATATGAAGGGAATCCAAAGCTCAGAGGATTTGAGTGTATTTCTCATATCCGTATGGCTTGGCTGGAAAATCATAAAGGCATACTAGCATCTGGGTCCTTAGGCACCAAGTCCAACTGTGTTGCCATGAAAACACAGTAATATCCTATACTGGAAACTTCTGGATAGAGGAACCCTCCATTCACGGCAGCCATGAAGTAAAGTAAAAAAGTAAAGAAGGCTCAACCTAGAATTTGGATTGCTCTTTGATGCCATTATAGCTTCATTTACTAAGCCAGAGGTCCAACATTCATTTTTTTGCAACATTCAGGCAATTTTCAGTCCACAGCTTGGAAACCACTGGGTGTGGATAAGATGCTAGGGGCCCAGATCTGGATTAATGGAATGAAAATAATACTAACCTGTGGGTTTCTTCAAGACATATTTCCAGTTAATCTCTGCCACAACCCCTAGAGGTAAGTGCTAAACATCCCATTTTTTTTGAGAGGAAAAAAACACCCAGAGTCTCAGGAAGTAAAGTAACCTAGCCAAAGGCTCTCTAGCAAATGTCAGGACTCCGTCCAATCCCATTGGCCCAGAACTGTATTCTCAACCACAAGGCCTCTGACCCACCCACAGAACCTATGGCTACACTGAGTTGCAAACATCTGCACTTTCAACACATGGGAAGCTGAGGCAGGAGTATCTCAAGCATGAGGACAGGCTGGGCCACACAGCAAAATCCTATCTGTAAAACAAGAGCTACTCAACCAAATACAAACAAGCAGAAATATCCTAAGAACCTCAAACCCAGTAACTAGTGTACATTTCCTGGGTCTCTGAACACCTTGTAAAATGTTTTTTATCTAAGTCAGTCTATATTCTGATGTCCTTTGCTCCTTGGCTCTAAACACAAGAGCAATTTTTTAACTGCAGATTTGCTCTTCACTTCTCCAAACTGTTCTTTATAGAGCTCATCAACCTCTATCCCAACTCCACTTGTGCGGGAGAGCATAAACCCAAACTTCTAGCCACCAGAAAATTAACAAAACCAGAAAACTCAAGTCACAGTGTCTCATCATGGAGCTAAGTATAACCAGAAACTTTCTAACCTCACTGTACTGAAGTGACTTCATGTCTTTATCCATGCTAAGTGAGTGTCGTCCATCATATTGAATTCTATTTTACTCAAGCATGCATTTACTCAGGACAGGTAAAATCATAAACTGCTAACTGCATGCCACACACATAGCTTAATTTAGTTAGTTTGGGTTTTCCTACATTTTAAATTTTGACATAGTTGGCATATGAAATCCTGGCGATTTTACACTGATCTCCAGACTCAAAACCATCCAGATTTCAAAACCATCTCTTCTATTTAGATATTTGTCATTATTAGTTCCCAAATCAGGCCAGTAATGAAGTTAATATCACTCTTTGTCACCATTTCTTGGTGATTCCTGCCTCCTAAAGACATTTGAATGTCCCATCTAGGACATGAAAAGTTCTTTGTTGAGGGCTGCTATTTAGAGTTCACAACTAATACAGGAACTATGTCTACATCAGTCCCATGAATACCATGATACCTTCTCAGTGTATTTCAGGATAGATGTAAAACCACCCATTTTGTCTACAGCTCTCCAGCCGACATTCCTGTGAGTCTCCAGAGAAGCACCTCCAGTCTTAGTCAGCCCACGACCCCATGGGCCCTGTGGAGAGCAGACTATGGACCCTCTGCTTCGACTCCTCTGTCATTCATGTGAATATGGCATCTCACCACACAAGGACATGATTAAAGTTAGTAATCAATAAACCTCACAGGGGGAGATTTTCCTGAATTGTCTGGGTGGACCAATCTTACATTTGTCCTTCCGGAGAAAAGGAATTTCCCTGAATCCAAGTAGGAAAAAAAAAAACAGGACTGGAAAAAAAGTCTGGGAAGTTCAAGTACAAGGAGAATTTGGCCCACTGTATTAGTTAGGGTTCTGAAGAGGAACAGGTGATATATATATATATATATATATATATATATATATATATATATATATAGTTAATTCCAGATACAGTCAAGTTGAGGACCAAGAAAAACCTCCACACCCGACCTTTCTGGCTTTGAAGATGGCTAGGGTATGCTTTTAACAGTTCAGAATAAAATTTGGTGCTAAGATAGCACACCAACGGGCTGATATCATGGAAATGGAGCCACTTTAGTGTAACACTCTCAGTATTATCTGATATGATACTGAATGTGCGATACATATGGCAAAAAGAAACACATCTATACATTCCCCGATTTCTTCATTAGTCAAAAGTCAAATTTAATAAATATTGTAACAGTGAAACTTCTAATATACTTTATATCCTGGTTTGCTTTTATTGTAGCTTGATACAGCCTAGAGTCTGGAAAGAGGGAATAATAATTGAAGAATTCCCTCTAGCAGATTGGCCTAAGTCACATCTTTGGGAGGTTATCTTGATTGCTGATGGATATAGTATGACCCAGCCCACTCTACATAGTACCATCTCTAGGTAGGTGGATCTTGGCTGCAAAAGAAAGCTACCTAAATGTGGACCAGGAAACGGGTCAGTAAACAGTGTTTCTCCATGGTTTCTGCTTCAGTTTCTGCCCTGGCTTCCTTCTATGATGGACTGTAACTTGTAAGTGTAAACTGAAATAAACCATTTCATCCCCAAGTTGTATTTAGTTAGAGTATTTTATCAGAGCAAAATAAAATAAGCCAGAACAGCATAGAATTAAAGGCAAGGCAAGCCACTGACTTGAGGTCTTCTCCTGTCAAATGTTTTTCAAATAATAATACTTTTAAATTGTTGCCTACTGCTCATTTAAATTAAGACTTCTTCCACTAACAAACAAAACTATTAGGAAAGATCATATGTGCACTCAACACAAGACTGTGTAACTGTTCTTAGCTCTGCAAACTGAGTGAGTTATACAGGACCTGCCGTGACGTTGCTCTGTACCTTACATGGTCTATCTCACTCAAGAACTCTTCTTTGACCCTAGCATGGTGGCACTCATCTATAATCCCTGAAGCCTGAAAAGGGAGGCTAAAGAGTTCTAAGCAAGCCTGCACTATAGAGGAACTTTGCCTCAAAAGAAAGCCATTCATTCATTCAACTAAAAATGTCACATATGAAGTGAGAGACATAAACTCTATGGTAATGGTTTATTCCCAGAATGCACTGACTCATTAAATTATAGTTTTATTGGTTAAATCATTGTAATCTTTTTCTTAATAAATTGTCAACCTCCCAAGACCAATGAATTTGACTTCTTGCTCTCAGATAGACAGCCAACCTTTAGACTGAGACCTGATACAAAGTAGATGCTCAATGCAGATTTGTGGAACCAATAAATAAACCAGTAATGAAGAATGTAGATGAACATTCCACAGTTTTGATACATCACTTTTATTCTCTGTTCCTCATTAATTTATCCTTGTGTCTCTTTTCTCTAATCCTAATTGCTCCATTAAGATCACAGCCCACCTTTGTATAGTCAATAAACACCATTTAAGGACCTTACATATTTCTTGAATTACTCAGTGAAAATTCACTTATCCATTCTCTCATCCTCAATTCCACAGCTACATTTTGTATTGTTAAGCATTCAGAAGCCTCTTACTGTTGCCAACTTTTTGTGACACCCCCATCAGTTATGTGACCTTTCTCTAGGGTCACGGCCCATAGCAACACACTGGGTTCACCTGCCATGTGAACAATATTAGGTCGAAGAGTCAACAGACACCCAAATCACGAAGAACCTTGAGGAAGGACCCTGTGTGGCTGTGGAATAAGGCCTTCAGGGAGAGTAAAGTGAGCTTTCCTCATACTCTTAATGATCGCTTTGATAAAACCAGTTGAGTGTGGCAAGGGTAGACCTGAAATTGTCACCCAGAGAGCTGATGGGCTACAAACATGTGTTTGCCTTCCTGGGCTTTTCTGTGACTCAAACTGGATTGCTTATTGAACTTTGTTTTAAAGTAGGATTCATCTTCGAAGCCCAATATGAGGCTCAGTGCTGATGGTCCACTCTCCTCTCTTTCATTCCCAGGCCCTCCCTTTGCTGCTGCAGGGGAAAACAGGATTAGGTCACCACCTCTGCCCAGGCTATTGGAGGCCTTATTCACCCACCTGTCCATCTCTCCTCTCAGAGCCACCGCTTTCACCTTCAGCTCAGACCCAGTGTCATCTGCCATTCACTCGCTCAAGGAACAGATTATGCAAACACTTATTTCCAAACAATAAAGTACAATGCCTTCAAAGAAAATGAAAAGCATTTGCAAGGGGGCTCTTACAATGTCACAAAGCCTTGTGCTGAGATCACCCCACATGGGAAATACCGCTGGTTTTCGGTGCTCCTCAGTAATCATACCAGAGAGCCAACAGTGAGCTGCTTCTACCATGCTTTCCTGCAAAACTCCAAACCTTCAGATCTACCCACTGAACAGAGCATGCGGAACTTGAGCTCATAGTGCCAGCGAGTGACATTATTACCACCCATCATTTCCTCCATGTGTGCCCACGCTAATATAGCCACTGCAGCTTCCACACCCTCCACAACACACTATCAACATGGTTACTCTACATTATGGGAACTGGATATGATGAAGAGAACCTACACAGAAGGACAAAGTCGAGAACGTCTGAGGTCACATCCCCTTAGCTCTGCAACCTTGGCTCATGTCCCTTCTGTCTACAACCTCAACTTTTATAGAATACAGGACTCCTAAGAGCAAGGGTTAAATAGCAGGTCTAGGTCTTCTACTCCTGAATTTACATGCATCAAGCACCCAATGATTATTGCTTAACAGCACCCAAGCCATTACTCAATTCTATTCATCTCTGTGAAGATGAGCATGTTGCTATTTGCCTAGCTTGTTACTTGGTTGCAAAAGTTAACTGGAGGAAAATCATATTAGAGACTTTCTTAAACTATGGGCTGTGACCTTATAGGAGGGTCCCATATCTGGATGGGGGCATCACAAAAAGTTAGCAACAGAAAAAGATTCTGAATGCCTAAAAATACAGAATGTGCAACGAGCCCAAGGCATATGGCAGCATCCACCCTGTTGCTTCATGCAGCCGTTTGTTCTGAACACATGACTTATGCATATTGCACTGTGCATCCCATCACACCATGCAATAAGAACAAATGCTGGCTGAAACACCTCAGCTCAGATTAGAAACTATTATACATTAGAAATCGCTGCTTTCGCTGGACAAAACAAGTTACCTCTTTAAAAAAGCATGACAGCATAATGACATGGGGGAAAAACCCTTAATATTTCCCTACAATCACTTCTTATCATATAAGCATCAAAATTCAGCATGTCTTTGCACTGTATCATATTTGAAGATTTGGTTTTAAAATAAATTGCTTAATGGTTTATTGTTGGTAAATATTTGATCTGTACCCTCATTTCACATACTTACAAACCTGGAGTCTTGTGTAAATTCTTGGAAAACAGTTCATGCGTAGAAATAGTTTAAGAAGCCTGCTTTGGCACATTCCATCAGTTTAAATTTTTTCTTTTTTCTATATCATGTATGCTTATTAATTGACAGGGGAAAACAAGTAAAGAAACTGAACTTTCTGGATATAAGGCTTAAATAATATAGACAAAGCCCCCCACCCACCCACCCACAACTGCAGAAAAGACAAGGGCACTGTGACAGAGAAAAATTGGAAGGTACAAGGGCCAGGACAAACATTCATCTAGGTCTATCTAGGTTTTATTGCTAGAAGTATATTTGGTTGTTTGATTTTGCTGTGAGGACTGGAAAAACAAAATGAAGAGAGTAGGGTATGGGTTGAATCATCAGAGTGACAAAGTTACATAGGGAAAGTTACACAGGGAAAGAAAAGGAAGAAGGAAAGGAGGGGAAGAAACAGAGAAAGGAAGATGGGGCGGAAACTGGCATCCTAGTGCTCTGTAGAGGCAAAGCCAGAGGGCACGGAGGTGTGTGTACAAAGGAGCACATGCTTCATGGTTCCTGTGACTCGTGACTCTAGGAAAAATGGAAATGGATTTATCAGTCCTTTCTGCTGTGACATCATTAAGCGATGATGTGTGACTTGTTTGTGTGGTTATACTGATGCTATCACTGCTAGGCACTAGCATTTATGTCCCTGCTTCCTGACTGAGGCTACAACTCGATCAGAAACTTCATGCCCTCCAGCCAGAAGCTCCCTGCCACCTGTCAACCCTGAGCCAAAGTAAACCCTTCGAGTCTTCAGTTTCTTTTGTTGCAGCAATGAGTAAAGTCACTACTACAGACAGTGACGCTGTCATTTCTGCAAAAGACAAAAGTAAGCTCTGCGAGTCAGACTTTTGTCACTGTGACACAATAACTGAGAAAATCAACTTGGAGATGAAATGACTTCCTATGGCTCACAGTTCCAAGAGTTTCAGATGATATTCTCGTAGCCCTGCCCAAGGTGACAGAAGGTGGGGAACATGTAGTTGAGACAAAGCAGCCAACCTCATAAGGTTAGAAAGAAACAGAGAGCAGGGGAGGGGATTAGCGGGGACAAAATACAGACTCCAAGCAGGTCTCCAAGGAAAGGCTACCTTGAAACAAGTCTCAACTGCTATGTTTTTATCATCTCCTAGAAACTCCCAGCAGCCAATGCAAATCTCAGCTGAAGCTGTCTCTATGGGAGGCAGAGGCAGAAGTCAGGTGATACGGATGGACACTGAGGCAGAGGGCGGTACAGACTTCATGCAGACTAGAGTCACCACATGTTTAGGTGACACGGACCGGAATTCAGCCTATCATGCTGTAGAGTCCCAGGATTCATTACAAATATTTGAGTGCATTTGCTTATTCACATAACTATCCCTCTTTCATCTTCAAACACTACCTTTTCCTTAACTGGCAGAACATACTTGTATAGATTACAGGACCCCTTTTAAGTACTATGAGTGAGTCCAACTCAGCCCAAAAAACCTACTACGTAATCCAACACCTAGCTCTTAACAATAGTCACTGGATAAACAGATGGATCAATACTCAGTGAACTAACAAAAATCAGATTTGTGCCTTTAAGAAACTTATAGGACTCCTATAGGGTTACTATAAAGAATAATGGGAATGCAGAGAAATTGTCTACCCTGTAAAACACATAAAATATAAAAGTGAAGCAGAGAAATGGTGATGTGTATGGTGAACATAGTAATGGAACACAGACTCAAAGTACTTTTTTGACACCATTGTACTTCCCGAGTTTGTGAGCAGTGAACTGTTAACAGGTTAACCCAGTCTTAAGCATCACCCATCGCCACTGTGAGGGACATAGTGTTTTAATGTTTCTCTGTACTTAAAAGTACATAGGAGGTCCTTGTCCTTACAGGAAGTGCACTCCCAGGTAATACTGAATTCACAGCGTTGTCTCATACAAGACCACTGTGTTTGCTTGGGGAAGAAAAGGCACATTCAACCATCCCAATGCTGTGGGTGCCTGGTGAAGATAAATGGACTTTTAAAAAAATCCATGTGATTGACTGATCACCCCAGTCACCACATGTGTGGCTCAGCTGTTTTGCTGGCATGCACTTCAGAGCCTTTTAATACAGTTATTAATTGTTCTCTTTATCATATGAGTGAGGCAGTTTTAACAAACACTCCAAGGTTAAGATAATTCAGTCATTTTTAAGATGGGTGAATGCTGATGCTTGTCTTAAAAAGTGAACAACTTAAGTGTCTTCTGAATTTTGACTTGCGCAAAAAAAAAAAAGAAAGAAAAGAAAAAGAAAGGAAGAAGAAAAATGTCTGTCTTCACCTCCAGATGCTCTGTCCTTTGAAAGTCTGAATAGCAGAGAGGAGTTTTTGCAAACTAACACAATTGTTTCATGCTCCAATACAAGATGCTTAATTTTTTGTTTGGTTTGTCTAAGATTAGCTAGAATAGGAATTTAGAGTTGTCCCAATGACTCATATGCACGTTGGGGCAAACTATCTGAGCAGAGTTAAATAAAACAGAGATGGTTAAGGTTGGCTAAATCTATGTTCCCATTATTTGCAGCCAGCTTCAAATCTGATGAAGTTTTCAATTTCTTCATGACTACTGGAAGGATAACCTCCTAGGGTTTGTGGGCTTTTTTTTCCAGTGTAAGTGTCAAGTATGTTTTTTTCTTGAAAACGGGGTATACTATACAATTTAGCTATTCACTTATGCAAATGACGGTAAACAGAATTCTAAAGGCAGATAATAAACAGCAAATGAGGTTATTTTGTTTCACGCTTTATGTTGTCAGAGCTCTGAGCATGGTTTAGTGTTTTCTATTCATGCTTTATATTACCAAATTACTCCCTGATGGTGTCTCAGATGTGCTTTTGTCTGCAAATGAGAAGAAATAAAATACCAGGACATTAACGTTAAATTACAATCGTTAATGGCGTAAATACGAAAATAATTACTGCATCATACCATCAATTGTTATGTGTTCATTACTGAAGTTCTTGAAAGCCTTCATTTTCTTGTTACAATTATTTTTTTCCTTTATTTTTGTCTGGCTATTTTATAACCCTGACAGTACTTTAACAACATTCAGCAGTTACACAAGCCATTTAATCCTGCTCAAAGCTTCATTTAAACTTCATTTAGCTGCATTTTATTTGCCTATATGACTTTTACTTCTTCCTGGTAGTCAAAAGGGTTTTCTGGATAGGTGCAGGAAAGATGTGTCAGAGAGATTGCCTGAAACCAGTCATAAACTTCAGGGAGGATTTCAGACTCACTTTAACACCACCCAGTAAGACACCTTATGAAAATGATTCAATTTATTGTGCCACAGTCTCTAAAATGGTGGCTTCATCTTTATATTCTTTTTCTTCCCTGATGTCTTTTTAAAAGTCAATTTATTATTCTTCAGCTTATCAGGCAAGAAGCTGCAAGTCCTGCTTTCTTCTCACCTGGACTCCTGTCTCCCTAGCTGGCAGGAAAAGAACCTGGTCTACTCATATGTATATTGAGGCAGCAAGCCCTCCTAGGGTCTTCCCTGTGCGGCCTTTTGTCTGCTCCACTCTAAGACCAGTGCTTTGCCTCCCCCCTGTAAGAGCAGGAGTGGAAGAGCTGGGAACTCACAAGCAAGCTGTCAAAACAACTAAGGAGGCAGGAAGAAGGCACGCTGTGGTCCAGTCCCATAGCATCCCTAGTCCTTGTGTGTGCCCACACTCTCACACAAGGCACACACAAGGCACACACACGCACGCACGCACACACACACGCACACGCGTCGACTGTCACTATCACCTGTTCGCTTTCGATGCCAGATCTAGTTCTTGGGAAACTTATCCATCACCCCCACTTCAGCCCTATGTCTAGCTCTGGGAACTCGGGTACAATCAGTCACCACATGCTTTGTTCTTCTAAAATATCCAGACGCGGGGCACACATATAGTCCCGGCGCCTCCCTCAATTTCCACCTCCTCTACAGCCACCTGGCATGCTGTGGTCAAGCACTCCATCCCAGCTAAATATCCCAGGCTCGGAGCTACAGCTTCCAGGGCTGGATTCTGGTCCTGCTCTCTCTGCGCATCCTCAAGCGCCTTACATTCTCTCCAACTCGTGCAAGCTGCAGCGCTACTCTACCAGTTCTCTGGGCCAGTCGATGGCCCAAACTTTTTCTCTCCCTCTCTCAGATCCCAAATCAGCACAATCCAGAGGTACGACGCCTTGGCTTGAGCCCAGACCCTCAAGGAGCGATCAGCACAGCTCTGGATGGACACAGCATGTCATGGTGTCTACCCCGGTAAGCGCTGGACAGCGCTGAACACTACCGGGATCAGACCCAGCAGAGAAAGACCCAGCGAGCCAGCAGGTGGAACTTGCCAGCTTCTCTCAGGTTCACACCCTTGGAGACCGCTGGAGAACAAAGCTGGAGTCCTGGGAGCTGGTGAGGCTGGAGGCGCTAAGACAATGGCAATAAAGGGAACTTGGAAGAGGAACGCTGCACAAAGTTGCCTCCGACTCGGGACAGTCTAACCTGGCTACTGCGTCGGCAGCGACCCCACTCCCCCAGTCCCGGACCCAGAGCCACGCACGACGAACCCCCGCTGGGCAGTCGCTGCCTGTATGCTACACAGATGCCCAGGCACCCAAACGCAGCTTTTGTGGCCCGGCACGCTCTGAGTTAGCACTGCAGACACCGAGTAGGAGGCTCGTGAGCGCTCTCGTTGCTTTACCTTTCGCGGGCTGCTGGGAGTCCACGGCGCGCCGCCCGCTGGCTGTGCCCTCAGCCCCTGCCGCCACCACCACCAGCCAGCCACCAGCGGGAGCCCGGGCCACTGTGCCCCGCCCCCGGGCGCCAGGCCCCGCCCCCGGGTGCTAGGCACCGCCTCCCCACGCTGTCTTGTCACCTTCAGAACCAAGCTGACCCGGTGGGGCTTCTGGTTGATCTGTCACGGGCTACTAAATCCACAACTACTATGGCTATAGCTGCCCTGCAACTATGCCGACTGCAGTCACCACTGCTGTTGATGCCACAGGCTAGGAAATCCCAAATTGCCAAGGAGGTACCCTTGCCCCAACAAAGGAGAGAGCTGGAATTGAGATCTGCACCTTGGCTGCCAAGTGCCGACCATGCATCACCTGCGAGCTTGGTAGAAAGCAGAATCGCTGGGCTCCACCCCGCAGCTACTGAATGGGAATCTCTGGGAACCAGAGCTGGCTGGGTGATATATCAGCATGCTGGAGAAGAGGGTTTCCCAAGCACATTGAAGTGGAAAACGGACTGGCTAAGAAAAGGAAGCAGAAAAGAGAGCCAACCCTTTGCCCTGGGTCCTGCCTGAACCCAGGAGCCACCCAGCACACAGCTTGACTTGGCACTGCCTGCTCAGGAGCATACTGAGTGCTACCTGGATGTCGTTCACCTTTCTTTATTGACTGCCAAGTCTTTAGATGTAAACAGAGAGGGGAACACATTTACTTTTGATCTGACAGCTCTAATGAGCTAAAGGAAGAATTATGTAAACATTATTAAGTGTAATAAACACATGTCGACACCAGGCAATCATCTCTGGAAGAGGGCTGGCAAAAGTCGGCATAAGCCACAGTTTTCTTCCTAATGTCTTTTTAACTTTACGCTGCCTGTGTAATAGGCCTTTGGCTGTGCTGTTGTCCAGACGGAAAATCATTATCCCAGTAATGGATGAGCCCCTTGGAAGGGAGAGTCACCCAGATGTAGTGTACTCTCATTCATAAATGCCCATACTTCAAGACAAGAGGTGCCATGTCTTTCATTGTTCAGCTGCTGTCCCGGTTTAACATGCAAAACTGAATAGAAGTCAGCCATCACTTGCTGTTTATTTATGTGCTCTTTCAGTGTCTCCCCTTCTATCCCCCATTTTTCTCCCCTCCCCCTCCCTCTAGCTTCAGATAATAATAAACTGGTGGTCATTTTGGTGGGAGTACATGGGGGTACTTGTCTCCACCATTGGCTCTGAGCATGGATTTGGCTATGAGGGACAAGTGCCAACAGGTTTGGAACCCTGAAGTTTGGCCCTTGTGGACATTTTCTCATAGTTTCTAGAGCAAAAGTGCCTTCAAGAAACCTCTTCTAAATTGCTTCATATTCCTTCTTGATTGAAAAGGTCAACCAAGGGCATAATCCTTTGGCAAAAGTGACATATGCCATTGACAGGGGTTGCAAGGGAACCTTTGAGGGCCAGCTGCTTCCCAAACATCATTTGGAACATAGGCATATTTGTGTTGGCTTCTTATGGTACAAGTGGAATGACCAATAGCCAACAGTAACCCTTCTGACATGGAAAATTAGTACTGCTGAGGTTGGGAACGTCCTTTAGACAGACTGACATTTCTGAGACATAGTATGGCTGTTGGTCAGCCGTCCTTCTGCAAACAGCATGGCAAGTAATTCTTAACACCCATTTGACTTTCATAGACAGCAGGTGCTTCTGCCACCCATACAAGCCTGGAGACTTAAATAATAAAGAGAAAACCTATCTTTCACCCTCGAGAAGTGCACCCTAGGGCCAGAGGGCAGAAAGAAACATGATGAGACCGAACAAGAAAATGAGAGGAGAGCAACAGCTACCCCCTTAATTGGCACTTACACACCCCTTTTGACACAATAGTTTACAGGCTCACTGTTAAGCATGTCATTTTCAGAATTCTTACTTAGAAAATTTAACTTCTCCACTTCCTGTCTGTGTATTTCCCTTCTCCAAACACTGACCTAAATCCCAAGCCTCTTTATGGGGGACAAGAGATCAAGAGTGTTACAAAAAAGAACCATTATTTTCAAGATGATCAATCCATCCAAGAAATAAGCTAATTCAGCTTCCTCTCCATGACCCTCAATGCTAGGTGAGGAAAGCTAGAAGTGGAGGCAAAGCTTCTTATATAAGAAACTACGAGAGAACAGGAAAAGAAAAAAACAGGCAGAAAGAAGAAAGGAACAGAGGGAGTGAGAAAGAGGAGCAAGGAAAGAAACATTCACAGCCACTCTGCCCTTAAAGTTAACCAAAAACGAAGCCTGATCAAGATGGTGGCAGCAGTGACAGAGTCTCACACTTGCTCATCTGCACATTGGGGTAGCTGAGTCCAGAGAGTTGTTGAAAAGTTGCTCCTAGGAGACACCAGTAAGGGTATTAGGGGCAGAATGGGGAAGACAAGAAGTCTGGGTCCCCAGCCCCCAAGTCCCTGAGCAAGTTGGTTTGGGAATGACACTGAAAGGAAGTTAAGCCTCTAACTTGTTTCTAATGGAGGGAGGAGAACTGGGCACTTGGGTTCCTCTTCTGAATAATCTATGGTAAATACTTTCCCAGAAAAATCAATTTCTGGTAGCACTTCATTGGGTGCCACTGAATCAAGAGCTGACCTTCAAAGAAGAGGCAATGTCTTAGCCATAGGAAGCAGTGGGACTGGGGGGTTGGGAGGAAGTATGGTTTTAGGGTATATGAGCTGACGTCTGAGTCTGTCTACTTCACTATGGAGCTTTCCTGTTCTGAACATCAGGCAAGAACTGAGAGGATTAAACCCCATCCAAGAGGGCTCAAACCTAGGAACAGAGCCTCAGCCAGAGCAGCCATGGAAGGTGCTGCGCAATACAATACTTGAGGAACTGAAGCAAGTGGGGCAGTGCTAATTCAGAGAAGTGAGATGTGGGAAATCTCCATACTCAACTCCTAACGCTGTCACCAAGAGACCTAGCTCATTTGTATCTAGCACAGAACAAACAAGAGGGGGTATAGAAAATTATCTAACGAATGTAATCCTGTTATTGCTGGCAACATGGACAGAGTGGAAGGATGTTACAATAAGAGCAATAAGTCAAGCACAAGAAGATAAATCCTCATGTTCTCACGGATATGTAGAAACTAACAAAATTGATCTCAGTAAAGAAGAGAGTTTGCTCAGTAAAGTACAGAGTGGTTGCCAGAACTCAGGGAGAAGGGTGGGCACTAGAAGGTGAAGCATGGATGGCTAATTAGTGCAGACCCACATCTGCATAGGAGACATAACTTTGTTTATTTTTACAATCATAGTTTAGACATACATGTACATAGTGTATTCTTCCAGTCGTGTTCTCCCATTGCCTTCTCTTGACTTCCTCCCATTGATCCCTTTCTTGTAGGAGGCAATTCATAGTGTTCCTACAATTTGTTGTCTGGGTAACAATAGAAGACAACAATTAATCTGTATATTTCAAAATAGGTGGTAGAGAGGATTTGGAATATTCCTACCATGATGACAAGATAAATGTTTGATGTTATATATTGCCCAATATACTCTGTGATCATTGTATTCTATATACATGTATTTAGATGTCACACTGTACCCCATAAATAAGTAAAGTTGCATGCCAGTTGAAATGAATAATAAAGACTGGATTGTGGTTTAGTGAAACTGCCCAGTATATGAAACTGGCATTTACTCCCCAGCCCTGGAAAGGCAAAAAGGAAGGGAGTCATATGAGGGCAGGGAGGGCAGGCAAGAAGATGGAAGGGAAGAGAAAGGATTTGTAGTCTCAGAAGTCATGGCAACCATGGAAGAAAACTTAAACATCGAAAATTTGCCCATCTTCCTCTTCCCTTCCAGCCTCTATGCCCAAAGAAGTGAGATGGCCTGTAGAAGCAGAAGGGAAGCTATACCTACGCTCCATGTCTTCCTGCTGGTGCTGGTTTGAGACAAGGGACCACTAGAGCCCCACTTGAGAGTATGGAGGCTGCCTTAGGGGTGAAACTGCAAGTTTAGCAGATGGATTTGACAGCTGCAGGTGAAGAATTGAAGGTGACAGTCTTGGTAAGGGGTGTTCTGTTTGATGGGGAAGGGAGTTTGACACGACCTATCTGGCACCTGCAGTCTTAGAGTCAATGAATAGCTCCTTGTTTACACTGCAGTTTGTGCAGCGAATCGATCACTTTGGAATTATTTGGTCCTGTTTGCATCCTGTGACATGTACTCATGTCACTTATCCCACCTCAGGAGAGCCTCCACACTGGCAGTCACTGGGATCACTGTCAGCATGTGTGTCCTGCCCAGCTTCACTGTACTCTGGAGCACTGAAAATGCCAGCAAGGCACTAAATAAAAACTTTGACACACATGACTGCATACAAGTGCAAATCTATTTTGCTTTCTTTTAAGGGCAAAGCCTAGCTTAAAAATAGGCACTGGGTAGATTGTTCTCTTCCTTTTCCATATTTTCCCTTAAAATCACAGTCTAAACACCTCAGTTTGTCTCTTAGTTGGAAAGTTTGGTCCTGAGTCTATGCATACGGGTTCATCAATTTAGGAAACTGGTGTTACCTTCACTTGGAAATGGTGCTGTAATCAGTGAAACTCAAATGGCCAGTTGTCCTTTGGATATCCATGATTTTGCCACTGCAGAGTTTCAGGGGCTGTCATATCTTCACTCCAGTAATGGAATGTGGAGTCCTGGCTATGTTCTCTGCCTGCCCCTTTTCAGTCTGGTATTTCCTAACATGGCTTCTATCAGATTCTGTCTCAGAACACACTTGTTCCATTTTCCCCTTGGAAATGAGTATGAGATAAGATACACAGCCCAACCTGTTCTGTTGTAGACAGGACAAGCGTGATTCATTGGGCAGCACACACCACCAACACCAGGTGAGGTCAGAAAACACACCGCATAATGAAGAGCCAGCAGGTCAAGATTTAAGACAGTACAGTTGTCCCACAGAGGGATTTCAGTGTTGCCATCAATCACAGAAGGAAAACTGAAGTGGTTTGTGGTTTACTGGTACACCACAAGGGTTCTCCTCTTTTGCCTTCTTTGATTGCCCAACCACAACCACCTGCTTTCCTTAAAGATATAAAACCAAAGCCCATATGTGAGGAGCTCAGTTACCTCCTGCCTGTGCTACAGGTACCTGTTTGGCATCTACTAGTGTTACATTATTATCCAAGTAAAGCTATCTAATAATAAGTTCATGAAGATGCTCTAAGTTCATGAAGTTCATTTATTCACTGGATCCAGCATCAGACTTCAGCATCACAGAAAGGGATGGAGCTACTGAGTACATGGAAAACAGAATTTCCTTTTTTTGTATTTTTTTGTACTTTTTAAATTTCATTTTACATTCCAACCACAGTTCTCCCTCCCATCCATCCCCCACCCCCCCCAATCTCCTCCCTAGCCCGTCCCCAATCCACTCCTCCTCATGGGTAAGGACTCCCATGAAGAGTCAACATAGTCTGGCACAACAGGTTGGGACAGGACCAGGCCCCTCTCCCATGCTTCATGGCTGAGTGAGTATGGCATCCCAACAAGCTAGTTCATGTACCAAGTTTGTATTGTGGTCCTACTTCCAGGGGCCCCTTAGCCAGCCCAATAGTCTCCCACATACAGAGGGCCTAGTTTGATCTCTGGAGTGTTCACGGTTCATGAGTTTCCATGAGTTTGGTTCATCTGTCTCTATAGATTTCTCCATTATGATCTTGACCTCCCTTCCTCATATAGTATTCCCTCCTCCCTCTCTTCGACTGGATTCCCAGAGCTCAGCCTGGTTCTTGGTTGTGGATCTCAGCATCTGGTTCCATCAATTACTGAAAGAGGGCTCTATGATGATAGTTGGGGTATTCATCAATCTGATTACAGGGGAAGGCCAGTTTTGGCATCCTTTCTACTACTAGGAGTCTTATCTGGGTTCCTTCTCATATATTCTTGGGAGTTACCCTAGCACCAGGTTCTTCCCTAAAGCCATAGCGCCTCTCTCTCTTAAGAGATCTCTTTCATTGCTCTTCCACTGCATCCCTTTCTGCCTAAGCCATCTCATTCCATCCTGGTCTCATGCCCCTCCCCTCTCCTTACCACCCTGCCCTGCCCGAAGTTTGCCTTGTAGATCTCATCTAATTTTCCTTCCCAGGGTGATCCATATGTCCCTCTTAAGGGCCTCCTTGTTACCTATTTTCTCAGGAGCTATACATTATAGTCTAGTTATCCTTGCTTTGCATCTAATATCCATAAATGTTTCAATACAGACAATGTTTGACATTTTGAGTCTGGGTTACCTCACTCAGGATGGTTTTTTCTAGTTCCATCCATTTGCCTGAAAATTTCATGAGGTCATCATTATTTTTACAGTTGAATAGTACTTCATTGTGTAAATGTACCATATTTTACTCATCCATTCTTCAGTTGAGGGACATCTAGGCTGTTTCCAGGTTCTGTCTATTTTGAATAATGCTGCTATGAACGTTGTAGAGCAAATGTTCTTGTGGTATGATTGAGCATCCTTTGGATAATTGCCCAAGAGTGGTATCATTGGGTCTTGAGGTAGATTGAGTAAAAATTTTCATGATAAAGTAGTCTTTGTTATATAAGTGATAGTTCATATATGTAAATTGATAAATGTAATCAATTATATAAACAAACTGAAATTCAAAAGCACATGATCACCAGGCATGGTGGCAAATGCTTTTATCCCAACACATAGGAGGCAGAGGCAGCCAGATCTCCATGAGTTCAAGACTAGCCTGGTCTACAGAGAGAGTTACAGGACAACAAGAGCTACACAGAGAGTCTCTAGGGGAAAAATGACTGTCTCATTAAATGCAGAAAAGGCCTTTGACAAAATCCAACATCCCATTATGATAAAAGCTTATGATAGAAGTTTTGACATATTAAGATACAAGGAACATACCTAAACATAATAAAGGCAAGTTTTATAGCAAGCCTATAGACAACATCAACTTAAATGGAGAAAAACTCAAAACAATTCCACTAAAATCAGGAGCAAGGCAAGGTTGTCCATTCCCTTCATATCTATTCAAAATAGTACTGGAAGTCTTAGCTAGAGCAATAAGACAACTGAAGACCAAGAGGTTACTAATTTTAAAGCAAGAAGCCAAAGCATTGCTATTTGCTGATGATATGATAATATTTCTAAACGACCCTAAAAATTCCACGTGGAAACTCCTACAGCTGATAAGCCCTTCTAGCAAAGTACCTGGATACAAAATTAACTTACAGAAATTAGTAGTCTTCCTATATACAAATGAAAAAAATGGACCGAGAAAGAAATCAGGGAAAAAACACCTTTCACAAAGGCCTCAAATTCTATAGATATTCTGGGGTAACTATAATCAAGCAAGTGAAAGACTTGCATGAAAAAGTGTCTGAAGAATAAAATTAAAGAAGATATCAGAAGATGGAAAGAGTTCCCATATTCGTGGATCATTATAATTAATGTAGTAAAAATGGCTGTATTATGTAAAACAATCTACAGTGTAATCCCTCATCAAAATTCCAAAAAGTTCTTCACAAACTTAAAAGGAAAAGTTTCAGCTTAATATGGGCATGCACGCACACACACACACACACATATACACACACACACACACCAACAGGATAGCTAAAACATTCCTGAGTAATAAAAGAACTGCTGAAGATGTCAACATCGTGGATCTCAAATTATACTACACAGCTATAGTAATAAAAACATCATGGTCCTGTCACAAAACCAGACATGTCGATCACTAGAATCAAATTGAAAACCAAGAAATAAATCCACACATCTATGGAAACCTAATTTGTTCTTATAAAGAAGCCAGGAATATACACTAGAAAAAAGCATCATCTTCAACAAATACTGGTCAAACTCAATGGCTGCCTGTAGAAGAATGCAAATAGATCCATACCTAGCACCCTGAATAAAACCCAACACCAAATGGATCAAAGACCTGAATACAAAACCAAACACATTGAACCTCATGGAAGACAAAGAGGGGCATAGCCTTGAATTCATTGACAGAGGCAAAGACTTTCTTAACAGAACACTATTAACACAGACACTAAGATCAATAATTAATAAATGAGATCTCATGAAACTGAAATGCTTCTGCATGACAAGAGACACAGTCATTCAGACAAAGGGATAGCCTACAGAATACAAAAAGATTTTTACCAATGACACATCAAAAAAAAAAGCTACCTGTCAAGAAAACAAACAAAAAATTAAAAATGGGGTAGAGATCTAAACAGAAAATTCTTAATAGAAGAAACTCAAATGGCTGAGAAACACTTAACTAAAAGGTCAACATCCTTAGCCATCAGGGAAACGCAAATCAAAACTACTTTGATATCTCATCTTACACCTGTCAGAATGGCTAAGATCAATAATACGAGTAACAGCTCATGCTGGAGACTGTGTGGAGCAAAAGGAACACTCCTTCATTGCTGGTGAGAGTGCAAACTTGTACAGCCATTTTGGAAATCAATATGGTGATTCGTCAGAAAATTGGTAATTGATATGCTTCACGACTCAGGATATGCCCAAAGGATACTTCATCTTTTCACAGTGCCCATTTTGAATTCAATTCCTTTCCTAATTCTTAAGACTTTTATTTATTCTTTCAAGGGTAAAACTACCAGTATGCCCTCTTAAAGCAGCTTTGTTTTCATCAAGATTTTTGGAGTAGTAAAACTTTCAGTGCATGCATGTCTGACAGCACATTTTCTTGCCTACGAAACTAATTTAAGACTTAGCTAGAAACACATACCATGAGATGTGAAGACTATGTCTCATCAAAATCCTGCAGATGCTTCTCCTGATTTTGCAGCATTGAAATTCTGATACAACTCAATTGCATGTCTTCTTTTAGTGATGATTTAATGGATGATGGCTCCATTTTGAAAACGGGTAAAGTATATTGAGATATGCCTGAATGCTCACCATTTGGGTAATACCGTTTAAAAATAAGGGAGCAGAGTCATCAAAAAGGTGCAAACTTTCCATTCAGATTGCTTACATTGTGAAAATTATAGCAGATTCATGTTTCTTTGGTATACCTACCTAAACATTAATTGTATTCATTTCATTTCTTTCTTTCTGAAAAATGTTCTACAAGAAAAGTGAAAGGCCAAACATAAAAATAGGGTTCGTGTCAACCAAGGTGCCCTGTTTCCTGTATTGAGAAGTAAACATGGGAGGCAGATTCATCTAAACCAACAAGTCAAGAGTAAAGGTATGCTCTAGTAATGACCCTCCCCATGTTCATGGGAACATGAGAAATTCTTCTGTAAAGACATGTATGTCGAGGGCAACGTGCTGAGAAGAAAGGGTTTGGTGGGAATGGGACAAGAGTGAATATGGGAGCATGATCAAAGTACATTTTACATATTTATGAAGTTATAAATGAATAAATAAAATGTATAACAGCCCTTTATTTTGTACACTAGCATTAAAACAGTTTTTACAGGAAGTTGAAGCAGGGGAGAAAGTGAAAACTTAATAATACGAATGTAGTTCAATGGTAGAGTTCATTCTTAGCATGAAAGAGACCCTGTGATCCATCCTTGCCTTCCTACTCACCTCTAGTTCATTTAGGCTCCCACTTTTCTAGTTTCTGGTCAATGATAGTTTGTCTCTGTTGCTTTGGGCCATTGGGGAGTCTCACATCAGTCAGGAGTTCATGATGAAGCAAATCTACTTACCTCACAGGCAGAAAGCAAAAAAGAGAAAGGAAGGGTACAAT
The DNA here is from genome assembly GCF_017639785.1 of Mesocricetus auratus. Taxonomy (NCBI): domain Eukaryota; kingdom Metazoa; phylum Chordata; class Mammalia; order Rodentia; family Cricetidae; genus Mesocricetus; species Mesocricetus auratus. The sequence continues at coordinate 86,875,360 of NW_024429190.1, forward strand.
ATCCCACAATTCCCTCTAAGCAGCATCTAATAATCTGAAGACCTCCCAGGCTCCTACCCTTTCAGCAGTCTCCCAGTAGCACCAGCCTGGAAACCTTTAACACTGGAGCCAGGGGAAAACAGCAAAGATTCAAATGGCCACATGTACTGAGAGAGGTAGATTTCCCAGGAAAGCAGATAGAGCTCGGCACTCTTATTTGTTGACCCTAGCTTCACCCCAAGTTTAGATTCCTTACTTTATAAAAGAATTGAAAGCTTTTGTTGTCGACAAAAGTCTACAACTGTCATCTCAAAGACGACAAGAGATAGTTTATGCTGGAGCTAAACACATGTGAGTATGGCCACATTGCACAAAGGACAGGGCTAGGGAGATGGCTCAATGGTTAAGAATACTGACTGCTCTCAAAAAAGACCCAGGTTCAATTCCGGAGTATAAATGGCTATTCATAATCAGTTCCAGGGGATTGGTATCCTCTTTTGACCTCCATGGCAATGCATGTGGTACAGAGACATACATGCAGGTAAACACTCACACACATATAAAATAAAACAAATAAATATTTAAAAGACTCAAAGGACACAAGATATTCCACATTATTTGTTTTGGAGATCATTTACACAACACAGGTTTTCTGGTTCATTTGGAGGGGCTTTATGTCTTATTGACATAATCTAGAATTTCTTATTTAGTAAGACTTCATGCATCTTACATCTCATCAGCATCTTAAATATCCACCCAGGGATGTGCATGTTAGTATTATAATAAGTTCCAGTCACATTCAAATATCCTGAGTGCCTCTACCCTGACTGATGGCTCCAGCCATTTCCATGGGCCTTGGCTTCCTGTTTCCAGGCTACCTCGTTGACAATAGATCTTTCTCCATTGCTAGTTTTAGTTTTTGTATATGGCTTCCAGGACCTTACTCTCTGCTCTACTTCCCCATCTCACCAACCCAAGCTGAGGAGGGAGGATCATCATGGTTTAGCCAGACTGGAGTGCTAGTCAGAATGGCTAAGACTAACACTCTGTCTAATTAATTAAATGGTATGCCAACATGTTTGACAGATGTTGTGAATCACTATTTCCTCTGGGCATTACACAACTGTGGTTATTATGAAGAGTGTTTTTCTGTAGTGACTTAAGGTGTACTTTAGTCATGGGGACTAAATAAACAGTGATAACTAGGCCTATAGTGATGTCATCAGAGCTGTTAGCACTCCTGCATAGAAAGGGGACTAAACCTTACCTGGGATTCCAGCCATTACTCCATCCCTTTGAGGATGCTATAGTGTATTGAAGATAGGAGGTCAACCTTCAGTTGACACAGTTTTCACTTGCTTGGCACACATGGTTGGGAGACAGAGTAATACTGTGGTTTTTATGCCATCCATGGGAGAAACAAGACACTCATTCCATAATAACAAATTTAAGAGACTTCAAGTTAGGAAAATGAGAAAAACAGAGTTTTCCTCTCTTCTGCAGAAGGTCCTTTTATACTCTCTGATGCAAAGAAAGAGAAGGGAAGAAGAGAAGAGAAGAGAAGAGAAGAGAAGAGAAGAGGAAAGGAAAGGAGGGCAGAGGAGGGGAAGGGAAGAAAACAAAACCCCCCTTTTCTTTTCCCACTGGCTGGTACTCCAGAGAGTTACACTCTCCCCTTTCATCCAGAATAGCTCCTTCCTCAAATTCTCCTCCCCGTCTCTGATGCAAAAGCTTAGTCATTTAACAGTCTGCAACTTTTTGATCAGGAGATGAACTGATCCAAATAAGCAGCAGATTTTGAGGGGAACAGCTGGGTCCAGTGATGGAGTCCTAGTGTCTCCAGCTTCTCTGAAGAGCTCCAAACATACATTATAATGAAAATAAACCATAATGATTTGTTTCTTACAGCTCACTTTCCTGTAAGTAATCACTTGCCCATTCCCCATTAAGTAACCAACAAACTCCCTAGTTCACCAAGCTGGAGGTGGACAGTACCATTTTTTCTGCTCTGTCTTTGATGCCATATCTAGGGTGGATAGATGTCTCTTTGCATCTCCCCAGCAAAAGTCACACAACAGCAAGAGATGACACTTGACTGTGGCTGTATTTTGCATTCTCCTAATTATTGATGGTGTTTAAAATACTGCACTTTGCAGAAGTTCATTGACCTCCTGTATTTCCTTGTTTGTTAAATGTTTGTCCTTGTCTTTCTGTGTTCCAGTGCAGCATTGATCAAGGGAGATTCTGATTTAAAAGCTTTAACATTGACAAACAGGAGCCTTTAAAAGAAGTTGGTGATATTAAAATGAATATAACTCACCCTTCTCAATACACTTAAAAATCACTCCACTTGATCTCAAATCCCCTTTAACTTCTCACTGCCAAATCCAACCAATCATAAATTTTAAATGCTAGAGGAAAATTAATTCACTTATATTCATTAACGTGTCTACATCTGGAAGATGGATTGTACAAAGCTCTTAGATACAATCTGTAAAACATAAATATTGTAAAACTTCTAAGTTAAGTAATATTCTCGCTTAAATTTTTATTAAAATATCAAAGATATTTCATTCTTTTTAGCAGAGGTTTAAGTTTGGAGTAAATTGCTGCTCTATAAATTCAAAAGTACTAATGGCAATGTCGTTGACTGAGTTTACTCCAATGAAGGAAAAGTACTTGGTAGACATTGTTTTGGCTCTCTTTAAGAAATAAAAGACTAGTGCCAGTCTACAGTCCCACTGCCAGAGAGGCAGGGAAACAGGAAGGACCCTAAGAGAGACATACATTGTACTCCAGAAAAGGTGGAATGAGGCAAGATCTCCTGAGCAGATTGGGAGCACAGGGTGGGGAGGGGAAAGGGAGCCAGGAAAAAGAGAGGGAGACAAGAGGAAGGGAGAGGAGGACATGAGGGAGCAGGAAAGTTGAGTTGGGAGAAGAATAGAGGAGAGCAGAATGAGAGATACCATAACAGAGGGAGTCACTCTAGGTTTGAAGGGAGATCTGGCACTAATGAGAACTCCAGAGATGTACAAGGATGACACCAACTGGCAAACTAAGCAGTAGTGGAGAGACTACTTTAAATTCTCCTCCCTAATAATGATTTTGATGACCATCTTACATACCATCCTCCAGTGACAGACGGAAGCAGAGTCAGACACCCGCAGCTAAACACTGAACTGATCTCCTGGAACCCAGTGACAGAGAGGGAGGAGTGATGAGCAAAAGGGTCAAGATTGGACTGGTGCACTCCAGAGAAACAGCTGACCTGAACAAAGGGGAGATCTTGGACCCCAGCCTGATGGCTGAGAGACCAGCATGGGACTGATCCAAACCCCCTGAGTGTGGGTGTCAGTGAGGAGACTCAGGCAATCTATGGGGTTTTTGGGTAGTAGATCAATATTTATCCCTGACACACAAATGGACTTTGGGGACCCATCCCACAATGAAGGATGCTTTCTCAATTTGGACATTTTGGGGAGGACCTGGGCCCTCCCTAGAACGAAATGAAAGACTCTAGAGATCCCCCGGGGAGGGTACCGCCCTGGGGAATGGAGTGGGGTTTGGGTGGGGGGTTGGGAGTGCTGGGGGAGGGAGTGGGCATGGAGGGGAGAGAGAGGGAGCTGGGATTGACATGGGAAGCAAGCTTGTTTCTAATTTAAATATATAATAAAAAAGTGTAAGGAAAGAAATAAAAGACTATATCTGAATTATACTTGACTTCAAAATGCTAAACAGAAACCATTTGATAAGACAGAAAAGCAATTGAATTCCTTTTGTTACCTAAAAAACTAAGAGATGACATTTTAAATTCTAATTATATTTAGAGTTAATGCATGGTATTGAGGCTGCTTTCCCAGAGTAAAGGAAATAGAGCTAGCAGAATTGGTAGACTCACTTGGCTGAAGGGTAAGGAGTTGGTAATCATGCTGCTGAAATATCTGAGATTGTGGGGTATGTGCATGAGAGGTAAGAGCAATGCTGACCACCACCACCCACCAACTCTAGAGTGTTTAGGGACAGATTGTGAGTTATTAGTCAGTGACGGGTCTACATAGCAACAGAGTGATATAGCATGAAAGCTAAAAGCAGACACTACCATATAGAACTCAATGGGGCACCTGCCCAGATAAGATAAGGGACCTCACTTGAGGCCATTCTGTTAATTCCAGAGAAAAAGTATGTTCTAGAGTGCAGAAATGACCTAGGATGAGAATGAAACTAAAGGCTGGTTATCTATAAAGTTCTAGTAAATAATAAATCCCTCCTCCAAGAGCAAGCAGGTCTACCACTGATTTGGTTGTTGGTTCTAAGAAGCCAATATGATTTAAGCAAAACAACCTAATGTAAATTTTCTACAGATTCATGATATCCATCATATGATGATATAACTAGACATGATTAAAAAGATAGAAAACAGCAAGACATACTGGAGCTAAAAACCAGTCTATAACCATAAGATAACCCACAGAATCAACTAACCTGGTTTCCTGGGGGCTCACTAGAGTGCTTGCATGGGACTGACATATGTTACAGTTGTACAGCTTGGCCTTCTTATGGGAAACCTGCTTTTAGGACAATTTTCTCCTACTAAGTTGTCTCATCCAGCCTTAAGAGGAGGTGCCTAGTCTTACTGCAATTTGATATTCCATGGTTGGCTGATGTCCAAGGAAGGCCTGCCTGTCTCTAAAATAAAAGTAAGAGTGCCTAGGGTTGGGGTGGGGAAGGGGGATTAAGGGAAGGGACTCGAAGGAGAGGAGGAAGGAGAAAATGGGATCAAACTGGAAATAATTAATTAATTAATTAAAATAACTGTCTACCACGTAAGAAAAACAAACAACTCCATACAAAGCCAGTGACAAACTGTTGTTGACATTAGTAGACAAAGACTATATGACAGTATTTGTTGTGAACATAACAGAATCTAGAATCCCCAGCAAGATGGGCCTCTAAGTATGTCTATGGGGAAGTTCTCTTGATTACATTATTTGAAGAAATAAGACTAGCCTACTGTTGGTGACACCATTCCCTAGGCAGGGAGTCTGGTTTGCTTCTCTGTTGCTATATTAGATACCATGATCTCATGCAATTACTTGGGGGAAGGGATTATTTAACTTTTAAATGTGTACAGCTACTATAAAAATCAGTGTGGCAGTTCCTCAGGAAGAGAAGAGTTGATGTACCACAACATCCAGCTATACCACTCTTGGGCATATACCAAAAGATACTTCACCCTACTGCAGAGACATTTGCTCAACCATGTCCCTTGCTATGCTGTTCACAATAGTCAGAGATTAGAAATAACCTAGCTGTTCCTCAATAGAAGAATGGATAAAATACATTTACAGAGTACAGTATTACTCCATCATCAAAAAAATCATAAAATTCACAGGTAAGTGGATGGAACAAGAAATAAATCTTAGTGAGGTATCCCAGGCCCAGAATGGCATGGAATGGGTTTGCTTATATGTATTTATTTGCTGATAAGCCAGTGATAACCAAGTTATAATCCATAGAACCACAAAGGGTTAGGTATAGAGTAAGGGACTGGATCAGGCAATGAAAATAAAAAGATAGCCATACATGGATGGGAAAGTGCAGGAATGGGAGGATAAAATGGGGAAGAGGAGGAAAAGGGGGAATGAATGAGGGAATATGGTAGAGACAACTAAAATTAAGGGCCATTTGTGGGTTGTGTAGAGGAAAGCTAACACAGTGAAGTTTCCTAAAATACATATAAATATAAGGCAATCTAAATGAAACCACCAAATAATGGAAGAGAGAGAGTTCCAACTGGACATTTCTTGTCACTAAATGATGTTTCCAATGCCAGTATTAGGTTACATCTAATTGACTTGTTGGTCAAAGGGATCCCATGGGAAACCACAAGCAACCCAGATGGTTGCCTAGACTATAGTTTGCCCACCACAAACTGATAGCAAGGCCCTTTTTACTGTCTTTACTCTCCGCCATTGAACTTTGGTATGGGTATTCAATATCAGAAGGAAAAAAAACTGGTGACTAGTTCCTAATAGAACAATGTAATTGAGAAGTGTCCTTTAATTCATGTGGAAATGATTTTTTTCCTCTTAAAAAGGGGGGATTGAGAATATAGCTCAGAGGAAGAGTACTTGCCTATGATGTCCGAGGTCTTTATCTCAATTTCCAGCACCATAAAATGTTATTTAACAAAGCATAGTGATATAGAAGTAGAAAAATATCACAGTACAACTCTTTTTATGCTAAAAATTTTAAAATTTAAAGAAAAATAACCTGTAAATTTTCCTTTAAAATGACCATTTATCTTATTCAGTAACTATTTTAATACATGTCTATGTATGTGCATGTGATACATGTGTATACATGCTTGTGTGTTCACATGCATGTGGGTATGTGTACATAAGTGTGAGCAAGTATCATGATCAAAGGGGATGTCTGGTATTATTCTCAATAGTTCTTTAGCTTATTTTTAGACAGAGTTTCTCACTGAGCCCAAGGTTCATTTTTACAGCAAGACAAGTGTGCCAGTAAGCTGTAGGAATGCACCTGTCTGTAACTCATGAGATTGTATATGTGTGTGTGCTATCATTCCTCGCCTTTACATAAGTTCTAGAAACCACCTGACCAAATGAGCCATCTTCCCAGCCCCTGATTCATTCACTGTTAAAATTAAACAAAATTCTCTTGCACCACTTTCTTATGCTGCTGTTTGTTTATACATAAGCAAAATCATTTGATTTAGCATTAGAAACACTTTCTTTTTGCATGGGTTTCTTTTGCCCTTATAGTAAAAAAAAAAGCGTAGCCCCACATATCCACAAGGATAACACACTGAAGTTCAGAGAAACAAAGCTATAAATCCCACATATTCATTTGTGTGAGATAAATCAAGGAAATTACTCAACAATTAAATCTATAGTGAATATATTTCTTAATTACCCAACACTGAGTTTTATTTTATAAACTTGCACTTGTATTCTTTATAGTTGATAATCACATAATTCTTTGTAAATGTTATATAGTAAAGAATTGTGCAACCTTAGACTGTTTATCAAAATACATTTGTTGATAAAACATGGTTTGCTTCCACAAAGCCAGGACATGAAGCACATTCTTAGCTGACACATGTAAATGAAAGCTCTCAAAACTCCAATTTTGAAACTAAAACCCATATTATACCAATAGTCTTCATTTAAAATTTACAGACCAATAAAACAGGCACATTAATTTTTGGATTATACTTTAGGCTAATGACCATTTCTACTGTTTTAAAGCTACTTCTTAAATGATACGAACTTGAAACTGAGTTGACAAGGTAGGGTGTTGGCTTCTAGAAACAGAAGTAAGAGTTCAGGAGTTTGAAGAAGTCAATAATAACCAAGAGGCTTCTAAGCATCAGATGGCCCAGGCCCTTCCTTGTTTCTTGTTGGTTTGGTGTATTACCACTCCAGACTAAGAAATCTCAAGTTATAACAAAGATCACTATGCTTCATAACTTCAGTGATTGCTAATTTTCAATCACTGTGAGGACTTCTGGTTCATGGCTCCTTAGGAGGCTGCTGTCAAGACTAGAGCCTGGGTGCAATGGTTGGAAAGCTTATCTGGGAACTCCACCCACCCCGTACCCCATACCCCCGCCCCCCAGCCTGCAGAGCTGAAGGTAACAAATACCCATGATTTCCTTCACACTGTCCTTGAGAATCTTCTCATGGTGGAGAGGGACGGTAGCTGGCTGTATTGTTTTTAAGACACACCTTGGGAAATAGGAGGGATGCTACATTCTAGTGGTTAGAAGAAAGTCACTATGCCTGTACAAGGCAGCGAGGAAGGAATGAGGTAACAAGGCGTAGTCTTTTGAAGGGAGGGATGTCTAGCTCTCTAGATATTCCCAAGGCAGCCCTACCAGAGCTGCTGGTGAAATAAATATCTTCTGATGTTCTTTTCTGTTTTTGTGTCACTTGTTATTGAGAAAGCTAAAGGTCAAGAAGTCAAATTGTCACATTTTCTTCACAGATGTACCTTTTGGTGACATACTAACAAAATGTCTTATCTTTTATTTCCACTAAAGACACACACACACATATGTATATATATATATGAGTGAAAATTATTGATAAATAATTGAGGATTATATTATTTTGACTATATCATCTCAATGTTTTTAGACACCCACCCAAAAATATCAAACAAAAGTTCACAATCTGCAGCAGGAAGAAAGCTTCAAATTATTCATATGAACAAAACTAAATGTATCAAGTACATATAAACCAAATACACCCCAAGCCCTAGTGCACAGTCTTGACTAGCACAGTACACAAGTGTGTTTTTGAGATTTAAGACCTCACAGACTACTCTCCAATCCAATATCTTAGGTTAAGTTAGATTTCCTATCTTACACAGCTATGGATTTCCATTCTTCAGTGTGTCCTGAGCCTACAGCAGAACTGCTCATTAAATTGCTTCCTCTTCCTACTGGATTTCAGTTTGTAGTACCACTTTTCTATTCCAAATTATTTAAATGAATTATACTACCAATACAACAATTTGTACTTTATAGGGAAAACAATTTCAAAATATTTTCTGAGCTGGCACCGTTATCCTTTCAGGACAGGAGAATTTTCTATAACGTTGTTTTTTAGTTATGCATGAGTAACCCAGGCCAGCTTCCACTAGGGGCTAAGCACATGTGCTCCCTCCTTTTTCTTCGCTCCTTTTTCCTTTCTCCTCTCTCCTCTCTCTTCTTTCCTTCCTCTTCTCTTTCATCTCTTCTCTCTCCTGTTTGGAATAATCTAGTCCACTACCTTGATGTGAAGATACTCAAAGGAACCTGTAGGAACCCCTCTGCTCCAAAAGTGTAAGGCAGAAAGAGTCAACCATAAATGTTCCTTGGATCCCTGGTCTCCTCAGAGTTCTTCACAAATAGGTAGACATGGTTGGAATGGAAGATTTTATCCCAGTAGTTACTTCCAAAAGACCAATACATTTGTCTGTTTCATCTGAAGGATCTTGAAAATGGCAAGCATTCAATTTACATCTAATAAATAACTCAATAGTAGAAACAAAATTGGCATTTAATTTACAGCATAAAGGGTTTTTTAACTAAATTTTCAATGAAAATGTAAGCAAAAGCTTTCTCTTTTTTTGACTCAGTGACTTTGAAGGATCAATTGAGTCTTCTTTGGAAATTGTAGGAAGAAATGGGGTCTCCTAATCTTGCTGAAAGGATTGGAAGTGAAAGTGAGGAGAAGAGGTTGAGGAAGGTGTTCATCTGGTGCCACATGCTTTGACACAGGGCATGGCAGACCTGATTTAACTGGTGGTGCACAGAAAATCATAAAAGCAGTTACTTATGAAAAGGCAGAAATCAGTCTCTGAGGCCAGCATTCAGAGAGGGGCACAAAAGATGCTCAGATTTTGGTGACTTAAAGGATGCCCACATCCGAGGAGAGGTAGGAGTTATTCAAATATACATTTTTACTAACCACTTTGGTCTTGTTTTGTGGGGTAAACAAAGTCATACTTGTACATGTATGGCATTCTAACTGCTCTGAAATGGAACAGAATTCTACAAATAAGGTGTTCACATGCTGATAACTGAATATTCTAAGGAAAGGACAATACCTTTGCATTTCCAGTGGTCTCAGCCATGATGTACAACTTGTATTTCTAAGTGAGAGGATCAGCCAGCAATGTTCCTTGGGCCCCTGGTCTCATCCATTCTTTACAAATGGGTAGACATTATTGGAGTGGAAGACTTTATCCCAGTAATTACCTCCAAAAGAACAATACAATTGTCTGTTTCATTTGAAGGATTTTCAAGTACAATCCTAGGTAAAGTAAGGGGTACATATTCAGTCTAATGCAGTCAAAGACACACACACACACACACACACACACACACAGTGTTAGTCTGTTCCTTCAAAGAAGCATGCCTATTATACACACACCCCGAGAGACACTAAGAATAGAACAATTGAAAGAAAGTAACCTATTATATACAGCTAGGTTCCTATCAAGTAATACTCATGAGAAGATCAGGTACCCCATCTTCAAGAATGCCCTAAAGCATTTCCATTGGTCTGGACCTCCAGAAATGGGGTGAGTCCTGGGACTCTGGAGAGCCTGGATATTGTGTATGTTTCCTCTGAAATTTGAATTTTCAATCCTTCAAGAAAGCTCCTTGCACAAGAGGGAAGTCACTGGGCCCCTCCCTGCCAGAATAAGCAGCAAAAGCTGAGAGTTCCCCACAACAATATTCTTGTAAGTAATCCCAATAAAACTCACTGGTTCACCAAAGTGGAGTTTGGCTGTATCATTTGTCATGGGTTCCCTGTCTGGGGTGTGTAGACGTGTATGTTGAATCTCCTCAGGAAAATTTTGTCACACAACACTGGAGAACAAACAGATGAAGAAGTGTTCAGACCCTATGATGTAAGACACCTGAGAAATTGTCTTTTAACATATTCTCTCCTTCTTCCTTTATTACACACACACACACACACACACACACACACACACACACACACACACACAGTGTTAGTCTGTTCCTTCAAAGAAGCATGCCTATTATAGCAGGTATCTTTTGGGGATATTTCTGCCATTGGGGATTACTGCCATTGCTACATGATGCCCTTTTGCTTGTGTCCCCAAAATGACAACTAGTAAGCACTATGCTTGTTCCATCAGAATGTCCTCACCTCATCAGCCTCTGCTTGTCTCACTCTAGCTCTCTACTCGCACTTAAAGACTCGGCTCAATACATTATGGACGAGTAGCCAGGTTAAAAAATGATTTTTTCTACTAAATTCTATTATGAAAATGTCCCCATGTGCAGAAGATGAAGGAATAGCGCACTCTTCTGTCAGGGCAGCTCCTTGATGTTGTGGTAAACATTCTACAATGTGATTGATGTTCAGCTTTCCATCTAAGCAGCAGTATTTGGGAGATTAGAGTCTAAGAAAACAATCTTATAAATGTGACCAGTTACCAAATTTAACTATGAATCATTTGGAAAAGTTCATGGTTTATATTTTCCATTATATATTCATAAGTATAGTTTTATAGTAATGCTTTATCTGCTATATTTTGTATTCTGGTTAAGTTGCAAAGGTAATTGGTAGTACAATATGGAAATATCAATAATTTCTGCATGTCTAAGAATGAGTTTCCCAGCTCACTAACTACAGAGACAATCCTTTTCTAATGTGACAGCATTATGCCCAGTTCCATTCAATTTGATGAATATTTACTGAGCACTTTGCATGCCAGATAGAGCACACATAATTCTTACCCACCAGGAGTACACTGCCTGGGAGAGTGATAGAATACCACATGCATCAAATACAGCTATCATAAGTGGTGCATTACCTTGTCCCCCTTCAGGACCCCCACACATATTCCTCCCAACATGGAGTTTGGAGTAAAGCCTTTCTGAGATGCAGGCCAGGTTCAAATCTGGCATGTGCACAAGCATTAAGGGCTAGCTTCCAATCTTCCTGGACATCTACCTGAAGGGTCAGTCATGGTTCAGAGTGCCTCTGGCAGCAGCTAAAGAGGCTGCATTGGTGTCTATGTATCTATCCTTACTTTTTGCACTATCCCAATTTATTTGCCTGCAACAATTTTCTAATAAACATCCTATGTGCACACCTTTACCTGAGATCCCATGTTTCAGCAACCTCACCAAACAGAACCTCATTGAATCTATCATTATGTGTTCATAGCAATTATATCTTCATTGTATAATACTACCATACATATTACAGATGCTTACAATCTGTGTCTACCCCAGTGACGATGTCATGCATTAGGAACACTGTTACCCCCATTTTGTAGGTCAATGGAAGAAATGATTTAGTTATTTCCCACCGATAACATGTTTTCCAGGAAGCAAATTCAGAGTCAGAACAAAGCCTTGTCTGGCTTGATTGTACCATGATGCCATCTGTAATCTTGCTGACATAAACGATTAAGGGTTCAAGCTTGTGTTTTGTTCCACACATTGCCACACTTGGTCATTCATTCAGGGGGTTCCTAAGCCAGCCACTCCCTGGAGGTCAACAGCCTGAAGAGTGACATTGCTTTGTCCTGTACTTATTTCCTAAGCTTATCTATAAAATGTTGCAATGTTGAAAATGCTGCCCAGGGAAGTGGCTGACAAGTATTGCTAACCTTTTGTAAATAAAAGCTATTTTGTCATGTAGCCACAGTTCAGTGATTCAAGTGTGAATGTGAATCTTCTGCAGATAGAAAAAGTTTACAGTGTAGCCTCCTGCCAGTGTCCCCATCCTCCTCCGAATATGCCCGATGACACCAGATACTTCCTTTGCTCCTACTCACTGGGAAGATCAGCACACACATACACCTTTGCTTTTATAGGTTTCATAATCCGCAAGGCGAGAGAACAGCCCGGAGGAAATGCGGGTGACAGTTCAGGCATACAAAGAGCTTTTATTTGCTTTTGTACACTTTAATTCAGTTTTGGTGTACTTCTGGGGGTGGTTCGCTGTCGCAGCCTTCTAAGTTAGGAGGTGAAGGAGCTTGGTCAACAAAACGCAAGAGGAAATGGTAGGCTCAGGGTTTCAATCTACACAATCATTCCAGGGGGTCAGTCCTTCCTCATGGTGCCTTCTTGCCTCTTTTGTTCAGAAACAGACCTCATCCATTGTACAAACCTTCTATGGAGTTGTTCTCACCACAGGGACATGAGTGACTGTTGCCTTCGCAATAGAAGCAGCAGCCATGGAAATATTTATGGAGCACTTACTAGCTGTCAAGTCTCAGGTCTCGTGAGAAGCACTTTACATGCTTTTTGTCATTTAAGATCCCAAGATTTCAAAAAAAAGATGTCTTAAGGGAAATGAATGTGCCTGACAAGAAGTGCCCAAAGACAACCTAAGTGGAGAAATTACCATGAGCTAACATGACGCTGGGTGGTAGGAGTGCTCTTCTCAGCTAAGGGGAAATTTATTCAGAATCAAAAGGAATATACATTGAAGGGAAATTAGGATTTATTAAGCACTGTGTGACAGACTCTAGACTAGTCTGCTTGGCACACACACTCTTAACAGCATTAATCATTATTGCTTCCATATACAGATGTGAGATTTGAGACATAGCCAAGATACATAACCTCTCTCATTCTGTGGCCAGCAGTGGCAGTCAGAACCAGATGTGCTCTGTTTGGCTCCGTGGCTACAGCATCCTCTGTTCATAAGAGTTGAGGGAGGTTGTTGTCAATAAAAAATGGACGTGTAATGACCAGATGACAGTACCTGGACTATGTGATCAAAACATTCAGGGAGCAATGGTGAAGGGATACACATGCAGAAAGGTCCACTGAGGCTGTTCATGGGTTGAAGTATTTGATTATAGAATTTATAAGGCCTCCAAAATTCTTGAGCAAAGATGCATCATAATAAGTCATTTTACAACAACATAGAAACCAAGTGGGCATTTGAAAAATGTTTAAGAATTCTTATCAAAGTGCCAAACTAGCACATTGCATCTTTGTTGTTGTTGTGTATGCATAATATTGTTAAACTCGTGTTCAGACCATGATTTCCTTCCCCCTTGGAAGCACATCCACTGGGAACATCACCTCTCAGTCACTTTCTGGCTGTGGGAAATAACAGCATTGTTCTCTTTTTAGGTTTCAGAATATACACCACATGGGCTCTGCTGAGGGCTAGTAAGCAAGAATGCTTAGAAATTATTTTGATGTGCACTTTTAAAGATCATAGAAATGAATGTTAGAGAGATGACAGATACAACGATAGGTGATGGATGGATGGATGGATGGACGGATGGGTGGATGGATGGATGGATAGATGGACGGATGGATGGATGATGGCATCCTCCACCCAGTCCCTGTATATTTGAACAATCCTGTCTAGGCCATGTGTTTGTAGATCAGTCTTCCCCCCAACCCACATATCGGTTTTACATTTTCTTTACAGAACTTCTGTCTATGGAGCATCTTTCGTCCAACAAGTGTGCCTGTGGATCATGTTCTACCAGCCCAGATGTATATGGAGCATTTTCTTCCCAGCCCATGTGCCTGCGTTAGATATTCTCTGAGAAGCTCTGTCAATAGAGACTCTTCTATCGAGCCCATGCATTCTAGATGTGTTTGTGGACTATCTTTTATCATGTCCCTGTACATGGGTCAAGTTTGAACCCACATGTCTGCAAAGCATTTTCCATCAAGCTCACATGTCTTAAGGGCATCTTATGTCCAATCTACGTCTACTGAGCATCTTCTACACAGTTCCCTTTCTGTGACACATTTTCCATGACCAGATGTCAGCTTCCAGAATCCCTTCCCAGAAAAATGACACTGATGATGTCCCAACCTTCATCAGCTTCTTTGCTCCTAAGTTGAGCCATCAGGCATGCTTTGCTCTTAAGGAAGACATACACTTTGTGGTGGTTTGAATAGGTATGGCCTCCACAAACACATGTGTTTGAATTCTTATCCTATAGGGAGTGATACTATTAGGAGATGTGGTCTTGTTATTTTATGTGTGGCCCTGTTGGAGGAAGTGTGTCACTATGTGGAGGTGGGGTGGCTTTGAAGTCTCATGTATGTTCAAGCTATGCCCAATGTGAGACAGTTCGCTTTCTGCTGCCTGTGGATCAAGATGTAGAACTCTCAGCTTCTTCTCCAGCACCATGTCTGCCTGCATGCTACCATGCTTCTCACCATGATGATAATGATTTAAACCCCTTAACCTCTAAGCAAGCCTCAATTAAATGTTTTCCTTTATAAATTTGCCATGGTCATGGTGTCTTTTCACAGCAGTGGGAACAGTAACTAAGATACTCATCTAGGCCAAGTAGACATCTTTTAAGATAAAATTATGAGGATTTTTACTAGGTTTCCAAATATGTAAACAGCTGGCTATCTGTGGACTCCCAGGTCAACTGAAAATGCAGAGAATTGTTACTTGCTCTGTCTCCCCCTTTCTAGCTGCTCTGCCACTGTAGAGTATGAGTCCCTGCTGCAAGGACTTGAAGAGAAGCAGCAGCTTTCGCTCTTCACACAGAGATGGAGGCACTTACACACAGGTGCAGCAGACATGGGAGCCACTGCATGCTCTGAGCGGTTCATGGCAGTAGCAGAGTCACAAAACCTGTCTGAGTTAAGGTTTCCTATACTGTAACAAGTAACATGATTGAAGGAAACATGGGGAAGAGAGGGTTTGTTTCATGTATAAAACTCTGGTCACACTCTAATTCCCGAGAGAATTCAGTGAAGGAACTCGAACAACTCAGGAACCTGGAAAGCAAGAGATGATACTTGGAGGAGTGCTGCTTACTTGATTGCTCAGGCTTTCCTTCTTATATCACCCAGGATCACAAGCCCAGAGCATGCTGAACCCTGCTACATAAAACATTAAGCAAGACAATATACCACAAGACTGTCAACAGGCCAATATGTCAGGTTCTCATTTGAGGTTCTCTTTTTCAAAATTACTCTGGCTTGTATCAAGTTTCCATAAAACTAGCCAGCACAGAACATAACAGAAAATGCATGTGGGGGGTCGGCATGGGGGTGTACTTTCTTGTTTGCTTAATTTAGTGTTTGTTATGTCTTATTTTGGGGTACAGAGTTCCATTTTTGTAGGCCAAGACAGCCTCAATTCACTATATAGCCCAGGTTGAGCCTCCTGTCTCACGTAGATAGGTGCTGGGATCAGGTATGGATCACCTATCCCTGGATCCACATGCACACTTTTTAAAGTTACTTCTATAATAGCCTGTTGCATTGACAGACAGAAAAAATTCACTCCTTCTCATCTTATCCCCACTCCCAAAGACCAAACTGTTCTCTGCCCCCAAATTTTCCTCAGTTTTAAAGCAATAAAGCATAAAGATAGTAATTAAGAAAGCAAGGCCACTAGTGAATGTTCCCTGTTCAACCAATGGCCAACCAGCTCTCAGAAATCCAGGTAGGCCAGAACTCAGTAGGCTGCCTGCCCACAGATCTCCCCACTGTCAGTTCCTGCCCACCCTATTGCCAATTATCCCTCCCCACCTCATCACCATATCCTGGCCCCCAACTCCAGCAGCAGCACCCTCCATGACCAGGCATCAGGCCAGCAACCAGAGCTCCAGGTAAACCACCCACCAAAGGGCCCCCTCAACTCTCTCAGTGTCCCCTACCTTACCCCTGGTTTCCCTCCCCATTCCTCACCATGTCCTAGCCTCCAAATCAGGTGGAGACCTCCCTGTTCAACCAGAGGCCATCCTTGTCACCAGAATTCCAGCCTCCAACTTGAGTGGAGATCCTCTGATCAGCCACAGGTTATACCAAGGAGCAAAGCACTCATCCAACAAAGACAAATTCAGAGAGTAGCACCTACTCCTATAGTCACCCCAAACTCAGATGCCTAGACACCAGCATAGTTACACAAGAAACAAAAACCAATGCAATATGCTACCATGAGAGCCCAGTTATCCTACTACAACAAGTCTTGAATACTCCAACATTGCTAAAGCACAAGAGAATGACATTAAAACCAACTTTATGAATGTAATAGACGTTCTTTTTTATTTTTTAATGTTATGTATGTTTTTAATTTAAATTAGAAACATGCATGCTTCAAATGTCAAGCCCAGCTCCCCTCCTTCTCCCTCCAGCAGCCCCACTCCCACCCCCTCACCCCCAGCCCAATCCCCACATCATTCCCCAGAGAGGGTAAGGCCCTCCATGGAGGAATCTCCAGAGTCTGTCATTTCATCCAGGGTAGGACCTAGGCCCTTCCCCATGTATCCATGGTGTTTTGGAGAATAGCTTCTTAAGTTCTTTGTAAATTTTGGAAATGAGCCCTCTATCAAATGTGGGGTCAGTGAATATCTTTTCCCATTCTGTGGGTTGCCTTTTTGTCTTGCTGACTGTGTCCTTTGCCTTACAGAAGCTTCTCAGTTTCAGGAGGTCCCATTTATTAATTCTTGATCTCACTGTCTGTGCTACAGGTGTTATGTTCAGGAAGCTGTCTCCTGTACCAATTCTTTCAAGGGTACCTTCCAATTTCTCTTCAAACAGGTTCAGTGTGGCTGGATTTATGTTGAGGTCTTTGATCAATTTGGACTTAAGTTTTGTGCATGACGATAGTCATGGATCGATCCGCATTCTTCTACATGCCAATATCCAGTTATCCCAGCACCATTTGTTGAAGATGCTATCTTTTTTCCATTGTATGATTTTAGCTTCATTGTCAAAAATCAGCTGTTCATTGGTTTGTGGATTAATCTCAGAGTGTTCAATTCGATTCCACTGGTCTACCTGTCTATTTTTGTGCCAATACTAAGCTATTTTTCAGAACTATAGCTCTATAATAGAGCTTGAGGTCAGGGATGGTGATGCCTCCGGATGTTGCTTTGTTGAGCAGGATAGGTTGGATATCCTGGATCTTTTGTTTTGCCATATAAAGTTGAGACTTATTCTTTCACAGTCTGTGAAGAATTGTGCTGGGATTTTGATGGGAATTGCATTGAGTGTGTAGATTGCTTTTGGCAAGATTGCCATTTTTACTACATTGATCCCACCTATCCAAGAGCATGGGAGATCTTTCCATTTTCTGAGGGCTTCTTTAATTTCTTTCTTTAAAGACTCAAAGTTCTTGCAATACAGGTCTTTTACTTGTTTGGTTAGCATTACCCCAAGATATTTTATGTTGTTTGTGGCAATTTTAAAGGGTGATGTTTCTCTGATGTTTCTTTCTCAGCCCTTTTATCATCTGTATATAGTAGGGCTACTGATTTTCTTGAGTTGATCTTGTAGCCTGCCACTTTTCTGATAGTGCTAAACAGCTGTAAGATTTCCCTGGTCGAGTCCTTTGGGTCACTTATGAAAACTATCATATCATCTGCAAATAGTGAAAGTTTTACCTCTTCCTTTCCAAATTGTATCTACTAGATCTCCTTTTGGTGTCTGATTGCTTTAGCTAGAACTTTGAGTACAATATTGAAGAGGCATGGGGAGAGAGGACAGCCTTGCCTTGTTCCTGATTTTAGTGGAATTGCGTTGAGTTTCTGTCCATTTAGTTTGATGTTGGCTGTGGTTTGATGTATATAGCTTTTATTATGTTTAGGTATGTTCCTGTTATCCCACATCTCTTCAAGACCTGTACCATTGAAGGGAAGTTGGGTTTTTTTTCATGGCAGTAAAATAGTTCTTTAATTTTTGTTTGTCTTATGTCCCATATCAGGTGGCTCTTCTGACATGAGACAAAGATTTTGCATTTTACTTTAACAAACGTGTTTGGGTTTAGAGAAGGAGACAGCCATATTCCAACTCCAAAGCCAACTTTAATTTTTAATTGGACTGTAACTACAAAAAAGACCATTTGCATTATATGTCTGTAGAGCAAAGCAGAAACAAACATTTGGGAAGATTTATAAAATTGTATCATGTTGGAGATATGATATACTAATAGACCAAATTACTCTTTTTCTTGGGACATTTTTTCCTGGATAATTTCTCCTTTTTCTTCAGATGTCTTATTTGTCCAGTGACCTTCAGATTCCTTAGCTGGATGCCTTCCTTCTCCCGGAAAAACAAAAACAAAACCCTTCCCCAACCCTGATTTTGGGGGAGGTTCCCTTATGGCAAGTTACATCTGATCCCATGAAAAGCATTTGTTATTTTTACAGTTAGTTTAGATTGAACATCCTTGCTCTTTGATAAATTATCACATTTCTAATCAAGATGTGTCTCATGTTCAAATCAAATCTTTATCAATTTTGATGGTATCCATAGCTTTTCTTCTCTTATGGAAACAAAAATAAAATCCCTTCCCCATCATAACATGTATCCTGGTTTCCATTCCATCTTTAAATATACAAGCTGATTTAATTCTGTAGTTTTTCTATTAAACAATGTCTCTCTGCAGCTGTTGTTTCTTCCTCATTAGCATTTAAGAAAATTCAATAAAGCATTATGTAATCAATAGGGTCTTTATTACCTCTATCTGTTTATTTAGCACATTCTTCAGAGTTTGACCTGATCTTTCTTTTTTTTATATTTTATTTTCTAGTTTAAATTTAGCTAAGAAACGAGGTTGCTTCACAAGTCAGTTCCAGGTCCCTCTCCCATTCCCTCCCCTCCTCCCGTGCCCTCCCCCAACCCCCCACGTTATCCCCTCATTCCCCCAGGGAGGGTGAGGCCCTCCATTGGGGTGTCCACAGTCTGTCATTTCATATAGGGCAGGGCCTAGACCCTTCCCCAAGAGTTCAGGGTACGAGTGCACCTCACATTGTTCTATGGGAGTCCAAAGTCCGTGTGTATACTTGGGATGGGTACTGATCTGCTGCCCAAGGCTCAATAGATTCCCTAGGCCTCCTCACTGACACCCAGATTCAGGGGGTCTTGATCAGTCCCATGCTGGATTCCCAGGCTGACGCCTGGGATTCAAGAGTTAACCTTTGTCTGGTCAGCTGTTTCTGGGGGTTAAACCAGCCCAGTCTTAATCCCTTTGGTCATCAGTCCTCCCTCTCTGTTACTGGCTTTCTTGAGTTCAGCTCAGTACTTAACCAAGGGAGTCTGCCTCTTCCTCGATCAGCCACTAAATCAAGTTTCTGTTTCCCAGACTCTCTGGCCATAGGATTGTAGGCTGGCACTCCCCAGATCTATGTCTAAAATCCATATATGAGAGAGTACATGCCATGTTTCTCTTTTTGTGACTGGGTTACCTCACTCAGGATGGTTTCTTCTAGTGTCATCCATTTGACATGATTCCATTATTTTTTTCTGCTGAATAGTACTCCATTGTGTAGATGTACCACATTTTCTCTATCCACTCTTCGGGTGAGGGACATCTAGGTTGCTTCCAAGTTCTGGCTATTACAAATAAAGCTGCTATGAACATAGTGGAACAGACATCTTTGTTGTATGAATGGGCATCTTTTGGATATATGCCTAAGAGTGGAGTTGCTGGGTCTTGTGGTAGGTTTATTCCCATTTTTCTGAGGAATCTCCATACTGATTTCCAAAGTGGCTGAACCAGTTGGCACTCCCACCAGCAATGGAGGAGTGTCCCCCTTTCACCACATCCTCTCCAGCATACATTGTCGTTGGTGTTTTTGATTTTAGCCATTCTGACAGGAGTGAGATGGTATCTCAGAGTTGTTTTGATTTGCATTTCCCCGATGGCTAAGGATGTTGAGCACTTTCTCAAGTGCCTCTCAGCCATTTTAGACTCCTCTGTTGAAAACTCTCTATTTAGTTCTGCAGCCCACTTTTTAATAGGGTCCTTTGGTGTTTTGGAGACTTGCTTCTTGAGTTCTTTGTAAATTTTGGAGATCAACCCTCTGTCAGATGTGGGATTAGTGAATATTTTTTCCCATTCTGTGAGCTGCCTTTTTGTCTTGCTGACTGTGTCCTGTTAAGAGAAGCTTTTTCTTTGCTAACCGCTTTGGGATATCCCCCGCCAGTCGCCTGGGCTCTGCCACCTTGTAGTCCCCAAATAACACACAAGACGCTGTATTAATTATGACGTTGTTGGCCTTGCTTGTCTCTTACTGGCTAGCTCTGCTTTAAGTAATTACCCCATAATTGTTAATCTAAGTATGTCTCTTACCGGAGAATAGGTCCGGGCTCCTACCCCAATGGCATTACATCTCGACTCTCTTGCGTTTCTCCTACCCAGAGTCCTCCTGGACTCCTCATCCCTCCTATCTAGATTCCCTATTGGCCAGACAGTACTTTATTGACAAATACACAGGCAAATAACAGGACTTCCCCAACAGTGTCCTTTGCCTTACAGAAGCTTCTCAGTTTCAGGAGGTCCCATTTATTAATTCTTGATCTCACTGTCTGTGCTACTGGTGTTATGTTCAGGAAGCTGTCTCCTGTACCAATTAGTTCAAGGGTACAACCTCTTCTAAGAGGTTCAGTGTGGCTGGATTTATGTTGAGGTCTTTGATCCATTTGGACTTAAGTTTTGTGCATGGCGATAAACATGGATCGATCCGCATTCTTCTACATGCCAGTCTCCAATTATGCCAGCACCATTTGTTGAAGATGCTTTCTTTATTCCATTGTATATTTTTAGCTTCTTTGTCAAAGATCAGATGTTCGTACGTGTGTGGGTTAATACCCGGTTTTCAATTCGATTCCATTGGTCTACCTGTCTATTTTTGTGCCAATACCAAGCTGTTTTCAGGACTATAGCTCTGTAATAGAGCTTGAGGTCAGGGATGGTGATGCCTCCGGACGTTGCCTTGTTGAACAGGGTTGTTTTGGCTATCCTGGGTCTTTTGTTTTTCCATACAAAATTGATTATTGTTCTTTCAAGGTCTGTGAAGAATTGTGCTGGGATTTTAATGGGGATTGCATTGAATCTGTAGATTGCTTTTGGCAGGATTGCCATTTTTACTACATTGATCCTACCTATCCAAGAGCATGGGAGATCTTTCCATTTTCTGAGGGCTTCTTTAATTTCTTTCTTTGAAGATTCAAAGTTCTTATGATACAGGTCTTTCACTTGTTTGGTTAGCGTTACCCCAAGGTATTTTATGTTGTTTATGGCAATTGTAAAGGGTGATGTTTCTCTGATTTCTCTTTCAGCCTTTTATCATCTGTATATAGTAGGGCTACTGATTTTCTTGAGTTGATCTTGTAGCCTGCCACTTTGCTGAAGGTGTTAATCAGCTGTAAGAGTTCCCTGGTAGAGTTCTTTGGGTCATTGATGTAAACTATCATATCGTCTGCAAACAGTGAAAGTTTGACCTCTTCCGGGAAGTTGGATTTTGTCAAAGGCTTTTTAAGCATCTAGTGAGATTATCATGTGATTTTTGTTCCTCAGCCTGTTTATATGGTGGATTACATTGATGAATTTTTGTATGCTGAACCATCCCTGCATCCCTGGAATGAAGCCTACTTGATCATGGTGGATGAGTTTTCTGATGTGTTCTTGGATCTGATTTGCCAGTATTTCATTGAGTATTTTTGCATCAATGTTCATGAGGGAAATTGGTCTGAAGTTCTCCTTCTTAGTTGTGTCTTTGTGTGGCTTGGATATCAAGGTTATTTAAGCCTCATAAAAGGAGTTTGGCAAAGACCCTTCTGCTTCTATTGCATGGAATACTTTGAGGAGAATTGGTTTAAGATGTTCTTTGAATTTCTGGTAGAATTCTGCACTGAAGTCATCTGGCCCTTGGCTTATTTTTGCGGGGGGGGGGGAGGGAGGTTTGGGAGACTTTTGATGACTGCTTCTATTTCCATAGGAGTTATAGGTCTTTTTAAATTGCTTATCTGTTCTTGATTTAATTTTGTCAGGTGATATCTATCAAGGAAATCATCCATTTCCTTTAAATTTTTGAATTTTGTGGAGTACAGGTTTTCAAAGTATGACCTGATGATTCTCTGAATTTCCTCAGTGTCCGTTGTTATGTCCCCCTTTTCATTTCTGATTTTGTTAATTTACATGTTCCCATTCTGCCGTTTGGTGAGTTTGGATAAAGGTTTGTCTATCTTGTTGATTTTCTCAAAGAACCAACTTTTTGTTACATTGATTTTTTGTATTGTTTTCCTGGTTTCTACTTTATTGATTTCAGCCCTCAATTTGATTATTTCCTGGTGTCTCCTCCTCTTGGGTGAGTTTGCTTCTTTGTGTTCTAGAGCTTTCAGCTGTGCTGTTAGTTCTCTAGTGTAACTATTCTCCAGTTTCTTCATGTGGGCACTTAGTGCTATGAACTTTCCTCTTAGCACTACTTTCAAAGTGTCCCATAAGTTTTGATATGTTTTGTCTTCATTCTCATTGAATTCTAGGAAGTCTTTAATTTCTCTTTTTATTTATTCTTTGACTCAGGCATGGTGCAATAGAGCATTATTCAATTTCCATGAGTTTGTAGGTTTCCTGCAGGATAGAGGTTCTTAAAGAGGAAATTAATAAATTCCTTACAGGAAGTCAAAAAATAAGTTGTTGGAAATGTATAAAGCTGCTCAAATCTGAAAATGGAAACATAATTAATAAAGAAAACACAAATTGAGGGAATTTTGGAAATGAAAAATATAGGTAAGAGAACAGGAACTACAGATGCAAGCACCACCAACAGAATACAAGAGATAGAAGAGAGAATCTGAGGCATTGAAGATATGATAGAAGAAACAGATGTATTACTCAAAAAATAATGAATCTAAAAAAATTCCCAACACAAAACATCCAGGAAATCCAGGATACTATGAACAGACCAAACCTATGAGTGATAGGAATAGAAGCTCAAAGACCCAGAAAATATATTCAACAAAATTATACAAGAAAATTTTTCTAACCTAACTAAAAACATGGATATAAAAATACAAGAAACTTACAGAACACCAAACAGACTAGACCAGAAAGAAAGTCCCTGGATTGCATAATAATCAAAACAGACATAACAAAGAAAGACTATTAAAAAGTTTAAGGAAAAAAAGACCATGTAACATTACTTCTGACTTCTCAATGGAGACACTGAAAGGTTCTTCATGATCTAAGAGACCACAGATTCCAACCAAGATTACTATACCCAGCAAAAGTTTCAATCAACATAGATATAAAACAAGATATTCTATGACAAAGCCAAAGTTAATCAATATCTATCCATGAATCCATGACATGAAGCCCTAAAGAATGTATTAAAGAAGGTATTAGAAGGAAAACTTCAACCCAAGGAAGTTGTTTACTTCCATAAATGCATGGGCAATAGATAATACCAAACCAGCCACACCCAAAGAAGGGAAACACATACACACACACACACACACACACACGCACGCACACACACACGCACACACACACAGACCTACAGGCAAACAATATGCACTGAGACAGCCCAAATTAGAGATCTCTATCAAGTTCTTTTCCTCAGAGCTTAGCAAAGCCCAAAAAAGAGAGGGAGGAAGAGTTATAGGAGAATACAGCTCATAGAATCAACTAAGCAAGGGCTCACAGAGACTGACGCAGCAATCACAGAGCCTGCACTTGTCTGTGCTAGGTTATCTACAAACCTGTCATGGTTGTGTATCTTATTCTTGTGGGACTCCTAACAGTGGGGGTATGGCATCTCTGACTGTGAGGAGCCGCCCTCGCTATCGCTATCGCCATTAGAAGATGGCGCTGACATCTGCTGTCAGTTGGAGTTTACCGTTTAAGCTGTGCCTCACCCGTCATCTGGGGTGATGAGCAAACCACCAATCCCGGCTCTACCCGTCTCACTCGGAGCTCCTAGGCTTATATAAGGGGCTTGGTTTCTTAGCTTGGGGTCTCCCTCTCAGAAGCTGATCATCTATCTCTCAAGATGTATTAAAGCTTTACTGCAGAAGGATCCGAGTGTCCTGCGTCGTTCTTGCTGGCGAGACGGTAGCGCGGGACATCTGGTGCCGAAACCCGGGAACTCTTCAACATCGCCGGTGCTGCAGGAGACCCCTCAGAAGACGGGGCGGATTCAGAACTGCAGGGACGTAAGTTCAGAGAGGTATGCTTTATCCTGAACACCCCTTTTCTCGACTTTGGCCTTAGTTTGTCATCACCGTGGGACGGGTCAGTGGAGGCTTTGGTGCTAGTCCTGTTTGTCCTTCTTCATCGTGGCTGGTACTGACAGAACGGTGCTGTCAGTCTGGTAAGTCGAGCGCCGTTTTTTAGACAAGCCGCTAGCGCGATGGGGTTGTCACAGTCAGTGGTTACTGCCCTACAGACTGTGCTAAAACAAAGAGATCTCAAAATTGCACCACGAACACTTCAAAATTTTGTGAAGGAGGTAGATAGAGTGGCACCATGGTATGCTTGTTCCGGGTCCCTCACTGTGCCCTCATGGAACAAGCTAGGTAAAGAACTAGACAGGAAGCATGCAGAAGGAGATCTCTGCTTAGGTACCAAAGCCATTTGGAAGCTAGTTAAAAACTGCTTGGAGGATGAGGCCTGTCACCCTGCTATAATAGAAAGTCAGGGAACCTTAGAGGAAGTTCAGGATAGCATGTCAGAAACTGAACGGAGTGAGAGAATGGGAGCTCGCAAAAGGAAAGACATGTCTAAGAAAAAAGGCCCTCCCCAAGAAGTTAAGAAAGGGGAGAGAAAGAAGGGAGTGATCATTCACCCCCTAACAAATCTAAGAAAAAGAAAAAGCCAGAATCTAGGCTATACCCTACGGTAGAGCTAGAAGCCTTGGAGCTAGATAATTCCGATTCTGACACTCTGGATTCTAGCGAAGAAGGTGGTCTAGAGGAGGAGGTGGCACGGTATGAGGAAGAAAGATATCACCCTGATAGACACCGGCTGCTGAAAACAAAAATGAATGTGAGGCCACCACCTATAAATCCGGCGGGCTCACGCCCCTCGGCGCCTCCGCAGTATGAGCTTCGGCTGAATACTGGTACTGACTCCTTTTTACCTTTAGAGGAACGGAGAAAAATACAAATGGCTTTTCCAGTATTCGAGAATGTGGAAGGCGGAAGAGTACATACCCCCGTAGATTACAATCAAATCAAAGAATTGGCCGAATCCATTCGTAATTATGGGGTCAATGCTAACTTTACCACAATACAGGTGGAAAGGCTTGCTAATTTTGCCATGACTCCCACTGACTGGCAGACAACAGTGAAAGCAGTGCTTCCCAACATGGGACAATACATGGAATGGAAGGCTCTCTGGTATGATGCAGCCCAGGCGCAAGCTAGAGTTAATGCCACAGCTGAAGATGAGAATCAGAGGCAGTGGACATTTGAAATGCTGACAGGTCAGGGTCAACATGCCCTTAATCAAACCAACTACATCTGGGGCGTCTATGGTCAGGTGTCGGCCGCCGCTATTAAAGCATGGAAGGCCCTCACAAAAGGGGAGAATCCAGTGGACACCTTACAAAGATTGTCCAAGGACCCCAAGAGCCATTTTCAGACTTTGTGGCCAGAATGACCGAGGCCGCCGGTCGCATCTTTGGTGATTCAGAACAAGCTATGCCCCTAATTGAGCAACTTGTCTATGAACAAGCAACCCAGGAATGTCGAGCGGCTATCGCCCCTCGCAAAAGCAAAGGTTTACAAGATTGGCTCAGAGTGTGCAGGGAGCTGGGGGGACCCCTAACCAATGCAGGACTAGCTGCCGCCATTTTACAAACGCACAGGCGTAGAGATTTATCTAGTCGAAAAGCTTGTTTTAATTGTGGGAAAATGGGGCACCTTAAGAAAGATTGTCAATCCCCTGAAAGAACAAGAGAACTGGAGCTTTGCCATCGTTGTGGTAAAGGTTATCATAGGGCTAGTGAGTGCAGGTCAGTCCGGGATATGAAAGGGAGGCTTCTGCCCCCTATTGAAGAACCCAAGGTACCCCAATCAAAAAACGGGTCACGGGGCCCATGGTCCCAGGGCCCTCAGAAATATGGGAACCGATTTCAGAAAAGCAATCAAGAGGAAGTAGAGGCTTCCAAGGAACCCCCGGAATGGACTTGCGTGCCGCCTCTGACTTCTTACTCATGCCCCAAATGAATGTTCAACCGGTCCCAGTCCATTCCCCTGGACCTTTGCCCCCTGCCACCATTGGGCTTATTCTGGGCCGTGGCTCCTTAACTTTACAGGGACTCATTATATATCCTGGGATTGTTGACCCGTATCATAAAGAGGAGATTCAAGTTCTCTGTTCTAGCCCTCGGGGTGTATTTTCTATAAAGCAGGGAGATAGAATTGCACAACTGGTGTTGCTGCCCTCCCTCGGGGATGGAGAAACCTACACTTTACAAAAAAGGGCTATGGGATCTTCTGGAAGTGATTCAGCCTATCTGGCTATACCCCTAAATGAGAGACCTACAATAAAATTGTTAATTAATGGAAAAGAATTTGAAGGGATAATGGATACGGGAGCAGACAAAAGCATTATTTCACTCCATTGGTGGCCGAAGTCTTGGCCCACTGTTGTTTCATCTCATTCTCTACAAGGTCTTGGATACCAGTCCTCTCCTGCCATCAGTGCCTCAGCCTTAACCTGGCGGAACGCTGAGGGCAAACAGGGATGTTTTACCCCCTATGTGTTGCCACTCCCTGTAAATTTATGGGGGCGGGATGTGTTACAAGCCATGGGCATGACCCTAACTAATGAATACTCCCCCAGGCATCAGCCATTATGGCAAAGATGGGGTATACAAAGGGTAGAGGCTTGGGTAGGCAAGAACAAGGCAGAATAAAACCCATTACACAACATGGAAATCGGGGTAGAAAAGGACTGGGTTTTATTTAGGGGCCGTTGAGGCTTCACGACCCATACCGTGGAAAACAGAGGAGCCATTATGGGTCTCTCAATGGCCTCTATCCTCTGAAAAATTACAGGCTGTCACAAGATTAGTGCAAGAACAGGAACGGCTGGGACATCTAGAGCCTTCTACCTCCCCATGGAATACACCAATTTTTGTTATTAAGAAGAAATCTGGGAAGTGGAGATTACTCCATGACCTGCGGGCCATTAACAATCAGATGCATCTTTTTGGCCCTGTTCAAAGAGGACTTCCTTTGCTTTCTGCACTTCCTCAAGATTGGAAGCTTATTATTATAGATATTAAGGATTGTTTCTTCTCTATTCCACTTTACCCACGGGATAGACCAAGGTTTGCCTTCACTATCCCTTCTCTTAATCATATGGAACCAGACAAGAGATTTCAGTGGAAGGTACTGCCGCAAGGCATGTCCAGTAGCCCAACAATATGTCAGCTGTATGTGCAGGAGGCTTTGGAGCCAATTAGGAAGCAATTTACATCTTTAATCATGATCCATTATATGGACGATATTCTTATTTGTCACAAAGAGTTAGATGTTTTACAAAAGGCTTTTCCCATGCTGGTGGCTGAATTAAAACAGTGGGGATTAGAGATTGCCTCAGAAAAGGTTCAAATTGCAGATACAGGCCTCTTTTTGGGCTCAATGATTACTCCCAAAAATATAGTTCCTCAGAAAATAGAAATTCGCAAAGACCACTTACAAACATTAAATGATTTTCAGAAACTTCTGGGAGATATAAATTGGTTGAGGCCCTTTTTAAAAATTCCATCTGCTGATCTAAAACCCCTCTTCGATCTCCTGGAGGGTGAGCCTCATATCTCCTCACCCAAAAAATTTACCCCTGCCACCCACCGAGCCTTACAGATGGTAGAAGAGGCCTTACAGGAAGCACAATTACAACGTATTGAGGAGTCACTACCTTTTAATCTGTGTGTTTTTAAGACAGCTCAATTGCCAACTGCAGTCCTGTGGCAACATGGACCATTACTTTGGATTCATCCAAATGCTTCCCCTGCTAAGATTATTGACTGGTACCCTGATGCTGTTGCACAGCTCGCGCTTCGCGGAATAAAAGCAGCTGTTACGCATTTTGGCAGGGATCCTGATTCCTTGATTGTGCCTTATACTGCTGCACAAGTTCAGACCTTGGCAGCCACATCTAGTGATTGGGCAGTTTTAGTTACTTCCTTTTCAGGACAAATTGATAATCATTTTCCAAAGCATCCAATTTTACAGTTTGCCCTAAACCAGGCTATAGTGTTTCCACAAGTGACAGCTAAAGACCCACTCCCAGATGGGACTGTGGTGTACACTGATGGATCGAAAACTGGTATGGGAGCTTATGTGGTCAAGGATAGGGTTATATCTAAACAATATAATGAAACTTCACCTCAAGTTGTAGAATGTCTGATAGTACTGGAGGTTCTTGAGGCTTTTCCAGGACCCCTCAATATTGTATCAGATTCCTCTTATGTGGTTTTGCTCTATCCAGGAAAGAGGCTAGGGAAATTGTTACTCAATGCCAGAATTGCTGTGAATTCTTACCTGCTCCCCACGTGGCATTAGACCATTGTAGATGTGGCAGATGGATGTTACTCATATTCCTCTTTTGGAAGGCTTCAATATGTTCATGTTTCTGTTGACACCTGTTCTGGCGTAATGTTTGCCACGCCCCTAACAGGGGAAAAGACCTCATATGTGATTCAACATTGCCTTGAGGCCTGGAGTGCTTGGGGAAAACCCAGAATTTTAAAAACAGACAATGGACCAGCACATACCTCTCAAAAATTCTGACAGTTTTGTCGGCAAATGGATGTTACCCATCTAACTGGCCTACCTTATAACCCTCAAGGACAGGGCATTGTGGAACGTGCCCATCGTACACTCAAATCATATCTGATTAAACAAAAGGGGAGTATTGAGGATGTTCTACCCTCGGTACCAAGAGTTGCTGTGTCCATGGCACTTTTTACCCTTAATTTCTTGAACTCTGATGCCCAAGGCCACACTGCGGCCGATCGCCACAGTTTAGAGCCTGATAGGCCAAAAGAAATGGTAAAATGGAAAGATGTCTTGACTGATCTCTGGAAAGGCCCGGATCCTATTCTAATAAGATCCAGGGGAGCTGTGTGTGTTTTTCCACAGGAGGAAGAAAACCCCCTGTGGATCCCTGAAAGACTCACTCGAAGAGCTCCTTCACAACTCCAGAATAAGAAGGATGGAGGCCAAGTGGGTGATGAAGACTCTCCTACTCGGGATGATGGTTCCTAGTATGATGGGAGAGTTACGGTGGGCCATCATGTCTACCTTCCCCTACCGATGCCAGTGATGCATAATGCCCAAGTGTTCCCTAGATTTTTCACAACTAATAGAGAGTTGGGGCTTGCCTTTTTGCCTTTAGATCCTCAGATACAGAGTTTTCAGGATGAGAGAACCTTGTCATTGGTAGGAAGCTTGTGCTTTACTGTGATTTCTTCATTAAAGGATAATTTTATTCATATGGATCCAGAAAGATCTAATGCTAATCCTTTTGAATTAATGGAAGCTGTACTGATCTTTCTCCTATGGCAATGATTGCTGGAGGATATAGTGAGAAGGGACAGATTACTTTTGATTGGAAAGGGGCATTAGGCAACAGTCTGAGTGAGGGACAGAGCTCTGGATCATCTGATTGGTCCTCCTCCAATGTTAAGTATACCCATTTTAAGAGAACTAATTATTCAGCTGCTCCAATTTGTGTTTGGCTGCCCTTTATTTGGGTTGTGAGTAATGATACCTTAGGTAAGAATCAGAAAGAAATAAATTGCTCTGCTTAGAATTGTTTTTATGCATTATGCTGGGATGCTATTAAGCACCCTTTTGCTTTGGTAATGCGCATGCCTCGATTTGTTCCAGTTCCTGTTGAGGTGCCAAGTAGTTTGAGTTTGTTTAGGGAAAAGCGAGATTTTTGGGATCTCTGCTATTATTGTGGGCCTGATAGCCGCCGCCGCGGTTACTGCTTCGGTTACCGCCTCGGCCCTTGCACTTTCTGCCACTGTGCAGACAACTCAAACCATTAATGAACTATTGGCCACTGTGACCATGGCCCTAGATAAACAGGCCACTGCCAATTCTCAGATACAAGGAGGCCTGATGTTGGTAAACCAACAGATTAATTTGGTTCAGGAACAATTGGATATATTGTGGCAGATGGCCCAATTGGGATGTGAACAAAAGTTGCCTGGCCTTTGTGTCACTTCAGTACAATATGAGAATTTTACAAGAGCAGCTAACCTGTCAAAAGCTCTGTCTCAACATTTATTACAGAATTGGACTTTTGAGTTTGAGCAGACACTCCGTGAGTTGAGAGTGGCGATCCTGCAAGTGAATTCGACGCGTCTGGATCTTTCTCTGATGGAAGGCCTCTCCTCCTGGATTTCATCTGCATTTTCTTATTTTAAGGAATGGGTGGGGGTGGGATCATTTAGCCTAGTTCTCTGCTGTGGAATAGTGTTGATGCTTTGGATGGTGTGTAAGCTCAGAGCCCAAACAAAAGAGACAAAGTGATGGTGGCACAAGCACTTGCTGCCTTAGAACACGGAGCCTCCCTGACATTTGGTTAACCATGTTAAAGCAATAGGTCGCTGGCCTCCCGGCTCTTGCACCCCACGAGGCTAGTCTCATTGCACGGGATAGAGTGGGTAGGCTTCAGCAGCCCAAGGAGTTGCAAGGCTAAGCACTGCACAGGAGAGGTCTGCGGTATAACGACTTTCTCCTGGGAGATAAGTCATCTTGCATGAAGGTTCTATGTCATGATCTCCTTCCCCCAGAAAAATGACATCGGGACTGGTCAGGGCTCCCTCTGGGGATAAGACCCTGGAGAGGAGCTTTGTACATGTTCCAAATTTGCACATGGGGATTTGACCTCTATCTCCACTCCAAAGTTGTGGGTGTCCTATGGCTTCAAAAATAAATGAATAGGGGGAGATGTGAGGAGCCGCCCTCGCTATCGCTATCGCCATTAGAAGATGGCGCTGACATCTGCTGTCAGTTGGAGTTTACCGTTTAAGCTGTGCCTCACCCGTCATCTGGGGTGATGAGCAAACCACCAATCCCGGCTCTACACGTCTCACTCGGAGCTCCTAGGCTTATATAAGGGGCTGGGTTTCTTAGCTTGGGGTCTCCCTCTCAGAAGCTGATCATCTATCTCTCAAGATGTATTAAAGCTTTACTGCAGAAGGATCCGAGTGTCCTGCGTCGTTCTTGCTGGCGAGACGGTAGCACGGGACATCTGACTTTTTGCCTGCTCTTGAGACCCTTTTCTTCCTTCTAGATTGATTTCTCCCCATGCTCGACATGAGAGTGTTGTTGCCTAGTCGTACTTTCACTCGTTATGTTGTGTTTGGTTAATATCTCTGGGAGGCCCTGCTCTTTTCTGAAGGGAAATGAAAAATAAGTAGATCTGGGAGTGGGGATGAGGAGAGGAGGGAGGGGAAACCGTGTCAGGGTATATTGTCTGAGAGAAGAATTTTAAAAAAAAAGAAAGAAAGAAAGATCATTTGAATCATTTACTCCAATCCAACATGAGCTGTAGGTACAGAGGAAGAATAACATGGTCAGTCATTACAGACTTCCTGACATATTGAAAACAGGGGCCTGAAAACACATTATCCTATCCAGTGATTAAAAGCTGACTTAAATAGACTTTGTGTCATGTGTGACTTCAACCTGATTTCAACCATTTGTTTTTCCTGTTGAACGAGATGCTGAAGCAAAACGATTTTACACAGATTTCTCACATATCAATTTTGTATGTAATTTAAAAGTATGTGTTTAATCAGCCATTGTTTTTAGCCACCGTTAGAGTTTGAGCAGCACACTTGTGTTTCCATGTGGATTAGGAGGTTCTGAGAACGTATCTCCACTGTGCACTGTCAGCAATAAAAAGATTACCAGAAGATGGTGCCCTGATGCTGTTATGTCACCTAATATGCCACTTAAAAGAAATCCAACTATCTACTCAGCAACCTAACACATTACTGGCTTCTAGGTGGACCACTTCTTGTTGGAAGAAGAATGTTTGGAGACTCCTCTCTCTCTCTCTCTCTCTCTCTCTCTCTCTCTCTCTCTCTCTCTCTCTCTCTCTCACACACACACACACACACACACACACACAGAGGTGACTGCCTCTTTAATTAATACTCACTCACACAGAGACAACGGGTGACAACTGTCTCTTTAATTCTCAGACTGAATTTAACAAATCATGTAATTAGGAGAGTCTCACACACAGGTTTTGAAGACTGATTTTGTTATAGTTAATGACTGTAAATACTGAACAAATTTTAGATTACAGTTAAAAAGTTAAAAAGAAAGAATAAATGCCTGGAAGCACAGTACTGCAATTTGGACTTAAAGGAGACAAATGGAAACTTGTAGGGATAAATGTTGTGATATCTTTTTTGTAAACATAAAGCCTGTCTGAAGGTAAGAGAATGGAGCTTACCACTAGCTAACCACAGAGGTGTGGAGGTCTCTACAGACAGACAGGAAGTGAGGCAGGTGGGCAGAAACAGGATATAAACAGGGAGAAACAGGTACTCGCTCTCTTGTCTTCTGAGATGCCATGTAGACACTGGAAGAGTAACCTGCTGGAACATTATTGGTAAGCCACAGTCTCATGGAAATAGATAGTTTAATAGAAATGGGTTAATAATTAAGAGAGAGCTAGTCAACAAGAAGCCTGATTCATTGGCCAAACAACTTATAATTCATAGATGCCTCTGTGTATTTATTTGGGACTAAAGGGCTGAGGGTCCTGGCGGGACAGACAATCTGTCCACATATAAATTTTCTATTTTTGCATGTTTCCCTGAGGACAAACCACAGCCAAGAATATGTATGGAGAGAGACAGAAATCTCCTTTAGAAAAACTGCCACTAGGTGACAATTAGTATGTGAAGAATAAATAGGTATCAGAAAGACAAATATTATACATTTTCTCTTAGAGGAAGGATCTCTGTCTGTCTGTCTGTGTGAGTGTGTGTGTGTGGTGTGCATATGTATTTTTGTAGTGTGTGTGTGTGTAGTATGTGTGTTTGTGTGTGTGGGGGGGAAATCACTAAACTATGTTATTATGTGAACCAAAACAAAAACAACAGAAAGCAAAACCAGACCATAGAATACATGTCATCTGTTACAATTTGTGTAAGCCAAAACACATACACATGGAAGAGTTGGGGAGGTCTGTGAGTGTATGTAAACATCGCACTGACAGGAAGAGTTTGTGGAGAATGTGACTGTGAACTTTGCCCCAGAAACTGAGCATGGGGTTCTACCTTAAGAAATCCATTGACAAGGTGTCACCTCAGTTAAGACTGCATAAGAGGATCTGAGAAAGGGTCTTTGCCAAACTCTTTTTATGAGGCTTCAATAACCTTTATACCCAAGCCACACAAAGACACAACTAAGAAGGAGAACTTCAGACCAATTTCCCTCATGAACATTGATGCAAAAATACTCAATGAAATACTGGCAAATCAGATCCAAGAACACATCAGAAAACTCATCCACCATGATCAAGTAGGCTTCATTCCAGGGATGCAGGGATGGTTCAGCATACAAAAATTCATCAATGTAATCCACCATATAAGCAAGGTGAAATACAAAAATCACATGATCATCTCACTAGACGCTGAAAAAGCCTTTGACAATATCCAACACCCCTTCATGATAAAGGTCTTGGAGACATCTGGGATAACAGGAACATACTTAGACATAATAAAAGCTATATACATCAAACCTACAGCCAACCTCAAACTAAATGGAGAGAAACTCAACACAATTCTGTTAAAATCAGGAACAAGACAAGGCTGTCCACTCTCTCCATACCTTTTCAATGTTGTCCTTTGAGTTCTAGCCAAAGCCATACAACACCAAAAGGAGATCAAGGGGATACAAATTGGAAAGGAAGAGGTAAAACTGTCGCTATTTGCAGATGATATGATAGTTTACATAAGTGACCCAAAGAACTCAACCAGAGAACTCTTACAGCTGTTTAACACCTTCAGCAAAGTAGCAGGCTACAAGATCAACTCAAGGAAATCAGTAGCCCTACTATAAACAGATGATAAAAGGGCTGAGAAAGAAATCAGAGAAACATCACCCTTTACAATTGCCACAAACAACATAAAATACCTTGGGGTAACAGTAACCAAACAAGTGAAAGACCTGTACAGCAAGAACTTTGAGTCTTTAAAGAAAGAAATTAAAGAAGACACCAGAAAATGGAAAGATCTTCCATGCTCTTGGATAGGTAGGAGCAATGTAGTAAAAATGACAATCCTGCCAAAAGCAATCTACACACTCAATGCAATCCCCAATTAAAATACCAGCACAATTCTTCACAGACCTTAAAAGATCAATAATCAATTTTCTATGGCAAAACAAAAGACCCAGGATAGCCAAAACAACCTTGTTCAACAAGGCAACGTCCAGAGGCATCACCATCCCTGACTTTAAGCTCTATAATAGAGCTATAGTCCTGAAAACAGCTTGGTATTGGCACAAAAATAGACAGGTAGACCAATGGAATCAAATTGAAAACCCTGACATTAAACCATATATGAACATCTGATCTTTGACAAAGAAGCTAAAAATATACAATGGAATAAAGAAAGCATCAACAAATGGTGCTGGCATAACTGGAGGCTGGCAGGTAGAAGAATGCAGATGGACCCATGACTATAGCCATGCACAAAACTTAAGTCCAATTGAATCAAAGACCTCAACATAAATCCAGTCACACTGAACCTCTTAGAAGAGAAAGTGGGTGGTACCCTTGAACTAATTGGTACAGGAGACAGCTTCCTGAACATAACACCAATAGCACAGACAGTGAAATCAACAATTAATAAATGGGACCTCCTGAAACTCAGAAGCTTCTGTAAGGCAAAGGACAGCACGACAAAAAGGCAACCCACAGAATGGGAAAAATATTCACTAACTACACATCTGACAGAGGGCTGATCTCAAAAATTTACAAAGAACCAAGAAGCAAGTCTCCAAAACACCAAAAGATCCAATTAAAAGGTGGGGTACAGAACTAAATAGAGAGTTTTCAATAGAGGAATCTAAAATGGCTGAGAGGCCCTTGAGAAAGTGCTCAACATCCTTAGCCATCCGGGAAATTCAAATTAAAACAACTCTGAGATACCATCTCACTCCTGTCAGAATGGCTAAAATCAAAAACACCAATGACAATTTATGCTGGAGAGGATGTGGAGAAAGGGGAACACTCCTCCACTGCTGGTAGGAGTGCCAACTCATACAGTCACTTTGGAAATCAGTATGGAGATTCCTCAGAAAAATGGGAATAAACCTACCAAAGGACCCAGCAACCCCACTCTTATGCATATATCCAAAAGATGCCCATTCATACAACAAGGATGTCTGTTCCACTATGTTTATGGCAGCATTACTTGTAATAGCCAGAACTTGGACGCAACCTAGAAGGCCCTCAACTGAAGAGTGGATAGAGAAAACGTGGTACTTTTACACAATGGAGTACTATTCAGCCGAAAAAAGACAATGGAATCTTGAAATTTGCAGGCAAATGGATGGCACTAGACGAAACCATCCTGAGCGAGGTAACCCATTCACAAAAAGAGAAACATGGCATGTACTCTCTCATAAATGGATTTTAGACATAGATCTTGAGAGTGCCAGCCTATAATCCCATGGTCAAAGAGTCTGGGAAACAGAACCTTCATTCAGTGGCTGATGGAAGAAGAGGCAGACTCCCTCGGTTAAGTACTGAGCTGAAATCAAGAAATCCAGTAACAGAGAGGGAGGACTGATGACCAAAGGGATTAAGACTGGGTTGGTTTAACCCCCAGAAACAGCTGACCTGACAGGGTTAACTCTTGAATCCCAGGCTGACGCCTGGGAATCCAGCATGGGACTGATCAAGACCCCTGAATGTGGGTGTCAGTGAGGAGGCCTAGGTATTCTATTGAGCCTTGGGCAGTAGATCAGTATTTATCCCGGATATACAAATGGACTTTGAACTCCCATCCAACATTGAGAGATGCACTCTCACCTTGAACTCTTGGGGGAGGGTCTAGGCCCTGCCCTGGATGAAATGACAGACTATGGACACCCCCACACCCCTATGGAGGGCCTCACTCTCCCCGGGGAAATGTGGGGATATTGGGGGGTTCATGGAGGGCATGGGAGTGGGAGTAGGGGAGGGAAAGGGAGAGGGACTTGGAATTGACATGTGAAGCAACCTTGTTTCTTATTTAAATTTTAAAAAAGTATATAATAAATAAATAGATAAATAAACAAATAAAGAGTTTATTGGCTATTAGCTAGGCAGGAGGTAGAGGCACAAGGGAGACACCAATCACAGAAATCTATCTTCACACATTGTACAACAATACCACAACATTTCCCTCTTTTCTAAATAAAAGGAAAGGTTTTAATTCTAACATAGTAAAACTATATCCAAAAAGAACAATTTAAGTAAGAATTACATTCTCAATGTCCAGCCATTTGTATTTAGAGTATTTGGAGAAGATACTCTATTATCCATCCTATCTTGATGAATCTAAAGTTTTATACCTAAATCCTTTTCTATCATAACTTGTACTACCATCCTAAATCTATCTTTTTTAGACCCCAAATCATTTTCTTAGATAAACAATGTAAGCTTTTATGTCTCTCAACCTTATACATGTAATACCTCTTTTGTAAGCTTCTTTTTTGAGCTTTGTAACAATGAAAACTTTAACTAAAACTATCTCATCTTTAACTCTATCAGAGAATCAAGAAGACTATAATGGTACCTGAGTAAACAGGAAGTGCAAGGAAAAAAACTTCCAAAACTATGAAATGGCAGAGACATATGGCTGCCTAGATAGTCAACCCAGGGTTCCTCTGTAATGTGACCTCCAGACCTAGAATATCTGACAGACTTTCCTACAAAGCAGAAATTTTTGAAAGACTGTCTTACTCTGTCTTGGCAAAGTTGGCATTTGCCCTCTTTTGTGTCCTGCTTGTCTGGGTTGAGACAGCATATTATCAGCAGTTGAGGCAAGAACAATTTCCTACCCAAATGTCCAGCTTTTGCCATAAAGAAAGCAGACTCCCTATGAAGGTTCTTCAATGCCCATTATCCTTTTAAAGAAGTAGATTGTTGTGCCAGGAGCAGATGTGTCTCACTGTCATGAAAAGTTCTTTGTTATTAAAAAGTTAAAATGTCATGTTATGTAGGTCTCTGAAGCATTTGAAGACCATCTACCTGTTTAACACATGTGTCTGATTGACTTTGAATACCATGACTATAAGTTTGATTGTTATAGATGACTATTAACCCATTTTTCTTTATTATCCTAGATAGTGTTCAGAGACTAGAAATTTGTTTTACATTTTTGGGGGTGAAGTGAGTGAATTTTATTGATGGTATGCAAGAGAGTAGGGCTCCCCAAGCCCCTCCTTATTTTATCCTGGGATCTGGGATGGAAACTGTGAGGGAGATGATCAGTGTGGCGTTGGCCAGGGACTTCTCAGCAGCCAGGGTCTCTCTCTTGCTCAAGTCTTTTCTGGGGGATAGATGGTCCAGGGTGGGCTTCTTACTCCTTGGAGGCCATGTAGGCCATGAGGTCCATCACCCTGTTGCTATAGCTGAATTCATTGCCATACCAGGAAATGAGCTTTACGAAATGGTCATTGAGAGAAATGTCAGCCCCAGCATCAAAAGTGGAAGAGTGGGAGTCACTGTTGAAGTTGCAGGAGACAACCTGGTCCTTGGTGTACCCCAGGATGCCCTTCAGTGGACTCTCAGATGCCTGCTTCACCACCTTCTTGATGTCTTCATACTTGGCAGCTTTCTCCAGGTGACATGTCAGATCCACGATGGACACATTGGGGGTAGGAACATGGAAGGCCATGCCTGTGAGCTTCCCGTTGTTCAGCTCTGGGATGACCTTGCCCACAACCTTGGCAGCAACAATGGATGCAGGGATGATATTCTGGGTAGCCCCACGACCATTATGTTACAGCTTCCCAGAGGGGCCATCCACAGTTTTTTGGGTGGCAGTGATGGCATGGCCTATGGTCATGAGTCCTTCCACATCGCTAAAGTTGTCATGGATGACCTTGGCCAAAGGGGCTAAGCAATTGGTGATGCAAGACACATTGCTGACAGTCTTGAAGGAGTTGTCATACTTGTTGTGGTTCACACCCATCACAAACATGGCATCATCAGAAGGGGTGGAGATAATGGCCCTCTTGGCTCCACCCTTCAAGTGGGCCCCAGCCTTTTCCATGGTGGTGAAGACAACAGTAGACACCACAACATACTCGATGCCAGCATCACCCCATTTGATGTTGGCAGAATTTTACTCCTGGAAGATGGTGATGGCCTTCCCATTGATGACGAGCTTCCCATTTTCAGTCTTGAGTGGTGCCTTTGAACTGCACAATGGGTAGAGTCATACTGAAACATGTAGATCATGTAGTTGAGGTCAATGAAGCAGGCATTGATGGCAGCAATGTCCACTTTGCCAGAAGTGACGGCAGCCCTGGTAACCAGGAGTCTGATACAGCCAAATCTGTTCACTTCAACTTTCACCATTGCATCTCAGGAACAAGGTGGGCACTTCAGGAAGAGATGTGGCTGTCTCTAGAACAGGTAGGAGCAGAGAGGCTTATGTTACAGTTTTAAATGAACTTCATGGGTATAATACCTTACACAAAAGTATAAACATATATACAGTGTAATAAAATAAATTTATATCAATATACAAAAATACCTTAAACAAAAGTAGAAACATATACAGCACATGTTCTAACAAAAATAACTTTAAATTTGTGTGGATACACACAAATTCATAGCAATGTAAATATCTGAGACTTATGGTTTTTTAAATGTAGGCTCAACACTCCATCCTTTTATCCAATCATTTCCATAATATATAACCCCTCCTACTTGCTCTCTCTGTCCAGAAATCCTGCCTATATCTGCTGTCTAATTCATGGCAGTTCAGTTCTTTATTAAACCAATCATAGCAATGTAGCTTCACATAGTATACAAATATCCCACAACATTTTTATTTTCATTCATCTTCTTAAACATTTACTTTTTTTATGTGCATGGGTATTTTACCTCCATGTATATATGTACAATATTAGTGCATCTAGTGCCTGCAAAGACCAGAGGAAAGCATTGGATCTCTGAGAACTGGAGTTACAAACAATCATGAGACATGTATGGGTAGTGGGTTTTAACCTGGCTTTTCTAGAAGGGCAGCCAGTGCTGGGGGATGTCCTTCTGTATATACATTTCTCTTATTGGTTGATGAATAAAACACTGACTTGTCAGTACCCAGGTAGGAAGTATAGGCGGGGCTACCAGATAAGGAGAATTCTGGGGAAAGGACACAGGAGAAGTCATGAGAGGGGTGCCATATAGTTTTTGGGAAGAGGAGACACTACGTACCTTCTGAAGGAATAACTTGCCAATTTATGGGTAAGCCACAGCCTTGTGGCAATACATAGTGTAATAGAAATGGGTTAATAATTAAGAGAGAGCTATCCAGTAAGAAACCTAAGCCATTGACCAAACAGTTTATAATTAATATATCTCTGTGTGTTTATTTGGGGAAAAGCAGCTGTGGGACCAGGTGGGACAGAAACTCTTGTCTATAAGATAGTGCCTTAACAAATGAGCTATCTCTCCAGCCCCTGATTTTAAGTCTTTATGTGTATTTTATTATTACCTATACTAGGAAAATGTGATTCTGTTCTATGTGGACAATTATATTCAGGAATAGCTTGTCACACAAATCTACCACTAACATTTAATTTTATAAAAATTGCTGAATCTATTTTTTGTATCTAGTTCTTTTTCTTGATTTGTTGTTTGGTTTGGGAAGACTTTGAATATGTATTCCAAGATTTTGAAATCCTGGGTTTGAGCAATCCCTTCCCCAGACTTATTTGTGGGACTAGAGTAAGTGCTGCCATGATTGCCTGTGTCTTTGGTTTTTGTATTTTGTGATTTATTTAGTGTTTTTCAGTTATCATCCATAATAATGGGTTTTGCTGTAATAGTTTCATACATTTATATAATTGTATTTTTCTCTCTACCTTCTCTTACCCCATTCCTCCCTTCCACTGGTTCCCTTCTTCCCCCAATACTTAATATAAATTATATTATGCTATAACATGATTATAGTATAATATAATATGAATTATATAGACTCCGTATGCATATGGATTCTGCAGGTGACTGTTTTCTGCTTTGCAAAGATAATATTAAAGGCTATTCTGCATTTCCAGGACCCACAGCCTTACTAGACTTAGCAATGTTTTCATGGCCAAGCCTTTCATTTTTCATCTTTTCTCTTTAAGGACACAGTTTTCTCATGCATCTGGTGGTTCTCAGGCTCCAAGGGTGTTGATACCTAGATGGTGACTGGCTGACATGGATGCAGCTTGTTTGTGTCAGGCTGCTCAGAGGTGACAAGCAGAGTCATAGTTTACCAACCTGGTAACCATCCCATAACCTCTGTGTGGGAAGGGCTTCATCCTGATGCTTGCATCATTCCCTCCCTGTGTATGTTCAGGGCCCATTCTGATATTTTCACCAAAACATTTCTTTTCTCTTGAGAAGGAAATTTTACGAGGATGTGTTTCTTCCAGCGCTGGAAGTTGCAGAGGGAGGGAGGTGCCTACTTGAACATTCCATGACTCTCTTTGTGCTTAGCTAGCTGCACATCTCCCTGCTACTCCGTACTGGGAGTCCTCTCTGGGATTCCATCAGAAGATGGACTCTCAGTCATTGTGGAACTGCTCAGACAGTAATCCATTCTGTCAGTTTCCTCCACTCAGCTTCAGTTGCAATCATTGTACGTGTTTGCAAGTTGTAGAAA
Organism: Mesocricetus auratus; assembly: GCF_017639785.1. Taxonomy (NCBI): domain Eukaryota; kingdom Metazoa; phylum Chordata; class Mammalia; order Rodentia; family Cricetidae; genus Mesocricetus; species Mesocricetus auratus. The sequence continues at coordinate 86,916,499 of NW_024429190.1, forward strand.
CATATAGATATGTTTACTGCTGCAGCATGTCTGTTTGTGTGATTTCCTGAATTCAACCCAGCCACACACCTTCAGTGAAACCTTCACCTGAAGAGACAGGAGGAGGCCTACCATCCCAACAAACACCTTTTGCCTGTAAGCTTGAGAACTGATCTTAGAACAAGCAATTGGCTGTCACTTTAGGCGTGGCCACTATGTGGAGGTCAGGATAAAGTGCCAAGAAGGAATTTTGAAATGAAAACCTGGAACATCAAAGAAAAATAACTGTCCCCACATTGGGTCTGTCACTGGAAGCCCGTGAGAGAAAAGTATGTTTGAGTGTGGGAGTAAAAGACATGAACAGAAGAAGTTAAAAATGTCCATTCATAAGTGCCAATTTCAATATTTCACCTCATCCCTAAGTATTACCTGACATTGGGTGTAAGAAGCTTACATGGTAAGGAACACCTTTAAATGGTAGTCCCTGCCCTTTCTGAGACTTCCAGACACACTGGTCTGAGGCTTACTTTCTTGTTTTTATTTGGCCCATCATGTGGGCAAAGTAATCAGAATCATGGTTCTATTTGATTCAGTAGAAAAAGCCACTTGGCAGCCCCTCTGCCTTCTCCATCACTTTCTCCCACACTTCAGCTAAGATACACTCAAACCCATCTTGACACATCCTGAGAGAGTGGAGGAAGGAGCCGCTGAGATGGAGGAAGGAACAGCTGAGGTAAGCGTACCAAAGTCATGATGTGATCTTCATCTCAAGGACAGAAAGAAGATCTTGTGTTTCTTTTTGCCTTAAGGACTTGGAAAAGCCAATAAGCATTAATTAAGCAGAATTCAGTTGAGTACAGCATTTTGTTTACCCCGAAGCACTTAAAAGCACCAACTTAGATAACCTCAGCTCACCCACAAGGCAGGAAATTATGAATGCTCTCATCTTAAATTCCATGGACAGGAAGATGCACAGACTCCAATTTGCCCAGGTTATTTACACAGCTCAATTTTACACAGTCTCATGCTCTCCCTAGCCAATAATGTTCAATGTAGCCATTTCTCCATTTTGATTAGTTTCTGCAACATGTATTCATGGAGTACCAACTGTAAGTGATCACTCATCTAGCTCTGGGAACACACAGTGAATAGAACAAAGAAAATCCCTTTGCTGCAAAATTACCATTGCATTTGAGCTAGATGATCTAGGCAACACCAAAAAATTCTAGCCTTAAAAAGTCAAATAATTTCTCTTTATACTTTGGAGGGAAATGGATTTGTTGATTCTAAGAGAAATACAAAGCTGAGACTGCTTCTTATACATGGTTACAAATTGTGGCACTTTCTGAGCACTGTGGACAAGGGAATGATTAAGCAACTAAAGACATAGCACTTCTTGCATGCAACTAATAGGTTGCCAAAGAAAGGCAGGATACTGATGGCAGCTACAGAGCTGTACGCCCCATCCTCACAGGGTACCTGCGGTATTTAAAAACAAGTCAACACGCTTAAATATATTTTATAATGTCAACAAAAAGAGGGCAATTACTTGGTAGTTCTGACTACATACAACCTCACATGCAACCCATGATTGAAGTACTGTGACTCAAAGGGACAGACTCCAAAAATCAGCCCCAATGTGTTTGTATCCAACTAAAGGTTACTTTGTCTAGTCCTGTCTTTGCAACCTTATGGAGTGTTATGATGATCCAGTGATCTTTTATTTTTCTTTCTATGCCCTTTTAATTTGTCCTAAATCAAAATATATGCCATAGCAATTGACTCATAAAATGTAGGTGCTCTGCAAATGACATCAACTAAGTCTTATCTCTATTTTTATTAGCTCTATTTTCAAAACTATGAAACTATAAATCACAGATAATAGACATATCTCACTAAATCCAAATGTTATCTTCTTTGTCGGGCTCCTAACAATAGAAAAAATGAATAAGGAGATGAGGGAAGCATGAATTAGATCTGTGGAGTAGAGCGCATGCATCCACTCACTCCATTTTTCTTAAAGCGTCAGCTCAGGCACTACAAAAAATGTTGCTAGTAAATTGTAAGGAGGAATATCTGTCAATATAATCTTGGAGGCAGCTACAAATAAATTCAATCAAGGGAGAACAAGTATGACTAATAAACTCCAGTGAGAATTAAGGAGCCATTCAAAAAGCAGAATGGACATTGATGTACTACTTGAAAATAAGATTGTTTCTTTGAACACTCTATTCATAGTATATTCTTTAGATGTTTGGATGTTAGCAATGGCTCTTAGAAACTGAGTGAAGCTGACCCTTTGGGCAAAATGTATTATTTCTTATCCCCTGTGGTAAAGGGGTAAGAAAGGGGTGATGGCAGTATTACATGTGTATCAGGAGAAAGAACAAGACATAAAGGAAATTAGAGCATACGGGGAACTTGTTCTCTCTCTGCTTCCTAGTACACAGCCATCTGTTTCCCATCTACAGGGATGGAGAGAACAATCAGAATGGCAGTGCAGGTTGATAAAGGGAATGGTTGTGTGTTCTGATGTGATCAGAACACTGCTGGTAGATGGAAGAATCCTCCACTATCCACTCACAATTGGAGCATCTTCCCAAAATCCTGGACAGGTCTACAGGAGGCATGGGACTTGTGAAAGAAACTTCAGATGAGCTCATTTGTGAAAAGGCATTCTTCAAACAGGCCATATTGAGGACAGACTGGGTGGCTCCACGTCTTAGTTGGGGTTTCTGTTGCTATGAAGAGACAACATAACCACAGTAACTCTTATAAAGGAAAACATTTAATTGGGGTGGCTTACAGTTCAGAGGTTCAATCCATTATCATCATGGAAGGACACGGTGGCATGCAGACAGACATGGTGCTGGAGAAGTAGCTGAGAGTCCTACATCTTGCAGGCAGTAAGAAGTTGTCTGAGATGCTGGGCAGTATCTTGAGCATATGTGAGATCTCACAGCCTGCATCCACAGTGACGCACTTCCTCCCACAAGACCAAACCTACTCCAACAAGGCCATACCTCAAAACAGTGTCACTCCCTTTGGGGGAAATTTTCTTTCAAACCACCACAGTCCTGAATGAACATCAGGTAAACAAGGAGCAGGTGGGCTATCATGCACTAGTCTAAGAGAGAAAGCACAGCTAACAAGCAGGATTCCAAGTACAGGGCAGCACTGACTGCCAGCCTGGTGTCTTTCTCCCATCTCCCAGACAGAAGATCAGAGGTGTGGCTACATGGTGATCATTCTCAAGTTTTACTGAGCATGAGCATCTGCCAGAGCTCTTGTTAAACAAGAAGATTGCCATTCTGTAGGGCATGGAAAGGACATAGAGAGGCTGTCACTTTTTACAAATTCCCAGGTGATGCTATTGCTATTAGGTCACAGGGTTGCAAAATCAAGAGAGTCTGTAGGTCACTTGGGGTGGCAGGGAGAAGAATAACAGTGATGACCAATGTAGGAGAAGGATGAATGTGCCTGCCAAGGACAGCTGGGAGCAGAAAGAATAGCTCCAGTTGGGCATGGTGGTATATGCCTGTAAACCTAGCACTTGGGAGGTGAAGGAGAGAAGGGCAGGACTTAAAGGTCAGTGTCACCTACATAGTGACAGGGAGGCCCACATGAGCCACAAGGAGCATTGTCTTTAAGTGAGCAGACAAATAAATAAATAAATAAATAAATAAATAAATAAATGAATAAATAAATGCCAGTGGGAAGATGCAGCAGGTAAAGGAACTTGCTACCAGGCCTGCTGACTCCTGAGAGTTGTCTTATGTCTCCTCTTCTATGCATGGTATGTTTCATGCTCCAACATATGAAGATGCATACACAAAAGAGATTAGCCTAAAATAATAATAAACAAATTCAAACACAATCCTTATGAGCCAAAGATTTAGAATCAGAATGACCCCAAATGCATTCACCCCAAGTCATGCAGTCTTGGATACACGGGCCAATACTGCATCTACCTATTCTCTTTGCAAATCGGCTCATCGTGCCTACTCTGCTAGGCTGTAGTGGAGACTGAGATTATGTAGGAATAGTCCTAGTACCCCTCAGTGCCAATATATGGAGGTAGTGCAATTTGCCCATGACTCAGCTCTATGCCTGTGCCTGAAGCAGGATAACAACAACTTTCTTGACCACAAGACTCTGCGGAATCTCCAATAAATATTTCAAGTTGTTGAGTAACAGGAGTAAAATCCATTTTTCCTTTTTCTCGTCTTTCTAGCTCTGGAAATGTGGGCAGCAGAATAAGTAAAGCTGCAATGGCTCACACTACTGCAGGTGACCTCCAGGTGCAGCAGCTGCAGCCACAAAGATGATGGTGAACTACTGAAGATGACTTCCTTTCTCCCTCCAGTTATGAGGACACAGAGTCTTCCCCTTTATAATCTCTGAGCAATGTCTTCTCCATTCTCCAGTCCTTATCACACTTCTCTAAGGTATGCCCTCTGTTTGTAATAACTCGAGAGGAGCTGGAGAGATGTCTCAACAGTAAAGAGCGTACTTTTCTTGCAGAGGACCTGAGTTCATTTGCAACATCTGTGTCAGGAAACACACAGCTGCCTGTAACTCTGGTTCCAGGGGACCCATCATCTCTGGTCTCTGCAGACCTCTGCACTCAAGACTGCACACAGAAACTCACAGACATATACATAATCAAAAGTAAATCTTAAAAAAATAACTAGGTTGATTCCAATTTTCCAGAAATGCACTGGCAGGTTCCATGATTATCGCTGAGGGTAACAGTTTATTGGGCTGGGACAAGACCGGCCAGGAAGCAGCAGTGTTGGCTCAAGCCCCCAGTGGGGATGTACTCAGGGTCACACATCCATCCTTCACTCTCTCCACACAAAGCACATTTATTTAGATGTTGAACAGTAGGAATTCTGACTGCAAGACTTAATCAGATATGTGATACCACATTTAAAACACAATAGTTGAATTTGGCAAACAGAGCTCCAGAACTATCTCCTAAGATTTAGTGGAAGTAAAAGAGGAGAATGAAAAACAAATAGAAAATGTGAGACCCAGCAAGGTCTTCAAATGTCCAAAAAACGAGGGTTTTAGCCAGAGGGGAAAAAACAAGCAGCCAGGCATGGGCTTCATATATACGCTTCCATTACTTAAGAGGCTGAGGCAGGAGGGTGACTGCAAGTCTGAGACCAGTCAGGGTTACATAAGAAGCTCTAGTTCAGTCTGAGCTATTGAACATCACCAGGACACATGAGCCATTACAATAACATCCAGATTCTTGGACACAGTCCCAAGAAGCTAGACAGCAATGTGGTAAGGACTTGGCAACTAGAGGGAAGGGATTTTTGAAAATTATTGTAATTTTATGTAATTATTAATTATAGCCTGATTATATGCAAGCATGTCTATAGAAGAGTTGTAACCCCAGTGTGGCATCTGGCTTTTGATATGCAAGATTTTAAAACTTTTCCTTCCATTCACCTTTTCTAGCAAGTGGCCAGAGGCTGTGCCCCAAGCCTAGAGTAAAGAAAGAGAAGGAAAGGTGGTATTGAGAGAGAAATGTGTTGCCTGGGTTTAGAGGGGCCAGAAGCTGACTCTGAAACAGGGAGAAAGTGTGAAGGGGAAGAAACAGACCAGGAAGGTACCTCTGGCAGGACAGCCATGGAGGCACATGACTAAGTGGCATCCTATTGGAAGATGAGGGAGACAAGCTGATACCTACCTGGCTCATCATTTCCTTAGAGTTGTTTCCAGGGGTGCAAGTTTCAAGGCGTTGCCAAGCTGATTGTATGAGTAGAACGGCAGGCTCTGGACTGCAAAGTCCTCTAGGAGAACAGGGCAGGGGCTGACTGTGGGAGCTGGATATTCACCATAGAACCCAGAAAGTCCTGTCCTGCTTCCCACTGTGAGAGCCATGCACTAGCCACCCAGATGCAAAGGCTGTCTGCTGTCCTGAATGGTGTAGTCTTCACACTACTAAGAGCACGTGGAATGGACAAATACCGCAGACAGGCTTCGTGATGCCCTGGATGCCCTTTTTACTCTCAGCTGTTGCCTTTTAAAGACTTCTTAAGTTTATCTTATGTGCATGAGTGTTTTATCTGTGAGTATAAATGTGCTCCACATGCATGCTCGGTGCCCTCAGAGGCGAGGAGGTGGTAGGTAATGGACTCCCTGGAACTATAGCTACAGATAACTATGAGCCACCATGCTGGTGCTGTGAACCAAACCGAAGTCCTCTGTAAGAACTTCTGAGCCATCCTCCATCCAGTGCTCCTCACTGCTGAGCCGTCCTCCATCCAGTGCTCCTCACTGCTGAGCCGTCCTCCATCCAGTGCTCCTCACTGCTGAGCTGTCCTCCAGCCAGTGCTCCTCACTGTGAGCTGTCCTCCATCCAGTGCTCCTCACTGCTGAGCCATCCTCCAGCCAGTGATCCTCACTGATGAGCTGTCCTCCATCCAGTGCTCCTCACTGCTGAGCCATCCTCCATCCAGTGCTCCTCACTGCTGAGCCGTCCTCCATCCAGTGCTCCTCACTGCTGAGCCGTCCTCCATCCAGTGCTCCTCACTGCTGAGCCATCCTCCATCCAGTGCTCCTCACTGATGAGCTGTCCTCCAGCCAGTGCCCTTCACTGTTGAGCAATTCTCCAGCTCCAACTGCTGCCTCTTAAATTTATCCTGCCTTTTAAATATGATCCTTGAAAATACATAACTAATGACATCATTATCATTGATAATTTAAGTTAACCTTGACAACAATGATATGAATTCAGACTCCACTGGATTTAACTTAACTTAAAAAATAATTTTGAGATTCTGGGCTTGTGAGATGGCACAGTCAGTAAGGACAGTTGCTGCCAAGCCTGATGACCTGAATGAGATCCTTGGGACATACATGTTGGAAGGAGAAAACTGACAGCAGCAAGTTGTCCTCTGACCTCCACATATGTACCGTGGCTTGCAAAAGCATGCGTGTGTGTATGTGCATATACCACACACAAACACACACTCTATATATGTGTGTATACATACTTATTTTTAAATTATTTGTATACATAATTTAAAAATTATTGATTTTCCTCTGTGCTGAAATTATAATGATAAATGTTGTCCCTTCTGAATTCTGAATGCTGGTGCCCATTAATGTCAAGGGATATCTGATACTGGAGTTTGTTTGCATATAGTTTCATGTAACCCAAGATAACATAGCTGAATACTACTGGTCAAAACAGGATATTATATGTATGAATATGATGGAGTACAAAATCTAGAACATCCAGTGTTAGAAATACTTATCAGACATTACCCAGAACAGATGCCATCTCTTAGGCAAGCTATTCCCAGAAATTCTAACCTCAGTAATTGGTTTCTCTCTAGGTATCCCTGGCAGTGTGAAAAAACATCAAAATACAACCTTGGGTTGTATTTTGGTTACATTTTTTGCTTCATGTTTTTCTCCAGAAAACTTGAAGTTCCTCTAGGACAGGTACTGATGCATTCTGTGACATATTCCTAGAACTAGCATGACTTAGTGTTCATCAAGTATTTTCCTTTATGGACCAGATATGAAAAAGGGAAAACTCACTAGTTCTTGAAGGTACACAACCATAGTCAGTGAATCAATGACCACTGTTGGAAACTAACGTCAGCCTAAGTGTAGAGAGAGATCTTACTAGGCACCTGTGACCCTGACCACGCCAATTTGGGCATGGCTACAGGTGTGTACCTGGGGTGTGGGATAAGATAAGACCTGGGGAGAGGCAGGTCTCACTCTCTTGATGCTCTGGTTGGGTCTCGGAGAGCAGCAGAGACCGTCCAAGCGCTGTCCCTGGGTTATCAGTTTCTCATTTAAGTGATTTTTCCCTAATAAAATAACATACAGCATCCATAATACCATGTATGGAAATGGGTCCTGTATACAGCCAGCATTGAGTATAATGATTATGACACTGGAGCTTGGGTAGGAGAAGCGATCTCCAAAGGTTTGAAAAGACACCAAGGTACCATATGTTTTAACTTCAGTAGAATAGGACATCTAAGAAGCGATTCCTAGAAATAATGCTCCTGCTTAGAATGACTCAAACAGAAGGCCTCAACCTTCTGCATTATGTAGAAGATGTGGAAAAGGCCTCATAGCCGCTCACTGCTGCAGCCACTGACAGTTCCAGCCCCACTCCCCAGAGTCTGTGAGTCCCTGAGTCCCTGCATCCTGCTGGCATGTCCGGCTCCCGCTCACCACAGGTACCTAGTAAGATCTCTCCCTACACCTTAGTACTGGGAGTTCTCATAGGAATTGCTGCATTTTAAGTCTTCTACAGGTGTCTGATAAAAAAAAAGTTCTTTGGAGCTGAAGAGAGGGGAAAGCACTTGCTACTATTCAGAGAACTTGAGTTCATTTTACCACCACTTGTAACACCAGTACGAGGGATCCAGTGCCTCTATTGGCTTCCACAGGCACTTGCACTCATGACATACACACAGAGACATATACACATGTGAAAAACAAAAATAAATCTTAAAAAGCATTGCTCTTTGTAAGATGTTTTGCTTTTCTTTTTGCTAATAACCAATGATGAATAGTGAACAATTATGATGGTGGCTATGGTGATGATAGTGATGGTGGTTGTGAGGGCAATGGTCATGATAATATCAAGAATTCTGGGGTCAATACTACAGCAATGTGAATAGAAAAGTCACCCCCCAGCGAAAGGGACTTACTGGTAAGATTTATGGAACCTTACCCAGCTCTACCATTAAGTAGTGATTTAATGCTGGCAATTAACCCCCCCATTCCCTTCAGTACCATTTCTGCTTTCCTCTTTCACAAAATTCTAAGAATAACAGTTTATTCCATTGTAGTAAAAGTCAAAAAAACTGTTAATATTGCTGAACTTTGCAAAAACTCACCAATGTTCTCCCATGCTGGGAGTTACACTGAGGACTGGCTGACATAACCTCTCATAAGCACTTCATTGCTCTGTTGTACACCAACCCCAGAAAAACCTTTAGGGGGCATCCCCAAATGGCACAGAAAAAGACATAAAAATGGTCAAAACCACACACAAAGGCACATCATCTCCTTCAAAATTCTGAGAATACAAATTCCAACAAAAAGTGATTATTTCCAACAAATTGTGGGAAATTGCAATTCTATACTTAAGTGACAAGATGTGTAAAAGTTGGCCTTCTCAAACATTACCAGAGATAACCAAGTCAATACAAAAGATTTGAGGATGTTAGCATAATTGCCAAGCAGCCACATTGGAAATTGTGACCTCAGTCCTGCCCTTCTACTTGATAGGGTTGAGCCCCTAGAGACACTGATAGTATTAACAAAAACTGCCTGTCATGCATGTTAACTGAAGTAATGGCTCTGGCCAACAATAATGCAAACCTTGTCATTGTTATCTCTACAGAGTTGTGTGGGTTTGAAGTAACAACTGCTGACAACAAACTAGAATTCCAGTGTCTTAATACAGAAAACTGTTTCCTTACACATGGCCCACATTGGTAGGTAGGCTGGTTAATGGCATGGTGGGTATTTAGCTCCTGTGCTTCTCAAAGACCTTCAGATACCAAGGGCACCTTCCACACCCAATTACACAGTCACTGTGATCACCAACATGTCCCTGACCAGTAGGGCATGAGAAGGGGATTGTGTATAAGAGTTTTCAGGACTTGTCCTGGAAGGAGCCGATGTAATTCTCATCTCCTCTACTGGCTATAACTAACTGGAACAGCCACATCAAAGTGCTAGGCAACACTGAAAATGTAGTCTGTTGTGAATGCAGAAGGGGAGATGGATTTGGTGATGAAGACAGCTCCCCACCTCTATGATGATAAATGTCTTAAGGCCAGTCCACATTCAAATTAGAAAAAAGGAAAATGCAATGAACTGAACCACATAAGCATATGTGTACACATACATGTATTAATTAAGCAGGGCTCATTGAGGCTCACAGAGACTGCAGCAACAATCACAGAGTCTGAATGGGTCTACACTTGGTCCCCTGCATGCATGCTGTGGATTTTTAGCTTGGTGTTCTTGTGGGACTTCTAACAGTGGGAGTGGGGATGTCCCTGACTCTTTTGCCTGCTCTTGGGACCCTTTTTCTCCAAACTGGGTTGCCTGGTGCAGTCTTGAACCTAGTTTTTTCACATATTGTTATGCTTGTTTGTTTGATATCAATGGGTGGCATGCTCTTTTCTGAAGGGAAACAGAGGAGTAGTGGATGCAAGGGGAGGGGAAATGGGAAGGGACTTGGAGGAGCCGAGGGAGGGGAGGCTATGGTCAGGATGTATTGACAGAAGAATGAATAAAAAGATAAAACAGAAAAAATGAAGACTCAGGCTAATGGAAACACATCCTTAACCACAATCTACAACTGTTTTAAGGGAGAGCCTTAATCCAGGATCATGCACCTGTTTGTACAGAAATGTATAAAGCCACATGCATATGATTTGTATTCTCTAAAATGTATTTAAGCAATGACAAAGACACCAAATTGTAGGCACATTGCTGCTGTTCATGTTTCTATTAGAACAGGATTTGTTGATTAACTCGACATATCTATTGTCCACCTATTTATGTAGAAAATTTCTCATAAAAACTAAATACACAAAAATATGAATCAATTAATACACTATATAAGTGAGGTGAAGCCAAATGGGAGTCAATGGAGGGAAAATCTGCAATGCGAAGGGTTCAGTGAGCCTTCCTGAAGGGCACGATTATGAATCTGGTCTCAAAGTATGCCTTAATTGATACTAATTTTGTTTGCATACTAGAGCAGAATATTTGGCAGCCAGATGATTTACAAGAGAGGCAGGAGAGATGGCTCTCTGGTTAAGAGCACTTGCTGCTCTTGCAGAGGACCAGAGTTCAGTTCTAAGCACCCATATCAGATGACTAACAACCTCCTGTAGCTCCAGCATCAGCAATCCACCCTCTTCTGGCCTCTACAGGCACCAGTTCATACACGATATATCCAACTCTCTCTGTCTCTGTCTCTGTCTGTCTGTCTGTCTCTCTCTCTCTTTCACTCACTCACACACACACACACACACACACACACAGATAAATCTTTAAAAAAAATACCTATAAAAAGGATGGTAATGTTCTGTATTACCAGACCCATTTTGTGTTCACTGACTTTAAATCAGCCATTTCTTGGTTTCCCTGTCACAGCTTTTAGAACATTATAGTCCACTCAGTTGTTTATTTTCTCGGCCCTCAATATGACCAAGATTTTTCATTCCTGTTCTGTTTTCGGGGCAATTGTTCATTTGTTATTTCCTACCATCCCTTGGGCCTCCATTGCCTCTTATACGAGACTTTCAGCTTTTATGGGCGCCATCTTTCTGTGGACCGTTACCAGGAAAGGGGCCTGGGGACTGCAGCCTTCGCTGCTCCTCGCCTCAATCCTCCTGCTTGTAATCATGTGTGTAATACAATTTTACTGATGGAGGTATATTTTCCTTCCCTTCAGAAACCTTTGTTTTGTGTATCATAGTTAAAAAATATGTACACTGTTATGACTATTGTATTTTATCAGCCAGAAGTAAGGGCATTATGTGGGGAGGAATGGGTGGCTTGTAAAAGATATTATATTGCTTTCTGCTTTTGCTCTGTATCCTGCAGGTAAACTGACTGATATTTTAATTTCTTCAGACTCTTTTGAAAGCTTTGTAAATGAATGCTCTGAAGAAAATATATAACTTTGGTTATCATACTTTATGGTTATTACTGTGTACACATTAAATGTGAATTAATGCAATAAAACAGTGTATTTCACATAAAAATACCATGAATTTCACTGCTGCCACTGACACAGCACATGGATCAATGTAATTCTGGGTTACAAATCTTTGCCAGGAGAGGAAGCAACTTTTACTTGATATTCACTTCTTGCAAGAAATGACAAGTCTTCTCTTTGATGACACACTCTGATATGATCCACTCCCTCACTTGAGGGGCCTCTGGGGACAATAGCCTTTCTTTTAGCCTCATCTTTAGCTCAATAAGAATTGTAGTTTGGGAAACATTTAGGACAGAGGGGGTGGCAGTGATAGTGCACATGTCACTAGAAATGGATGAGTCTCAGCCTAGCATTTAAATAGATTCTGCTACTTTTTCTCAATGTCATTGATTTTAACAGGCTATTTTACACTCTTAATGGTGTACTAAAGGAAATAATACATATATTATAATAAACTGTAACATGTTCTCTGCCTTATGTAACAAACAGTAAAAATCAACAAATGCTTTCACAGATTCTCAGTTTGGAACTTCTACTTGTGTATGCTAAGTTTACTTTAAATGAACCAGCCAAACTCTATGAACAATAACATGGAGCTGGAGGTATACGTCAGTAGTAGAGGGCTTGTTCAGCCTATGTGATGATGTCGTGGATCCAATCACCATCTAAGAGAGAGAGAGGGAGAGAGGGAGAGGGAGGGAGAGAGGGAGAGGGAGGGAGAGAGGGAGAGGGAGGGAGGGAGGGAGGGAGAGATGAAGAAAAGGCCAGTAATGGAGAACAAAATCACAGGAAATAAATGGATTTGTAACTGACATTCCTGCAAAGATAGCTAACTCTCTAGAGTTAGAGTCTATGATGGCATTTCTCCTTACTTTTTATAGCTCCTAGGATAATGCTCCATCATGGTTCCCCAAATCCCTAACTTTTGTCCCCTTGATGTAGCTGTTACAGCCTCTAGTAACATTGTCCCTGAATTCAGTCACAGTGCATGTGTAGCTGTGGATGCATGGAAGTAGCATAATGTCTTTCCACCAGACATTTGTCTTCCCTGACTATGTGCTAATCATATGTCCTCACTAACTGACCACTCTTTTATATCTCAAGTTGGCAGAGATCTTATTTTAGAAGGGGTAGACTCAGGTCTAGCATTGACACAAGCCCAGTTTTGCACAATGTATCTTTAAAAGAAACATTTCTCTCTCCAAAAAAGAAAAAAGGGACAGTGAGAGGAAGGATGCTTTCTACAGCAGAACCTTTCACATTCTCTCTGTGATACTGCTGTTTCCTCAGAGCTGCCTCATCCTGCAGCCATATGTGAAACACTAAGCATCCAGCCAGCACTGCCTGTCCATGTTTCTGCCAATGATGAGTACCAGGTTGAAATCCTGATAGACATCAGCTCCCAAATACCCCCAGATTCCCAGAACAGTCCAGCCCCATCATTGTACCTTCCTGTAAGTGACAATGGATTCATGCAAGGTAATTCGTCAATCCCATTGACTCCATATGTCCTCTTAAAATATTACCTTCCTGTTCATGTTTGATTGTCTGCTCTACATTGAAGTCAGCTGTGATGGTGGCAAGTGGCAGCATCTCTAAGATGTGATTAGATGACAAGGGCAGACACAGATCGTGCATGTGCATGGATTCATGCCATTGCAGAGGGATCATGTTACTTGGCATGGGGGTAGCCCCGGATACAAGGATATCAAGATGACCCCTCCTTTCCTAACTGTTCAATTATCTGCTCTTTACACATCTATCATTGAACTATACAACACAAAGTCCTCACCAGAATCCGTCATAGTTCCCTTGAACTTTCCAGTCTCCAGAGCCATAGGAATGTACACTCTTTGTAAATTACCAAGTTTCAGATTGTTTTAGTAGTCCCAGCAAATAAACCAAGATAATTCCTTTCATTTAACTTAGTCAGTTAAACTGTGTGTTTGCTACCAGTCTTCTGCAAAGATAGCCAGGACCCCAAATATTTCACTCAGTTTCTCTAAGTATATTTACAAGTTAAGAACAGAAATGTGTATTAGGATAAATGTCAAATTTGAAATATGGAATAGTACTAAATCATGAGATAATAAACAAAATTTGAATTGTAATTGAACAGCAGAGTTTTCAGAATTGAAACCATTCTCAACAGTTGAAATCCATTTTAAATGATTCATATTACACATGGTCCTGTTTTAATGCAGAGAAATTGACAGGTCATTTTGCATCATGGAGACAACATTATTCCTTTGACTGTTTTGGCTGCCTTTCTGAAATGAGAAATCTTACCTCCTTCCTGTTCAGACCTAATTTTATTTAGAAAAATAAATGTATTATTTGTAAAATAGAACTTACACATTTTAAATGATTACCTTTTAATGTACCCTAACTCCATGTGGGAATGACCCTTTCTTTTGAGATATGTCTAGAATTCCTAGATAACTACAGATGACTTTGTAAAAGCTAAGCCATGTCATCTAGAGGCCCAGAGAAAAACATAATCACATATGAACCAACCATGCAACTACTTCATTTTTTTTTCAATTTTTTTCTTTGTCACTCTTAACTCAGTACTATAAGAATATTTCAATAATATTATTGATGTTATCATCAAAAATTCACATTTACCTTCACGGTGCCTAAAAATGACATGTGAGGTTGCCACATCCCCACAGGAGAAACCTTGTAAAGATGAGGCTCTGATAGAAACATTCGCATGTACCAGCAATCAGAAGAATAAATACCACTAGCCTTATCTCCTGTATTTGTACAAGCAGCAGAAAATATTTGATGACAAACATCCTTATTTCCATTTGTCACACAGAGCTTCTAAGAATGCATTGCCATCGGCTGGTATTCTGAGAAGTTGCCATTGACACGATGTGTCAGGGAGATGTTTCCCTGATGACCTTTAAATACCACACTCCCAAAATGACTCTTTTTTATCCAAAGACCATATTTTAAAAATTCAGATGTTCTGGGCCATGTCATTGAGCCAACTATGGAGTATTATATCTTTTGCAAGATGTTAGGAGAAAGAAAAGCTGTTAGACTTTGAATGTCTGTTGATATTGAAGCTATTTTTAACATGTTTATTTGTGACATATTCATCCGCAGAGCACAAAAGATCTGGTGCAAAAGAACACAAATAACTCCCATCCATATTCTAAACAGTCTGGAGAGGTTGGGATGCTCAGGGAGAAGATGCATGTTAATGGGAAAGTTCTGAAGGGTAGCCCATGATGACAGCAATTATGATAAACTTTAAACAATACTACCTCATCTGCCAAGTACCTTACTTCATGAATGTATCTGTGAATCCATCAAACTACAAAAGGTCCAAAGACTTGCACTCCTAACAAGACTGATACCCACCAATTGTTAAGGAACATACCATAAGAAATGGACACTTTTTCCTCTTCAATTGTGCAATGGAATAATAAGAAGGCCGACATTCTCTCTTTTAAAATCATTATCTCATGTCATTTGCCTGTAATAATATAAGGAAATACTTTGTATACCTGCAAAACATCTTTTTCTTAAATCATTTAAGATTGTGAAGCCCCCAGAAGGCAATTGGGGGCAATTGCTGGTCAAAAGATGTATTCAGGTATAACTTCTGCAACTCTTGTCTCCTTCCCTCAGCTACAGTTCTGCCTAAAATACCAGCTTTTCAAGCAGGAGGGCCTCAGTTGGAGGGTGCCTGCAGTCTTAGCATTGAGAAGGTAGAGATGGGAGGGGGTGGATTACTGTCTGGTGCTTGGGGCCAGCAGTACCCTTGCAGAGTTGGTGCACTACAGGTTCAGTGAGAGATCTTCTCTTAGAAATAAGTTAGACAATGATAGAGAAAGACACCAACATTGATTTTGTTTTCCACATAGGTATGTATATACACCTAACACACACACACACACACACACAACATATAAGAGAAAGAAACAGAGATGGAGACAGAGACAGAGGTGGGAGAGGGAGTGTTAGGATGAAAGGATAAACTGATTACTGAACTTTGAGTTGTGCTGAGAAGAATTCATATTGGAGCAGATTAAAAAAGTTCAATTAATAAGAAAAACATTTTCTGTGGCTTGAATGCATTCTCTTCAAAATTTATGTTTCACCAAGAGTTGGGAGGATGGGATGAGGTATTGAAGAAGTGTTCAGGCCCTAAGTGTTCCTCTTCAAGAGTAAGACAAGTACACTTGCAGCTCCCTGTAAATTCCAGTGTGAACCTGGTATCATGATCTTGGAGTCACATTTCTTCCTGCATCTCTGATCCCATATGAAAATTAGAGAGTTCTTAAAACTCCACAAGGGAATCAGAGATGGAGGAAGAGATGGGATCCCGATTATGATATTGATCTTGATCCAAGACCCAGTTTCCTGCAAACTTAGGAAACTTCTGGAATGGATCAGAAAGCCGATGCCATTGGACAAACCATATAGAAATCAGTAGAGACATAAATGCCCTTCTAGAACAGCAGGACTGTGATATAAATGTGGCTGGATACTGGAAAAAGAATACATTCAGAGCAGGTAACAGATGCCTGCAGTTTCGTGAGGACTGGGAAGAGTAGATGCTAAGGAGAGTTTATCTCTACTGCAAATTGCTCTTCTCCACAGATCCCCCTATGTTGGGGAAGTCCTGTGTATATGTTAATAAATTACTGCTGGCCAATAGGAATCTAGATAGATGGGGCTAGGATTCCAGGAGGATTCTGGGAAGGAGAAACACAGGAGAGTTTCGAGATGTAACGCCATGGGGTAGGAGCCCGGAACTATTCTCCGGTAAGAGACATACTTAGATTAACAATTATGGGGTAATTACTTAAGTCAGAGCTAGCCAGTAAGAAACAAGCAAGGCCAACAGCTTCATAATTAATATAGCCTCCTGTGTGTTTATTTAGGGACTACAATGCGGCAGAGCCCAGGCGGCTGGCGGGGGATAAACCAAAGCAGCTAGCAAAGAAAAAACTTCTCATAACAGAATGGTTGTCAGGAGTGGGACTGAATTTCCACGCAAAACAACAAAAGCTTTAAAGGAATTTTAGAAACAGAAGCACGGAGAGAAGCACAGATTTGGTAGCAGCATTTTTCTCAGGTGTGCTCTGTTTTGCTAGCGACAAGCCGAGATTCACGTGGCTGGCTTACCAGAGTCTTCCTGACTCGGCATAAAAAAAACAAAAAACAAAAAAAAAACCCAGCAAAGTTGTTTTAAGAGATTCTGCTAACGATTGAAAGGTGTGTACGTATAGCTGGAAGTGGCAACTTTTGCTGGATGTCAGCATGGACTGAGGCGGTAAGCTGCAATCACGCTTACGCCCGCCATCTTGATGAAAAACCGGCAGTTTAAACTGCCGCGGTTTTACAGATAAGACACGTGGCCAGAAAAATGTAAAGCTTTACAGTAAAGTCAGACTTGGATGAACAAAACATCTAAAGGTTTACAGTGTGTTTAAAAATATACGTAAGATTGAGAGAGAAAATAAAGAAGCTGGCTGTGGTGGCACACGCCGGTAGGAATTGCTCCAGAGGCAGAGGCAGGCAGGTTTCCAAAGAGAAACCCTGTCTCAGAGAAAAATAAATAAAAATGAAAGAAATAAAGTAACAATAGATAAATAAATAAGCCACGCAAAGATGGAAAATCCACAGAGAGTCTGAACACTGTACGCTATTGTGTTTTTCAGTTCTTTCATTACTAAGGAAGGGACAACTAAAGTACACTTGATTATAAATGCTACTGAATTAATTCAACTTATATCTTTTAAAAATGCCTTGACTTCAAAATTTAAGTATAAGGATATGTTACTTGGGAAAGGAGATTTTACTTATGTTTCCACAGAAAATGAAAAGCTGAGGATTCCTTCCAGGCTTCTGTGGTTTGACTCACCAAGACCCCCGGAAGAAGTGGACCAGGTGTTCCAACGACTGAGACAGCTAAGATGATGCAGCCTTACAGATCCCGAAAATAAGGACTTATACAGGTTTCTGAGTTTTGTCATGATCCCCATGGTATGAACAGCGCCCCCTTCCAGCACAAAGCAGTTTGGAATGAGCAACGTCCTAATTCCCATCTTGTTTATAAATCTTTGTTTTCATTTAAATGGGATTGTTTATAATTGGTTAATGATCACAGCCAATCTCTTTTTAATAGTAAAAAGGGGAATTATGGTATGGGTATTGTTTTTCATTTATTGATACAAAATCAAGGTCAATTTTGTGATGCTTATATTTCCCCTCTTGATTAAGTATTGTGCTTATACTGTTCTTTTAAAACATAATACATAATTG
Organism: Mesocricetus auratus; assembly: GCF_017639785.1. NCBI lineage: Eukaryota > Metazoa > Chordata > Mammalia > Rodentia > Cricetidae > Mesocricetus > Mesocricetus auratus. The sequence goes on from NW_024429190.1 coordinate 86,934,506, forward strand.
AATATAGACTATAGATAGTTACTTATAATAGAATTTATAGTTAGGTAAGTTAGGTTTTCTAGATATATAGAGATGTATTTGAGATAGATAGTCTTCAAACCTTTCAAAGACCTTCAGAAAATGGCATTTTAAATGGTTTAGGGTTTTTCTTGACAATGAGAAATGTCTGCTCCTGGCAGCACCAATTACGTCTGAGAGGAAGATGGGCATGGAAGAAACTTGTTATGGAGTTTGCTTTCAACATGGCAAGATTAGCCATTTGGGCAAGAAACTGGTCTTGCCTGTACTGCTTGACTGTTGTTGTATAATCTGGACATGCAGGACCCACAGAAAAGTGACTGCTGAACTCAGTCTTTCAGGGTTCCTGCTTCATGGAAGTGTCTACCAGACTTTCTACAGGACAAAGAAAAATGACTGACAGACTGCCAGCGCAGATAGACAGTTTGAAATTTCCTGCTTTGCTGAGAAGTGTTCCAGACACATTGTGGCCTATGGGCTGAAGATGGATGCCACAACGTTACAGAGGAACTTCGGGTGACTGTCCAGGCAGTAAGATACCTCTGTCAATCCTAGTGTTTATATATTATCCTTCTGTGGTCTTTGATGGAGTTGAAGACAGATAGTTATAATTATAGTTTTCCTTAGTTATGATAAAAGAAAAGCTACATATAGGACTTTGGACTCACAAGGATGGGATGGATGATATTTTCTTTAGATCTTGCTAAATGTTAATAGACAAAATGTTGTAACTGTGTTCTTACTTGATAACTGTTCTGTCATATACAATTTGACTATGTTAAAGTTAAGACCTTTCTTTTTGTTTAAACAGAAAAGAGGAGATGTTGGGGAAGTCCTGTGTATATGTCAATAAATTACTGCTGGCTAATAGGAATCTAGATAGGTGGGGCTAGGAGTCCAGGAGGATTCTGGGAAGGAGAAACACAGGAGAGTTTCGAGATGTAACGCCATGGGGTAGGAGCCCAGAACTATTCTCCAGTAAGAGACAAACTTAGATTAACAATTATGGGGTAATTACTTAAGTCAGAGCTAGCCAGTAAGAAACAAGCAAGGCCAACAGCTTCATAATTAATATAGCCTCCTGTGTGTTTATTTAGGGACTACAATGCGGCAGAGCCCAGGCAGCTGGCGGGGGATAAACCAAAGCGGCTAGCAAAGAAAAAGCTTCTCTTAACACCCCTACACCCCTAAAAGGCCAGTAAGCATCCAGGAAGGTATGCTTACTGGTGTAGAACTGAACAAAGAAGCAACAGCCATTTGGGAGAAACTCATATCATCACAGATCTCTCATTTCCACTGCGAATGTGAAAGCTAAGGTCTAGGAAGGGAAGGATAGCCTGCACTGTCAACCTAAGGACAATGATGAGAACCCACTGCAGTCTAGGAGTGAAGAGAAAACCAAACTGTATTCCCCTAAGGATAGATTGGGGATAGGTGTCAGACCTAGAACTATAGCTGAAGGAGGGGGTAAGAGTTCAAGGGACCAAAAGATACAACACGTGTTTAAGACAACAAGAACCAGACACCCAGACAGCAAGCATAAAGGAGTCACTATGGGTACTGCTGGAATAATTACATGTATGTAGAGAAAGACATGGTCTGAAGGAAGTATATGCAAAGCAAAGACCTAAAAATCCATTAAGTAGCACTAAGCACTCAGGGCCCCTCCCTGTCCTGCTCCCAAGCACAAGGCATCCGAGAAGATTCTGGAACACTAAGGATAACACTAGTCATAACAAACCTGAGAGAGATTCCAACACCTTGGCTAGACCAACTTAATGATGCACGCTGAAGGAAAAACACAGAAGAGGCAATGGTCTTGTAAAAGGCAATGTGTACACATTTGTAGACATAAAATCTACTTACCTTAGACTGCTGTCCAGCTCCAGGGCACATGAGAAAAGGCAAGAGGGTGATTTAAATAAAGATCAAGTTTATTTAAAAGATCAAATAAATGGCCATATGGGAATTGTCAGCAGAGACGGAAAAACCACAGAATTAGTGAGACAGAAATGCTAGAAATGAGATGGGCACCTGTGGAGGAGCCACCCTGAGCCCCAAGGACACTTGATGTGAAGGGCGTGGGCAGGGAAAGTGAAGCTGGAAAGGAAAATACGTGAAACTTAACAATGGACAGGAGTCCAGCAAGGCTTGGAATGATTGTATTCAATATCCTCACTAGGAGAAATAGAGAAACAGGCCAAAAGAAATAGTTGAAAAAAATAGTGTCAAGAGTTTTCCAGAATTAGGTACTAACACCCAAACACAGATCAAATCAAAAAATGCCAAGTACGTATAAAAATCTGAGAAGCCTATGCCTTGGTTAGTGTAAAAAAAAAAACAAAAAACCAAAACAAAACAAAACAAAAAACAAGTGAAAGGGACTGAAGCCACCAGAAGAGAAACCTGGTCACATATGCAGATAGAGATGACAGCTAGAAACATGCTCTCCTAAAACCACACAGCCAGACACACAGCACTAACATTTTTATAGTGCTGAATGAATATCTGTGGTCAGAAATGGTTACCTAGGAGAAGTACCCAATAAAAATATTGTCTTCAAAACTGAGGAAGAAAGACTTTCACAGAAAAACCAAATCGATATGAGGGTTTATGCTTAGACTTACTGCATCTTATGCCATGTTCAGTGGATATCACTGGGTGGCCCGCTCTTTTCTGAAAGGAAACAAAGGAGCAGTGAATCTGGGGGAGAAGGGAAGTGTAGGGAGGCTAAGAGGAAGTGGGCAGAGGGGAACACGGTAGGGAGGTGTTGCGTAAGAGAGGAATAAAGAAAAGGAAGTCATTTCCACATGACTTATGAGAAAAGTGCAAAAAATGATCAAGGGAATTCTCAGGAAGAAGTCATACAACAGCAAAGAGGAACCCATATCTACACAAACAGAAAGAGTAGCACTAGACATAGAATAAATAAAACCGTCTTCACTCATCCCAGGTAGCTCCATATTACAGACAATGGCTGCGAAAAAGTTCAGCATTGTGCTGTGTATTGACAACAAAGGAAAATGTAAAATGTACTAAGTTTAGAAGGGGAAACAAGGAATCCTCAGGATAACTGCCAAATTTTGTAAGCTAAGTGTTATGTAGTATTATCAGACTACTTAGTTTAGCACAGAGATTTGGGGTTTAAGTTATATATAGAAACTCCTAAAATTATTTAACAAGAAAAACAACTAATAAGCAGCTAAGAGTTTAGACAAATAACAAATCCTAAACTATATTTCTAAAAGAAGGCAGAAAGAAGAAACAGTTGGAACATGTCGGTAACAGATATCACCAGGATGGACTTAAAGTATCTGATCATTACATTCAGTGTGGAAGGTCTAAACAAGGCTAAATGAAAGAGGTTGCCATGTTCCAACTATTTGCTGTCCACAAGAAATCCACTGCCGGCATGAAGATGTAGATAGGTGAAAGGCAGTGGGTGGAAAAGATGAAGCATTCAAGCACTAAGCTAAACAAAAGTGGGGCTGCCCTATTACTACCAGACACTGGGGCCCCGGGGAGGGAGAAGTCACAGCCAGACACACGAGAGAATGGTGGCTAGGTCAATTCTGTAGGAAGCCTGGGAACTGGCAGCCTTGCACATGTGTATCCAAAGAGAGGTCCAAAGTGTGCAAATCATAAAACGATATAATTGGAAGCAGCAACTCACAATAGTAATTAATAGCCGGATTTCCATCTTTTACTAATTGGTAGAACAAGTTGACAGAAAATCAATAAGGATGTGGAGATGTTAAATAAAACTGTGCATCAATTAGATCTACCGACAGGGCCACAGATGCCAGCACACACATTCATTTCGAGCGCACATGTACGTCTATCAAACTGTTCATAGTCTGTCTTAAAGCAACAAACTAAAAGCAACACAGATCACACAAAATTAAATTCTTGAGCAATAACAAAATTAAAGTAGGATCCAAAAATGAAAAACATACCTGGAAATTTTCTGAATATTATACATTTACTCAAGACAGTTCTAAATACCCCCAGAGTTCAGAGAGGATATTTTGAGGAAATTTGAAAGCATTTTAACTCAACGAGAATAAGAATTAAGCATTTCAAAATTTGTTGCACATATACATCTGGGAAAGAAATTGATCAAATTATTATATTAAGAGTGGATACTAGCTGAGTGGTGGTGGCATATACCTTTTTTAATTATTTATTTTTATTTTACATATATTGGTATTTTGCCTGCATGTATGTCTGTGTGACGGTGTCAGATCTTGGAGTTACAGAAAGTTGTGAGCTGCCACGTGGGTGCTGGGAATTGAACCCTGGACCTCTGGAACAGCAGTCAGTGCTCTTAACCACTGAGCCATTTCTCTAGGCCGGTGGCATATACCTTTAATTCCAGCACTTGGGAGGCAGAAGCAGGCAGACCTCTGTGAGTTTGAGACTAGCCTGGTCTACAAGACCTAGTTCCAGGACAGGCTCCAAAACTACATGGAGAAAGCCTGTCTCAAAAAAAAAAAAAAAAAAAAAAAGGATGCTGATGGGGAAGCAGATCACTTGCCCAAAGGTACAAACAAAACCATGTACATGTTAGACAAAGAACCTCCAACTAGGAAGTTTTTTGGTTTTATTATTTATAACCTCCAAAACTCAGTGAACAAATAACTAATTTTATAAAACACTAAAAGGTATTTGGACAGACTTTGCTAGGTAGGGTACATTAATGGCACCTGAGAAAATACTCAAAGTCATTAATTATTAGTGAAAAGTAGGAAACACAATGAAACAAACATGTTTCAGAATGCTGTAGCTAGAATTGGAAAGGGAAGATACAAAGTGCTCCTATACAGAATAGCTTGCTGACCAGCAAACTGGGGGCACAATAGTTCCGGAAAATTCTGTGTCAAATTAAAAAAACAAGTAGTACGTGGTTTAGCACACCTACTCCTAGTTTTGACTCAAAAGACAAAAAATGTTCACATAAAACTGAACCTTCAAATGTGAATAGCTGCTTTGTTTATAATTGATCTGAGAAACAACTCATAGATCCTTCAGTGAGTGTGTATATTACATAAACTTCTAGACAATAAAACACTACTCACCAATACACGTAATGAATCATTAGTTAATATCTGCCACGACCTAGATGACTCTGACACATGTTTTTTTTATTTTTCAAGGAAGAAAGGCAGATGTGTCATTATAAACTTAAATGCAACAACTAATTTTTTTGTGTGTGTACACGTTTTTTTCATGACAGTCATATGGATTAAGAATTCTGAACTGAGCTAGGCATGGTGGTGCACATGTACGTCCATCAGACTGTTCATAGTCTGCCTTTAATCCCAGCACTTGGGAAGCAGAGGCAAGCGAATCTCTGTGAGTTGGAGACCAGCCTGGTCTACAAGAGCTAGTTCCTGCACAGTTTCCAAAACCATAGAGAAACCCTGTCTCAGAAAAATAAAAAAAAATCTGAACTGTTAGACAGGTAGTGGTGGTGCACATCTTTAATCCCAGCACTGGGAATGCAGAGGCAGGTGGATCTCTGTGAGTTCCAATTAAAAGATCACTCCATATATAAGAATATATGGTTTTACCTGTAGTCATTGCCCTGGGAGAGAGGGATGGAAGACGAGGGAGGCAGGGAGGGAAATAGCTTAATCAGGGAATCCAGTATTAAAGGGTATGGAAATCACTGGTGGTCACTTCAGATACTGCCCATGTGGTACCTGTGGTACCAGCTATTTTGTAACTAAACAGCTAATTCAAGATAAACAACTCCAGGGTGATTCTGAATATAAAGAAACAAAATTTAATTACTTTAGGCTTGGCACCTGATGTGCCCACTTGGATGTTTTCATTTGGGTTTTCTTTTGTTTGTTTGCTTTTTGAGACAGAGACTGCCTGTGTAGCCCTGGCTGGCCTGGAACTCCCTGTGTAAACCAGGCTGGACTTGAATTCACAGAGATGGCTGACCTCCAGTATGCAGAGATTAAAGGTTTGTGCCATCATGACTAGCTTTCTAGGAGCTTTTATATGCATTTTAAATATCCTGGAACTTCATTAGTAAGAATTTTATGACTGTTTTGTATACTTACTAATTTATGTAATTTAAATTTATGAAACGTGTTCCTTGATCAATATGAAGGCAGACTGGCAAGCTGTATTCTAGTAAGATGAAGATTTTTTCAAGTCAATTTTGTCAGGTATTGACAAACTTGAAGAAATTACAGCTCAATAACTTCATTAATACACAAGGGATTATAGTGTGAGTTCTTGGTCTCCTTTCCTGAAAATAACAAAAATGACTAGTGTCTAAGAATTTTCCGTTACTCTTGTAAAATAATAAATTTTTATATTTCACTTATTGTATCTGTTTTTTCTGTGATAATAATTGTAATGATAAAAAAGAAAGGCTAAGCGGATACCTTTTGGATACCTGCCAATCTATGCTACTAAGCAAACAGAGTTGGTGCAAGAGGTTTATTTGGGGAGGAAGAGTTGGGTCATGAGAGAGGCAGATAGGCAGACAGAGACAGACAGACAGGGAAGAGACAAGAGGAAAAGGTAGGCAGGAGAGGAAAGAAGAGGCAGAAAGAGAGCACGTTGTTCCTGGATGACACTTCTAAGGGGTAGGTACATTGCATAGCTGACTGCAGGAAGGCACCTGGTGACGGGTAACTGCCTTGGTGGCAGAGGCAGGGGGCTGCCACAGCAGAAACTAACAATAACGAAGGGAAAAATCACTCTACTGAGGGTGTCATTATTCCTGTCTTGCTTCATGATCATTACTAGAACAATTTCACCATGTAGATAAGGCATGTTTATAAGAAGCCACTCTGGTTGTCACGGTGCAGCGCCATGCTGGTGACTTGAAGTTAGCGCCTGAGAGATACAGCTGGGATGGGGTGGGGGCAGAGCAGTCTGTGTGTGCTGCTTTCAACTAAGCAGCTGGAAAGATGATGATGCTAAGTCCAGACCTGTGGTGTAGGCATTTACTGGGGGACATGAACTATCCTAAAAAGTTTTCTTTTCAAATGGTTCGCTAAATACTCATGATACATCATTATACTCACGAAGACTTAATTTTGACATTCTGCCTAAACTTTTCTCGTCTTACTTTTTCTATCAACTTTATTAACTTCTATATAATTTATCTAAATTTCAGTCTGCTGCTTTATAAGTTACACATTCAAACTTTAGTCTTAGGATCGCTTATGTATGGGATGTGTGGAGGTCCACAGGTACCACGATGGCATATGGAAGTCAGAGGAGGACAACCCTATACACATGATTCCTTCATTCCACCTTCATATCAGCTCCGGGCATTGAACTCAGGGTGTCAGGATTGCCGGGAAGTGATTTACAGCCCAAGTCATCTGCCTGGCCACCCTTAGAAGAAGAGCATTGAGGAGCAAAATTGAACAAAACAAGCAGAGACAGTAATGTTTGTGTCATTAATAACTCGGATTATGCAGAGAGGTTCCACTGGACTGTGAACTTGAAAAATACCCTCATTTTGGAAGAGATAAAACCTACGTGGTAGCTGGGGGGATAGCATTCACGTCTTTCAGGAACTTTGTAACTGAACCCAAGAACTCCCAAGTCTCCATCAGTAAGCACCCAGATATGGAACTGAAACGGTATTTTTAAAACAGTGTAGGAAAAAAAAAAAACAGCAACAGGAGCATAGACTGCTCTTTGGCAAAGAAAGGACATGGCTGGAGATTTTGAGTAGCCTTTCAGTGCTCATGCTCACAGAGCTAAGAAAGCCCTGCTGTGCATATAACCTCTGGGGAGGTGATAGAGATCTGGGGCCACATTTCTCTTCTCCCCCACCTCCCCCCAGTTTCTGGTTTCCCTTTCTCTTCCAGAGCTCTACTGGCCTCTGGCCTCCTCACAGAGGCAAAGAGAAGTCAATGGGAACACCTCAATCAGAAGCCTCTGACTGCAGTCGAGTCCTTGGCTCTTTCCTCCCTATTGATACTTCCAAGAAGGTCATCATTTCTTTCCATCACCGTGAGTGATGGACTCAACAAGGCTTCATATTGCACCACACACTTTCAAACGTGATTCATGTTAATGGCATGTCTCCGGGGATTGATGCTAAATAGAAGCTACAACTGAAGCTTAAAAGATGATTTAGCAATCGGAAAGCCCACAGACTCCAGCACGCACTGGCTCCGCTGATGGTAAACATCTAAGAATAAATACAACTAAAAGTCATAAAATCGGAAAGACGATAAATCTGACGGTTCAAGACCTTTTGGAGCTTGAATCATAAAAAATAAAATTACTTACTCAGACATTCCTAGATTTATTTATTTATTTTATTTTTTACCACTCATCTTTTACAGGGCAGTGAACTGAAGGCAGTTTCATATTTCTAACATGTTAGTGTGGGTTACTAAGGTGGTTGCTACAGAAAATAAAATCAAATGGACATATTGAAGAAATACTCCCCTTCTGTCCATAATAGTGGCCATTTCTTGAAGAGAAAGCTTGTAGGGAATTTACTCACCAAAATCAGGCTTGAAGCTTTTATAGTCTTCCCACGATAGCCACAAAAACATAACAAAACATAGAACAGATATATACAACTCATTCTTGTTCTTGTCTCCCTGTGGTGCAATTAGTTTCCAAGCGGTTATAATTGGGTTTGTAGAGTGTGTTCTGTAAAGTAAAAATGCTAAAAAGGGAAAAGAATTGGAATTTTCAGATGAACTGAGAAGAGGAACTTACCTTTAAAGCACAAGAGTCTATTAATGTTAAACATACCTTTTCCTAGAGTGTAAAATGTTTCTTGAGAGTGGTTTTTCTTAAAGAATCTAAATGTGGACAGTTCTTCATACGTTTTAAATAAATGAAGAAAAGAATAAGCAAAACACATCTTTCTCCTATTAACAGCTTTGTATTTTAAACAATTAGGAATTCAGAGCTCACACGATGCTCAACCACCAGTTAGAAGCTGCGCCAAGACCGCTGTGGCAGGAAAAGCTTTGGTCTGACCACTCTTTCAGAAAGGGAGAGGATGCTCTGAGCAAAGGAAAGTGGGTCTGGTGTCAGTCAGCTCCTGCACAACTCAGGAAAGACTCACAGAGACTGATTCCACCTGTCTTTCCTTCTTAGGGTTAACATTCACACTCACCAACTCATCAGCACTGAGTATGCACACTGCATTGAAATCGAGTCCATGAAAGCCAATGATGCTGCAATCTAGGAAGATACTAAATGCCCCTGAGGCAGTTCCGTGGGTGAAGGTGCTCGTTGCCAAGGCTTGTGAACTGAGCTCAATCCTTAGGACCCACTGACTCCTGCAAGTTGTCCTCTGCCTTCACTCTCATGTCAACAACACATGTCCACTCAACAACACATGCCCACCCACCTCCACACAAGATAAACAAATGCAGTATGTATTAGTTTAAGATAATCTTTTAAGCAATAGTATATAATCAGTTTTATCACTTTTATTTCAAAGGTAACAATTTTCTTTTTAATTTATATATTGTCTAGTAAATTCACCATACCCATTTTTCTTATATAAACAGTGAAGCAACCCCTTGCAAAAAAACAAAAACAAACAAATGAGCTATGCTGTTGGTCACTTGGTAAGATGAACCTTGGGCATTTCCTTAGGCTGTGTAGTCCAACCTGGGTAGTGTCTATGAGAACTAAGTTGCCCCTTTAGAATATGACATGGGTATCCATACTACACATAGTCAGACATTTAGCATATCTGGGATGTTAAAATATCAAGGGTAAGAAATTATTTAAAAGTGTAAAAGTTTTTTAAGGGGATACTAATTGGGGAAAAGAGTTGAGAAATATTAGTCTGGGATCCCTGCCTAAGAATCATTCACCTGTGTCTATCTATTCCACACAGTGTCCTGACTCTCAGGGGAATGTGACAGTCATAGTGTTTACCTTTATTATCATTATTTGACTGATATGAGATGTGGGGCTACTAGGCAATGAAAACTACACTTTAAGATAGCTGTGAACTATGGGGCTCTGGGCTTATGGGCTTGCTCCTTCAACTGGAGCTATAATTCTTCAGTGAATAAAGATAGCAAGAGCTACCTTAATTGTGTGCTTAGCATGTGTCTGATTCTTTGCTAAGTGCCTTGGTTACATTACCTCATTAATCGTCAAAACCATTCCCACCCCATCTTATAGATGAAAAGGCTGGGGTGAAATTGGTCCAATAACTTGCTAAAGTGCCACTGGGGACTGAAACCCAGACTCGCTGATGTCAAAGCCAGCAATTCTGCTATGGAGTTATCAGTGTAACCTTTATTGTTTCCCTCTGTCTTGGCAAGACGTTCTAATTTTTCCAGAATCAGATTTGTGGGTCAGAGCCTCAAGCCCTTCCTTGTATTTTGGTGAGCTCACGGCTTCTCTAAAGCTCCCAGTTTCATATCAGAAAATACCAGGACTTGATTATACTTCCCAAATTTACATGTTGAAATCCTACAGCCAATGTGCTTGCATTGGAATTAGTAAATAACTGAGATTAAATGGAGTTAAAGGGGCAAGCCCTGATCTGATGGAATTCATCTCACTGCAGCAAGGCAACATTGTTCTGCAGAGGACACAGTGAGAAGCCAGGAATAGACGCCTCATGAGGAACCATTTAGTCTGACACCTTGGTCTTGTACTTCCAAGGCTCCTTAAATATAAGAAAATAAATTCTCATTTTTAAACTACCCTGATTGTGATATTCTGCTATGACAATTTGAGATCAGCACAGTGTGACCCTGAAAGAAACTTACAGACCATCAGTCTCCTGTGATCATTCTTTTGTTATTCAGTGGTTTCATTCCCAGATAGGAATATTTTTTTTCAGCCTCATGCTCAGATATAGTCAAGGTTTGTATTGTCTGGGTGGAGGTGAATGTTCAACTGTCTGATTGTTTGGAGGAAGTACAAGCCCTCTTTCTCTCTCTTCTACTTCTCCATGGCTGGGAGACAGAGGTGCTGTGAGGATCTTGAGCTGTGAGTGGAAAACTGTCTGGAGGAGAGTAAGGTAGCTTGAGTCGTTGGCAAAGGGGATCCACGTTCTACACACGCTCCATTGCAACTACTCAGTTTCACCACTGTAACACGAAAGCCATCGTGAACAGTATGGTGCTGAAAGAGTGGCTGTCTGTGACTCCACAAACAGGAAGTAGGCTGGATTGGCACTGGGCTGTAGCTGCCAGGCCCTGACCTGTGTCCTGACCCATCATCTTTAGAGTGATGAAATGGTACCCAAATGCTAACCCTGGTTCCTACATTCTCAGGTCTACATCCATCCACTCACCTCACTCTGATGAAAAAGGCTCACAAACATCTTGCTTGCTCTTTACAGTGGTTTTCCCTCTTATTAAAACAAAATTATCCAGGTTTCTTTTTCTATGTCTCTAAAGGACATTTTGTTTTCCCTTTTTATTTTTTTCATATTCAAAAAGCATGATTTTGATTGTACATTATGTTCCTTGCTTTTGTAGGTCACTAGTTTTTTTGTACTGGATATCAAAATATTGTGAGGCCACAGATAGACAGACACATATCTGTGTCATTTGACTGCCCGATGCCCATTGTGCTTCATGAGGTAAGTAAGGTATTGAGCAAGGGAAACTGATTTACGACAACAACAAATACAACATTACAGAGAAGCAAATGGGAAGCATTGCGTTCGTGGAATCTAAACGAAAACCAAAATACTGTATGTTCACCAGATTCAACACCATTGCAATATCTTCCAAAATTATTAAGTCCAATTACAAATTTCTTGATCCCTATCCCATCCAGGCATGTGAGTTATAAAATGTACCTTTTTATAACCAAGATACAGTTTTTAAACTAAAAATATAACTGACCTTAATCATTACATTCAAAAATCCCCCTTTGAAATAAACACCAGAAACCATTTGTGCCTAACAAATAAATGCCCTTTTATGAAAAACTAAAGGGGAGGGGGCTGGAGAGCTGGTTCAGAGGTTAATATTGCTGACTGCTCTTTTAGAGGACCTGGGTTTAGTTCCCAGCACCCACATGGCAGCTCACAGCTATCTGTAAATCCAGTTCCAGAGGATCTGATGCCCTCTTCTGACCTCCCTGGGCACAAAGTATACACGTAGTGTATATTCATGCATGCAGGGAAATCCCCTGTGGGCGCGCGCACAGACACACACACACACACACACACACACAACATTTGAATTACAAAATACACATACATTAAGCAGTTATATTTTAATGTGCTTTCTGCTTTCTCCTCTAATATCAAGAACTTTGGAGGTTGCTCAGCATAGCTCTACTCATTTTCTTTTGAATCCTGCTCCCATGGTAGAAGCTGTTCTCTCTCTCTCTCTCTCAGACACTTTTGAATCACAGTGAAGTGATTTTAGTGTCTCATGGCGTACTCTCATTGATTTTGTTGATCTAGCCAATTATGTTGTCTACTTGGTGGTCCTTATCAGCTATAAATTTCACACTGATACCAGCTAGAAAGGGTCACACATCCGCTGTCACAATGGGTCATTTCAGCAGGAGACCTCTCTCTTGATCTCAGTAAGGAAGAGGAAACCAGAAGAAAGGAAGGGGAAAATAGAAAGATCTAGTGGCTATCCATGTATATATCCTAGTTAAGAGCCTCTCAGTTAAATGGTTCCCAACTCCCTAAACTTTCTCTTACTTTCAGAAGTTCTCAAAGAGAGAGAGATAGAGAGAGAGAGAGAGAGAGAGAGAGAGAGAGAGAGAGAGAGAGAGAGTTGCTGTCATAAAAAGAGAAAAGTAACTTAAAGGAGGAAAAGCTCATTTTGGTTTAATGTTTCACAGATTTCAGTCTGTATTTGGCTGGCCAAATTTCTTTAGGCCTTAGCAAGGCAGCAGCTGCCTGCCTTAGGATAGTTAAGGATGCAGAAAGAGTAAGAAGTTTCCTAGGACAAGACACACACTTCACAGGCATTCCCTGCTCCCAGTATCTTACTTCCTCCAATCCTACCACTTATTACTCCTTCAGATATTAATTCATCAGCAGAGTGATCCATTGATGAAGCTGGCGCATGCAGGATCCAATTGCCTGCCTCATGGCATTCCCAGATGGTACTTTCAGCACAGTGGCCATTTGGAGGACGTTTCATATCTAAACCAAAGCACTATGGTCCCAAATTTCTTCTACAAATATAAATGTCTTCATTTCACCAAGTTATTTGAAAAAACGCCAAATTTTATGACCAAATAATAAGAGTTTTCGACACTTCAGTTGAAAGAAAATCCTGCAAAGATTAAGGCCCTCTGACTTTGAGAACAAGTTCAGACTTAATAATAATGTTTTCCACACACCAGAACCAAATATCACTTCCTGTCATAGCTCCCAAGAAAACCTCACCCTAAACCTACAAAGTTCTCTGAATTGTTCTGCTTCCTCACATGGCAAAATTATCTCTCCCTTTGCTGGGATCATGCTCCTACACTCTGCCCACCAGTGACAGGATATCTGGTCCTATAGGATGTCACTGTAACACATCCCTGATAGTCTTCCCTGACTTGGGCCAAGCTGCACTGTCCAGTGCTAGTTGGGACCTCTTCCTTTCTGATCCATGCCCCCCACATGTTCTCCCTGGAGAACTCAGCATGCTGCACCATGTTTCCATGTTTCCATAGACATTCTTTAGTGGACCACCTTGTTAGTTCCTCATGCTCAACTCCTGCAAATAGGTTCAGTCAAAAAGGAAAGTTTAATGAATAAAAGAATAGAATAAATCTCTCTCTGTGTGTGTGTGTGTGTGTGTGTGTGTGTGTGTGTGTGTGTGTGTGTGTGCGCGCGCGCGCGCGCGTGTGGGAGGGGTGGGGTTGTGTATGGATGTATGTATGGATGGATGGATGGATGGATGTACACAAGTATTTTCTGGGTGCCTTTCAGCTTTTAATTAATTTCTAAAGTCAAATTGAAGGTCAAATCCTGCCTGTTTCCCACCTTGCTTCTCTATGACTCTGGGCACAACTATTAGGAAACAAGAGCTCTGGGCTGCTTGCAGAATTCCTGCCCTCTCCTTAAAGCAGCAGCACCTCTAATTTATGAACTGCCACTTTGATCCCACTCCTATTTCAGCTCAAATGACTCAACGGTTATTTGAATAGCTCTATAAGGGTCCAAACCTTTTTAAAAATGATGGCATATCTCATAAAACTACAGTTGATGTTGTTATAAATTCCAGGAATGAGGCTGAGGCTTTTGTGCAATCACATCTGGCTCAGGGCACATTCCATCCAGGGTACCCTATTCTGCATAAGGAGTGACGGCCTATCTGTGCACTAATTACCAGCCTGTGTGGAATGTCCTCCTGGTACGATAAAGGCTCTGACCGCCTTTGAATAAGGCACTTCAAAGTCTCCCTTGCAGAAGGTTTTTGAAATCTCGGTCCATTGAGACTGTCACATCTTGACATTCTTCTGCATTTGTCATGCTTTCTGGAAGCCATCCTCCATCCCAGTACCCAGGATAAGCTGAAAGCTCCCCCCACGGATGATAACTTTGCTTAAGGAGAGAAGGATGTGGGAAGGGATAGTGGACAAGGGATAAGACAAGGGAAGATGACTATTTGCTCTGGGCATTTTGAATGTGAATGTCTGCCCATGATATCAGAATGAAAAGATTATTTCTTTCTGAGATGCTTCTCTGGGCAAAGCTGTACCAGGTCCCAAGTAGACAGAGGTTGGTGATTGAATGGCAGCATCTGGCAGAGTCACTCAGTACATTGAGGAGACTTTAAGAAAACATTTACAGACGTATAAACAGAATTCAGGGAGGCCAGCTGAAATAGTACAGCCTCCTCAGACTACCTGCAGTGAGGGGGCCCTAAGTACCCCACATCTGAAGTGGGAAGGAATCCGAGGAGCTATGATAGAGTAGACAGTGATAAAAAGGAACATGGACACAGCATGGTCAGTGGCCATCACAAGTAGACAGCGTAACTGTTTTTGAAGAATGGCTGTTGTGAACTACAGCTAGGAAAAAGGTTCCTTCTGCCATCAGAAGCCTGCAGAACTTCCAGTGGCAGCAAGCATCTTATCCCCATGGGCACTATTTCAAGAATGGTTTGACTTTGGTCATACTTCAAAGAAAAGAAAAATCCAAAAGTTGCTATTTGCAAGTCAGATACATTAATTACTTCTTAGTCAATATACTGTGCATTTACCCTGAAATTATCACTAAATGACATCAAAAGAAACATGCTGGGATCTAGGGATCTGAGATTGATAATTTGGGGAATTAAGTTCATTACCCTGTATGCTGTGTGACTAAATTTTCTTTTCACTGCCTGTTTTAGTCAGAGTTTGCATTGCTTTGAAGAGACACCAGGACCATGGCAACTCTTATAAAGGAAAGCATTTAATTGTAGTGGCTCCCTTACAGTTCAGAGGTTCAGTCCATTATCATCATGATGGGAAGCAAGGCAGCATGCAGACAGACGTGGTGCTGGAAAGTTCTGCTTCTTGATCCAAAGACAACATGATGTGAACTGAGGCACTGGGTATAGCTTCAGTATATATGAGACTTCAAAGCTCACCTACACAGAGACACACTTCCTCCAAAAGAATACACCCACTTTAACAAAGCCACACCTCCTAATAGTGCCACTCACTTTTGGGGTCATTTTCTTTCAAACCACCACACTGCCTCCCCTCAGTCTTTCCCTCATGCTGCAGAGCTGAGACAAAGACTTTAACATTGAGTCCTATTATTTATTGGGGCTGTTTGGTCTTGCACAGAATAGCTGGTTATTTAACAATCAATACAAACCCTTACATAACATTCAGGGGACCCTCATCTCTCATGTTCTGAAGAATTGCTCCAAAGGAGGATGGTACAAGAAAGACTATGGGATATTTATTGTGGGACAGAATACAATATAAGCAATGGGCAAGAGGCTAAATAGGAAAGAGAGATTCTTGAGTCAGGAATCTTGAGTTTCCTCAAAATTTTGTCATTTTGGATAAGCCACTTCATGTGGGAGCCACTGCAGTATGTTGTGTAGTCTTCCCTTAGGATAGAGTGAGTCTATTCCCAGTTGCCAGGGACAGTCCTAGAAGACTGCGTTAAGTACAACATCATTCACAAGACATCTCATTCAAAGCCTGGTACGTCATCAAGGGATGTTCCAGCCAATGACTGGCTAGAGAAGAAGCCTGACCTGGCACCAAATCAGATGACTCTAATCAGACATTTCGCCTCCAGAGCCCCGCTCTGCCAACCCAATGTAAATGCAGGTCTCTGTTGGGAATGCATTGCAGGTCCACACTCTGCATTTTTTGCTTTCTTCCTGTCCTTTCACAGGGGAAGTGCCCTGAATTCCACCTCAAACCTTGTTCTGGGGAACCTGTCTTCTATTTATATACATAATTTAATGTCTGTGAACCTTGGGCTCTGCTTTGCTTCCAGCCCAAGTAAATAAAAACCAAGATGGTTTGAGCTCTTCCCAGGATGCTCCTGTATGAATATAACAATGACTTGGGATGACCAGACACTGAGAGATCATGTAGATGTACGGGAGCACTTCCTGGGGAGATTTCCAGGTCACTCAAGTGCTTTCTACCCCACCAGATAGTAAAGAAGTGATCTCTTGGAGATGACTGAATCATTTATAGAAATTCTCAGTATAGCATAACTGAAACATGACACTTTGTGATAAGGGTGAAAGCCAGTTCCTAAGCCAGTGACAGCAGTCTGCCTTCCAAAAAAGCTTCTTCATTTCAGCGGGGCTTTAGAAAGAACCTTTCTAGTCTTAATAGCTAAATCTCTGATCTTTGAAAGCCGTTAGTTCTAGGCATTTCAAGGATAGGAGAGTGAATCCGAACTGTCTGAGGAGAGAGGAAATTAAGGACAGATGTGTGATCCCTGGTCCTATGACTCTAGGACACATTCACATAAAAGTTCTAAAACTCAGTGTCCACCTGCCACCATCCACTCTTATACTGGCAAGTTTGCATCCCAAAGAAAATAGCATTCATTGTCAGTTATATAGTGATATGCCTGGTGCTCTGGACACTAATTTGAGTTAAGCCTCGGGCCACTAGGCACCATGATCTCCCTTTTATACATGCAATTTGAGAACTCAACACATTACACAATTTACTTAAGGTCACCAACTAACAAAACTAATTTGGGATTTTGATTGAGATTTGTCTTGGATTTCTCAAGTGAAGCTGTAGTTGTAAGCTTGAGGACTCTGCCTCCTTAGGTTGACAGGCCCTTGTAGTAAGTTTCTGTCAGGAAACAGTTCTTGGGCTAAAATGTGTCAGAGAATGGAGGGGGCACCTGTGATGCTGACGCATCGACAGATGAGCCTGTCTTTTTCCTCCAAATTTCACTTGACGACCGCAGTGTTTTCTACTCTATTAGCAGTTGGCCCTAGTAGACCGAGCCATATGGATGCACAAAAATGTTCCTTTATGTGCACTGTGGGCAGAGATTTTTGTGATACTTTGTGTTCTTTTTAGCAGTTTCATTTTCTAGTGTACTAGACAGTACTCAGACCCCAAGCAGCTCATCCTAAGTTAGTTCAATCCCCAGGTACTTTCTACCCCTTCCCATAGGACACACAGGGATCCTCCACCATCAGCAGGTGGAATTGGCACTTCCAAATGTATATAGTTCCTCCTTATCTGTTAAATGGATACAGAGCAGCCCCAAGCAACCTTCTCTAATGTCAGACTTTAAGCACATTTGCTATGACAACTGTAAGTACTTGATTGGTTGCTTCTGTCTCTACTGCCCCGTGTCCCTGGGCAGCTCCACAGCAGTGGCTTTCTCTGGGAGAGTCCACACTGGGCTCCCATGGTCCCTGCTTCAGAACCATAAAGGAAGAACTGCTACAAGACCTTGTTTGTGAAAATTCTCCCAGCTTCTATCCACACTTCGGTATATTTTCAAATCGTATGCTTCCTTGCATACCAACTTTTGTCCTGATCAGTTTAGGTTATGGGAACAAAACTACCACAGACTAGGTGGCTCGTGAACTCGTCACATTTCTTGCTGGATATTGAGAGTCCAAAGCGTCAGTAGGTGTTTTCTGATGGGGGCTTTCTTCTTAGTTCGTAGATGGCTTTTCAGTGTCCTTGCTTGCTGGAAGGCAGGCTGGAGAGCTCACGGGCATCCTGTAATGAGGTCACTGATGCCATTCTTGAGGTCTCCATCCTCGCGACCTAATTTCTTCTCCGGAACACCCCTTCTGAATGTACAGTAGGGGACGAGATTGCTTCATGAAGAAGACAGCACACATGCATGTAGTCTGTAACAGTAATTTTGATGAGAAAAGCTATGACCCCTTATCTGTATATAATATCAACTGATGCCCTCTCATACTCATGCCAACACCATAGTAAACATGCCAGACTTCATTTCATCATTTTTAAAGGAAGCCCAGACCTGTGTCACTGACACTCTCTTGTTTGCCCTTCCTGTTGCTTCACCTTCTCTCACCCGCCCTGTAGCTCAGATTCAATTAGCGCTGTGGCTCTTGAGCAATCAGGAATGTTCCCTATTATGGCCCTGCCCTTGTGTTTCCTCCTAGTTCTTTTTCCAATGACAGCCTCCTTAACTGCTTCACAAAAGACTGCCCAACACCCTGACTGCAGAAGCACCCTGGATGTTCTGTACCCTCCAGGCCCAGCCTACTCTTATTCCTTGCTCTCAGTAGTTCATTCACAAGAACGAAGGCTGTCTCATAGAAGCAGGTGTATGTTTGTATTTGTACTATTAATTATTGTTTCTTGTCTTTGAACACAAGCCAAATGGAGGCATGGACTCTCTGCTGCCCCCTTACCTATACCCAGACCCTAGTAGAATGGATATACTCAGCCTGGTATAGTACCAGCTCACAGTCCTACTCAGTGGACAGTTGACAAAGTTTAAGAGCAATTTTCACTAAAAAATGTGAGAGAAGACATGAAAGTGGGAAATTATATATAAAGAGGAGAAGGCAATGACAAGAGGTAGTAATGAGAAAGGATGGAGTGGGTGCAAACATGATTTACTGTATACATGCACAAAATCATTGAAGAATAATTTAAACAATAATTTTCAATTTGCAAAGTCAGGGAAACAGTTATGATTACAAAGAGAGCCAGGGTTCCCCTGGTCAAGAATGGAGATTCTACTAGAATCATCCTAGATTCATCATCCATATCTCATAGAAGTCTCAATTACTTATTTAATATTTCTCATATGTTAAGATACCAGTATATATATATATATGACATACCTTTATTTGTTGTAGAGATTAACAAATAACGTGTAAAACATAAGCCTAATGCCTAACACATTGTATGAATGTTCATCAGTTGAAGTACGATGACAGGAAAAAATTATACACACAAATAGCCATCATTGATTTACCTATCTGTTGCCCATGTACTAATAAGCAAGATACTGGGGTATAAGGAAGCATTAAGACCCAGACCAGACTTTTAGAAAAGCCAGGGACATGCTCTCCTTAATGCTTCCAGAAACTTCTATCATATGCATATAAATAATACATTTGTGTGGTATAGTAAGACTAAACCATAATCATGTACTCAATATTAAGTTTAACCCTTTTCTCCTTTAACACTTAAATGCCACTGAATTGTGGCTGAACAGATAGATGGAAGAGTAGGAATGCATATCCATAGGCAAGTGTGCCTCCTGCACAGTGACCTTACCTGAGCTCCATGACACATATAGCCTGCACTGTCACAATGATATGGGAGTCTTAAAATGTCATATTAGACAAAGAAGGTCCTACCAAAGGTCACCACGAGGTGTTTTTTTTTAAGTCTCCATGATCTGTCTATATCCTGAGTCACTCAGGTGATCATGGTTCATTACCTCCAAGTGGCAGTCACTGACTCTTTTCGTGTTTTAAGGCTGTGTGCTGAATTCACACGTATTCATTATGGTGATATACTGGCTTTTAGTATAATTTGTGTCCTTCATGTTCCTCACAATGACTTTGTTTTGAAACCTGCCTTGTCAGTTTACAAAACAAGTTAACACATGCTAGGTATGCTAGAACGGCTGGGTTGGTTTCCTCAGCCCCTCAGATTTCAGTCTCTCCTGAAATTGCTGTCTTTAAAAGGTATAATCTGTCATGATTGTACCTGGGGCTGAAAAGCTATCTCTTAACGTATAAATTCATTGAAACACAAAGGACAATATCCAGATGTGTGATTGCAACTGTGACAGAAAACTCAGACTGGTCCTATCCTCAAGCCCTCCTTCAGCAAAGCAAAGAGGCTGGACTTTTCATACAGATTCCCAGAGGGTCCTCCTTCATCCTTCTAGCCAGAGAGTAGGCACCAGGATATGTGCAGCATTCCCTGGGTGATCATAAAACTTAAGGGCAGATGTCTTGAAGTAAGTTTTATATTTTCAGTTTAGGGGCTATATAAGTGTTTCACTAGACAATTATATCCTAACCTCAGCAATGTGCCATAGATCCTTCAGCAACTCCATTAACACAGTCATTATTTTAGTACTTAATAAAAACATTGTGGCAGTGGGAAGAGTGTGTGTGTGTGTGTGTGTGTGAGAGAGAGAGAGAGAGAGAGAGAGAGAGAGACAGAGAGAGAGAAAGACAGACAGAGAGAGAGAGAGAGAGAGAGAGAGAGAGAGAGAGAGAGATGACAGGTAAAACAGCTGGGGTAGGAAAATGCAATTTACCATGAAGATAAAAAATATATAAACATCCCCAATGAGTCTATAACTGGAAAGTCAGTCTGCCTGCTATGTCCATCCAAATTTCCTTAATCTAATTGTTTCAATTTATTGTTCACTAATTAGATAAAATTGTTGGCCAGAATAAAGAAATCACCACCCGGTAATTACTTCATTGTAAAATGTAATGAGCATTGGAACACTGACACACACTGTGAACACCATGGCACAATAAATACAACACTGTTTTCCAACAATCACCCGGCAGTGAATTCTGTTAGTGTATTTCTTCGTGAAACATGTTTATGTGATAGTCTTCCAATTTTATGGGGGAAGTTTATCACCATAAGGTGCATTTCATGACAGCCGAATAACTACATTCAGTTAGGCTTGTCACCATGTGCCTTCCCTATCAAGACACATGCTGATTGTATCAAATACTGTTGACTGTCTTAGTGCTGCAAATAGAAAAGATGATTGCATTGTTCTGTGTAGATACGATGCAATGTTATTCACACTGCAAGAAAGTGAAGGTCAAAGTTGCCTACCAGCATTAGAAAGATTGGTTTTAGAGAGGCTCTTAATGTAGCGATGATGTGCTAATGGGCAGGCAGCAGTGGGACCATGTGTGGATGATCCTTTATGTAAGCAGGTGGACAGAGGCACAAGTACACCGAGTCACTTGTCTTTTGTTGGGGATGATGTGAGTTATTAATTTGCTTCTTGAAAATAAATCAAAACAGTGATTTAATTTTCCATTTTTAAATATAAATATTGACTTAGCCGAGTGAATTTCACTGCAGGACATTAGGTACAGATTTTTGTTTCCATCCTGCATGGAAACCTTCCTTGATGGTTTTGGCAAGCAATGAGATTGCCCCCCACCACCACCACCTTTGCATTCATTTGTGCTTGTGTTCTAGCACAGGTGCATGGATCTTCAGCAGACCTAGAATGCATTGCAACGTGTGTCTTTGTTATATTACACACCCATTTCTGTGTAGCAAAACAGTAGAGACCTGTAAGTTAATCTAATTTGAAATTTGTCTGCAGTACATTATCAATGAGTGGGTGGGACCTGGACCCAGCTCTGCTATCAATGGTACAGTGTGTGACACTAGAAAGGAAAGTTTCTCAAAATTGTATTTGAGATCTGATTTAAAAAAAATACCTGTGGTCTTCAAATTCTTTTATAGTCATATTGCTTTGCTCAAAAAAGAAAGGAGAAGAGAGGAGAGAGGGAGAGACAGAGACAGAGACAGAGGAAAACAGGAGAAAGCAAGGATGGGGATGATATTTACTGGATTGACTTTCAAAGCAAAATACTTTCTGTCTACTCTCTACCATGTCTACATACTTAGGAACTAACTTAAAACATAACACCAAGATTTTATTTCAACAGTTTATCAGACTAATACACAATTCATTTAGATGGAGTCACTGTCAACACTGAATTCAATAATAGGTTAAATGGTGACATTAGAAATTCTATTGACATACAACTACACCATGGGCACTTCCTACTAGCTTTTCAGGAATAAGAGTCTGGTGTAAATAGAAGCCATGCATTGACCATTTGACTGCACAAATATAATAGATATTAGTAATTCTTTTTTTCATGGCCTTTTCTGGCACAGTCTATAGAAGGCTGTCCTGGCAAGACCCCACTGACTACAGTAAAAAGGCAAAGTAAGAGACAATTAGCCTATAGTCATAACAGGAGACTCCAGGTGAAGGGCCATCCTGAGGTAGTAGGAGAGCATATTCGGCAGATAAGTCACAGGAACAAAGAATGAAACATTGGCCGTTGCATGATAATGGGAAATCCCATCTTCAAAGAGTTCAGAGTGAAATGGTAGGCAATTTCAATCCCTGGAAGTGTCCAAAATGCTGACAGAAGAACCTCTGACAAGGACATCTTGGCTGGCAATCTTTGCCTCAGTCTGTCTAGATGTTAGACATCCATAAAATGATGGAGAGAAAACACGGCAACAGCAGTATAGATGAGTTGGACAGTAACCAACTGGAGCACCTGTGCAGGGAAGCAGAAGGAAGTGGAGGAGTCCAAGGTGTTGCTTCCGTTCCACAGGCAGGAAGACAGGTGACTATGGGCGGAAGAACAGTGGGCTTTACCAAGGAAAAATGAGACAGAACAAGGTTTAGCCCCATGGTTTAGTATTATGGACTTAGAGTCCAGGGAAGTATCCTCTCTTCCATATATGATACAGTGGACAGATGAACACATGAAAACTCACAGCACACAACCCTACCCATCCAACCACATGTGTCAATCAGCCATCATGAATCAAACAAACACCAAAATGGTAAGGATGCACAGATGCTACCTGATCAAGATATTCAGGTATCATGGGAGTTTTGATGGAAGATAAATTGGCTCTCTATATAATTTAGAGTGATCATGAGCTGGGTTGTACCTCCCAATTGTTCATGAATCTGAAGTATTTATTTATTTTTATTAGTTTAATTTTAAATAGCTTGCTTCACATGCCAATCCCAGTTCCCTCTCCCTCCCCACCTCCCACGCCCCCTCACCATCCCCCCAGCCTCCAACCCTATCCCCAGTTCCTTCCACATAGGGGATATCCAGAGTCTGTCATTTCGCTCAGGGCAGAGTCTAGGCACTCCCCTAAGAGTCCAGGCTGAGAGAGCATCCCTTTTTTTGTTATGGACACATAAAGTCCGTTTGTATGCCAGGGATAAATAGAGGGTCTCATAGGTTGCCCAAGCCTCCTTCACTGACTCACACTCAGGGGATCTAAATCATTCCCTTGCTGGCCTCCCAGCTATTGGTCTGGGGTCCAAGAGCTTCCCCTTGTTCAGATCAGCTGTCTCTGCTGGTTTTGCCAGCCCATTCTTTGCCAATTTGCTCATTGCTCCTCTCTCTCTCTGTCACTGGGTTCCATGGGTTCAGTTCAATGTTTAACTGTGGGTGTTTGCCTCTGCTTCCATCAGTCACTGGATGAAGGTTCTAGAGGAATAAGGCAAGATCTCCTGAACAGATTGGGAACACGGCGGGAGGTGGGGGGGGAGGTAGGAGCTGGGAAGAAAACAGGGGTAGAAGAGGAGGAGAGAGTAGGTCATGGGGGAACAGGAAGGTTGAGTGGGGAGTAGAATAGGGGGAGAACAGGATGAGAAATACCATAATAGAAGGAGTCATAAGTTGGAAAAGAGATCTGGCACCAGTGAGACCTCTAGTGATCTAAAAGGATGACACCAACTGGCAACCTAAGCAATAGTGGAGAGACCACCTTAAATGTCCATTCCTGATAATGAACTTGATGTCTACCTTATATGTCATCCTGAAGTATTTATTATCGGTCATAATTTTTGGTGTTTCAAGACAGAGTTTCTCTATGTAGCTTAGGAGCCTATCCTGGAACTTGCTCTGTAGACCAGGCTGGCCTTGAACTCACAGAGATCCACCTGCTTCTGCCTCCCGAGTGCTGGGATTAAAGGTGTGTGGCACTACTGCCTGGCTACTCTAAGGCATAATTTAAGACTTAACTTTTGTTGATTAATTCTATTGGGGTAGCTGCATTTCTGCAAGTTAAGAAATGAATGCAAATTGTAATTTGTAGGGATGATTATTCTAAGTACTTGCTGCAAAATAAATCTACAGTTAATAGGGTCATAGCTCCTAAAGCTTCAATTAAGAAGTATAATTTAACTGTTTTCTGGGAAATACTACTCGATCTTTAAAAAAATACTGTTTAGCAGAGTCTAATGTAAAAACAATGCTCACTAGCTAAATACTTCAAGTGGCATTTGCTGTAAATTTAAACAGCTACACTTAAATCAGTGTTACCCACGCTATATTATTTGTTAAATGGAAGCAGGTGTGTGTGTGTGTGTATGTGTGTGTGTGTGTGTGTGTGAGAGAGAGAGAGAGAGAGAGAGAGAGATAAAGACTTGTTTTTATAACTATAGAGTTTGAGACGTCTCTGAGGACTCATGAGGTGAGGTCCCAATGATGTAGTTCTACTCTGAAGGTTGATAATCCTGAGTCCTAGGGAAATAACTGATGTCCCTTCAATCTCTGGGAACCACGAGGTGGCAGAAGAAAACGGACCTCCACATATTGTCCTCTGACCTTGTGGTGGTTTGAAAGGAAGTGGCCCCCAAAGGGAGTGGCACTATTAGGAGGTGTGGTCTTGTTGGAGTAGGTGCAGTCTTGCAGGAAGTGTGTCACTGTGAGGGCGGGCTTTGAGGTCTTTTCTCAAGCTTTCCTCATGTGACTGTCAGTCAACTTCTTGTTACCTATTAAGATGTAGTTTGTTCAGCTCCAGCACCATGTCTTCCTGCTCCCAGTCATGATGATAATGAACTAAGCCTCTGAAACTGTAAGTGAGCTGTGCCAGTTAAATGCTTTCTTTGTAAGAGTTGCCGTGGTCATGGTGTCTCTTCACAGCAATAAAAACCCTAACTAAGACAGACTTCAATACACACACACACACACACACACACACACTATATATATATATATATATATATATTAATTAAATTAACCTGTGTGGATTGAAAAGATTTCCCAGCAGTTAAGAGGACGTTAGTGTTCTTGCAGAGGACCCAAGTTTATTTCCCAGCACCTATATCATATTGCTTACAAACACCAGTGGACCACATGCCCTCCCCTGGCTTCTGTGGCAACTGCACTAATGTGCACAGATACACACACACACACACACACACACACACACACACACACACTAAATATTAAAAAGGAACAGATGTCCCAGCTCAAAGGCATTGACCTTACTCACAGGCGGGTCCAACTTTCTGTCCTTCTCAGATCACAGCTTATTATATAGGGCCTATTCACATCAAAGAGCAATCTGCTTTGTTCCGTCCTGTTTTGCAAATGTTAATCTCATGCAGGGACACCCAGGATAATGCTTCACAAAGTGTCTTGGCACTCTGGCCCAGTCAAATTGACACATAAGTTAACAGCCATGTTCAGCAACTGGTTTTTGACAGTAGATGTAAAAACTGAAGACATGCCTGCTTCACGGTGTGTTGAGGAGAAAGATCACAGCCAGAGGCATCTGTAAGAGCGCAGAGAGAAAGTAGGAGACTGAGCATGGCCAGCAGAGTGAGGAAGCAAGAGAGGCAGAGAAAGAGCTGGAGAAGTTTAGGATAGGGGGCTGAGTGAAAACTGCTGAGAAGAGCCAGTTGTGATACTGAGAGATCTGGAGGTCAGCAAGTGTAGTCAGACTTTCTTTGTACTGCCAGATCCCAAATAATGACATGGAAACTTTTTATTAATTACTTTTCCCCAGTACTATCCAACTTCCTCTGCATCTTGCCGGTGAATGCCCTTCCTCTGGAATTCCTTCCCAGAGTTCCTATCTCTATACAGAAGTCCTACCTATCCTCTCCTGCCTAGCTATTGACCATTCAGCTCTTTATTAAGATGTGCTAGGCAGATGAGGTAAAACAGAGACACATCTTCACAGAGTACAAAAAAATATCCCGCAACAAGCATACAATTTGGTATACTAATAGACATAACACAGAGAGATAGACATTTGTCCCTCTGACAGTGATGGAGAATGGCTCCTTTGGTGGAGGGAAATGGGTGTCACTATTTTGGGAAGTGGCATTTCATTTGGATTTGACATTCTATCCATTTGTTGGTGATGAAAGGCAACAGCATCTCTTCTGTAACTGATACTTACATGAAGTTCTGCCACTATTTTCAGGGCCCAAGAGGCCTGGAAGGCTGGTCAAAAAGCCTGAGGGGTGAGAGGAGGCCAGGCTTGGAGGCATCTGTTTCGATTGCTGCCTGGGTTCTGTAGGATCACCTGAGGCCAGAGAAGTGCAGGACACATTGGATCAGCCTGGAGTGCTGGTTCAAGACAGAGGCTTGGGCATGTAGGAAAGTCATCGGAAATATCCAGTTCACACCAGTCTTCAACAAGTCTGGTTCCCCCAAGGGCTAGTGCTGACTAGAAATCTGCTGGCACAGATATGAACTAGGGGCAGAGGTTAAGCTAAGGAGCTGTAGAGCGGAGCCTTCCTTGCCAGCCCCTTTGGTTTTTTGCCCCCGCCAGCTGCCTGGGCCCTGCCACAGTTGCCATCCCCAAATAACACACAGGACACTGTATTAATTATGAAGCTCTTGGCCGTTTGTTTGGTTTCTTACTGGCTATCTCTGACTTAAGTATTTACCCCATAATTGTTAATCTAAGTATTTCTCTTACCAGAGAAAGGTCCGGACCTCTTCCTCCTCTGGTGGCTACATGGCGTGTCTGCCTGTGTCTCTCTTTCCCAGAATCCTCCTCAACTCCTAGTCCCACCTATCTTGCTTCCCTATTGGCCAACAGTGCTTTATTGACATATACACAGGACTTCCCCATCAAGGAGCTTAGGAGAAACTTTTTATTTTGGGTGTACACTTGACACTTCCAGGTCCTGGGAGCTGGGGGAAAGGGAGGACTTCCAAGACTAGGGGGAAGGGAGAGAGAGAGAAACTCCCACCCTCAAGGGTGGGAAATGGTGAGAAAGCTGAAGCTATTGACGGGAGCACTTATCTGGAGTCCATTTAACCTATGGAATGTGGATCCAAATCACGACTCCATGAAGTATATATGAAATTGTTAAGTTTATAAAATGAGATATATGTTTAAGGCATTTTAGCATTGCCACTGTTTGTAATCTACACTGAAATATACATTGTAGAAAAGTGTGGTGATACATTATTTGTGATTTATTAAAGCTTGGCTGAGAATACAAAAAGCAAAGCTAGCCACAAGCTATAGAGCCAAGCAATGGTGACACACACCTTTAATCCCAGGACTTAGGAGACAAGCAGATGAATCTCTGTTAGTTCAAGGCCACACCGAGCTACGTGAAATTGATCCAGTCTTAAAGAGAAACAGCATACACAAAGAGGATCTCAGCACTTGGGATCACACGCCTTTAATCCCAGGATTTGACAGCTGTTATAGGAAGAGGCAGCAATCTGGGACTGCAGTCTGATGTTTGATGAAGAGATTTAGTCTCCAGCCATATTGTGGAGAGGCAGCAGTCTAGTATTGCAATTTGAGGATTCATGGAGCTAGCAGGATCACCCTTGCAGACTGAGGCAGAGGTAAGAGCTAGTGGTCAGTTGCTTTGCTTTTCTGATCTTCAGCTTGAAGCTTGAAGCCTAATATCAGTCCCTGGGTTTTTATTTTTTGTTACAGTAAGGCAGTTAGTTAGCAAGTGTCTGGAGTAGACTCAAGCTTTTGAATCAGAGCAAAAGCTATGGTTTGGGGTTTGAAGCGTGAATGCTCTTTCCTCTGTCCAGAGGGCTGGATAGAGAGATAGATGAGACGGGAGTGACATCAGCCAGTGAGAAGTCCTTTTAAGACTTTACTTAGGAAAAAGACAAAAGAAATTGAACTGTGACTGTGATAATAGTAGTCAGTGCTTTACCAGGTCTGGGCTAATAGTTTATCAGAGCTCTGCGGATTGTTGTTAAAACTCTGAACTTTTGAAGTCTCAATATAACAATAGCATAGCAAAAGGGAAAGAAATCTGAAATAATTCTCATTTTTCACATACCTTAAATCATGTCCTCAGACCTTTATAACTTGCTTTTACATGCCATAAATCGCTTTCTTAGATCCTCAGAACTTACTCAAGCTTTTACAGGATCAGACCTTTACAACTTACATTAGATACCTTAAATTACTTTATTAATAATCACAACTTAAATTAACTTCAAACCATTTCTTTTTTCACCCAATCATTTACATGAGACATAGTGGTTGATTACTGAGAGCAGTCATTGCAAAGCAAATTCCTTTAAATAAAAGAATAGTTAAAAGTTAAATTGAGCCGGGCAGTGGTGGCGCATGCCTTTAATCCCAGCACTCGGGAGGCAGAGGCAGGCGTATCTCTGTGAATTCGAGGCCAGGCTGGATGACAGCCTCCAAAACAATACAGAGAAACCCTGTCTCGTAAAACCAAAAAAAAAAGTTAAATTGAAGCCTGTATTAGGAGTTTGCCTCTTTCCACATGAATTCTGCCTTTCTCAGCAGAAGACTTAGTAGCTCTACAAAAATAAATAAAGAAATAAATAGATAAAACACACACACAGCTGTAGCAGTGTGAGGCAGGGAGAACTGGTTCTTGCTGTTGTTAAACTGATAAAGCTACAACTAGCCATCAATATTGCAGATCTGAGAAGGATAAATTAGAGCAGGAAGTATAATCCAAATGGCCTCTGTATCAATTAAAGTGACACCCACTTTAATTGTCCTAGGTTCCTCCTTGGTCTCGGAGGCTTTGTTAGGGACAGAAGACATCAGTTTTCAGCTGTCACAGGACAGCATTAAGTCCTCAGCTGCCACATAGGTCAGCATTAGCTTTTAGTTGCCATACACAAAGATTCAAGAGCCTTTCCTGGAAATGAGGAACTTGGGAAAATGATGTGCGTTGGTCAAACAGAGACGGGAAAGCAATTCAACAGTGCTCACAGTTTGGGTAGGGCCCTGGTGGTAGGCAAGGCATGGGCAGCTCTTTGTCCAGTAGACATCTTTGTCACATTTGAAGCAAGCTTCTAACGGAGTTCATTTGTGCCCTGTCACCTTCCTTGGAGGAGACCTTAGGGACAAAGTTCAGAGCTGTGATTTTTGTCTATCACTGGAAGTTTTTTCATTAAATAATTTAAATGGCATATTCAGGAGATGTCTGGGGGAGTTTTGAGGGCCATAATCTGGTAAGTATACCAGATCTTAATCAAATTTTACTTATTTTTAGTTAGTTGCTTCAGGCTTAATCTTGAAAGATATACACAGAAATTTAAATAAAGCTTGTCCCTATAAATGAGTTACATTTTTACTTATCATGACTACAAGCATAGCTCTGAGCACATTAAAGAATTTGATCATTTATAAGGTGGCTGAACATTAACTTGCATGCCTTTTATTTAACAGTTGCCAAGTTAGTAGCTTTTATAAGATTAGGCTTTTACAGTTTTATCCCTGTTAAGTTTGAGCCTTAAAAATCTGAATTGAAGACACTTTAGCATCAAAATAAAACTTTAAACAATAAATACAGTTCACAGAGGGATTGAGGACCTTATTTTTCTGATTCTTTTATTGTGTACCCATATAGAATATCACAGTTTCTTGTATGACTCAGTTTATCCAAATAGCTAAAGCTTAGCAACATTAGCAATAGCAAACACAAAGAGAATAGGTATATATGTCAGCTTCTGTTAATCTAACTAGAACTTGGGAATTTATAAACTTTATTTATCAAATATGCTTTATTCATTAAATATATGTTGTTCATTATCTAAAACTTTTACTCTCAGAACAAAATATGCATCCAAATCCAAAATATCTTGGAGACATGCTGTCGTCTCCTTAGCCTAAAAAGGAGATACAATGATAATCAGAGAGCCAAGTAGGACTAATAAGTTTTATAGATGTTGCCTTAGATGGCTTATACCACATGCTCATCTTAATCAAGATGGTGGTGAAGTTACATGGTGAGTACTCTCTTTTAACCTTAGTAAAGATGATTGCCAACCACATGGTTGCTTCCGTCCTGATGAAGACATTAGCCAAGACTGAGACAAACACATGGCTGCTAATTAAAAACATCTATTTTCCTAAACAAAAGTTGAATCCAAGTTACACATAAATCATACCCAATGAACTTACAAATCCTGAGATAAAGAGCATGTGCATAATGGTCTTGAGATTGTTTCTGAGAGCTGAGAGCAAAGAAAGAAATTTTCAAGTGGAAAGTAGGAAAACATGGAATGAAATACTTTGGGGATTCCTTGACTCTGCAGTAGCAGAAGCTGGCATAATCTATCAATTGGTAACAATTACCAATGTTTCTGAGCAGGTTCCATGCTAAATCTGCTGTGCAATCTCCCTATGTGTTCACCTTTCTGGATGTTTCTAAGCAGCAGGTGGATTTGGGGGACAAACTCTCTGTAAGAACAGCTGTTTGTATGTTCAATGAGGTATTCAGACTTTGGTATGGAAGAGAGAAGTCTTCTAGATGACTGACATAGGAAGTCACCTGCCCAGTCATCACGAGCCACCAAGCTAAATTTATATAAGTAACACTTGGATTCCTGTATGCTCCTGTGTTTGAACATGGCTATGCTTCTGAAGTGTCCAGACTATGACAGTATTGGCTGAGTCTTGTTCCCTGCTCTGAAATTAAAACATGTTTGAGAATTACATAAATCCTTTTATTTTAAGCACCCATTACCTTTCTTATTTTTTCTCTTCTTAAACTTTGGATCTCATATAGCAAAGAGATCTGACCTTGAACATTAGATAGTAGAAGATATTCCTGAACTTTTGATCCTCCTGTTCCATCTCCCAAGTATGCCAAATGTAGGGAGTGTTTTCTATTAATTGTTCATTATACAAACGATGATTAGCACGTCTGTGCACCAAACACATCATAAGAGAAGATACTGGCTCAGCCATTACCACTTTACAGTGTAACCGGAAGAAGTATTCACAAATTAAATGCCATCACAGGGGCCATGAAGTAAAGAAGATAGAGAGATAATAGACTTTACAAAGGCATTTATCTAACTAAGATATCAGGGGAAAAAACAGTGTTTTGGGGGAGATTCTCATACAAGTTTAGGAAATTTCATCTTCAGTCAAACAAAACTGTGTTCCTGAAATGACAGAGAAGAGATCTCATTCTAGCCACCCATGCGCCAGCATGTCCAGAACACCAGCATGCAGAGGTAAATGGGGATGAGGTAGGAGTTGGATCATGTTTAATGAAGATCCGGGGATGGGGATGGGGGTGGGGTTCTTACACAATCGAAACCTTGAAGGACTTTTGCATTCTAAGCTTTGTTTTACTAGTATGGAGGCAGTTTTACTGAATCAATCAATTTTCAGAGATTCTGAGACTTAGAGAAGGCAAGCAAGTCAAACCCACACTTCAGGAGTCACACACCAGACCCCTACACACCCAGCCGCACCTCGCTTTTCCTGATATTCTTGCTTACATCACAGAAGGAAGCTGAGTGTTACATTATCACTAATGCCTCCTTTGCTCTTTAACTTAGGCCTGGCATTGCAAATCCCATAGAGCTGAGATGTAGGTAGCCTTGATTCAAAAGCCTACAGGTCCCCCTAGAGAACCTTGAGCAAGACATTTAATTTTCCCAGACGACAGCTTCAGAGCGATTTAATAGGTAGGTAGAGATGCCAACTTGTTGCCTTCACACTATACTGACTTCCACAGGCAGCATTCACACAGTTAGAACTGACCATACCATTCCATAGACCAAGCACCACCCCAGAGCTGTAACCAAGGGGCCATTAACTGCTTCTTCCTCTTGCTGGTGTTTTTTCTTTTTAAGTTAAGAAAAGGATAATAATGCCTCTCTCTGGAGAGGAACATGAGGACCCACCACTAAGGGATCTAGAATATAGTGGCAGTCATGATGATTCCCAGAGACTCCAAGATGGAATGTAGACATAATGTTTACTTATGAATGTTATGTTATCATGCGGTTGTAGGAAGTCGGGGCAGTATCAGGATCACTGACATTGAGCTGCCTGAGGATTAACTCACTCATTAGTAAGAAACCCTGCAGACTTTCCAGTCCTTACCCAACCTTGGAAGTCACAGAGACACCAACCAGTAAGCTTCTCCTACATCCTGTGATAAGGGGAGTGGAGTTCCCCCACCCACCCACCCAAAGGAGTGTCCATTTTAGCCTCCAGGACAGTGTTGGCCTCCTAACTCTTCCCATGTTCTTCATTTCCCTACATGCCTTGCTTCTTGTTCTCTGTCTCCCTTCTCTAAATGGGAAAGCCTGCTTGACTTGCCATTGGAAAAAGCAAACTGCAGGACTGCCCTATTTTAGGAAATACCAACAGGATGGAAAAACACCAGCAAGAGGATGAAGCAGTTAATGGCCCCTTGGTTACAGCTCTGAGGTGGTGCTTGGTCTATGGAATGGTATGGTCAGTTCTAACTGTGTGAATGCTGCCTGTGGAAGTCAGTATAGTGTGAAGGCAACAAGTTGGCATCTCTACCTACATAGTAAATCGCTCTGAAGCTGTTTTGTTTATCAAATAGGAAATTCACCCCTTCCTGGATCTTATAAGGAGTTGGTTGGGCCATGTATAAGACATCCTGGGGCGGGTGCCCTTAAGGTCACGTGTGCTTTTCGAGTTGGGTGAGAACAGTGGTCCTGAGTGCTGTGGCACTCCTACTCACCCCAGAAAAAAACCAATGCCCCATTGTCAGTGTGCTTGCCTGTTCAACAGGGGGCAGGCAGTTTAACCAATGAAGAGCTTCCTTTCCAGCCTACTGGAAACAGGCATCCAGCTCCTTTGACCCACCTCTCAGCTACCAGCCCTTGGCAGCATAAGTCATCACCAGTGTCCCCAGAGAGAGAGGAAAATAACTTCGTTTCTCTATAATAAATTTATATCATGCTAAAAAATATTTGAGGGGAATAGAAAATTGCTATTTTGGTAAATCAGTATTTGATTGGTACTTAGAAAATAGCCAATAAAGTCTGGTGGTTAACCCTAGCATGAGTCAGTTAGTATTTGCATTTTGATTGTTTGTTATTTTACTATTCCTCTTTTCATTTTGGCCAGGTAACCACGCCAGCTGATTTCTGTCTTGGCATTAAGCCCTCCCCAGCAGCAGGATTTCTGGTTGTCACATGACACTAGTGGGCCTCAGGCATTTCAGATTCAAGAAATCATGGGGTGAGAAATATCTCAGTGTGAGCCTTCAGAAAATGGAGGCAACTTTGTGGCAGGGGAGGATAGTGCAGAGGTTCCTCATCTTGTATTCTTGCTGAAGACATTCCAGGTCTGACTAGAATCTGATCTCCTTGTTGAAGAAGCCCATGGAAAATGACCCAGCTCTATTCTAGGAGCCCAAGGCCAGGATGTCCTAGCTAACTCACGTTAGCCTTCGTTAAAACCGCCCATTTGTGTGGAACCCCTCCAGCTAACTGCTAATTTTAACTTCTGGGAAAACTGCTTGCTTCAAACTGTCCACTTCTGCAAAGCTCCCAGCCTGCAGCTGCTGAGCAAGATAGCAGGCCATGGTTTCTAAGCTTAAAAACCTCATCTTCTGCACACTCCACCACACCTAGGTCTCCAAATACCTGGATGTGGTCTCAGCCAGCTAGAATAAAGACTTTTGATTGACTATAAATTGTGACTGAATGGTCATCTCTGATGGGCTACCCATGAACAACCTGATGTAGCCTTGCCTACATTTCCCAGGGACTACTGTGCACAAGACGTTCTCAAATAACCTGATGTGTGGATTGAACCCCAAAGTGCCAACCCAGCTTCCTGTCGTATGTACTCCAATGTCATCACTGTCACTTTGGTGAAACTCCATTACTGAAAAGCCTTGTTCTGAGAAACTGGAGTAATGATGTCTAAAGTGATTCCCTCCTTGCTTAGTTGGGCTGTCTTACCTGGGAATGTTTGAAAAGCTGTCAATGGTTCAGCAAGAGTTTATTATCAGTCTGCTCTCTCAGTCCCCCTCCCCCAATATTAACAGAGAGAACTAATCTATCTCCTGTATCATTTACAGTCCCAGCATGGAGGCAGGGGAACAAGACAAGCTATTACACCGTAGATGGGCACTTGGTGCCACACAGGCTCAAGAAAGAACAGAGTTCAGAATTCCCAGTTTCAGCCAGAAAGCCATTCTGCTGTCATGTGGTGCAGCACTATGAAACAGCCTGAAAAAAAAGATCGATTGATTATCAATTACATTGCAATGCCTGTTTCTGTGTGATGGCTTCCTATTTGAGAATAAGATCACCAATTGCTTTCCTTACTGAGTACAACCAAGAGGGTGAAAACTGCTGTCTGATGGGTTAGTTGTGATTATTACATGTCATGTCTGCTGCGCGGCCTGTGTCCGAGAACGTGCGGAGGGTGTCGATGATTGACAACACAGAGTCTCGTTCAACGATATAAAGAAAACTTTAAACAGGCTCCAAAAAGGTTCAAGAAAACCTCCTAAGAAAGGCTCCCACCAGAGAAGCTTCTGCTCTCTCCTCTCCCCTGGCTTGTTCTGCTCTGACACCAGAGGTGGATGTGTGTGGGTTTTTGAAGGTGCGGTTAGTCTTTAGACAAGGTCGAGGTCAGGGCGGTTTCCATGGGAAGGCCTTTTCCAGGAACTTATTGTATCGTTTTTTAGTAAACATGTTTTTACTAAACATTGTCTACAGCTGCCTACTCCCAGGCAGAAGGGGAAGTGGGTCTCTGCTCAAGGTCTGGTGTTCCCACAATTACAGAATTCCTCTATTAAAAGAACCAAGAAAACATGGACATTTGTGAAAGCTATACCTCAGTTTACTTACTCACTCATTCATTCAGCCAATATTCACTAAGCATCCTCAAGAGTCAGATACTTGTGGCAGGTTAGAGGGCTGTAACTACGAACAAAGCCAGCATCGAGATATGCAGTCACTCAAACTGTGCTAGACCATTTAAATAATCAAGAGGCCCATTGCTTACATAGAAGAACTTCTAGTCACCTGTAACTTTCACATAATCAGCAAAGAATTGTTGGATCTGGATGCTCTCTGAGGTAGAAGCAGAATGACACAGATACAGGTGGGAAGTATCAGGGCTTGCCTCAGACCTGCTATGA
The DNA here is from genome assembly GCF_017639785.1 of Mesocricetus auratus. Taxonomy (NCBI): domain Eukaryota; kingdom Metazoa; phylum Chordata; class Mammalia; order Rodentia; family Cricetidae; genus Mesocricetus; species Mesocricetus auratus. Next base: position 86,969,835 of record NW_024429190.1, read on the forward strand.
AGCTACTCTATTCCTCCCTCCCTGGAGTTTCCACTTCATCCCCTTGATGAGGCACCTTCCTGGTCTAATGCTTATATATGAAGCCTAGCTCTGGGGATCTGTAATTCAGCTGCCAATCAGTAGCTCGTAAGCCCCTCTTTTTATTTTGCATGATCAAGACGGGGCCACTCTACATATGTGCTGTTCTTACTCTCTTTTATATATGACTTTGAATGAAATACAGAAATAAAAAATAGCTAAGGACATGATTGCTCCTAGGTATGGTTAAGGAGAAAGTTAATTGCAAATAAAAGAGAGAGCAGAACCAGAGGCAGGGACCTCTGGGAGAATCCAGATTGAACATGACGAGACTGGGTTTGGGAGTGAGAGGGAAGAACAGCTGCCAACCAAGAGGGGCATGCTTGGCCAAAAGACTGATCGAGAGAGTAGTCAAAAACCTTGGAGAAGGGCACCCAGACCCTGTGCTGGAGAAGTTCGGGGTAGGGGAGAGGTATGCCATCCAGGAAGGCCCTGTAACAGGTTTGGACTGAGGGATTCTGGGAGAACTGGCTGCTAGGTTTGTCATGGCTTTGAGTCCTAACAACTTTAACATACGCATAACAACTGAGATGCTTCATTGAAGCATCTTGACATCACTTGATGAATTACAAGGGTAATTCTGGGATGGCAGCAGGTTAGGGACCTCAGTGGGGCTGTCTCCTCAGGAGGTCATCCAAGTTATCTGCTGCTGCTTCTTCCTCTTTAGCCTGAAGAGTCATCTCTTAGGACATTACCATTGTTCACAGAACTCCACGCAGTTTCAGGATACCCGTGTTGCTGGAATTTCTTGTCCTACCAGGTCCCACCACTCTTCAGCCTCAAATAAACACACAGATGCTATATCAAATATAAAATGTTGACCGATGACTAGGGCTTCTTATTGGCTAGCTCTGTCTTAATTATTAACATATTTCTATGAATCTATGTATTTCCACATGGTCTTGGCTTACCATAGAATGCCTGGACCTGTTACTCCATCAGTGGCCACATGGCATCCCTCAAGGCGCCTCTCTCCTCCTACCTTTCCTAGAATTCTTATCATCTCCTAGTTCCGCTTATCTTCCTGCCTCAATTGGCCAAAAAGCATTTTATTCATCAACCAAAAAGAGAAACATATACAGAAGGACATCCTCCATCATACCTGCCAAGTTCCAGCTTGTGTTTCCCATCTCCAGAAGAATTCTAGATCCACAAACAATGTCTTTCAGGGGCTGCTTTAGTGGATTGGAAATTAAAGCACTGTTCTCATCTACTGTACACCAGACCCATCTGGGGAATGCTGGAAACATACCAATTTCCCAGACACTACCCCTGACTGATTGGAAGCTGGAAGAGGGCATCAATATTGTTTAAGGACTCTCTAGGTGATGCTAACCCAGCAGCTGCAAGCAACCTGGAACTCCCACGAATCAAGGTGTCCAAACAACCTTATGTTGTCTGAGCTTCAGGAGAATTCTCTCCTTCCATGGGACTTAGATCAGAGCATTCCAAGCTTGTCTTAAGGACTGGATTCAAGGTAACACATGCACCATGCTGAGAAAGGTTCCTGGCTTAACTTAATGCTCTGTATGCTCTACCTTGAACTTCACCTTTGTACATAGCTGGTGTCTTAGGGTTGCTGTGAAGATACACCAAGATCATGACAACACTTATAGGGAAAACATTTAATTGGGCTCGCTTACAGTTTCAGAGGTTCAGTCCATTACCATCATGATGGGGAACATGGTGGCATGCAGCTAGATGTGGTGCTAGAGTAGTAGCTGAGAGTCCTATATCTTGCAGATAACAGGAAGTCAACTGACATGCTGGGCTTTATCCTGAGCATAGAAAATCTCAAAGCCCACCCCCACAGTGACACTTTTCCTCTAACAATGCCATATGCTTTCCAACAAAGTCACACCTCCTAATAGTGTCACTTCCTATGAGATTATGGGGGCCAATTACATTCAAACTACTGCAGCTGCTAAATCCTCATACTGGTCCAGCTTGCTCCTGTCCTGAGACTGGACTTACTCAAGAGGCAATCAAGCCTTATTTATGGCCTGTAATGTGAACTATACCATAGACTTTTCTTATTCATAAAAGGGGGCTGCTTCTGGGGGTAATTTTTCTGTGCCTTTGCCTGTGTTCCCTGTTAACCTATAAGTAGCATCTAACCCTAGGAGAAACACTGCTAATATTTCATTTTCCATTTTGTTGGTATGACTTCAAGTTCAGTCAAGACACCTCACAGGTCAGCAACATATCCACATCTTCACACCAGGCCTCACACCCTGTTCTGCTTCCCTGATGGATTTTCAGGGAAGATTACCCTGTGCTGTCTGCTTTGCCTTCTGGAAACCAGTGCAGTGGGAGCATGCGCTGCTGCCTTGAGGCTGCTTTCCACATATGAATTTTTTCATCGGAGAGCTGGGAGGCAAACTTAGGCACCGGATTATCTACCCATTCCATTTAAATGAAGTTCCCAACAGTATAGGAATTAACTGGGTCTTGTTTCTCATCATGGCACATAACTGTGATCCAACATTTGGGAAGCTGTGGTGGGAGACTTTCAAGTTCAAAACCAGAGCTGTCTACTTAGCAAGTCTGTACCCCAAAGTGGAGGAAAATGAAGACAAGGAGGAAGAGGAGGAAGAGGGAGCAGGAGCCACCCCTCACCATCCCTGCTGCCACTAAGCCAAACCCCAAACTCCAAAGTCCATTGAGCCTTCAATATGTTTCATTGGTTCTAGGATATATATTGAGTTATGAGCACAAGATACCAGCACATGGGGCTCAGGTGAGGTTGAAATCATGGAAGATAAGAGTAGGACACCCATTGAGACCTCAGGCCCCATTCTAATTTTCCTGTACAGTGTAGTCCATTATTATGTTGACCTTTTGACCTCTGACTCTTACAACTGTTTCTCTTGCCACTTTGATCTGTGGCAGGAAAGCCCATGATTGCTAGTCCACTTAAACCACAACACAGGGATTATGAACTGTACTTGACTCCTGTATTCTCACACTCAGGTACACACATGCCCTCATCAATCCCCCAAGAGGCTCCTCCCCTTCTGCCTGCCATCCTAGAGTCAGAAAAGATCTTAGGAATGGGGGCGTGAGAGCTACCGGCTGACCCTGACTGACATAACCAAGCAGACATCTCAGGGTTTTCTGCTTGCCTGAGGCCAGAAAAGAATAGGTAGGCTTCAGGAGCTGCTGGACAAGGTGAGGAAGTCCAGCGCTGGAGGATGAGCACGTATCTGACCTCATGGCCACCCCCTCCTCCTATCTGCTCCTGAAGAGCAGTGGGCTGCCAGGATGAGTCCTCCTGAAACTGAATGGGTAGTGGTTATGGAAGCCACTGGTTGAACAACAGGAAGTGGGAAAGGAAGAAAGGAAGCAGACAGAACAAAAAAGGAAAAGGAAGCCTTCCTCTGCTTGTCCGAGACCACGCTGGCGGGTGTGGGCTGTGTGACAGTGTACAGGCAGGATGGCAGTGAAGAAGCGGGTCACACAGGGGTCTTCCCTCCAGAAAACAGCCTCTCTTTGGAGCACTGGTTCCCAGTGTGCAGGGTAATGAACACTACTGTTGATCCAATTTGCTTTTTCTCCAGTGTAGACCCCAGTCTGTGCTGTCAGCCTGTGGATTTATTGATACTGCAGGGAGTTTGGAGAAATACAGACATTGTTATGGCTTTCGGGTTCTTTGTTTGAAAAGAAATGTTTGAATTGTCCTATTTGACAAAAAAAGAAAAAAGAAAAGAACAGAAAGTAGGCTTGACAGTCAGAATGCCTATTTCTTATACTGAAAGCAAGGAAATTGGAAGATAAAAGCAAAAACAAAATGTTCTTTTATTCTATAGGTTTTTTCAACTAATGACATGAAACTGAAATGATTTTTGTGAGAAAAATATTATGTGCTAGACTAAAATATACACTACTAATATTGGAGCAATCTTGGTTATTAAGGTGGTAGCATTGCCCTGCAAATATCATCAGAGCAACTGGCCAAAGAAATGGCAGATTGTGTGTGTGTGTGTGTGTGTGTGTGTGTGTGTGTGTGTGTGTGTGTGTGTCCCTAACACTAATACCGTAGAACGGTTTGGGTCAGCTCCCATTACTGAACACACCTAATATTGTTTTCTAAATTTTCAACAACTATTCAAATAGAAGCCAGAGAAGAAAAATTGCCTCTCGCCGGAAAGCCTTAAAACACACAAAAAGGCACCATATTGCCACTTTAGGGACACATTTGTTCCCTGCTGTTGCTATTTTATATGTCATTTCAGTCCTGCAGTTAGCTATAAAGCAAATCTTTCCTTTTCCCAGAGAGGAATAAGAGCTGCCTGAAGGGAAACAAGAATGGGAAGCATCCTTAAGATGACTGATTTACAATTGGCAAGGAGATCCAATATGAAAATTGTAGCTCTCCATTTTAAAGGTAGGACCCTTGGTTCTTACTGTAAAAACATCCCCCGAGGGCCCCCTATTGGCCAAGCAGAGAGGCTGTCATGAAGGGGCTGCCTGGCTTTCAGAAACTATTGGGAGGAGCATATGGGAGTGTGTGTGTGTGTGTGATGACAGCAGAGAGGGGAGCTCAGGAGGGCTAGGTGGAAATAAAATGAAAATCAGAGACCCTAACCATGTGGGCCACAACTCACTGTGCACCAGAGCTGGTCTAGCCCATATAACTTTGGAATTCAGCTATGTGGAACTGTGATCCCTATTCTGACAGTAACATAGGTTCCCCCCTCCAGCAATTTCCCTGTGTTTGGCACTAACTTATTATTTGCAGTGAGGAAAATAATACCCACTGAAGAGGAATAGTGTGGAAACATACTTACATCGCCGAAGGATATAAGAGAACATCAGACCAGACCGACAGTGGGAGGCTGAAGATAAGTCAAAGATGGCCTGTCAACAATGCATATGTCGCTCATGTGTAGTTCTCAAAAGATTCTCCTGTCTCTTCAGGAAACATACCTCTGGGTTTTAGCTAAGTAGGAAAGACTCCTATTTATATCTCAAAGAAGAAGGGAAAATTTTACCTAGCTGGGTGTGTTGACAGGCCTTAAAGATGGTTCCATAGATTTTTACCTCAGAGTGTTGCCCTCCTCATTCTATCCTCCCCCAAAAGTGTGTCATGGCTGGCCTGTTCACTCAGAGCACACAAGTGTTCTGATTCCAAGGCTTTGTGGTTCCTTTCATCCAACTTCTTTGAATTGCTTCCTCAGAGTGGGTGTCAGTTTCCATTGGTAAGGAGATTGAAGAAACCCCAGGAAAGAATCCCAAATACTAAAGGATCAACTTGTTAGCTCTTGACTGAGCCACACAGAGATGAAACTTAGCCATAACAAAGCCTTCACTGATAATCAGATATACAAGCTAACTTGTGGGCATTGGCGTGAGGCAAGTCTACCACCACTCTGTTAAAGAGTCTGCCTTCAAGATCTGTGCTGTTGGAAACACTGACCAGAGAATATTGTGGGTCCACTCTGAGAAGTCTACTGATGAAACCTTTTGTCCTGTAATTCAGCATTCACCAAACAGATCTGAGACCGTGCAGGAAGTTCTAGAGACTATAGCCCAGTTAAGGATAGTCCCATAAGATGCCCATCTAGTCCCAGTGGAGTCAAGTAATTTACATAGTAACAATAAGGATGGAGCATACATAGGGTATTGTGAAGTCCCTGGCTAAGGAAGGAAGCAACAGGAGGCTGAAGGGTGGAGGAAGGGTGTTTGATCGTCTCCAACAGTCATGCCAAAGCCTCAAGTTGGAGACAAAGAAGGCAGGAAGGGCTGTGCCATGCAGAAGAATGAGCTGTGCGTTCGAAGATAGAGTCACAGACTGAAAACTAAAGCCTGGGGGCACCAGTGATATCTGTAAAGAAAGGAACTTATACCTTAGGAAAATGGTCCTTTCTAAAATAATGACCTTTGTCGTGTGAAATCAAAGATTTCAGCATCAGGAACTGTAGGAGAAAAAATGATGCCCTTCATTTCAGAATGCAGACAGCCTTCAGGTTCTTTCTCTGGGTCTCTGCCTTCACAGCCTCATCGGCCCTTCTGTAGCTAGGGAAGGTGTCATCCATACCACAGAGAAGGTGCTCTGGGCATTATTAATCTCATTGAGTTTATCTGTCTCTGCCATGGTGATGTGTCACCTCCTCAAAACACTCCCAGCTCTTACATACAAAGGTGGGTTCTTAGAATCCACAGCAGATATCACATCTGGAGCTATCACACAACCCGTTACACTGAGTGTCACACATTTGTTCATTTGTCATGTGTCTCGTTGTCTCAGTCTCGAATGGCAGGCCTATTGTTCACAAATTGGCACAGTCGTAGGGGAAGACTCACAGAAATGGCAAAGTTCCTTTTTCTTTTCTGTCTCTCTTTTCTGAGATGGGGTCTCTAGTGTAAGCTCAACTTCACAAGGTGGCTGAGGATAGCTTTGGATACTGATCATCCTGCCACCACCTCCCAACTACTGAGATGACCAAGTAGACCCCTTGTTTTCCAAACAGTGTTTGCACACAGTGCCTTTGACACAAGCTTAAAGGTACCCCCTTTGCCTTTCTTTGTGAAATCTGGATGCCTCCCCAGGGGAAACCTCTCTATATGAGTGTCAGCAAAGGGGTTTTAATGAGGTCCTACCAGAAAGCTCTCTTCACATTGCTGATTGGCAGGCAGGGGCAAGAAAACAAACCAGAAAGTATTCCTGATGCCTTAAGAAGGATCTAGAGCACACAAGGCCGGAAGTTCCTCTAGCAGGGGCCTGGCAAAAGCCCAAGATCCTTGGTGAAGGTCTGGGCATTATACCCAAGGACATGAGGCCTTGTAACCAGCATTGGTTAAAAGAAAAGAGAAATGGAGAACTGAGAGAGGCTTCATCCACCACCCAACCCCAAGGGAGCCCACCTTTCTGTACTGTCAAGGGAAGGCCCCAGACAGATAGGAGGTGATTTGAGAATAAAGGGTTTCCAGAACACACACCTCTGCTGGGGAAATAGGAATTAGAATATTGATACTGTGATTTTGCATAGTCTCCCTTGGAAAATATGTGTGTCACTGCTCCAAGAATTCCAAAAGAACAATGTCCTAAAAGAAAGTCTAACATACAGATATTTGCTTACTTGAATGAATCATGTGGCTCTACCTAAATACAGCCCTGAAGATAGAAAAGTAATGTTTTGATTCAGAATTATAGTCACAAAGCCCAGATTACAGAAGCCAGTACCTCCATTGATGCCTCTAAATTTAGTTTCATCATTTGTAAGGAAAATATGAAAAGAAATAAACTATAAATGTATAGTTCCAGGTCAAAGTTTGCCTTCACCTTTACCTTTAAAGCATAATTTAAATGAATGGGTAAGATTTCTGGTCAATCAGCTGTTTGAAATTGAGTGTGTGTGTGTGTGTGTGTGTGTGTGTGTGTGTGTATGGTATGAGAGAGAATGTGTGTGGATATATGATGCCTGTGTGATGTGTGCACATGTGTGAGAATGTTGCATATGTATGTGTATTTGTGTGTACATCTGTGTGTATGTATGTATGTGTGTGTATGTCTGGATGTTCTCAGGCTGTCCTGAACACAATCTAAATCTAAATTTCATTCCTGCAACTATTCAATGGCATTTACGGAACACCTGCCAGGCAAAGAAGCATGTTGCCAAGACAGGAAATTCATAAAGCTTGGTGGCTACCCATAAGGACCTCAGTGCTGTGGTGTAGCCTTTGGTCTTGACTTAGCATCCAATCATGTCTTTCTTCATCAATGACAATGTCTTTGCCACACCTCAGTGCAAAAACTAAAGGTGAGTTCATTCATAAAGAAAACGTAAAGCCATTTTTTATCATTTTTATTTTAATTTTAAATAGCTTGTTTTACATGTCAATCCCAGTTCCCTCTCCCTCCCCTCTTCCCGCACTCCCCTTCCCCCCCTCCCTCCCACCCTATTGCCAAATCCTTCCACATAGGGGATATCTAGAGTCTGTCATTTTACTCTTGGTAGGGTCAAGGCACTCCCCTAAGAGTCCAGGCTGAGAGAGCATCTCTCTTTGTGCTATAGGCACATGAAGACAGTTTGTATACCAGGTATAGACACTGATCCACAGCTCAGGGCCCCATAGGTTGCCCAGGCCTTCTCACTGACACTCACATTTGGGGGTCCAGATCAGTCCCATGCTGGCCTCCCCACTGTCGGTCTGGGGTCCAAGAGCACTCCCCTGTTCAGATCAGCTGTCTCTGCTGGTTTTGCCAGCCCATTCTTTGCCAATTTGCTCATCACTCCTCTCTCTCTGTCACTGGGTTCCTTGGGTTCAGTTCAGTGATTAGTTGTGTGTTTGCCTCTGCTTCCATCAGTCACAGGATGAAGGCTCCCGGATGGTTATAGACATCAAGTTCATTATCAGGAATGGGCATTCGAGGTGGTCCCTCCACTATTGCTTAGCTTGCCAATTGATGTTATACCTTTGGATCACTCGAGGTCACTCTGGTGCCTGATCTGTCTTCGATCCTATGATTCCCTCTTCCCCCTATTCTACCCCCACCCCGTCAACTTCCTGTTCCCCCATGACCAACTCCCTTCCTCTTTACCCCCTCTATTCTTCCCGGGTCCCACTCCCCCCCACCCCTCGCCGTGTTCCCCATCCATTCAGAGGATCTTGTCTCCATCTTCTTCTCTTGGGTACTATGCATATATGCATATCTTTTAGGTTCTTTCCTGTTTCCCAGACTCTCTATCTGTGGAAGTGCAGACTGGCACTATCCTGATCCATATCTAAAATCCATATATGAGTGAGTACATACCATGTTTGTCTTTTTGCGACTGGGTTACCTCCTCACTCAGGATGGTTTCTTCCAGTGCTATCCATTTCCCTGCGAATTTCAAGATTCCATTGTTTTTTTCTGCTGAGTAATACTCCATTGTGTAAATGTACCACATTTTCTCTACCCACTCTTCAGTTGAGGGGCATCTAGGTTGCTTCCAGGTTCTGGCTATTACAAACAATGCTGCTATGAACATAGTGGAGCAGATGCCCTTGTTGTATGAACCTGCCTCATTTGGATAAATGCCTAAAGTGGAATTGCTGGGTCTAGTGGTAGATTAATTCCCATTTTCCTGAGGAATCTCCATACTGATTTCCAAAGAGGCTGTATGAGTCGGCATTCCCACCAGCAGTGGAGGAGTGTTCCTCTCTCTCCACATCCTCTCCAGCATAAATTGTCTTCGGTGTTTTTGATTCTAGCCATTCTGACAGGAGTAAGATGGTATCTCAGAGTTGTTTTGATTTGCATTTCCCTGATGGCTAAGGATGTTGAGCACTTTCTTAAGTGTCTCTTGGCCATTTTAGCCTCCTCTACTGAGAATTCTCTATTTAGCTCTGTACCCCACCTTTCAAGTGGATCCTTTGGTGTTTTGGAGACTTGTTTCTTGAGTTCTTTGTAAATTTTGGAGATTAGCCCTCTGTCAGATGTAGGGTTAGTGAATATCTTTTCCCATTCTGTGGCCTGCCTTTTTGTCTTTTTGACTGTGTCCTTTGCCTTACAGAAGCTTTTTAGTTTCAGAAGGTCCCATTTATTAATTGTCGATCTCAGTGCCTGTGCCACTGGTGTTATGTTTAGGAAGTGGTCTCCTGTACCAACTCATTGAAGAGTATCTCCCACTTTCTCTTCTAAAAGTTTCAGTGTGGCTGGATGTATGTTGAGATCTTTGATCCATTTGGACTTAAGTTTTGTACAAGGCGATAAACATGGATCTATCTGCAGTCTTCTGCATACCAGTACCCAGTTATGCCAGCACCATTTGTTGAAGATGCTTTCTTTTTTCCACTGTACAGTTAAAGCCATTTTAAACATCACTTCCATGGGAACCTGAAGAACCCATGCAATTTGAACACAATCAGTTTAAATTTTAAAGATGCAACTCTTTAGAAAGTTAATAGATGCGGCAAAAGTCCTGATCTGAAAGTTGTTAGGCCTCTCCATTGGCAGTCATGTGATCACACTTGTTGCTCCCCTTCTGAGTGCCACCCTCGACTTGTTCTGTCACAAATCTCTTGTAAACTCAGTGTTCAAGGTACTCGAGATTACCCAGACTGTGACTGTTTCTTATTCCAACAACTAATTTTAGCCATGAGAAGCTAAGATGCAGAAACACAAGGTGGCTGGCCTCCACATGTCAAATCCAGAGACCTGTGCAACTGTAACTACAGCTGAGGTCCTTTTGAAATGTCCTACAGAAATAGCTAACAGGATTAGGATGGTTGGCCACACCCCCAGAGCTACCCACAAGGTCCTTAGAGATATTAAGTTCGCAGTTCTCACAATGAAGTGCCAGCCATTGTGAAATAAGAGCCCAAATGGGCACATTCATTAAGCATCATGTTGATACAAGTATCAGAATCTAAGAAGGTAGCAGTGGGCTTTGGGCTGGCATGTGCTCTAATATACTCTGTTCCCATGCACTAAGAAAGGGAAGAAAGGTTGTCCTAGAGGGCCTGGGTGAATCCTTTATCAGAAAATGATTTTGAATTAACCCAAAGGAGAGAATAAAGTCATGTGATCACCTTCATTCTTCTACTTGCTTCATGACCACAGAATTTTCTACTCCTTGTTGTTCGGGTGTGGTTTATCACAGAGCAAGACCATTGTTTGAAAGGGACTATTGCTTTCTGGCTGCAGTGAGATGAGCAGTCTGCTCTGCACCATGAGTACTGCCTTGCCAAAGGCATCTGAGGTGAAATCTCAGAAACTGAAAGAAAGGAAAGTTACCCTCTTTTAAAGATGATTTGTTTCTGATGTTTGTCACAGCAATGGAAATGTGTCCAGTGCAGAAGAGTCGCTCACCCTCAGTACTGCCGGTGCTCTGAGCTAGACTCTTGGAGATTGAGATGCCATGTGCACTACAGGATGTTTCTCAGCACCTGTGACTATATCCATCCCTGCCAGTAGTGTCAACCAAACACCCCTCCAAATAATGTACTACACCTTCCTGTTTAAAAAAAAAACATTGTTCTGGAAAATGAAAGCTAATTCTTACTCAGATGAGAAGGGAGTGCATTGCAAATGGATGGTGTCACAGTCAGCCATCAGCAACATCAACAAAAGCAGGACGATTTTTCACCTTAGAGGGAGAAGTGTCCACTGGACCATGAAGATGAGACTGTGCACTCCTCCCAGGAGATGATATGGGGGGCATGTGCACAAGGGTCCACTGACATAGTAATTCTTGGTGCCTCTTACTGGCTGACTCATAAACATAACCTACTAATTTTTGAATGGAAATGATCTAAAATTTCCCCTAAAGCAGGTGTCCTTATTAGACAGGATAGAAAGGAAAGAAAACGCTTAGCTAGGTAGTGCCATGGCTTAGTTTTCAGACTCATATGCGCATTTTAAACTTAAGGGCTGATCATTAGTTAGCTTACTGTTGTGGTTGTTTTTAATGGGCCCCCTTGAGTGACCTGTCTTATGGGGCCTAGTTTAAATATTATAGTAGAAGAATCTGTACAAGAATTTGTTAGGTATGTCCTTTTAAACCAGAAGACTGAGTAAATTACTCTCCATGTGGACAGACTTTGTCCATTCATTTGATGATCTAAAGAAAATGAATGAGGCATTCTGAAGAGGACGAAATTCTATCTGTAAACTGCCTTCCAACTTAATACTTCACCATCAGTTTGTGATGACGCTCTACCTTGTTGAAGCATACAACAGAGCTCTGTGAGCACTCAGTCCTGTTCTCTGAAATCTGTACATAGATAGATAGATAGATAGATAGACAGACAGACAGACAGACAGATAGATAGATAGGTATAGATGACATAAAGATAGTCAATAAGTAGATAAATATACATAAGTGACAGGTAAATAGATAACAGAAGGATACTAGGAAAATAGATGGTGGATAGATGGTAGTGAGACAGACAGACAGATTCTTTTGGCCTAAAAACTCCCTGCTAAGACACCATTTAACCACCATTTCAGGTCATCTTCAGCCATTTCAGTTCTAAGACTTTCTATTCCATTTACACAGCCAGTGTTTTAAATGAGACTTAATGTGAGACTCAACAGCATATAAGTCAGAGATCTCTAGGGAGCAGATCATGGACTACTCTTGATCAATATTCACATAAGTCTCAGCTAAAGTTTATTGTTCCTCTGAATTAGCATCATATACTTCCATGTTTATGGTAACTCCAAACAGGGTGAGCAACAAAGTGAAGAATCTCACTCAGAATGCAAATATTTTCCTTCATTTGAAAATGCTTAAATCCATACTCCATATATTTTATAATGTAACAATTTTCACTTTATTTAAATATCTATCATAAGTGGTGTTTTAATATCAATAGCTTTATATTACACAACCATACCATAATTTATTAACTTACATATGCAATATTGGGCACTTAGGTCGCTTCTAATTTCCTGTTTCAGAAACCTCTGCCTTGAGTATTACTATATACAAATGACTTTCCAACTTTATTTTATTTTATTTTGTTTTTTACGAGACAGGGTTTCTCTGTATTGTTTTGGAGACTGTCGGTCCAGCCCGGCCTCTAACTCACAGAGATCCACCTGCCTCTGCCTCCCGAGTGCTGGGATTAAAGGCCTGTGCCACCACCGCCAGGCTTAACTTTATTTTCAAGTTATTTTTATGCTAATAATTGGACTCTGTGAGTAGAGGACTTTTCTACCCCTATTTTTCTGGCCATGAGAATCTGTGACAACAGGTTGGACTAGGCAATGTAAATACATCCTGAGGGAAAGAAAGCAGGATTTCATTTTCTATGTTTATTTATCATACAAAGTATTAGGCGTCCTTGTGGAATTTTCAAATTTTCTTCATCCTTATATGTATTTTTGAAGTTAAGGTAATTTCCTTCTGGCCATGGAAACCATCTAAATAATCACCTTGTGAAGTTTGCAAAAGAAAATTTTGTAGGTGATATCCCAGGTGGAGTTTCTTCCCTGGCTCAGTTCTGGTGTGGCTCACATAGTCTCAACTGGAGTTCTCAGCCCTGGAGTTAATGTGACATCACCACCAGAGACAGGAAGATATTTCTACACATTGAAATTTACAGTGGTGAGACCGAGAATCTGCATTCTCACAGATGAACTACACCATTCAATGTGTTCTGTCAAAATGCAACCAAGTTAGGAAGAGAACCACTGGGCTACATGTTTCCATAGACAAAATATTTCATTAATCTATGAAAATAGATAATATCTTTTAGCATTAATACATCATGGAAATAAAGAGTGAGTCATGGTCTATGTGGAAGCTTCAAATTAAAAGACTCCTTGGAATTATCTAGAACCTCTACACCATGCATCTTAAATAACATTTGCTTAGAGATAACTGTGTGAGACAAGTAGAAATCAGGTCAATGAGAACAGAATGTTGAAGAGGTGAGAACCACAGGAACATCTCCAGATACAAAACTTATAGATCATACTACCCAAGTAAGTACATAATTTCTTTTAAAAAATGCTAACCCAGTATTAATAAAATATAATATAAATGCTATTGATAAACTAATAAGCATTTTTTGAGAAATGTGACATGTATGGCAGACACATGCCTGGAAATGTGAATATGTATCAAATCCATGAAGTACTGTCTACATAGCAAACATAGTGAAGGACAAAAGACAAGCATCAAGAGGGGTTTTTGCTTTATTTTTTTTTGAGTAGACAGCCTGGCAGGCCATGGAAATTTGTGTAGGAAGCTGTTCCTTATGAGGGTCTGTCTCCACACAATACAGCTGTCTAAAACTGGCTCTGACTGATCTACAAAATGCCACCTCCCAGCACTGTAGGGGTCATGGAAGGTTCCGTATCTTTTGTTGCTCATCCTATTTATGCTTTCTCCAGGAATTCCTTTCACTGGATCCTGAGAGAATCATAGAACCTAGTTAGGGAGGGATGACAAAGCCCATGTGTCCAACTCATTGCTTTTGTGCCCTTTGGCAACACTGCCAAGGGGCCATGGGTCCAAGATGGATGGTTCTTACACCAGATACTATAATGGCATGGTTGTAATGGGTGACCTTACACAAATCGACACTAGGAATCCATAGCATCTCTATATTCATAGGCCTGATAGCTTTAGATCAGATTCAGCTGCCAGAATCTGAAAAAATGAAGATGTCCTTGAACACACCAGCCACAGGGTGTGTGTGTCCACATGCGTGTGTGCGTGCGTGCGTGCGTGCGTGCGTGTGTGTGTGTGTGTGTGTGTGTGTGTGTGTGTGTGTGTGTCCACATGGAGGACAGAGATCAACCTTAGGTGTCCTTCTTCAGGGACCATACCTGTTTTTGTTTTGTTTGTTTGTTTGTTGTTGTTGTTTAAGACAGGGCATCTGCTGATCTGGAACTTAGCAAGTAGGCTAACCTTACTGGCCAAAAAGCCCTAGAGATACACCCATCTTTGCCTTCAGGCCTGAGATTATAAGAATGCTATCCACGCTATAGTGTCCTGGTTTTTGTTGTTGTTGTTGTTGTTGTTGTTGTTGTTTAATGTTAAACATGGGTTCTGGGGATTTAACTCAGGTCCTCACATTTTCAAGAAAAGTGTTGTATGAACTAAACCATCTCCCCATACCTCCTGTTACAGTTCTTGTGGTCTGGCACTTGTGGGAACTTTGGGCCAGATGAACTGCTTGCCTATTTCCTAGGTATTTTATGCAGCACAAACATTCAGAAGGATAAATGACAGACCTCTATAGATCACTTGACAATACACAATTTTGTCCCTTAGGGTGTAGTCCACCCATGGTAAAACTTCTAGGGCAACTCAGAAACTGAAACCAAAGCCTTGACTTTAGGGGTGATATAGAAGAAGCCTTGAGTTTATGAGTGATATAGAAGGTAGCCCTGGGCTCCTCTCACACTTTCTGTGACCCTCTGACTTGAGTTTACTCTCCAGCTTCACAGAATTTTCTGTTGAGAGTTTTACCTTCCACACAACCTCAATCAAAAACAGACAATGTCTCTCTCTAGTCTGTCAAGATTTCTCCTCCAGGACTCAACTACTCCTCATTTCTGTCGGACTGTTCTTAGGGAGAATCTGGCCACTCTTCGCCCTCTGGGTTCTGGGAACCTTTCTCTCTTCACATTTTCACCAAGAAATGGAAACCTGATCTGAATTGAGCCACTAAGGAAGTGAGGCAGGGTTGTGCTATTGACTCCTGAGGCTGTAGTCAGACTGCTAGAGTGTGAGTAAAGGCTTACGGTCCCTTAACACTTATGACCTCTCCTTGTAGTCAAGACACGAGAATGAAGGGACTGGAAGGTCAGGGTATTAAACTTTCTAATGACTTCAAGACGCTATGGTGGAATATTGCTTGAAGAATTGAGAGTGTTCCTTATAGAGATGGGCTACTCTTAAAATGCCTGGAGTCTCCAAGGAAAGAGCCATTTGTGCTGTGTAATCCTGATGAATGTGAAGGATATCTCCAAGCCACGGTCAAGCATTTTTTGTGTGTCCACTAAACACACTTGTTCTAAACCTCTTACAGAATGTATCAATTGCTACTTTGAGAAAAACAAACCTGTAAAAACTTGGAAAAATGTTCACCCAAATTCTTTTGGAATTCATGACCTTGTATGGACATCTAAAGAGCATGGAAAAGTCCCTAAATAATAATAATGACAGAAGAATGTGATGTTCTGAATGGGCAAACTCATAAGAGTAAAGTCAGAAGAGAAATGGGGGAAGGGTTGTCCTTTGTATTGAGACTATTCACATCAGCCCTTCTCAAAATGACATGCGAATTTATGTGACATTCATGAAATAGTGCACCTCGAGTGATAGGAAGTGGTCCTAAATTTGCACATGGGTCAAAAGGTAACCCAGCAGAAAAGAAATAGTGATGTCACAGCTCTGGTGGTACCGAGAAGATGGAGAGAGAGCTGTGCATTGGAACTTCCAGGAGGAGCTTCAGGAAAAAACATCCAAACTAGTCCCCATGCTCAATTTTCCCTTTGGAAATCAATGACCCCACAAACAGGGACTTACAGCAACTTTTAGAAGGAATCCAATGACTAGGATTTTTCATCATTAAAACATATATGGAAATTCTACTTTATTTTAAGTAAGATGCTGTCAATAAAATATGAAGCCATGTGTGCCTTACACACAGCAGGCCTCTGGAGACGTACCAGCAAAGCTTCCCTTTCGTGAGCTTCTTCGTACATCACAGCTTGTGAAATCAGCTTTGGAAGGTTGGCAACAGAATCTGGAAGAGCTGTTTCAACCCCCATGCTCACACTCATTGTGGCATCAATCACAACAGATGAAGGTATGAGGAAAATGTGGTACATGCATTCGATTGAATATTATACAGCCATGCAAAGAAGACACTGACACAGACCACACAGTAGGTAAACCCTGAGGACATGCCACTGAGTAAAAGCAGTCACTCACAGAAGGTCCCATCCTCTGTGACCCTGTTTACAGGAGACAGCTTCTTCACAAATACAGTTTCAGAATGTTTGATGAAGAAAATGTTTGAGGTCTTTGTGACTGATGGTTCATGATGTTCACACCACCAAAAAAATTTTAACAGAGTAGAGTACATGTTCTGCACTGTTTTCCATGGCTTAAAACTCTGATACGTACTCTTATTTCTTGTTTTGTTTTTCTGTGCTTATGGTTGGGCCCAGGGCCTTATGTATTCCACACAACTGTTCCACCACGGAATTAAATTCCCAGTCTCTGGAGTAGCAGACAGTTGTGAACTCCCCAACATGGGTACTGGGAACTGAAATTCGGTCCCCTGGAGGAGTAGCAAGTGTTCTTAACTGCAGGCTCATCTCCCTAGCCTTGAAGTATGCTTTCAGGGCTCACTCACAGCCTGTCTTGTGTCTGGGGGTTACCCGGTGTGTTTTCACTATGCTCCCCACCATTGAGTCAGCTACAGATGAGAAGACAGAGTCAGAAAGAGGTCGCGTGATCACCTCATATCCCACAGAACTCATACTGAGGAGCTGTATTGAAAACCAGCTAAACTGACTCCCAATCTATACTTTTCAGGAAGTCCTCATTTGAAGGAACCTTGAAGTCTATAGCTAGGCTCTTCCTGGGTGTGTTCCTACTTTCTGTGATAGGTTGGAAAGATATGCACACAGCTGACTCAGATATGTCTTCCCAGGTAGGAAATTCCTGCCTAACTGTGGGTAGACCAGGGATTCAGAGGTTAATGGAGATTTAAAAAACAACAGAATGTCCTCACATCAAAGATCAACAGCTGACATCTAAATGTCCCCTGTGCTCTCTGCCCAAGCATGTCATCCTACACTCATCCAAGCATGGAATAAGTTACATAAACCAAGTCTGTCTCGCAGCATGGCACAGGATCCAGATCATCCTAAATGCAGATGGACAGCATTTCTGATAAGAAACTCTTCAAATTAATTACCTGTTAAAATAAATACAGAAATCTCATTCCTTCCAGAGATATTTTATTCTAGCTTCTGATTCAGTAAAGTTTGCAGACACACATTTACATTCTCAAGCAAGGGAGAAACGTGGAGCTGCCTCACAGGAAAGGCAAATATATGCTGTGGTAAATGGGTCTAAATACAGTTTCTAGGTGACTGTCAATTCCCAGTGTAGCTCAGAATCTGACCACTATGTGACAACAGTTCAGTACCAGGCCTGGGTTCTTATCTGGTTTCTGCCACTTCTGACTGCCACAACTTTGAGAGGGGAAATCCGACCTCTGTGAGCATCATCCTCACCATCAAAGCGCTTGTCAGGAGACTAGAGAGATGGCTCAGCACTTAAGAGCACTAGCTGCTTTTCCAGAGGACCAGGGTTCAATTTTGCATCCATATGGCAGCTCACAACTGTCTGTAACTCCAGGTCTGGGGGTCTGCCATCTTTGTACCAGTACACATAAACAATAAAGTTAAATACATTGTTTAAAAAACCACTTGTCAGATAACAAACTTGTAGTGGCAGGTAAAGTGGAGGGTCTCCTCTTGAGGAACAGACTGTAAGGAGCATTCCTCCTCACCAGCCTGGTTCCAGAGCCACATCCATCCCAAATGATCACACAGGAGGCTATATTAATTATAAAGCTGTTGGCTGTTTGCTATGGTTTCTTGTTGGCTAGCTCTGACTTACTTATTAACCCATAACTGCTAATCTGAGTATTTCCACATGGTCTTTGGTAGGATTCGTTTGTCTCTTGGTTTATATATACTTTAGGAAAGTTTACTTCACCTACAGCAAAAGACAAAACTTTTCTAAGTTGGACTCAGTGTTGAAATATGATCCTGGCCAGCCAGGCTCTGCTTCCCTCTGTACATTTCCCACAAATTACCTGAGATGATGTCCTCTGCCACACTGTGAGTGTAGAAATTTGTCAGCTCTGTTTGACAGATAAGGAAGTCAAACTGCAACTACAGTTTTCATTCCCACTGGAAGGACAAGCCCAAGTTTGTTCAGACTCCAATCTCCCCATCCCACAGTCAAGTTCTGTGCCGTAGTGATTTAAGTGAGATTGTCTCCCATAGGCTCGCATATTGAAACAGTTGGTTCCCAATAGGAGGCACTGTTTGGGGGAGATTTAAGAAGTGTGGCCTTTCTGGAAGAAGTATATCACTGGATCTTGGCTTTGAGAACTTAAAAGACACCTGCCATTTAGTTTGTCCTCTCCTATTCATGCTTGTAGTTCAAGATGTGTGCTCTCAGTATCCTGCTCATGCAGCTACGCCTAACACTTCCCTTACATGATGAACTCTTATGCCTCTGCAACTGTGGGCCAGAATTAACTCTGCATTCCTTAAGTTGTCTTGGCCATGATATTTTATCAGAGCAAATAAATAATCAAATCATGCTATACCAACTTCTAACAAAAATCGGTATGCATAGCCATGTATTTCTGCAATGCTACATACTTATCTTCCTCCTTTCAAATCCTGTCCTCTGAGGTAGAATGACAAGATCAAGGTCATATCATTTACATTACCACTAGTAATGGAGTTACAATATTGTTCCATCCTTCACTCAGGAAATGCTTATCAAGCAGCTACCAAGTGCAGGCTCTGATGGCAAGGCTCCTTCTTTCTCATCTTGAAGAAGCTGAGACAGCATGATGCTTGTCTCCTGGTTTGGTCTAAACAAAGCATCTTAAATCTGCATCTTAAAAATGAACACTAAGAGTAAGTGTGAATCCCAGTAAGATCCAGCACTTGTCAGCATGGTGAGTACAGGACTGGCGGGAAATGTTTGAACTACTCAAAGAAGATGAGTAATGCGGAAGAATGTGTACTGCGTTATAAAAAGTCTTGAGTGGGTAAGCATGGTCTCCGTCATCTACTGTAAGACAAATAGCTAGGATTGGCCTATTGCTGGCCTACGGGCCTTCTAGAAATGGGTCAGTTACTACTCAGATTGTCACATTCAGACTTTGAAAATGGATTCATATTTTGCCCATGAATAGAAGAGACAAAAATGCTTTGTTTCCCCAAAGGCAGATACTAAATGCAACAGTGATACGGTGATGATATTGAAGGCGCCATGTTGGATCATGTTCTCTGGAAAGTCGAACTTTTATTGAAGGACATCCTTGTCCTAGAGTCACTGCAGAAAGCATCTTGCCTATGTCAAACTCCATCTCTGGAGTTGCACATGTATGATTATGCTCGCAATGGCAATGTGGACTTGGGTTGTGCTAACAGCAGAGGATTTGGATGAACATGTCTCCTTCGTGTGTCTCCACACACTCAGGAGGATATTTGGCAAGATTTGGCCTAAGTCAGATCTCTGCTATCGCCTTTGCCCCTGCTCCTCCATTTTTGATCCTTATAGAGCATCAGATGATTCTAAAGCTCTTGCCCACTTAGCCAATTCCCTTTCGACTGTTTCCCTGGATTCTTTCTGCAATCTGCAGTCTGGTGGCATGAGAAGTGTGTGTTCCTTGACATTTGGATGTAATATCCTTTCATGGAAAACAATAACCTCCCCTAAAAAATATCTCACAATTTATTGCAATCCAGGTGGTTTCACTATGAAAATCAAAACCCTATCACATAAAAAGCTCTAACTGCACATGTAAACAGCTGCATTCTCTAAGTGGTACCTAATGTCGATTCATGTCTTTAAATTCATTTGATTACTGGCTGTATTGTAGCAAATGAAATGCTGGGAAGTTGAAATGAGAAGTGACTGCACCATTTCCTGGTTTATGAGTTTCATAACATTCACTTAAGGTGCTGTCTTCCGCCAGCAGCTTTCCCTGTACCTCTAATCCACAGCAAGCATCCTTTTTTTTATCTGCTGAAAACAGGCTGGAATCATGACCTCTGGGCCATCTATTTCTAAAAATAAACATAAAAAATGAAAATGTCATCTGTTTCCTTTTAATCAGTTGACATTATGTCTTCTCTATGAGCCTATGGTGGGTTACATAAAGGTCAGTTTCCTAGTTTTGATCTAGACCTGCAGTAGGGGCAATGAGCCACAGAAAGGGGATCTGTGTATACCATTACAACTTTCAGTGAAGCCAAAAAAGAAATTTAAAGTATTCTTGAAGTTTTCTGGATGCTGTGTGTATGTATGTAATGTGTCTAGGCATGTGTCCTAGAGCCCACATGTGGAGGTCAGAGGAATCAGTTTTATCCTACCATGGGATCCAGGGATGCAACTGATGTCACCAGGACTGCTAAGCAAGTGCCTGATAACACATCTCACTCCCCCTTTTAAAGTTTTCTTGCCCTACAGGAATAACCTTTGGGTTAAAAGATAGGGTAGTGTGTGTTAGTAGATATCCAAGAGGCAAGCTGTGCAGACATATTGCCCAAAGACCCAAATCCCATTACTCTGATGTTTTCTAGTGTAATTTTTAGTGTGTACACACTATGAATGGAGCAGAATGTCAGTGCCCCTGAGATCTCTATTGATTCCCAGCACCAAATGAATGACTAGCTTAGCACTTCTGTTGACAACAGTCCTGAGATTCCTGGTCCTGAGTGTCACCTATCACTCTGGTTAATCTTTCTGATCACAGCTAGACCATCAAGGTAGATGTGTACTATACTAAATAAAATTCCTAAAGGATCAGATTCTAACCCTGGGAATGATGTTTCATTTGGTCTTTGCAGGTGTGATTAAGCTAAAGCTCTCACACAGACCATCTCAATTATTTGAGTTGCCTAAAAGCAATTATAAATGTCCTGTTCAGGCAATAAACTGGGAATCCATGAGGTTCCATGCAGTTCACACAGGAAATGGCAGCATGAAATCACTTGGGCAGAGATTTTGTAATTCCAACCTTGAAGACAAAGGAGACCAATAACCCCCAGAGGAGACCAAGAATAGATTTTCCCTGAAGCCTCCACCACAAATACAGCTCTGTGGCTTTCTTGACTTCAGTCCAGTAACAGGGATCCTGGAAGTTTGGCCACCAGAATTTTGAGAAAGTATGTTTCTCGTCTACAGCAGAAGCTACCAGAACCAGACACCTCATGATGGGAGGAAGTTCCCTGTGCTGATCCAGAGCAAACAGAAAGAACCTTGGGGTGTATGGAAGCAGCATGGATCCTGAATAGAGATCAGCATGCATCCCAGTTCTGAGGCCTCTACCGATGCAGTAGTCTGTATTAGTTACTTTTGCATCACTGTGACAGAATGCCTATAAGAAACCTGATAAGGGAGGAAGGTTTGCTTTGACTGAAGGTTTCACTCCATCATGATGGGAAGGCATGATGAAGAGACTCAAGTGATGTGGCGAGTGCATGTCATAGATGCTGTCACATAGGAATCATAGGATGTAGCAGGTCTAGTGACCATACATGACCATAATGTCTCACACCTAGTGACCAGCCACCAGCTAGGCCCACCTTCTAAAGGATCCACAGCCTCCCAAAATAAAGTGACCATCTAGGGCTCAACCATTCAAGACATGGACACAAACTATAACACAGAGAGCCTAGTGCATGTTTCCATTCTGCCTGTGTTGAAAACTCTGTGTTTAGTTGGGAGGGGGTTTATTCTCTGATGTCGGTAAATTCTATCTCACAGTGCACCAACATGTTTGAAAGCTAAAGCCCATCCCATCATAGTACATGGCTCCAAGCTGTCTCTTCCACTTCTCATTATGTTGACAGAAGTCCCCAGGATACGACCTCAAACTTGGTTTATTGGCCAGCAGTATGGATGTCACCTTGGACTTCTTAAAAATGCAGACTCCTATGTCCTACCCCAGACCTGCCTGACCAGAGTCTGCCTGTCACCAAGGTCTAGGAACTGTGTTGCAGGCACTAGAGATGCTTCACTAAGAATCAGGAAATCAACACTGAAATTGTCATAAGCAGCTGAGCCTAAGCCCATCCTGGTGCCAAGACCTTTAATTACAGCTGCACTGCATATCAGCTTAGAAGGACTGAGAGCCAGAGGCCAGGCACGGTAACTCTGCAAGACTCAATCTCAAAAAGAAACTAAAGGCAGTGTAGTGCTTGCCTAGCATGTGAAGGCTGTAGGTTCAAACCCTAGTACACAATAAGTAAATAAAAACTTGGCCCATGTGTTAAAAACATGACTGTCTGAAGTATCATCATGCAGGGAATCTCACTGTTTTACAGACATCCATGTTCACAGCACCTCCTGCCGTGGCTGTCATAACAAATTCCTTAACAACACTGCAATGTGTTTTAAGAAGTAGAGATGGGGTCTTTTGCCCAGCATTTGCTGAAACACAGCTTGTATTTGGCTCCCCTTTGCCAGCTTCATGTTGCTTTCTGCAAGCAATGTGAGTGCCGTGTCAGCAGAGGATGAGCTTGTTCAGGCCAGCTGGGCTCTCTGTTAGCTGTTGTCTGTGGGGATAAGCAGTCTTGCCTTACCGGGGACCCAGTTTGAGAGCACTGTGGGTGTTCTCTGGGCTTGTAATTGCATGGAGTTTTGGGCCCCGCAATGTTTCCATGGAACCAGTTGCTCTGTTTATCTGGCTTATCATTACTGATGTTTTGATCTCTCTGAGGATAAGTCATGTAGGCAAAACTTGCTCAGATTTGTTTTCCTAAACCTGATTCATGACACAGGAGCATTCTGACCAGATATCAAGAAAATGCAACGGAAACTTTTCCTTATCTTCCTCCAGTCCTTCAGCTCAAAACATTTAGAAATCAGTCTGCTCTATCCAATTATATCAAAAGCCATATTCAGTGTGTTTGCCCCTTTAGAACCCGCCTATAAAAAGGCATTCCTACAGTCAGTGTGACAAAAAAACCCACCTAGTTCTTGTTGGTTTTGGAGAAAACGATCCTCATCTATGTCCACTTGAAATAGCCAGGGACCACAGCAGAGAAGAACAGAACAAATGCCTAATTACTGGGAAGAAAACTCTTTAATAAAAAAGAAAAGAGCAATGTCACACAAACTGCCTCTAATCCCAACTCTCTCCTTGATCAGGCCTCGAAGCTACAAAATATGCCACTGAGACCACCTTCATGAAATCATCAGGCCTAGAAGGTGAATGCAAGAGTGTCACATCTAATTGTCTCCTCAGGCAGGAAAAGCAATCAGAGAAAACACAGGAACACATTCAAATGTTTCCCAATCTTCAAACCAAATATTTATTTAAAATAACCATATGCCGAAAGAAATGATGAGTTGATTTGATGTTTGCTTTCTGTTCCTCCTGGGCAAAGCCAGAACTGAGTGACTGTGTTTTATAAATAGGATGAACTGGTTTTAAATGGAACTATATGTGAAGTTAGATTTCTTTTAATGTAGAAGAGGGCATTGCTTTTGCTCTAGAGGAAAGCATAGCTGGCATCTTTGCTGTTTCTTTCTGTTGAGTATTGCTATTGTGAGTAGATATTTCATAGTTCGCATTTCTGAAATTGATTCTAATCCCAAGGTAGCAGAGATTTTGTGATCCATTCCTGTGGCAGATGACCACTGTCAAGCGGGACACACTCAGCTTTCAGGAAGCATTTCTCTGGGAAGCCACATTGAAGTAAAGGATACTGTCAATAGAATTAGGATATTTATGGGAACTGCCTAAATAGATGATCCCCATCTTAGATGAGACAGGAAAAATCAGCTTGGCCATTGTGAGACTGTATGGCAGGGACAACAACCTTCCGGAGGCACATTGTATTGCCGTGTGTGTCTGGCAGAGAACCTCTCCCGTGGGCACTAATATTTTGAAGCTCATGAAGCTATTAGTGGGCCTGATAACTAGTGATGGAATTTTGAACTTGTGAGATAATTGGGTACTTTTGATTAACCAAATATGCACATCCACAAGGTCCGAGAAAGCAAGAAAGAGCCTGCCTTCCACCATTATTTCCTGAATTCCATTCAGCTTGAGTTTCCTCTGCACCTTGAGCAAGTCCTCAGGTCCTTAAAGTCCTACTTAGGGTCCCAAACACTTAAACCCATGTTCCACAAGTCTTGGGTTCTGTTCTTTGGAAAACAAACAAACAAAATAGTTTGTTAATGTATCTTAATTTTTTTGTGTTCAAAATAAATCTTCACTTATGGAAGTGCTCTCAAAAATGTTTGTTTCTGGGTGCTGGAAAGGAAGCTCTGTCTTTAAGAATATGGACTTCTCTTGCAGAAGACTGGAGTTCAGTTACTACACCCACAATCAACAGCTCACAGCAGCATATAACTCCAGGACCAGGAGATCCAATGCCCTGTACAAATACTGTACTCATATACACATCATACACACACACACACACACACACACACACACACACATTTAAAAGTAGCAATGTTCAGGAAGCAGGCTCCTGTACCAATTCGTTCAAGGGTACCACCCACTTTCTATTCTAAGAGGTTCAGTGTGGCTGGATTTATGTTGAGGTCTTTGATCCATTTGGAGTTAAGTTTTGTGCATGGCGATAGACATGGATCTATCGGCATTCTTCTACATGACAGCATCCAGTTATGCCAGCACCATTTGTTGAAGATGCTTTCTTTTTTCCATTATATATTTTTAGCTTCTTTGTCGAAGATCAGATGTTCATACATGTATGGGTTAATATCGGGGTTTTCAATTCGATTCCATTGGTCTACCTGTCTATTTTTGTGCCAATACCAAGATGTTTTCAGGACTATGGTTCTATAATAGAGCTTGAAGTCAGGGATGGTGATGCCTCCAGATGTTGCTTTGTTGAGTAAGGTTGTTTTGCCTATCCTGGGTCTTTTGTTTTGCCATACAAAATTGATTGTTGTTCTTTCAAGGTCTGTGAAGAATTTTGCTGGTATTTTAATGGGGCCTGCATTGAATCTGTAGATTGCTTTTGGCAGGATTGCCATTTTAACTACATTGATCCTACCTATCCTAGAGCATGGGAGATCTTTCCATTTTCCGATGTTTTCCTGAACATAACACCAGTAGCACAAACAGTGAGGTCAACAATTAATACATGGGACCTCCTGAAACTGAGAAGCATCTGTAAGGCAAAGGACACAGTCAAGAAGACAAAAAGGCAGCCTACAGAATGGGAAAAGATATTCACTAACCCCACATCTGACAGAGGGCTGATCTGCACAATTTACAAAGAACTGAAGAAGCAAGTCTCCAAAACACCAAAGAATCCAATTAAAAGTGGACTACAGAACTAAATAGAGAATTCTCAATAGAGGAGTCTAAAATGGCTGAGAGGCACTTGAGAAAGCGCTCAACATCCTTAGCCATCTGGGAAATGCAAATCAAAACAACTCAGAGATACAATCTCACTCCTGTCAGAAAAGCTAAAATCAAAAACACTAATGACAGTCTGTGCAGGGGAGGATATGGAGAAAGGGATACACTCCTCCACTACTGGTGGGAGTGCCAACTCGTGCAGCCACTTTGGAAATCAGTATGGAGATTCCTCAGAAAAAAATGGGAATAATCCTACCACAAGACCCAGCAACTCCACTCTTAGGCATATATCCAAAAGTTTCCCATTCATACAACAAGGGCTCCTGTTCCACTATGTTCATAGCAGCATTATTTGTAATAGCCAGAACTTTGAAGCAATCTAGATTCCCCTCAACCAGAGGGTGGATAGAGAAAATGTGGTACACAATGGAGTACTATTCAGCAGAAAAAAACAATGGATTCCTGAAATTTGCAGGCAAATGGATGGCACTAGAAGAAACTATCCTGAGTGAGGCAACCCAGTCACAAAAAGACAAACATGGTATGTACTCTCTCATATATGGATTTTGGACAAAGATCTGGGAAGTGCCAGCTTGCAATCCCACAAGAGAACCTTCATTCAATGGCTGATGGAATCAGAGGCAGACTCTCACAGCTAAACACTGAGCTGAACTCAAGGAATCCAGTGACAGAGAGGGAGGACTAATGAACAAAGGGGTTAAGACTGGGATGGTTTAATCCCCAGAAACAGCTGACCTGACAAGGGTTAGCTCTTGAACCCCAGAGTGATGGCTGGGAGGTCAGCATGGGACTGATCAAGATTCCCTGAATGTGGGTATCAGTGAGGAGGCCTAGGCAATCTGTTGGGCCTTGGGTATTTATCAGTATTTATCCTGGGCACACAAATGGACTTTGGGTGCCCATCCAACAATGAGAGATGCACTCTCAGCCTGGACTCTTGGGGGAGGGTCTAGGCCCTGTCCTGGATAAAATGACAGACTATGGACACCCCCATGGAGGACCTCACTCTCTCTGGGGAAATGAGGGGATATTGGAGGGGTTGGTGGGAGGGTGTGGGAGGAGGGGAGGGAAAGGCAGAGGGACCTGGGATTGACATGTGAAGCAACCTTGTTTCTAATTTAAATTTAAAAATAAAAATTTAGAAAAAGTAGCAAAATAAATCTTTTAAAAAATGTTTCTACCTGGCATCCTCAAAGTGAGTATTCCACATGAGGCAGTCTCTCCTCTTCAGGGAACTTCCCTTGAAATCTAGGCACCATGCTTGATAGCCAGCTCTCCTCTCTGCTGGGTTCACTAGCCTCCAGAGCTGGTCTATAAGATTGAACAATTACCGTCCTTTACAAATGATGAATTTAACGCTCACATAATCCAGAAGAGTAGCATGTTTATCTACCATTCCCATGGATCTCAGCTTAGACATCACTTCTAGGAAAAGTTACTTCTTCTCATAATGTAGATTGTTGTCCAGATTGTGGCACCCCAACAGCAGCTCCTTCCACTATCACAACTTCTTAGCAGAAGTAAAATCACCTTTCTACTGTATTGTATTTTCTGCTCCTGCTACTCAACTCTGAGCCTCTTTGTGATTCCTTGGTATTCTATCTCCAGTGCTCTCTCTGAAAGCATTAAGAATGCCTATGTAGATTTAGCCTGCTCAGCATGCAGGTAATCTAGGGCTCCAGTGATTGTCAACTTGTCAAAAGTTAGAATCACCTGAAAAATGGGGCTCTGGGCCTGTTTTGGGGGGATTATCTTGATTCTGTTTATCGAGGTGTGATTCCCTAGATAAGGAAAATAGACAAGCTGGTAAAATGCTGCAATTCTCTACTCTCCCTCATGAGAAGCCTGGAGCTGTTTCCACTGCCAGCCAAGGTTATCGTTAGCATGGGCTGGTTTGTCACATTTTCCAGGGATTGCTAATAAATTGCCACTACCCAACCGATTGCAGATGGACTGAAGTCCCAAGTCCTCACACAAGACCTCCAATGCAACTCCTACCACCACACTTTGCTTTTGACAAGACAACAGGTGTGGCTTCAGAGATCAACACCTTCCACGGCTTCCAAACCATAGATACAGTGTTTGACAAGTGGGAGCTCACAGACTCTGGGCTGATCACTGGGGAACCTGCATGGGACCCACTTTGTTGACTCCCTAAGAGAGGCCCTACCCCTTCTAAGGAGTGGATGGGCCATGAGAAGCTGGGAGGGCGTAGGGGGGTAGGGAGAGGGAACTGGGGTTGGTATGTAAAACGAAAAATAATTTTTTAAATAAAAAACAACAAAAATAAACATGTAAAATGCAAAAAAAAAAGGTCAGTGCTTGAACCTTCTGGGGGACTGAGTGTCAGGGAAGGGAAGAAAATGATTCTGCTAATTTGTTTCCTCGAGTGGACCTTCACAGCATTGTGGTCTAGAGTAGGCAGAGCTTAAGCACTGGGGTATTAAGGATTTAAGGATAAATTCATTCCCTGACAGAGAGTAAGGACTCACTCAACATGGGTTAGCATTTATCAGTTAGTATCCCATTGTGCCTGCATTTTGACTGAAAGGGAACTGAAAGAAATTCTTCCATCATTGTTACTCAAGAGACCATCATTCCCAAAAAGGCCTAGACATTTTAGGAATACCACATATTTTGCTTTTTTCACTGGAGATTTACCTCCACATATCCAGCCTTCGAGTGCCCTCCCATAATTTCCTTCTATGTACTATCCCCTTTCTAATGTTCATGAACATCGTAACTGTATGACCACTGTAAGGACTGTCTTCTTCATACAAGTGTGCTTCCATGAGAAAATGGCTTAAGACAAACATTTATTCCAAATAGATGTCTGATTTTTCTCTGTTCTATACAAATCTCTACCTCTCAAAGTCCCCTTTCATACTGAAGTTTGAAGATCTTTAAGACACTCTCCTACCTCTGATGGTCAGGAAGATGCTCCCATCTCCAATGCCTTCTCCATCCTTGGGCTTAGATTCAGTGCAAGTACCTCAATGGGAAGCACCATCCTATGGCACCTGTCAAACATTGCTTTTCCCAGTGCAAACCACAGGGTTACACGGGTATCTGAAAAGATGTTTACGCTATGTGAGTGCGTGCGTGCGCGTGCGCACGTGTGTGTGTGTGTGTGTGTGTGTGTGTGTGTGTGTGTGTGTGTTAGTGGTTTTGGCGGGCAGAGTTCAATCTCAGGTGTTACTCCTCAGCAGAGACCCAAGGATTATTGATTAGTCTAGGCTGGTTGGTCAGTGAGTCTCAGAGAACTTCCTGTAGTTTTTCCCCATGCTGGCATTACAACTGTTTGCCGCCACACACAGCTTTTCACTTGGGTACTTAGGATCAAGCTCAGGTGCTCAGGTTCACACTTTACTGGCTTAGCTATCCCAGCCCTCCCCACTCTGCCTCACCCCACCATACACGCAAAGAAGTGTCACTAGCCTTGGAAGACTTCTTCAGATTGTAGGATGTCACAGAAAATCCTATGGAGAAAGAGAAAGAAAAAAGAAAGAAAGCAGGCGCTTCCGTAGACAACCTGTTGCTTCTCACTATGAATGAGTAATAGTGTTTAAGTGATACTGATGAAGGTGAGTACTGATGATGGAACTTAAACCTCTCAAATACTAAGAAGTGCTTGTAATCTATAGGTCTCCTCTCCACACACATCACATACACTTCTATCAGCCGATGGCTTTGCGTGTTGTAAATGTCTCTTCTCTCTTTTCAATTCTGGATGACAAAGTTCTTTTCTTTGGGTAACTGCATGTAACTTATTATTCTCTTAAGAGGTTGTACAAAAGTGTTCTTGGACTGTTACCAACTTGGCAATGTTCTTCTGGCAGAGTTCTTGGTTCTAGCGGAGCAGGATTGGACTGAATTAAGGTGCTAAGGCCTTCTACGTAAATGTTCCAAGTCTTTTCTGAAGCAGTAGCAGGGTGTTTTCCAAGCTGAAACAGATAGCTGTGGTTACCAGCAGGGGCGAGGGGCGAGCCTTTGGTTCTGTTTACTTAAATGCCAGATCATTTATTTCAGCAGGAAGCTAATGAACAGGTTACCCAAAATGTAGATCACTTGTCATTAGTTATCTCTCAAATGCTATATGTTCGCTTATTCAAAAGGACGATACTAGGACTCAGCTTTGAATTATAAAATTCCTGCATGTGGCTAGAATCCAAATCTGTTCTCTCTAGTATTTGCTAAGCCTTACAACAGTGGTTTTCAGCTGGAGACAATTTTCACCTCAGATTGTATTCAGCAATGTCTGGAAACATTTCTACCAGAAATATGTCAGGCGAGGAGTCCCTACATTCATTTGGTTCCTTCCTCCCTGAATCCTTTACACTGGTGCCATGCCGCGGGGGGCCAATCCTTGGAGTGAGCCTCCTTTCTCTTGAACTGTGGCCATTGTCTCTCTGCGTGGCTCACAGACCCAGGATGAGTTAAGGAAGTGCAACTGTGGCTCACCTCACCATGGAGCTAATATCTCAATTCCTATTTTCAGGGCACACCTCGCAGCGGCTGCTCTGAAATTGCCAACTCTGTATTTAGTAACATGGAATTTTTAATTTCTGGTTAAAAGAATTTGTAACAATATTATTTTTCACACGATGTTACCCACTTGAAAATAAAACCATCTAAGGGGGCTAGATAGATAGCTCAGCTTGCTGAACTTGTAAAGAACTTAAGCTTGATGCCCAGCACCCTCAGGAGCAGCTCACAGCCACCTGTAACTCTAGCTCCAGGGGGTCTGGTTGCCTCTTCTGGCCTCTATAGGCACATAAGTAAATACCCAAACACAGGTAAACACATGCCACATAAATAGTGAAGTACAGCAAATATTTTAAAAGTTAAGAATAAAACCATAAGCTATTACAGAAAACCACCCTAATGACTGCGGGTGGGTGGCCTCTCCCTTAAGAGCTAGGTCTCTTTTGTCCCTGTGGTCCCATACAGAGACGACGGGAGGACACAGCAACACCTTACGCTTCCAAATCCTGTGTGGTCACTTTCTCCAGGGACATCCCCACTGTGTTCTCATGCTGCAGCCAGCGCACACTGCTATCTCTACTTGCGAGCAAACGTGGAAAGACTACAGTGAAAGAGGACAGCTTTGTCTTGTGAGGAGAACGTGAAACGCCTACGCCTGCTTCTAAGCAAATGCAGAAGTTTATGGTCCTTGCAGCTCGTCCCCACTGTGGATGCTTCATACAATAGTGGCTGGTGTCGGATCACACCTGTGCACTCTCCCAGCACTGGCTTTGGTAACACATCTTCCCACATGCAAAGATTTCCAAGAGAATCCTGTAAGTACATGAAGCTTGTCCAAAGGAAGGAAAGTGTGTCAGAAAGACAGGAAATCCCTTCACAATGATTAAAATATGCATAAAATACACACTAATCACTTAGTTTACAGGACTTGAATTCATGGAAGGGAAATATAAAACAGACTATGATAGAATTCAGATGTCATCACTCTAATATTATAAAAAATTAATCTATTTAAAATATGAAATTTTGGAATGAAAAAGCAAATATATATAGTTTCTTAGATTTAGTGTTCCAGAAATAAGAAGAGGATAAAGAAGATAAACAAGGAAGAAAGAATGGCTCAAAATACTCTAAATTTTCCAAAATTATATGTATATATATATACTTTTAATTAATAACTTGTTTGTTTTGCAAAGAGTTAAACAAACTAAGCAAACTTCCCAATAAAGTATTCTGTCAAAATATTTAATTCTAAAATTAAAATAATAAAACTAAACAGAGAAAAGTGAGTTTACATACAGACAAGAAAATCAAAATATCACTGCCATTTTATCATAAACTATTGAAATTAAATCAAAAGTGGAATAAAACTAAAGTAGCTAAGATACCATATAAGCCATCAACCTGGTTGCTTATGCCAATCTGTAAGAATGAATGTTAAATAAAATTATTTCCTCATGAAAAATATCTATAACCCCAGCCAACTAAACTAGAATAAATACTCAACGAGCCATTCATTCCATGAAATGACACTTGTCATTACTAGTCTTAATTTTCAACTCAATGGGATTTAGAACCACTACCTGCCCACTGTGGGCGGCAGTGTCTGCTGGCTCTGGTCTGTACTATAGAACCACTACCTGCCCACTGTGGGCGTCACTGTCTGCTGGCTCTGGTCTGGACTATAGAACCACTACTTTCCCACTGTGGGCAGCACTGTCTGCTGGCTCTGATCTGGACTATACAGGAGAAAGTGAGCCGAGCACTTGCATCATCACTTTCTGCTTCTTGATGCAAATGCAGTTTAACTCAAAGTCTGCCTATGAGACTTCCCACCATTATGAATTGACCAGTTAAAGAAAAGGGACTAAAACAATACACAACAGAAATCCACAGTGCCACAATAGAAGGAAAACATTAGAAAAAGCAAATATGTGATTATAAAGATTTAACTTTTAGAAAATCTGAAAATTTAAAATAAATTATATGCATTGAGTTTTTTATATAAATGGGTACCACACATGTAAAAAACCACCTCCTGAATGAGGGAGGAGAGATAAATGGCCCTAGTGATAGCAAGATTTTAACAATGCACTATGATGGATTAAAGACATTCATTCTAACATTTAGAAAACTTTTAGCATAAAATTCAAGCAGTTATATCTTTAAAATAATGATTAAAGTAGAATTGTAAAAAATTCTATCAATTCAATGACAATATGTTAAGGAGAAATGAAAAAGGCCATAAACAAAAATTAATGAAATGATATACTTAAATGACTATGTCTACAATTATTTTAAAATCTTAAAGAATGAAACACTTTAGCATAGAGGAAATAGCATGGTGACTCGGTTATGTGCTAGGTAGAAAGGGAAAAGGATGGAAAATTAAATAAGGTATTGGGAAAGTTGAATGAATTCTGTTAATGTCAGATCAATGAAACTTCATAGCAAGAAGAACAATGATAGAAAATCAATCTCCCAGAAACATTGCAACGAACCAGCATGTAAATCCCCAATCAAAATCAAAATCCATGAAGTCAACATTGACAAAATAAAGTAAGACTCAGAAAATTCTATCTTCATAACTGCAAACATTAGACCCCTCCTCAGTCAAACAAGGATTACCTGGAAATGCATTCGTGTGCACAATTACAAACAAAAAATAAATCTTTAAAACTGTAACAATGATTACTCTCAGACAGAAATAAAATTAACCTATATGTGAATCACAAGATTACTAGAAAAACCACAAATAAGTGACACAAACTTATGTGTTTCTAAGTAAACCTTGTGTCAGAGAAAAGAAAATTACAAGGAAAATTTAAAGCATGTCTAATTAAATATGATTAAAATGGCATATATTAAATATAGGGAATGTGTTTAAACCTGTGCTTGTAGATGGCTTTGTTGTGTTAAATTCTAATATCAGAAATAAAGGAAAATTAAAGTCAATGATATGAAACTTATCAGATAAAAATTAAACATAAAATAAGTACAAAAGAAGAAAATAATCAAGAACAGAATTAAGATGAAAGTGGACAAAAAGGAGATTTTTAAAATTAATATTCTTAGTATTTTTTTCTTTCAAGAGTAGAGAAAAATGTATAAACTTGCACCAGTAAATTAAAAACGAAAATAGGGCATGGTACCCATTTGAGAATAAAAGACAGCTGCATTGTTTGGCCTCAGTACCAGTATCACATTTCAGATGCTTTTGTGAAACTCCATTGATATTCCCTCTTACCAGGTGTGCACTTTATGCAAACAAACCACAATAAATAGTTTAACCAACAAAAGCAAAAAAAAAAAAATAACAAAACAAAGCAAAATCCCACATAGGATGTAAGCACTGTGCTCCAATCTGAGCCCACTCTCCAAGCTTGAAGATTCGCAGTGAGATGGAAGGTCAGTTAGGGTCATGTGAGGATCATCACAGATGTATCCCCATGGTCTGCAGACTGGAAACCCAGGGTTAGGGACTGATCTCCTCGGGGTCCTCTGAGGCTGCCTTCTCTGGTTTGCAGATAGGCGGTTCCTCTACATGTCTGTTCTCAGTATATATGTGCAGACAAGTCTCTTCTCTTGTCTTCTAAGGTTGCCAACCCTGGGAACCCTACACTTATGAACTCTTCTAACCTAAGTTACCTCCCCAGAGTTTTCTCTCCAAATATTATCATGTGTCTCTAGCATGTTGGAGGGGGAAGGTCACATGTCAGAGGACAGTTCATCTTTAAAACACAGTAATTTTAGAACAACTGCCACACTACAGGTTGAGACTTTGATGTATGAACAGAGGCAAGGAAATTAAGGTCATAGAGGATCACTGAAGGACACGTTTTTCAGGAAACAGGTTCTGAGCATACAAGAGACATTTGTGTAAGAAATGATCTTGAAATTAGCAGCCCAGGAGGTCAAAGAAATATCAGGGTTGTGTGGACTTGGTGAGACTGGAAAGCAGTTCCCCAGAAGCGCTGGGGACTCCACGCTGAGCTCCAGAGCTACTCAGAGCCATCCCCAATTAGAACAAGGACTTTGCTCTCCTATTCTGATCAGTCTCTGGATGACCTGAGCCCTGGGAAAGGCTCCCTTCAGCAAAGCCAGTTCCAAAAGAGAAGCAGCGGCCAGGTGAGGACGTCCTGTGGTCCTTGTAGATTATGATGGTGTTGAAATCACAGCACATCTATGGCACATCCCTTGGGACAAGGTACCAGCCCAGCATGGGGCATGTCATGTCGTGCAGCTGAGGAACACAGTGTTCAACACCAGCGAGTTAAATGATCTTTGTATCTGGTAAGGTGGAGCTCATGAGTTTCCAGTCAATCACCAAAGAATCCTCATTTAGCACATAAAAAAAAGAAAGAACAGCTGGCCATATAATGTAAATATTCCACGACACCAGGTCCCAATTACTCAGTTTATATTGCATGCAGTAGAGTCAGATTTGTGCCAAGTCTTCTAAAGAGCCCTGTCAGCCACTATTACAGAGCAGTTAAAAGTGTGTCTCCTGTTTGCTAGGCTTCCTTGCTTCCTTTTCCACGTCTGCAGTAATTAAAGTGAAAATATGCTATGACTTGACCTGGAGGGCTATTCAACACTCTGCTCCTTAAAGGGATGATGCTGAAAGATAACTCCAACAAAACAGAAAGAAATGAATCACTGTCTCCCCGGGGGTGGTGCGAGCCCTTGCCACGGGATTTGTGAACATTTCAGCCCAGTGCTCTTTCACGCCTGGCTGCTGGCACACAAGGCTTCACTGTTTACCTAATGGCGCTACAAGTGGGGATTGCCTTGAGTGATGTGGGTAGACGGATGAGCAGGACATTCAGGAAACCTATTCTGAAAAGGGCAGGAAGAACGGTGCATCCATCAGATCACGCCAAGGAAAAACTGGGTAGAAGGCTTTTGTTGGGGTGAGCCTGAAAATGTTCTCAGGCCTGAAAACACCTTTCCTGCCCAAAGCCAGGCCTCCCTCATGTCACCTGTTTCTGAGGCAGTCTCTTACGTTAGTTCCATCTGGCTTCCAACTCTCCATCCTTCTGCCTCAGTCTGTGAGCATTGTGGTAATAGGTGTGTTCCATGCACCCAACCTGCTTCTTGGGGAGAGGTGGTAGCATTGAAACATCAATAAGCCTCTTGATGAATGGAACAACACTCAAAATGGAACTACAGTATTGTTCTTGTAGTGTCTCACTAACTTTAAAGTCTGTCCTTGGGCTGTTTGTACAATGTACACAAAATTGCATTAAATTCTGAACCCTTACTAGGAGGTAAGCCTCTGAGGGCTAATCGTGTACCAAGGATGGAAACCACGTTACGGAGAAAAGTTCTCTTACAGAAGAAGCCTCGGCGACTGTGCCTGTCCCTTCTGCCGTGTGAGATCAGAGCAGAAAGGTGAAATGTGGTCATCATGCAGAGACGAGGAAGTGAGCTGTGACTTATCAGCCCCCAAATGTGCTTTGTTTTAGCAGCCTGGATGAATGAAGATAACCCCACTAGTACATTTTGTATATTTTGTGGCATGACTAGAAATGAAGATGCAGAATTCTGACAAGGAAACTTATCGCAACCTTTGTCTCCATGAACTTGTCTATGGTCATCTCTGTTTCTCTTGTGTCATAACTGTCTGAGTCACTGTTCTATTGCAGTGAAGAGACACCATGACCAACTCTTATAAAAGAAAGCATCTAATAGGCAGCTTGCTTACAGTTTCAGATTCCTAGACCATTACCATCATGGCAGGGATCATGGTAACACACAGGTATGGTGCTGGAGAATAAACCAAGAGCTACATCCTGACCTGTAAGCAGAGGAAGAGGGCAGGGCCGAGCATGGCCTTCTGAACCCTTAAAATGCTACACTCCCTACTCCACCAAGGTCCTACCTCCTAATCCTTGTAATCCTTTCAAAGAGAACACTCCCTGGTGACTAAGCATAGGAGCCTATGGGATGGGGGGGGAGCATTCTTATTCAAACTCACACAGTAACAACTAGTTTTTTCAGCAACAGCATGGACCATTACTCATCCAAGAGAATGTTCTCCAGTGGTCTTGATATTAGGCATTAGACATTAGGCATTACTGGCACCTGTTCAGCAAGGTTTTATTATGCCCAAAGCTGCATTTAGTACCTGTGCATTAGCAACAGACAGGGAGAACAAAGCCTTCTTCTTCCCTCCCCAGTGAGCCAATGTTATGATAAAGAAGCCCTTTAGTGGTCAGATAAACAAGAGACCATAAAACAGGACATATTGTGTGAGGCCTAGGATTCTGTCTCAGGCATGGAAACAGAACAAAACAAACAAACAAAAAAGAAGAGAGAGTGTGTGTGTGTGAGAGAGAGAAAGAGGGAAAGAGGGAAAGAAAGTACAAAAGAAAGGAAGGAAGGAAGGAAGGAAGGAAGGAAGGAAGGAAGGAAGGAAGGAAGAAGGAAATCACAGGGTTAAAAAAATGAGCGTACTTGAACAATTGCATTCAGTGCTGTGAGGGGGAAATTTTGCTGAGGTGGACATGCTGGTAAAGAAATCTCCATTTTTGTCAGGGTGCGTATACGTTGAGATCCTATGATGAATGTGGATAGGCCTTGGGAGAAACAGATCCTGTCTGCAGGGTGCCCCGCAGCCCCTGGCTGGCAGAAGTGGGAGAAAGCAAGGAATCCCCCACTGAGCTGCATCTCATTGGGTCTAAGCACAGTACATAGCTTTTCAATTTATGTGTGATTCTGTAAACAATACTTTCACCAAGTGAAATCATTGCAGGCCCCTTGTCTCCTCGCAGACTTTCTCATCAATTAACCACTGTGTAGATATGTTCTAAGTAAATTGTGCGCACTCGTGTGTCATGCAGTTTTCTGGAGGTATTTAATGGTGTCGTGAAAAGTGGCAGGACAAGTCCACTGAGGAGAAGAACAGACTCTTGGCAGGGAAGAGGGAGGCAAGAAGCAGCTCGGGGTCAGTCAGGCAGAAGGCTGCCCAGGGCCAGGATGGGAGGCCACCCTGCTCAAATGTCCCTGTGACCACTGAAGGCCCAAAGGGGAGCACACCACATCAGTCACAAAATGACAACAGATGTTGTGATAGTTTATGTGGAAGTCCAGGCAGAAGGAACACTAATTTTGCTTTGGATATAGAAATGTAAGGGTCCTTTGTGATGATTGTAGGCTTATAAAATAAAGATATTCCTGCAACTAACATCACTTGGCCTGATCCTCCACCAACCTCCCTTTATCCCACCCAATGACAAAATGCTGAGACAGGAAGTCCTAGCTGCAGGCTTCTTGGTGTATCCATGGGGCTGTAAAGCCGACATTGCACATGCTCACTAAGTAGACAAGAAACAGGCTTTTTAGCTGGATATCAGCGAGCCTACCTGCACATGCCCATTGAGCAGATGTGGTGTAAAGTTTGTTAGGCAGTACTGTAGACCTAAGCCGGGTTATCTGAGAGCTGGTGATTGTCTCCTCCAGTGTTGTGGGCTCTGTGTGGCACCTGGCTCCACCAGAGACCTGTGAGTTTCAAGACTGTCACTGTAAGTAGATGACATACAAGGCAGGGATCTGTGTCATCCTTAAACACAGACCACTGCAAAAGAGATAATCCACAGAATCAAACTAGAAAGTACAAGATAACCTACTCTGGAGGTTTCAAAACTCTGAACCAGGAAGCGCAAGATTCATATTCATATTAAGACGAAAAATAGATAGCAGTGCCGACTTGTTTGACTAGAGAGGCTTTTATGCGCCAATAAAAAGCTGGTTTGTCAACATTATGTGGCGTGCGGCCCATAAAGAACAGTTGCTGAAAGTCTCTGCACATTCAGATTAAAATAAAACTGCTGAACAAAAGCTATATTGTGCATAGACCTAAAGTTGAATGGCTGGAGGGGGTTTTATATGAGCACTGCTAGTGACAGACACCAGGAATATACCTATCTCTGGCTCATTGCTTATTGAAAAGCCAGAAGTTTTTATGAGCAAATGTATTTGACTGAGCTGTGTGCAGTCTCTGAAGGATTACTTTCCGCTTCCAAGTGCATTGAATTCCCATCTAAAAGGCAAAGGTAAGAGCTGAAAAACAAGACGCTCATCAGAAAGTGGGCAAGTGATTTAATGCCTTATTTTTTAAAACATCATTTCCCGGTGTGGTGTCAAATCACCCAGTGGAAAGCAAGGCCGCGGTGAGTCTCAAGGACAGAGTGTGCTGTGTCCTCCCGTTGTCTGAGCTCAGCCCACAGCCCAGAGACTGACAGAACACACGATCTGCACTGGGATTTGTTCTGGGGGAGAAGGCAATTAAGCCTGCGCACATATGTTGACTGTACCAGGTAAAGGTGTTTCTTATGGCATCACCATAGACCATGCTGCCACTGAAGACCCCCTTTCTTACTCCTCCCCGTTTCATCAGCCCTAGTATTACCCTTTTAGTTTGTTCTTGTGGTCGTTGTTGCTTTTTAAGTTAATTTTTCAAAAGCAAAATGGGAAAGACATACAAATAGCACGTATCCGGTTTCATGCATTATCCACGGCAGCACTGGTCACACTGGGGATCTTTAAGCCCTGTGTGTGTCCAAGCCCTTAGCTCATTGCTGTTGCTCCACAAGATGCTTCTGCCCACATAGGCCCAAGCATAGTGCTTCTGGGCCTAGAGTAGCAGGGAATTTATCACCCAGTGTCAGGGTTTATGAATCTAGCAGTACACAGACAAAAACATTAAGTAGGCCTCTGCTAGTGCGGGAAGGTTTGTTGAGCCCCATACCCCAAACTCATCTTCTGAAATCCTAATCCCCAGGGATGGTATTAGAAAGGGGTCTTTGGAGTGTGTTTAGGCCATGAGATCAGAATCTCAAAGAGTCTTGCAAAATAGGCCCAAGGGAGCTCATATGCCTTCTGTGCCTTGTGAAGACAAAGCAAAATGTTGTCATTAATGATCATAGGATTTGTCCTCACCTGACATGGAGTAGCCAGAACTCTTTTTACTTCTGCATGCAGACCTGTAAGAAATACACCTCTGTCTTTATAAGACCTCTTTTTACTTCTGCATGCAGACCTGTAAGAAATACATCTCTGCCTTTATAAACCACCCAACATTTTTTACAACAGCTGGAATGGACAGACACCTTCGGAAAGGAAGATTCCAGTGGAAAACTCTGCTTTCCTGCTGCTGAGCTCTCAGCACTGTTAAGCCATGAAGCGGCCATGCAGCAAAGCAATTGCGTCCACCCACCCCGCACGAGGGGCTCCATGTGAAATGACCACATTTAAGGGTGCTATTGAAGAATGCTAATGTAACTTTCACACACACGATGGCATTCATTCTGGTTATGCCTGGGATGTTGTAAGTCAATGCTTTGGAAAGAAAACAGCAGAAATCTAGAGCTCCATTTTCTCTCGCTCCCGCTCTGCTCCTGAGCCCATCAAAGCCCTTTCCTATCCCTTAGATTCATGACATAGCGTAGATGGGTTTTAGGCCTCTCCTCATTGTAAGTCTATCATAATATGAAACAGAACACAAGTGGCTTCCTGTCAGAATAATGAAGCTATTTCTTGCTAAAGAAGCCACAAATTTCTGGGATAGAGCATTGTGAGAATCCATGGTAACCAGCGAAGTAGCACCCAGCTTGAAGGACCCAGTTTCATAAGTAACCTCAAGATACTTCATTGTTTTCCATCCTGCCCCTAAGCATCCTGTGAGCAGCGCTGCAAAGTGAACAGCAGAGTGCAGCTAAGAGAAAGCAATGTTTTCCTGCGCTAAGAGCAAGCAATGTTTTCCTGTGCTAAGGGTTTGTTGCCTCTTGAATCAACAAATTACATTGTGTCTCTCCAGTCAACTAGTCATTTTCAAGGGTTTCAGCTACATTTGTGATTAACATTAGCAATATTTAAAATCATTTTCAACAGAGAATTTTAAGCACTTAGTTCACATTATTTAATCAACCAACTGTGCTCAGTTATCATTTGTGTTGAAAATAAAGACTAATGGCATGTTGACATTTGAATGCTAAACTAACACTTTGCCAATGAATGAACTTTCTTTTCTATGTTCTGTTCCAATTTTTAATTATCGATGTGGCTGTGTTGATTTGAAGTCTCGTTTTGTTGCTCGGAAGTTTCTGTTTGCCTTTTACACAGTGGGATGCTTCCTTGCTGCCTAGTAACAGCTTCAAAGCAAATATTTGTCAGACTATTGTTTTAGAGGCGGCTCAGTAGACATGGTGGCTTTTAAGGAAGCTGGAATCTGAAGCAGAGAAAGAGTATCAGCCAGGGTTACTTGATTCTGCAGAGAGGCAACAGATCTGGGATTTTATACGAACCCGTAACATACAAGAAAGTGGGAAAGCTGATGACCACAGAAACAGAGCAGCAGAGAACAGTGCTTCCTGTGGTAGTGTTTGGGTCCCATCAGTTCCAAACATCACCCTATGCTGAGAATCCCAACCAACTGACCTGAATCTGTACCTTTAGCGGGCATTTCAAGAGATTTCCAAATCTCACTGTTTTTCTTTGTTTGTTTTGACTTTTTTTCAGTGCTTGCTACCAAAGTAACTAATGATTCATATTGTAAATGAATACAAGTTAATAGAACTACCTCTCTTTATTTTTTTTATTCTAGATAAACTATTATAGTCTGTTTGTAATCCAAGGTGGTACTGCTTAATATCACATAATTAGTTTAAGAAATGAATTATTTAGCAGAAATAAAACGCTTGGGCCAGAAAAGAATCGAAAGCCCATTGTTCTCTTCTAAACATCAAATAAAAGATCCTGACTACTGAGGCAGTGACTGGGTGATCAGTGTGCAGCAATGGCCTCATCATTAAGTTTGTGGAAATGGATGTTTGGCTTAGACGACTGAGCGACTGTGTATTCAGAAGCGCCACTAGAGGGCAGGAGAGGAGAGAGAATCCAAACCCAAGACTGCTGAGCTCTGAACTGACTTGCCAGAGGGGGACAGTCTTGGACTAAGTGTGTGCCTGCTAAGCCATCCACCCAGCACCTCCTCCCTGCTGCACCCTGAGGGCAGATGCAGCCTCCTGCAGCAGAAATCTAACACCTTTACCCTCTGTACCTTAGCTTATGGGAATGACAACAGGCTTCATGCACTGCCTATCAAAGGACCTTGCTCTCCCTTCTGTACAACTTCAATTTGGGAAAGATGCTCTCAGGGTCACAGCTCCAGGGTTTTCTTTACAAAACCCAGTGATCGGTTCCTGCCCAGTACTTGAGCAGTTGACTTCTTGAACAGAGCCAGGGGAACCCTGGAATACATGGTCAGTGACATCACCCCAAGCTGCAGATCAGAGATGTACATCTGCCACAATGCCTGCTCCGGTGATGCCACAGCCCCCAGATGTGGCAATAGTGCCCCATTGCACCTCACTCCTTGTGGCTGCAGCACACAGCGGCTGTCCTGTGTAACTGTGGCTCAAAGAACTTGGTAAGAGACAGATTCCCCCAAAGCATTGCAAACACCTTGGAACTGCAAAGCCCTTATGATTCCCAATGCCTGTGTGAGCTCTCACGTGTGTAAGCAATATGTAACATTACGTTGCATTGAGTAGCTGTGTTGCCCCACTAGGATTTGTAGACAGAGTCTCAGAGTTTAAATACTTCTTTACCCAGTGCGTAGTTGTGTGGTTTAGAGTAAATAGTTTAAAATCCTCTATGGCTCAATTTCCTCTCTTCTGTATTTCATTAATTAATAATTT
This sequence comes from Mesocricetus auratus, assembly GCF_017639785.1. Taxonomy (NCBI): domain Eukaryota; kingdom Metazoa; phylum Chordata; class Mammalia; order Rodentia; family Cricetidae; genus Mesocricetus; species Mesocricetus auratus. The sequence continues at coordinate 87,011,690 of NW_024429190.1, forward strand.
TCATTTACTTTACATCCTGATCACAGTTTCCCCTTCCTCCCCTCCTCCTGTTCCTTTCCCCACCTCCCCTCTACCCAACTCATCCATTCCTCCCTCTCCATTCAGAAAGGGGCAGAAGTTTTCACATCTTATAAAATGAAACAAAAAATGTCAGCATGCTATGAATGGGGATGTTAAAAGACTTTTAAAAGTAATTCTGAGCGTGTGTGTGTGTGTGTGTGTGTGTAATGTGTGTGTTATCATGAATGCAGGTGTTTAAGGAGGTTAAAGGAGGCCTGAACTGGAGTTGCAAGTGATTGTGAGCTGCTGTGAATGCCGGAAACTGACCTGTGACCTTCTAGAAGCAGCAAGGGCTACTAACAATAGCCCTCTGACAAGCCCAGGATAGGACATTTTAAAGACACTTATAAATAGTAGGCATAAGAACACTCTTAGAAATCTTTAAGAGTGCTTTATTATGCTGTCAGTTTGCTAATTTTAAGTTCAGTTTTTCAGTTTTCTATCTGCTCTGGAACGCTACTATGTTCCCTCAAAGTCTCAACCATTTTTGTATTTTGCTACCAAGACTTTGACCCTGGATGTCTGTGCCTATGGGGTAACTCATGAGCCAGCCCTCCCTGTGAAGCTTAAATCTTCATATGATGCTTTTAGTTATTGCTGCTAACCCTCCAGGAGCTTGCAGCCTCAGCAGGGTGACTCACAGTACTGACTCCACAGTTTCTGAGACTCCTGGGTAAGGTGACAGACTGACCAGAATTAGCACATGGGCCAGACAGCTAGAGACATTCAATTATAGTTTCTTGAAGATTTAGGAATCCATTGGTAGCCAGACCACTTACCAAAGCAGTCACACAGACCTTCTGGGGAGAGCATGCAGGCACCAGAGAGTGCTTCTAACGCTGTTCAGTGATTCCAGGCATAATGTCAAAGCCTATGGGTAAGCTGAGAGCAAGCATCACCACGTGCCTGAGGACCAGAATTCAGCTTCCTCCCAGAGGAATAGGAATGCCTGCTTTTATTACAGCGGCTCTCAGTGCCATCCCTAGACCAGCAACCTTGGCTTCTCCTAAGAACTGGGAGGAAAAGCAAAATCTCACATAGGCTGGCTCAGGAATCTGGACTTCCTGAAACCCTGGCTCTTAGCAGAACTTCTCATATAACCCTGCTTCTCTGAATTACTACTCCACAGAAACCTACCTGTGGTTTGCTATTCTCAAGTACGCATAGCTGACCTTATCAAAAGAACTTTCAAAGATAAGATGACTTGAAAGCGTCTGGTACTATCCACATGGCAGGAAGGCAGCAGCCACCTTTTCGGCCAGCAGATATAAAATTGCCCTTTCTGTATGTGTGGAGGAAAGTTGCATAGCCCACACTCCTTCTTCCCAAGGGCTCAAGACATGGTAGGAACAGTTCAGAACCTCTTCTTCCTGTGGAAGCTCTTCACTGTGCCACTTGTAAATCCCTTTTCCACACTCTTGTCTTATGTTGTGTCTTCCTTTGGAACAGAGTGTCACACTGTAGTGCAGGCTTGCCTCAGATTCATGGCAATCCTCCTGTCTCGGCTTCCTGAGTACTGATACTACAAGCAGGAGCCTCCATACAGGGTCTTCCTCGACACTACCCAAGGTGCTTCCACACACACTGCCTTAGCAAGCTCATTTGGCCCCTTTTTTCTTAGCAGCCAGGACTCGTAACCACTGCTTTGGACTTTCTTCTGATTACCCAGTCCTCCCTAAGAATGATTTGTAGAGACAGAGGCCTGTGTTTGCTGCCCTCCTGTAGCTTCCCTGCATCCTACCAAGCCAGGCAACCTTTGGGCCAGCTGCCTGGCTCATCTTTTGTCACCTGCTTCCTCTGCCATCTGGTCAATGCAGACCATTGGTGACCCGTTCAGAGAAAGGGCTTCAGTTAGACCAGGGCTGCTGTGTTAGACTAGGGTGACTGTCTCCCTCCAGCACATCTCTAATGTGAACAAAGGCTCTCTTCCTAAAAAAAATGATTTGTAGTTCCAGTTACTTCTAACATGGTGAGCAAGGAGGATTACCCCAGTCTTGTTTGTTTGATTTTTTCATCCTGTGACAAAATTACTTGGGGAAAAAAACCCATGTGGTAGAAGAATTCATTTGGGCTCCTTTGGTCTCCAGCCAGCCTGACTCTTTGCTTTGGGGCTGAGGAGAGGCAGTGCCCTGTGAGGCTGGTGAAGCAGAGCTGTGATCTCCTGGCGCTAAGAGGCACTAAGGCAGAGAGCAAATGGCGGGGGCGACAGGCCCGGCAAAGGCACTCCCACCCAGGGACCAACTTCTCTCAACCACTTCAGCTCCTAAGTCCTCCAGTTTCAACTCCATCCATAGTCTGCTGAGCCTCTTCGGTCCAGTCAGTCTCTCAAGGATTGACCCCGCCCGCTGCGAGCCAAACCTTCCCCGCGCGAGCTTTTAGAGGTCTTTATTCTGGAACTCTAAGAGTGCCTCGTGTGGGATGCTGAGGAGTATTTCCTCTTCTCTGCCACCTCCCTGTGTCTATTCTGTGACTTGTCCTCACTCTGTCCGCATTCGTACGGTGCACCTGTCTTCGTTGGCGACTGATGATCTCATGAAATAGGCCCCAGTTATTGCCTCGTTTACCACCAAGCCAAGAATCCCCAATATGCCTGAAGGGTACCTTTGAAAGTCCCGTGAAATCCTAACTCAACACAACTTACAAACTCCAAAGCCTTCTCTGGGATGGGGGCTGTCACCGGAGCAGTGTGCCTGGCTGTCATTGAGTCCTAACCCTTGCCCAGGTTCTAGGCTATCTCCTTTGGGATTCTAGTAGATGATACATATTCCATAGCCACTCTCCACTGTGACCTCTGCCTCCTCCTAGTCCAATCTGACGGCTCCTCCTCCTAGTCTAATCTAATGGCTCTTGTCTGCAATATTATGCATCATTAGGAGTTTTTGATGCTATCACAGAGGAGATAAGGGCCTGGGAACCTCTCCTACCACCCTGCTCATTCTCTCTCTCTCTCTCTCTCTCTCTCTCTCTCTCTCTCTCTCTCTCTCTCTCTCTCTCTCTCTCTCTCCCTCTCCCTCTCCCTCTCCCTCTCTCTCTCTCTCCCTCTCTCTCTCTGTGCGTGTGCGCGCACGTGTGTGTGTGTGTGTGTGTGTGTGTATGTGTGTATGTGTGTATGTGTGTATGTGTGTATGTGTGTGTGTGTGTAAACCTCCATAGGCCAGCTGCCTGGCACTCTGCTTCCCTCTGCTGGCTTCTCTTAATCCAGCATCAAGCTGCTGGTTTAATGATTAAAAAGGTTCAATGGAAATCTCTGGGTTAAAAAAAAGGATAACACAGGAGGTTGCCAGGGTTTAAGAAAAGCAATATGCTGGAATTTCCCCCACCTTTTCTTTTTACTTCCTTCCTGTCCTATTTTTCCCTGAAACAGATCTGCACAAGTAATTCAAACTATTGTCTTTAGTCAGCTGTCTGGCTGGCTAAGAGATGCTGACCACTAAGGTGAAGATGGAGAGATGACCTCTGTCCAAAGCCACTGTCGCAGTGAGAAGAGGACGGGGACCATTCTGAGCTCCAGACAGGGCTGCTGCAGCGCCCTTCCAAGTGCTGGTGCTGCCCTTTTCTGCCTTGGCACGGTCTCCTGTGCTGTTACAACAAAACGACTTGACTTTTCACTACATTTGATTGCACAGTAGTCATGATTGTAGCTGGGTTATTCTCATCGTATGACTATCTAATATTATTTAAGCCGAAGAAGACATCTCACAATAACCATAGAACTTGCCCAGTAAAATTTAAGTTAGTGTTAGCTGCTGAATTCTGTTAAGATTCATGCTGGTGTCCTAACCCCATGCACCACACAGGTTGTTTGCCTTATTTGTGTTTTGTTTTTGAGAGAGACTGACTTTGGACCCCATCAGGATCCCCTGATGCCCCAGCTTTGGAGGCAGGCTCTTGAAGGATGTAATCAAGCTGGGCTGAGATATTGGGGGGCAGGAGGGCCTGTAGGACTGGCATCCCTAAGAGAAGATGGAATCTCAAAACAGATGGGCACTGAGGAAAGGGCACATGAAGATCAGGGAGAAGGCTGCCGCTCACCAGAGAGTGGCTGGGGACACACCCTCCTGAGGTTCTCGCCGCCTGGCCACACCTTCACCCCGGCCTTGTACTTTAGCCTGCAGAACTGGGAGAAAAACTGTTGAAACAGCTGAGTCCCGGGCACTTTGTGATGGCAACTCGACACAGCAACAGATGAGGATCTGAGCCCAGGCGTGGCTTGTCTGCAGCCTTTGCTCCCTCAACCCAAAGCCCTAGTCCTTGAAACTCAGCTGTGGCTAGTGGTCACCTCCAGTGAGCATAAACTGAAGTGACCTGGTCGCTTATCGAGTCTCAGCAGCCCAAGTCCTCCTGCCTGCAGGCCGATTGCCTATAGTACCTCAAAATACCTCCATAGACTTTAGAGGAACTTTGATGTTTCCCTTCTCCAGCCTGGTTATAAAAGTTAGCTTTAGTATTTGAACTCTGCCTCCACCTCACCCCAGCCCCCCACATACAAATACAATTCAATCTAAAAATTCCCCTACCTAGGTTCACAAGCATTTCCTGTCTTCCACACCACTGTCGGATCTGGTTCTCCTGGGTGTGTTTTAGTGCTTCTCGGGCATCCGTGAGAAGCGAGAATAGCCCCATATTTTTCACATTAAAAAGTAGCCCCGCTTAGCTAACTTTTTCCAGTAAACAACTAGATAATTCCAATTGCCCCTTTGGCCAAACCCTGTCATTAGCTGATGATCTCATGACTTCTGCAAAGGATTCATCTGTGATTTTGCTAATTTGGAATCTTGCCTTTGCCTCCATTTACCATAATCTCTCCGCTGGTTTCCAGTCTAAGGCATGGAGGACCTGACCACCAGTTCCATCCAGTTCCCCATCGCGAATGGAATGACAGTCACATATTTTTGGATCCCACTTCCTCCTCTGTGCTCCTTCTTTGCTTCTTTGTTTTTCAAAACGTTTATGTTAATGCCTTTGTGGCATTTTTGAGGCCAGAAAGTAGGATTTGTAGCTCATTCCTGTTGCAACAGCAGGGTGAAAAGACCGCAGAAGTTTCCTGCGACTGCGCAGCCCACCTGAGGTTTTCTACTGACTCAGAAAATTGAGACTGTCTCGGTGAATCATGTAGTCAGGGCAACCGCAGGGCTAATCTCGCTCACTCCTTGACTACTGAGGATAAACATCTGCTTGGAGACAATTCTTTGGCACAGCCAAGCAGGGTCTTCTGATTAAGTGAGATTCTGGGGTCCCTTTGGAGACCCCGACTATACCCCACATTCACAGGAGGTGACTGGACATATTCCTTGAAGCCTTCTCTGTTTGAGATTTAAGTTTATTGCTAGTGACAGAAAGTAAACCTGAACGACAGGAGAAAAAACCAGCACATTGAAAACTTGGGTGAGTATCTTCCTGGATTACTCCGAAGCCCAGGGCACTGGGAATTGGAATTCCAAAGACAGCAGACAACAAAAGAAGGCTGTAAGTAACTGGGCTTCCTCTAGACACAGGTCCAGTTCAGGGAGGTAGCACTTTTAAAACACTACAGCCCAGCTCTGTGGTGGCTTCCCCAAACTAGACAATGCTTGGTTTCATGGTTGACACTGCCATCAGACACAGATAAAATCTAGGCCAAGTGAAAGCCAGGTATGCTCTCAGCTGCCAGTGTGTTAGCTAGTTAAACACACAGTTTCTGAAACATGAGAACTAGCCTCTGTCCACTGAGAGACTCACAGAAAGAGGCACTCCTGAACACAGAACCGGGATCCTGGAGACAGAGCAAGGAGAAAGTACAGCCGTGTCATACAGGCCCCTTGAGCTGCTGAAGACTCCACAAGACTGCTCCTAGCTCAGGTGGAGAAGCCCTGATCTGACAATACAAAATGCTCAGAAACATGAAGCATTTGGAATACTGACAGGACATAAAAACAGTTCTTATAATTTAAAATAGTCCATACTTCAGATTTCTGAATTAAAGCATTCATCTAATAAAGTCTATGCAAGCATTCCAACATCCTGAAAGTGTCTGAAACCTGAAACATGTCTGACTTCAAGCATTCCAGATAAGGGATACTCAATCTCTATTTCTAAAAATTCAGTCCTGCCAAAGAGAAGAAACTGAAAGTCTGTTTATTTTTGCATCCAGATCTAGGCCAGGATATTACTTTGACTTTGCCATGTTAGTGAAGCTATTTTCTCTCTGGACCCAATTAGTGAAGTGTGCAATCATTCCCAAATAGTGAAGAGTCCCCAACACAGGCCACATAACACAACGGTTCGAAGGAAGTTGGAAGATGATCAAAGTTAATGGAAGCAAATCATACACATCCCTGCAGGAGAGGAAGAAGGAGCAGGGACTGCAGGCTTTGCTTTGTTTTATAGCTGGATGTCTGGCCACAGTTTATAATTATAGCTGCTGTTTGCTGGTCTCCATTGCAAACTGTCACAAACTCAGCTGTGAAGAGTTCTCCAATTCATGAAGTGGCCTGTCTTCTGTCTCTAAAAGTGCTGAGCACCACAGAGGGGACCCCAGGTTCTGTACTCACCCCTTTTGATTCCTATAGGGTGATAGCACCTCATTAGTCCATAAGAACCAGCATCAAAGGCAACTTTGTAACCCCCGAAAGCAGCAAGGGTCTCAAGTGGCAGGTAGTCATCCTGGGTAACAATTCAAAGGAAACCTTCCTGTATAGACACATTCCATCCAAGTGTAATCACTCTAAAACAGCATCAAGTCCTGCCAGTTGTAGGAAAATAAATCATATCTCCCTTCATCTGAGTCATAAGAAAAATAGTGTAGGAATTTCCTCACAACCTCCTCGCTTGGTTCCTGAGCTTGTATGCACACTTCAAAAATCAACTGAGCAACAACAAAAGCTACTGCATCCCACACAGGGCCTCTTTTCTGAGTTAGGTGCAGTGTACCAGAAGGTACCTGACTTTCCTACTGGGCAGCCCTACTGGGGTCATAAAAGAGTATCCAATGAAGAGCCCACCACTCATGAAGCACACATTTCCTGTAGAGTACAAAGACTATATGCTCAGGCCAGTGGCCCCCACGACACACTGTTTCTTCTCTTACTGGAATTCAGTTCCTCATTTGGAAAGATAGGATATTGCAAAGGATATGGGCATTGAGGAAGTCCATGATGGTGCTGGGATAAACTTGTCACTATGAAAGATGAAGCTAAACCTACACCAAAAACGTGTTTATGTGTATGACAGAAAGGGCCCATTAGCAGATACAACATCCTCTTATATCTGAGGCTCAAGGGAACTCGGGGACAAGACATTGTTGAATCTTCCAAAGAACCAAAGCAAAATTGAAATAAAAATGTATACTTCAGGCAGAATGAATTTAGGTCTTAGAATTTGAGGAATATGGTATGTGCTTAAAATAATCTGTGGTTTCCCTCAAGGGAATATTTCAAAAATGGATAAGTTTGTTGGTTCATTAAAAAATACCTACATATTACAAAGTGTGTGTGTGTGTATGTGTGTGTGTGTAGAAGTTTGGAAAATAGTAGTTTTGGACTAGGGACAAAAACTTAGTGAACAATGTTCATATAACAAATACTTGAGTGGGGCGTGTCAGTGGGATTCCCATGTCAGCAGCTGTAAGGGGTGAGTGAGCTCCGGTCCCAACCTTGAGGAAATCCAATGTATACTGAGAGCAACCTGTGCTATGTTAAATGTAATAAATGAAGCTTTTGGTACAAACATGGATAACATACATGAAAAGATAATACAAATAAAGCTACATGAAAGATAAGGGTGGCCCAGGGTATACAGATGATATTGGAAGCTCCATCATTATCTAAGGAATAAGGAAACTCCTATGACTTACTTAGAGAAAATTCTTCCTAATAGAGAGTTTCTCGGAGTGCAGCAGTTAGCCCAAGTGATGTGAGAACTGCCAAGATTTTCTCCACCATGTGTACCAGGGACTTGAGAAGTCGCCGAGGGCAGAGGAAGATGGAGTGTGGGAGAGGAAGGCCACAGTGGGGACACAGCAAAAGCGTAACAGGCAGGCAGCATGGTGCACATGGCAGCAACTCAAGATGACCAAGGTGAGTAGGGCTTAAAGTGAGAAGTTAAGATGAGTGCAGGAATGTTGTAACTCGAGAAAGAAGACAGTTGAAGCAAAAAGCTGGTGGAGAACAAACCCTGGACATACAAAGGACTCTGAGGTTTCTGATGAGCTAAAGGATCGCATTTTAGGCAGGGTCACTCCATACGAAGTTAAGGTAACAGGATATTGCTAACATTAGAGGTATTTTAGTACTTGTACCAAAACAATCACATATCTAAATTTTAAAAAATGTCTGAGCGTTTGGTATCTAGGATACAAAATTACTACATAACCAAATCACTGAAGAGTTGGTCACCTTTGACAGCTTTGCTGCTCTGATATGCTACTAGTCTGCTACCTAGCAGACACTCTCAAAGCCAGAGGCTGGAAACCATCTGTGATTTAAATCAAGATTTCTACAAACAATTATTTATACTTTCTGTCCCGATTTCCACCCTACACCATTTTCTCGGAAGGACTCCCAGCCTCCTATACCCTAGCCAGTCCAGGGCCACAGAGGAGCACTGGGCACTAAGTCACAGATCACTCTTGGCTGCAGAGGTAGGGGTGTGGGTCTCACAAGGTCAAACAAGAGCAGGTTATTGGCTGTTACCACAGACCAGCAGAGGGCATCTTCCTATTGACCAGGAGGGATAAAACAAAAGAAAGTAATCAACTTGTGTTCTCTCAGAGCTTCTTGCTACCTCCAAAGGAAATCCAAACTAAGAGAAATGTATGATAGGTATGAATTCTATGGATAGGTAAATAAAATACCTCATTTCTGCACTACCTATCTGTCCTAAGCAACAAGATCTTGCTCCTACCCACGTGACTTCTATTCTGGGATGCCATGTGCTGTATGTCCTGATTCCACAGAGATATTGATGATTCCCAAAGACAAGAATGTTTTTAGTGTGTCTGTACTGACTCCTTCTACAAAATACGCATTGGACAAAGGACTCATTGACAAACTCATTTTCTAAAGTTATTCGAGGGCTATTTTGAGAATGTTATAAAAATTCCATTGTCAGATATGCCTTTTCCCCCCAAGGAGCTCTAGAGGCAATTATCAAATTGTTTTAGTACACTATGTTTCTTACACGCTTTTCCAGCCAGTCTTTCCATTAGTGAAACCAACTAGAACAGCCAAAGAAATATTTCAGAGAGACAGAAGAATTTAATATCAGCTAATGAGACTAATTTCTTGATTCATCTGTTTGCTTTTAACAAGGCCATCCAACCAACAACACTTTCAGAAGAAAAATAATAGTTGTTTTCCTTTTAGCAAACAAATCCTGAGAGATTAGCTAAAAAACACTGCAGAAGAGATATTCAGGTAGACCATTTTAATACTCCTCTTCTATCAGGGCTCATAAAACAAACAAACAAAAACAGCGCATGCCTTTAATTCCAGCACTCTGGAGGTAGAGGCAGGCAGATTCTATGAGTTAGATGACAGCCTGGTCTACATCAAGAATTCCAGTTCAGCCAGGGCTAGCCAGGACCTGTGTTAAAAGTTAATTACTTACTTAAATACAGGTAGCTTGGCTTCTTACTAGGGGAAGGGTGCTTTACACAGTTATCTCTTCAACTCTACCCTAGTTTGGACTGTGTCTTGGAATTGAAGTGTTTCCATTGGTTTGCCATCATTTAAAAGGCTGGGACGTTCTCACAAAGTTACTGTAAATTTTACATGAGTTTTATTAAGTAGAGCATGTTACCATTTGTGGACATCCCTCTTCCTAAACATTATTCTTAGTGATTTAAGTTTATGTCAGTAAATGTTTATTGTGCACTGCTGAATTGTATGTTAAGATTTCTTGTCTGTCTACCTTCCTGGAAAATGGGGGCTCTACTAGGTTTTCTGATGTCCTTTCAAGCTCTGGCTCAGCTTCTCGGGGACTTATTAGCTACCTTCAGAGAACTTCCCCTGGCCAACCAGGGCAGTTTCTCCACAGACAGGCAGCACTGGATGCATTTGGAAGTTGAAAATCTCCAGGGACAGTTCATGAGTCATAGCCACCCAAATAGGAACACCTGGTCCCTTCTGGGAAGCCAGTCACATTCAACTTTCAAGGCCAGGCTGAGATGGGACATGGTGGCAACCTAGACCCTTATTTGTCTTTTTCCCACTTCCTGGTATGTCTCCTGTAGAAGTACTTCCTTATAGAACATCACACAATGATTCTCACATCATAGCTGATTTTTCTAGTGACCTAAAAGAACTGAACTTGTCACCTGGTAAGAGGAACTCTTCTAGTCTGTTTTCAACACTATCATGACACAGGGTTTCTTGGGAGGTGTCATCATTCACAGGCACATCCTGACACATCATCATCACGTTTCTGTTTCTCTGTGGCCTTGTCATATGTGACCCCTTATTCTCACTAGTGTGTGACAGGGCCTGGTCTCAGTTCCTGGTACAATTCATGGCGCAGGACAGTGCCTTTTTCAGAAAATGCTGAGTGAGTGACCAGAGTGAGGAGGCCAGCTTCACAGGTCTATGAAGAGCCATCTACAGAAAATACCCCTGAGGCCACAGACAGGAGAGTTCCCCTGCAGAGGCTTCAGGAAGACCATCTGTGTGGTCCTGTATATAGGAAACATAAGCAAAATATACTGCCCTTTTCTACCAAAGAGTAAATTAAACAAAACTCCACTGAAAAAATAATTGTAAAGAAGCCACTTGGCAGAAATTCAAATTCCTCTGAGGTCAAGTCGAAATAGATGCACAAGTTTCACATCTCACTCTAAATTGTATTAGCCAGTGGCATAAGAATGCAGATCAATGCCTGCCAGCTGAATTGCACCCCTCCCTGGATTCTGCTCCTGTCCTCCTGTGACCATTCCCCAAACCTACAATCCGAGCTAGTCCCCAGCCCTGCTGCTGGACCTTCCCACCCAGCCCCAGAAGACTTCCACCAAGCAGACCCCGGCCACACAAGCCTGCTAGCAGAACTGTACCCCATCCTAGATTCTGCCTCCCATGACCCTGACCCAGGCTCATACCATCCCAGGTTACCCCTGGCCCCTGCTGCTGCTGGACCCTGTCCATAACCCCAGCAGACTTCCAACACTGAGACATAGACCACACCAGCCACAGCTGCCCTCACCAGTGGAAGAGTGGCCCTTCCCTAGAACTCCAGCAGACACAGTCCACACCAGTTGGAAGAACAGACAACACAGGCCCAAGTACAATCTACAGTACACACCATCTGAAAGAACAGCCCCAGCAGCTCTACTGGAGGCCGGGCTGTGCTAAGTACCCCAGAAGAAGACTCGGGCTTTCCTGGAGGCCAGGCCAGTTCTAGAGACCCAAGAAGACTTCAGCTTTACCAGAGACCAGACACAATCAAGGGACCCAAGGCCTCCCAAAACCCAACAGAGACATCCTACTGGACCTGAGGACTCACCAATTACCAGAACCCTTGGCTTCTTAGTCCAGAAGACTAAAGAGGAAACAAAAACCAAGGAACAAAACACCCATCCAACAAAGACGAATATAGGAATCAACTCCTACTCCTATAATCATCTCAAATCCAGATGCCTAAGTGCTAATACAAAAACACATCAATAACAGAAGTAAAATATGTCACCACCAGGACGCAACTACCCTATGACAGCAAGTCTTGAACATTACAACAGATCTGAAGCTGTGCTTCTTACAAATACCAAAGAATATACCTTCTTCTCAGCACTTTATGGAACCTACTCAACATACTCCATCACAAAGCAAACATTAACAGACATAAAACAATTAGAATAACCTATTATATCTTATCAAATCTCCATGGATTAAAGTTAGAGTTTAATAACAACACAAAGTACAGAACGCCTACATACTCAAGGAAACTCAACAAGTTTCAACTGAATTGTCACTGGGTCAAGGAAGAAATAAAGAAAGAAATGAAAAACTTTCTAGAATGTGATGAAAATGAAAGCTCAACACATGCAAACTTATGGGACACAATAAAAGCACTGCTAAGAGGAACGTTCAAAGCAATAAGTGCCTGCAAAAAGAGCTTGGAGAAATCTCATACTAGTGACCTAACAGCACACCTAAAAGCTCTGGAACAAAAAGAAGTAAACATGCCCCAAAGGAGTAGATGGCAGGAAATAATCAAACTGAGGCCTGAAATCAACAAAATAGAAACAAAGAGAACAATACAAAAAATCAATGAAACAAAGAGTTGGTTTTTTGAGAAAATCAATAAGCTAAACATACCCTTATGCAAACTAACGAAAAGTCAGAGAAAGTACCCAAATTAAAAAAAATCAAAATGAGGAAATCCAGAGACTCATTAGGTCATACTTCAAAAATCTGTACTCCACAAATGGGAAAATCTAAAATAAATAGACAAATTTCTTGATAGATACCACATACCAAAATAAAACAAAGGACAGATAAACAATTTAAACAAAGCTATAACCTCTAAGGAAATAAAAGCCTCCCAATTAAGAAAAGCCCAGGGTCAGATAGTTTTAGTGCAGAATTCACCATCCCTGACCCCAATCTTTACTACAGATCTATAGTAATAAAATCAGCATGGTACTGGCACAAAAACAGACAGGTAGATAAATGGAATGGAACTGAAAACCCAGAAGCAAATTCACACACCTATGGACACCTGATTTTTGACAAAGAAGCCAAAATTATACAATGTAAGAAAGAACACATAGTTAACAAATGGTGCTGTCATAACTGAGTGTAAACATGTAAAAGAATGCATGTAGCTCCTTGTCCATATCTATCACCCTACACAAAACATAAGGCCAAGTAGATCAAAGACCTCAGCATAAACCCAGCTATACTGAACCTCTTAGAAGAGAAAGTAGGAAATAGCCTTAAATGCATTGGCACAGGAGACAACTTCCTGTATATAATACCAGTAGTATAAACACTAAGAGCAACAATAAATAAATGGGACCTTATGAAACTGAAAAGCTTCTGTAAGGCAAAGGATACTGTCAATAGGACAAAATGGAAGCCTACACAATGAGAAAAGATCTTCACTAACCCCACATCTAACAAAGGGCTGACTTCCAGAATATATAAAGAAATTGAGAAACTAGACATCAAAAAACAAATAATCCAATTAAAAAATGGGGTACAGACCTAAACAAAGAATTCTCAACAGAAGAACCTCAAATGGCAGAGAAACACTGAAAGAAATATCCAACATCCTTAGTCATCAGATAAATGAAAATCAAAACAACTCACTCTGAGATACCATCTTATACCTGTCAGAATGGCTAAGATCGATTACAGCTTATGCTGGAGAAGATGTGGAACAAAAGGAACACTTCTCCACTGCTGGTGTATAGCCACTTTGGAAGTGAATATCGCAATGTCTAGGAAAATTGGGAATCAATGTACCTCAAGACCCAGCTATACCACTCTTCTACACCTAAAGGATGCTCAGTTATACCACAAGGACACTTGATCAACTATGAAACAACCTAGATGCCCTTCAACTGAATAATGGATTTAAAAATGTAGTGTATTTAAAACAATGACATCATAAATTTGAAGGCGAATGGATAGAACTAGAAAAAAATCATCATGAATGAGGTAACCCAGACCCCAAAAGACAAACATAGTATACCCTCACTCATAAATGGATATTAGCTGTTAAGTGAAGGGTAAACATGCTACCCAGACAGGGTAGGTAACAATGAGAGGTAAAGGAGAGATGCTTGGTTTTCCCTGGAGAGGGGAAATAAAAGAGATCTCCTGAGTGGACTGATGGATGGGAACTTAAGGAACCAGTGAGGAGGTTGATGGAAAGTGAGAGTGCTAAAAGAGATGACTGGAAAAAGGCAGGCATTTCAGGGTCAGGTAAAAACCTGGTACAAGGGAATCTACCAGGATGACCCCAGCTAAGACTCCTAGCAACAGTGGATATGCAGTCCGAACTATCCCTCTCCTGTGATCAGATTGGTGACTACCCCAATTGTCATCAGAGAAACCTTCATCCAGTAACTGAAGGAAACAGATACAGAGACCCACAGACAAACATTAGGCTAAGCTCAGGCAATCCTGGTGAAGAGAAGAAGGAAGGATTGTAGGAGCCAGAGGGGTTAAGGACATCACAAGAAAACCCACAGAAACGACTAACCTGACTCATAGGAACTCACAGTCTGAACCAACAACGTGAGAGCCTGCATGGAACTGACCTAGTCTTCTGCAAACATGTGAGAGTTATATAGCTTGGCCTACTTGTGGGACTCCTAACAATGGGAGCAGGGTCTGTACCTAATGCTTTGAACTGGCTTTTGGGAACCTATTCTTAATACTGGATTGCCTTGCCCAACCTTCCCTAATACAAGGGAGGTGCCTAGCCTTACCATAACTTGATATGCCAAGCTCGGTCGATAACCATGGAGGCCTGTTTCTTTCTGAGCAGAAACAGAGAAGGAGTGGATGGAGGGCTGGGGCAGAGGAGAGGTCGGGGGAGGGAATGCGGGGAGAGGAGGGAGGGGAAACTGTGGTCAGGATGTAAAAGAAATAGATGAACTTAATTAATTAAAAATAAACTGTTCACAAGGAAGGAAGGGAGGGAGGAGAGAGGGAGGGAGGAAGGGAAGGAGGGAGGGAGGGGGGAGGGGAGGAGCTAGGGAGGGGGAGGGGGGAAGGGGGACGGGGAGGTGAAGCCAAATTCTCCCACTCAAAGTAAAGCACAGGACTCCTAAGCTTTAGGAGTGTAAGTCCCTCATTGTGCTTTTGCTTGCTTACTATTACATACCCTTCACAGAAGTAAAATTTTGCTCTGCCAAAATACTTTGGATTGCATGGTCATTACCTTGAGATCAAGATTCATTTCTTGCAATGTTACAGTGAATTGTGTAAGTTTAACTCATCTGCTGCAGCCATTCCTCTTCTAAAACAGTGTTTTTCCTTTTCTCACAATAAAGTAGAACAAATGAAAAGTGTTACACATTTAGGTATCAAAGTCACCCACTTACCCAAGTCAACATTTCTAAATCAATGGTGACACCAAAGAGCCTTTCTGGAAGTTAACCCAAGCTCTCCCTGGGATTCAGTCATCCTGAGGCCCAGTAGTGACAAGACAATGGAAAGATATTCAAATAAACATCAACAGGAAGAAAAGCTAAAGGGACAACCTAATGTCAACTCTTAAGGTGAGAGCCATGTCCTGCTCATTCAACACTGGCCAAATAAACTCATCATAACCTTTTATGAGAAGTATTGTTTACAGATAACAAGAGAGGAAAAACCAGTCTGTGTAAAAGATATTTAAACAATTTCACATGCAATATGAAGTTTGTTGTATTTATTCTTTCTCTACAATAGCAAATTCACATTTCTTTTGTTCTTTTTTGATGGCTCATAAAGTACTAAACCCAAATTCACTTTTTTTTTAAATTTATTTTTTTAAATTTTATTTTCCAGTTTAAATTTAGATAAGAATCAAGGTTGCTTCACAAGTCAGTTCCAGGTCCCTCTCCCATTCCCTCCCTTCCTCCCGTGCCCTCCCCCCCCCCGTTATCCCCTCATTTCTCCAGGGAGGGTGAGGCCCTCCATGGGGGTGTCCATAGTGTGTCATTTCATATAGGGCAGGGCCTAGACCCTTTCCCAAGAGTTCAGGGTGAGAGTGCACCTCACATTGTTCTATGGGAGTCCAAAGTCCGTGTGTATACTTGGGATGGGTACTGATCTGCTGCCCAAGGCTCAATAGATTCCCTAGGCCTCTTCACTGACACCCAGATTCAGGGGGTCTTGATCAGTCCCATGCTAAGTCAGGAAAGTCAATGATAGATTCTTTGCCAGAAACCCTAAGGCTGAAATATGATTTCTTGTATTCTGTTTATTTATTGTTTCCAGTAAAAACGGTTGATCAAAATATGCAGTCATCACTCACAGAGGAGTGCTGTGGGACTATTATGTGTTCTTCAAATGTCAAATCTGTAGTCTCTGGGAGTAGCTAGATTTGGGTAGGGTCATGAGGATGGAGTCACCATGATGAGACAAGTGTCTTCCTGAGAAAAAGCTAAGACCAGGAGATCAGGCATCTGATCTTGTACATCTCTTCCTCCATCACCGAGGGAAACAGTTTAGTATTTAAGCCACCAACAGCTTATTACAGCAGCCTGCACTATGTAAAGTAAAAAGTCATTAAACCCATTGAAGAAAATTAGTGTGCATTCAAAATGTCCCTTCTCACCTTCTTCCCTTTAAGGTGAACCTTTACTGTTGACTGTAAAAGAGGTTAGCAGAGAAACAGACAGGAGTTTCTCACTGATTGAAGCTACTCCTTTGTTGTAAAAGTTTATGTCTCCTATTCTACAGTGTTTCTTTTATGATTTGGGTTTAATATAAATCGTGTCACTATATAAACGGTAGCAACATCTGCTGAGTCTGAGATTCCAGAGTGTGAGGCCAGTGTTGCTAAACATTTCCTTAGCTATTTCTCACTCCCAGGGGCCCAGATCTTATAAACAAATGACAGGGTTGTTCCACGTGCAGCCTTGGAAGCTAGAGAGAGATTTGGAGCTATCCCCAAATAGCAGAGAGGTTTTCCCTCCTTTATTCCTTCTTCTCTCTTCCCACTCCATCCCTCCATCTACCCATTCCCTAGAGGAGACAGGAAGTTCCTATGGAGATCCCATAAAACCTTAGGGTCCCCTAATTTGGGGGTTTGCCTATGATGAACTCCATATAAGCATAAACTGCTGGCACCTGCCCCATCCTCCAAGGGAGACAAGACATGGGGAGGTGGCAGGGAGTTTGTCTGCCAGTCTGGCTGATGGCTTCTTCTGTCAGGACTTTGTATAGGAGACTGTGACAGACATTCTTGTTGGTGATTAGAGTGAAATCCCAGATTCTCTGAAGCTTCACACTGAACCCTTAGTTGTCTAAAAATGTGACTAGAGAACCCTGGCACGTTCTCCCACCAAACATGTCTGACAAACACCCTTTTGTGTCAGCCCTGCAATGTGATATGGTCTCAATTTTAAAACTAGGTCTTAAACTATGAAAAAAAGAATGTAACAGAAATTGTTAGGAATTTCTTCAAGGTTTTTAAAAATGGAAACTGGCCATTTTTGCTTAAGCTTAGCTTTGGTGATTTCTTGAAAGATCAAGGTTAATGACTGACAAAGTCTTTTTGAATTTACCTTCCTATAAATCCACCTTCCTGTTGATTAAATGCACTCTCACCTACTTGCTCTTGTTTACAAGAAAAGTGAATATTTTCAATTTGAAATCGACATGTATATATCCCAGCCTGCTCTGAGGAGAAAAACAAACAAACAAAAAAACCTGTGTTCTAATTCAGACAGCACCTTTCTGCCACCCCTAAAATATTTTTGCATTTCATGTGGTATCTGTTGCTCATAGTGTGCTGCCCAGGGAGTGGGCTGGGCTGTCTTGACCACTGTGAAGGGAAGTATCTCAGATCTTTGGGGGCCTAAACTAGTGTGACAGTTCCTACTAGATAATTGAGCCCTAGAGGGAACACCCGGCCCATTTGTGGTAAGGGATAAAGGGGATTTGCTGGGATGTGGACTTCTTCCAAATAAAAAGGAAAAGGCCTTCTGAGGAGATGGCCTTTTTGGCTTTCTGATTTTTGTTGTTATTGTTTTGTTTTTTTTTGTTTTGTTTTGTTTCTGGAAGGGGACATGAGCTTTGCCTTTTGGAGACAAGCATTAGGGTACACAAGGAGTAGCAGAAGCTGCCTGTCTCCAGAGAGTATAAGCAGTGGCTGAATCCCCGCTGTACTTACCTGCCCACATATTCTGAACAAATGAGCATTCATTGAGGAAGGCCACTGTGAATGTTAATTTTCATTGTCAAACTTTGGAATCAGTTTAAGAAACAAAACCTTGCCTCTGTCTTTGGGAATTCTAGAGATGTTTAACTAAGGAGAGAAAATCCTGAATGTGAGGGTCCCTGGCTGAAGGAAAAGGGAAGAGGAGGAAAAGAAGAGGCAAAAAGGAAGGGGTTGGAGGAGACGAATTTGGGGGATGTGGGTATTATTAACCCAAGGGTCACTTGTGAATTAGCAAGATCACTATGATCAAAGGCTCTGGGTCTGATAATGATAGAGATGTCAGAGACCCGAGCCAAAACCCCCCATGCTCATCTCAGTACAGGAGAGAGAGAGTGAAGATGCCAGCCAGGGATCCTGCCCTTCTGAGTTGTAAGAGTTAAGTGTGACCTGGGATGAGTTCAGCTTCACAGCCAGAGGGGATGTGGGACGAGGCTTGGATGTGGTCCCACAAGTTCGTTTTTGGAAACCCAAATATCCAAATTCATATATTGCTTCTGTTTGGAGGTGAGGGATTCTGGGTAGGAAGTAACGAGAATTAGACAAAGCCATGAGACTTCTTCTCTCAAGATGGATACATGGTAGGTATAAGAGAGAGACTAGCATTGTCCCCTGCTCCCCTGTGGCAGACCCCAGCAGTGTGAGGCTGTGGAGGAGAGCTCTTCTTAGGCATTGGGACTTTGATAGTGGACTTCCCAACATCCAGACTTAATATAAGACTGGTTATCTATCAACTGCTCCATCCTTGGTATTCTTTCACAATTAAAAAAATAATGTAGGAATTTCAAATCCAACATTAAACACCAAAATTCTGTTTAAATTAAGAAAGTCACAGTGAGGCACCACAAACTTCAAAATCCACATGGAGGTGGCAAGCTTTATAAATACCTGCTTAGCACACACTTGAGTAGTGTTTTCCACACTTCATGTCACAAACATAAGATGTGTGTCATGCCCGTTCTCTGGAAAAGATGCTGCTGTCTTTCCTTAGCATGTCTGATAAGAGGCTGTTATTTGATGAATCCTTAAGGTAATTTAACCAGGATTGTAGCTAAGTGGCAGAGCATTCACCCACTGTGAGCACAATTTCCCGCACTCAAAAGCAAAGTAGTAACGTCCTCATTCCATAGCTTGCTATTGATAACACTAGAACTTTGAAATTGGGGCCCAGCATGGTAACAACTTAATTGCATCTTCTCTCTGAACTGAGTAGCTGCAGGCACTGATGCATTTTCCTACATAGTGACCAATCTTAAACACCTAGAGAACTGATGAGGTTAAGAAGCTTGTCACCTCAAGCCTCATTACTGTAATGTATATGAGCTTAACATCTCATCCTAGGTGTTAATCTCTCCTGTTCACATGTCACAGAACATAAATCTTTTCCCCAGTGATTCAGTGTGTCCTCCCTGTTGATCAGTTGGGTTATGAAAACAATACAAGATTTATTCTTACTTTTATTTGAAATTTATCTCATTTTCTTCATGAAGGATTGTCTTTTGTATGATATATTTCAAAAATATTTTCTTAACTCACTCTGTGTGGTCATAATAACTTACTTGATTCAATTACTCATCGTTTAAAAACTTATTTCAACTTCGAGTTTCTTTTTTCATTTCTTATTACATATTTAAATTAGAAACAAGCTTGCTTCACATGTCAGTCCCAGCTCTCCTCGACCAGCACCCCCCCAATCCACAGTCCGTTCCCCAGGGAGGGTATGACCCTCCATGGGGGACCTCTAGAGTCTGCCATTTTGTTCTGGGGAAGGCATAGGACCTCCCCCATGTGTCCAGATTGAGAGAGCATCCCTCATTGTGGGATGGGCCCCCAAAGTCCATTTGTATGCCAGGGATATATACTGATCTACTACCCAAGGCCCCATAGATTGCCTTGGCCTCCTCACTGACACCCACATTCAGGGGGTCTGGATCAGTCCCATGCTGGCCTCTCAGCTATCAGTCTGGGGTCCAAGATCTCCTCCTTGTTCAAGTCAGCTGTTACTCTGGGTTTCACCAACCCAGTCTTGACCCCTTTACTCATCACTCCTTCCTCTCTGTCACTGGGTTCCAGAAGTTCAGTTCAATGTTTAGCTGTGGGTATCTGCCTCTGCTTCCATCTGTCACTGGATGGAGGTTCTAGATAGTCATCAACATCATTATTAGGAAGGGGCAAATAAGATAGCCTCTCCACTATTGCTTAGTTTGCCAGTTGGTGTCATCCTTGTAGACCTCTGGAAATCTCACTGGTGCCAGATCTCCCCTGAAACCTGGAATGACTTCCTCTATTACGGTATCTCTCATCCTGCTCTCCTCTATTCTTCCCCCAACTCAACCTTCCTGCTCTCCCATATTCACCTCTTCCCTCTTCTTCTCCTCCTCTCTTTTTCCTGGCTCCCCCAGCATGCTGCCAATCTGCTCAGGAGATCTTGCCTCATTCCACCTTCTCTGGGGTGCCATGCATATCTCTCTTAGGATCCTTCCTGTTTCCCACACTCTCTGGCAGTGGGATTGTGTAGGATGCCACTCCTCTGATCCATGTCTAAAATCCATATATGAGTGAGCATATACCATGTTTCTCTTTTTGTGACTGGGTTACCTCACTCAGGATGGTTTCTTCTAGTACAGTCCATTTGCCTGCAAATTTCAAGATTCCATTGTTTTTTTTTTCCGCTGAGTAGTACACCATTGTGGAAATGTACTTTCTCTATCCACTCTTGAGTTGAGGAGCATCTAGGTTGCTTCCAGGTTCTGGCTATTATAAATGGTGCTGCTATAAACATAGTGGAACAGACATCCTTGTTGTATGAATGTGCATCTTTTGGGTATATGCCTAAGAGTGGAATTCCTGGATATTGTGGTAGACTGATTCCCATTCCTGAGGAATCTCCATACTGATTTCCAAAGTGGCTGTACAAGTTGGCACTCCCACCAGTAGTGAAGGAATGTTCCTCTTGCTCCACATCCTCACCAGCATAAGTTTTCATTGATCTTAGACATTCTGACAGGAGTAAGATGGTATCTCAGAGTTATTTTGATTTGCATTTCCCTGATTGCTATGGGTGTTGAGTACTTTCTTAAGTGTCTCCTCTATTGAGAATTCTCTATTTAGTTGACTACTTTTTAATGGATCATTTTGTGCTTCAGAGACCTGCTTCTTGAGTTCTTTGGAGATTTTGGAGATCAGCCTTCTGTCAGATGTGGAGTTAGTGAATATCTTTTCTGATTCTGTGGGCTGCCTTTTTGTCTTGCTGACTGTTTCCTTTGCCTTACAGAGGTTTCTCAGTTTCAGGAGGTCCCATTTATTAATTGTCAATCTCAGTGTCTAGTTTCTTAATCTGGATTTTCTATCAGATTTTTGTAAATAAGAAAATAAGTTGAATGTGACAATACATATGTTTTAGGCTGATTTGTTACTGTCATAGAATACTACACTGTGAAATCCATACACATCAGAAATGTATGGATTTCTCAGCATTTTAAATAGAGGACTATCAAATCAGTGTGTCAGGGAGTTCAATATCCAATGAAGTCCTTTATCTTCTCAGGAGGTACTTTACAGACATATGTGGTATGGGGGGATAGTGCTATGTTCCATGTGGACATAGGCTGTGTGCCCCATGTGGACATATGCTATGTGAGACATGTGTACATGTACTGTCTGAGGACAGTGATGTTCCTCCTAAGGACATAGGCTGTGTGTGTATGTCCTTTGAGGACGAGGGTGAGAATCCACTTACTCACCCATCTTACAAAGATAGATTCTGCTTATAGGTCCTGCTCTGATGGTGTGGTCCCTTCCTGGAAGCTATGCCTCTGAGTATGTTGACATTAGATTCATACATGAATCAGGAGACACATCCACACTATAGTAATATATAGTTAGAAGCCTACAAACAGTAACCAAACTTATTAAAGCATCTCAAATTGACTTTACAGTTCTAGCAAAAATTTACATTCCTAACCCAGTAGTTGCTCAGATACCTCTTATTGTTCATTTGTTTCATGTCTTTTTGTTTTGTGTGTTGTTGTCATTGTTTGTTTGGAAACAGGCTTTCTCTATGTAGCCCTGGCTGTCCTGGAACTCACTCCATGGACCATACTGGTTTCAAACTCAGAGATCCACCTGTCTCTGCCTTCCAGGTGCTGGAATTAAAAGAATGCACCACCACCTCTGGGCCTCCAAAACTCCACCAGTGCCTGAAGAAGAATGTCAGAGGAGTCCCGGGGCAATTGCTGATGAATCACACATAGCTACAGACACTTACTTGCCTGTGAGCCCATAGCTAGCATGCCGTAGGCTTAGAAAAGGCTTTCACCGTGTGTAGCACTAGAGTCTCAAGCATAGAACTGAATTAATTGGCAGTGCCTCTGGAAAACTGGAAATGAAGTTCCATCAAGTCTTCTTTGGAGAAATCTCCTTTGTAGTTTTATATCAAGAGACTTGTGATGACTTTTCTTGGCTATAAAATTGACCACATCTGGAATGAACTATAATCCAGAAATGGAGGGCACAGCTGTGAGAGCTTTTCTCTTTGGTCTGAAGTGGGTGAATATACTCCAGACCTTTGAGGGGAGAAGACACAGGCTTTGATCTGGACCTTGATGTGGGAGGACACATACCTTTAATCTAGATCTTGAGTCGAGAAGGCACACCTTTAATCTGGGCCACACCTTCTGCTGGAAGCCATGATAAGGATATGGAAGAAGGAAGCTTTTACACTTTGCATGCTTGTCCTCTCCTTGCTAGCATACCCATTCCTTCACTGGCATTGGATCTGACTTCTTCTGGATTCTAATATAAACAGAAGATTGGATTCCATTCAAAACTACCTATCTCTTTGTCAACACCTACCATGTAGTAAGCATTCCATTCCCTCTGGAGGTGGTTCAGCACCTACTGATCAAAAGCTCCCATTTCTCCCTCCCTCCCAAGAACCCTGGACTCTGGCAGCTGCCATTTCAGTCTCAACTTTTATGAGAACAATATCTGTTTAGATATCATGGATGACATGGAGTGACAAGGGTCCTTCTGTGTCTGGATATCAGGATTCCAGTCCTGTTTCCATAGTTCATTTTCAATGGAAAATGACAGGATATTTTTCTTTTTGTGCTTGAATAGCATTCCATTTTTCACATCTCTATGTTGTCTTTATCCACTCAAAACTTATGATGTTTAAATTAGATTGCTTTCATTTTTGGCTATTGTGAATTTTGCTGAATGAACAAGGACTGAGCATATCTCCTCAAGACATTGATTGCATTCTCTTTGGTTAGACGTCTGGAGTACAACTGCTGGATTATAAAAAAAAAGTTTTACTTTTTAATGTTCTGAGAAATCTATGAAATATTTTTCCTGGTTGGCTTTACTAAGCTGTATTCCCACCTAATCCTTCTTCTGTTGTGTCATATTTTTTTATTTTTAAATTTAAGTGTGTATGTGTGTGTGTGTGTGATTTACAGCCAACTATATTAAGATTTTAAGAGAGTTCAAAAGTTCAGCAGTCTGTGTGTGTGTGTGTGTGTGTGTGTATGTGTGATTTATAGTCAACTAGGTTAGAGATTTTAAGAGAGTTCCAAAGTCCAGCTATGTGTGTGTGTGTGTGTGTGTGTGTCTGTGTAGTATTCACAGAGAACTATATTAGAGATATTAAAAGAGTTCCAAAGCCCATCTTATACAGTCCAAAATAAAGAAACTATGAGCTGCTAGAGGCCCTGGGGCCATCTGGAGAAGAAAAAATATACATCAGAAAAACTTTCTAGAAGAAAATTATAGAGTGAACTGGTAAGACACCTTTAACAGCCTGTGGCTAAGAACCTTCCAGATTGTATAGGAAAAAAAGTTCTCATAATCAAAAGCCAGTGAATCTCAAAACAGGCAGCGCAGTCACAATACACAGCACTCTGTAACTTAGTATTCTCCTCCCAAACTTGATTTTTTTAAAAATCAGCATGGTTACTTAATTTATTTATTTAACTTGTCCTTGAAACACAGCATTCTAACATTAATGAAACAGCATGTATGTTCACCACACATGTATGTTGAACTTAAATCAAGTCAGACAGTTCTGTGGCCCCACTCATCACTTCTTGACGGTGAGAGCACTCAGAAGCTGAAGATGTGCAAACGGAAGTCTGGTTTGGGGACCACTTTTGCCCTGAGGGTGACATGCCCCAAAAGAGCGTCTTCCTGCCAAGTGACAATTGAAGCCCAGCTACGGACAAAAGTGAGCCCTTGACCACTCGGTCATCCCCAAGGTCACACTGAGAACAGAGAACTGTGCCTCTGAAGTAAAAACTGTGCTAAAAGTAAAGTGACCCCCAGAAACTTGGCATTGAGCCCCTTGGTTGGCCCAAAGCTGCCTTATAGAGCTAGTCATGTTAGTGACTGGCAGAAGTTAATGAAAACCCTCTCAGATGAAGACAATGGCATTTTCCTCAGTCTAAAAATGACTGACATGGGCAATTAAGCATATTTAATTAATTCAAATTAAACTCATATGTAAAAATGAATAAATATTTATTTGGAAAGCCTATAGGACCTAATATTCCCAGGCGGTCTCCCATCCAGGTCCTAATCATGTCGAACACTGCTTAACTTCAGCGATCAGACCAGATCAGGTGCATGCAGGGTAGTATGACCCTAGACAATAGTAAATAACATATTTTTAAATGATTAGACACAACTTTTAAACGCAACACAACAAGCCTAGGATGAAAAATAGAGAAGCAAGAAAAAATGAAAACAGAAAGGGAAAATTTCTAAACAGTAAAAATTGAAAACAGTGTGATAGTTTCAAATATCAATTTAAAACAAACTTGACTGGCATGACATAAGGAAGTGTCTGGATTAGGTTGACCTAGGGCATGTTTGTGAGGGATAATCTTGGTGACAGCAATAGTTGACGTGGGAAGATCCAACCTACTGTGGGCTGCACTGTTCTCTGGTTTTGGGTCCTGAAATATATAAGAAGAAAGTTACATGAATAGTGAACATCCATGCCTTTATTTCTCTCTGTTCTTGACCAGGAGATCTTGCTTCAAGCTGTCTAAAGAGGGCACAACGTGCTTCCAGATCTTGCCTTCAATTCCCTGCAGTGATGGAGTATAACCTGCACATTTGAGTTCAACCTTTTCTTCCCAAGTTGCTTTTTGTTGGGATATTGTATCACCATAACTGGAGTAAAGCTAGGACACACACGTGAATTGGGAGGAAAATAAAAATCATAAACAAGAGAGCAAACAGATACAAAGACGTCTCAAACACTATAACGTCAGACACAAGGTAATCCAGCTCTGCTAGGTGAGTCCAAGAACAAAATCTTTGAATACTTTTTCTCAGAGAGCTGAGGAAGTATAAGACATAAAAGAAGTTTTAAAAACAACTCTGTAGAAACTGTAGTGTAGGACAAAATTTAGAAACTCAATGGATGGCCTAATAGACAATTACATGCGACTGAAGATAGATTTAGGGAAATAAAAGAGACATCAAAAATTACTGTAGATCACATTATTTTGAATGAAGTATAGAGATACAAATGGATAAAAAATATGGATGTCTGTGATCAAATAGCAAAGGCAAGCAGTCATTTAGTGTCCCAAAGGAAGAAGATAGTATGAGGCAGAAGCATTATTTCATAAGATAATATATATATGTACATATGTATCATACACATATATATTTCAAAACTAATGGAGACTATGATCCAAGACACCAACTATTCACAAGGAGAAAGGAAAGCTTTTTATTACACACAGCCATGGTATAATAAAATCAGACACTTCAAAGGTCAAATCAAAACCTTAAAAATTTTAGTTGAGACAAAAGACAATTTTTCTTCAAAGTAATAGTGTTAGGATTAACAGCAATGTAATTTTCAAACAAGAATTTTAAGTATAATAAAAATCATTCAAGGGCTATAGAGATGGTTCAGTGGTCAAGACCACTTGCTGACATTGCAAAGGACCTAGTTTTAATTTCCAGCACCCACACTGGGCCCTCACAACTGCATGCAATTCCAGTTCCAAGAAAACTGATGCCTTTTTGTGTCCTCTTCTGACAACAGGCATGTATGTTATGCATATACACACAACCCAGGTAAACACTCATACACATAAAGTAAATGAGTCTTTAAAGATATATATCTTTCAAGATTAGAAGGAGGGAGTAGTGAGAGAGTTTAGTACCTACAGTGAAGATGCTTTCAGGGCGAGGTTGGTGACAACTTCAGTACTCTACCCAGAATCCATGAGAAGGTGTAAGAAGAGAACCAGCTCCACAAGATTTCCCCCTGACCTCCATGGCACACACATCCATAGATACACCTGAAAGGTACAAATAATAATCTTCTTCAAAAGATTAGATGAAAAATTTTAACCCAACCAAATAAACATAAGAGAGTGGGGTGGTAAGAAGATGAAAAAGTAAAAACAGAAAGTGAAAATATTTTAAAAGTAAAAATTGAACATAGAAGGAAGAAGGAAAATGATTACAGATAAAAGATTGAAGACAGAGGGAGGAAGAAGAAAGAGTGTGGTGGTATTTATGATTTAATAAAGATTGCCTGAAGTGTCAAAAAGCAAAGCCATACACACTAGTTATCTATAAAAGTAGGCAGTGGTGGCACACACTTTAATCTCAGAACTCAGGAGACAGAAATAGATAGATCTCTCTGTGAGTCCAAGACCACCTAGATCTACACAAGATTGAATCAGTCTAAAAGAAAATTAGAGCTCATGACTTTAATGCCAGCCCTAGAGAGGTATATAAAAGAAGGAGTCCAGTGTCTCAGGCTGCATTCTGAGAAATTTCTCCAGCTCCGCTGAGGAGAGACAGCAGTCTGAGGCTTGGTGAATGCTCATGGAGACAGGATCAGGGCTTTCAGCCTGAGGTAGCAGTAAGAACTAGTGACCTGACTGCTTTTTTTCTCTGATCTTCAGCTTGACACTTGGACCCCAATATCTGGGTATTTTATTATTTGTGCTACATTTGGTGCCCAATGTGGGGAACGAACCCATGTTTCTGAAATTAACTGTTAATTATTTATCAGATAAATATTTAACTGTTAAATATCAAAGAATTGTGACAATTTTTCAAAATAAAGGTAGTGGCTGCATCAACAAACTAAACAGAACTTGTGAAAACTAACATAACAGGAATTTAAATGTTGGATGACAGTAGCATGTCACCTACTGTCTACAGAAATTTAAAAGCACTTACTGCTCTTGCAGAGGACAGAGTTTTCCTAGCACCTAAGGCTCATTACAGCTTGTAAATTCCAGATAAAGAGCCCTCTTGTGGCCTCCCTGGGCACATGCACACATGTGCATAGATAAACTTTCACATAATTAAAAATGAAAATGCCTATAAAAGAGAGAGTTCGTATAAGTGGATGAATGGTAAAGGATGCATGCTGTGTTTTCTAAAGTGACAGTAAAGCAAAGAAAAGCAAAATATTTACTATTTATATTAATAGATGGACAAACAGAAAACCACAAACTTAGTAACCTAAAAGAAGAAAAGATAAAAGCAAGTGTAAACAGGGTTGACAATTGAAGCCCATAGGAAAACAGAGGATATGAAACTGGACTTCTCACTAGCCATGTTAAGCATAGATGGAATACAGAAGGTCTAGGCCTGATTTATGTACATTTATGCATGAAGTATGTATAATATATGTGCCAAAGCACAGGGATTCCTAGCACTTAAGATAAAACAACAGCTAAAGACAGGCTATGGATGCACCAAACAAAGGAAACATTAATAAGTTTAGGAAATACAAAGTAGAGCTTAAGTCAAAAGAATGTAATGTTCAAGATGTCTATTCATAATGCCTCACCAAGAAGGAACAAGTACTTTTGTTTTACAGATAGAAATTCCAACGTTTTGTATACAACCACTCATCTTTAAAATCTAAAAGAAATTCAGTAAAATATAGTTCTTTACAATGAAATATTTATCAAAGAATTGTGACAATTTTTCAAAATAAACTAAATTACTGCCAGGAAAGGAGAGGAGGCTGGGAGTCCAGGGAAGCAGCTGTTCCTCCGGCAGCATCAGGTAAACAGGCCGGCTTCCCGGCCTGTGTTCCAGTGCCTGCAGATCGCCTGGGAACTGCACAGAGCTCCCAATCCCGGTGGGAGCCAAGCACCCAGACCCCAGGTCTTCTCTCCCACCAACGAGACCAGGAAACCAGAGGACCCAGGGAGACCAGGGGAGTAGCTGTTCTGGATCAAGTACAACAGGACCCAGCATAGGGTCCAGGGGACCAGGTAAGAGGATAAGTGCCCCAGATACCTGTTCTTCTTCTCCACCCACGGGACCAGCATTCGGGCAAGGAATAGAAGAACCACCAGATTATTGGACTTGCTAGCACCCACCAAAAGGGAACTCTGGTCCCCAGACCAGTAAGGGGCTCTTTCTGCACCCACTAGAAGAAGAGATGGGAAAGAGACAATACAAAAACACAGTCAGCAACAGAAAAACAAATATGACACCGCCAGATTCTAGAGACTCCACACCAGCAAGACTCCAACATTCCAATGCGAACAAAGCAGAAGAGAATGACCTTAAAAGCACTTTCATGAAAATGATAGAGGCCCTAAAAGAGGATATTGGAAAATCCCTCAAAGAAATGGAAGAAAAAACAAACCAAAAAATGCAAGAAATGGAAGAAAAAACAAACCAAAAAATTCAAGAATTGGAAGAAAAAACGAACCAAAAAAGGCAGGAACTGGAAGAAGAAATGAAGCAAAAAAATGCAAGAAATGGAAGAAAAAACAAAGCAAAAAATGCAAGAATTGGAAGAAGAACAATACCAAAAAAGGCAGGAAATGGAAGAAGAAACAAAGCACAAAATGCGAGAAATGGAACAAAAAGCAAACCAAAAAATGCAAGAAATGGAAGAAAGAACAAACCAAAAAATTCATAAAAGGCAACAAAGGGACGAACAGATAAACAGAAAATTGCAAGAAGCAATGCAAACACTGCAAGGGTTGAAAACTGAAATAGAGTCATTAAAAAAAAAACACAATCTGAAGAAAGGCAGAAAATAGAAAAGCTGGACAAACAGTCAGGCACTACCAATACAAGCATTACCAACAGAATAGAAGAGATGGAAGAGAGAATCTCAAGTGTTGAAGATACGCTAGGAGAAATGGATTTATCAACCAAAGAAAACCAGAGAGTCTGGGAAACAGAAACTTTATTTAGTGGCTGATCGAAGAAGAGGCAGACTCCCTTGGTTAAGTACTGAGCTGAACTCAAGAAAGCCAGTAACAGAGAGGGAGGACTGATGATCAAAGGGATTAAGACTGGGCTGGTCTAACCCCCAGAAACAGCTGACCAGACAAAGGTTAACTCTTGAATCCCAGGCATTAGCCTGGGAAGCCAGCATGGGACTGATCAAGACCCCCTGAATCTGGGTGTCAGTGAAGAGGCCTAGGGATTCTATTGAGCCTTGGGCAGCAGATCAGTACCCATCCCAAGTATTCACACGGACTTTGGACTCCAATAGAACAATGTGAGGTGCACTCTCACCCTGAACTCTTGGGAAATGGTCTAGGCCCTGCCCTATATGAAATGACACATTATGGACACCCCCATGGAGGGCCTCACCCTCCCTGGAGAAATGAGGGGATAACGGGGGGGGAGGGCACGGGAGGAAGGGAGGGAATGGGAGAGGGACCTGGAACTGACTTGTGAAGCAACCTTGATTCTTATCTAAATTTAAACTGGAAAATAAAATTTAAAAAAAAATCAAAAAAAAAAAAGAAAACCTTAAATCCAACAAATCCTTAACACAAAACATCCAGGAAATATGGGACACCATGAAAAAGACCAAACCTAAGAATAATAGGTATAGAAGAAGGAGAAGAAATCCACCTCAAAGGGGCAGAAGGCATATTCAACAAAATCATAGAAGAAAACTTTCCCAACCTTAAGAAAGACATGTCAATGAAGGTACAAGAAGCCTACAGAACACCAAATAGAGTGGACCACAAAAAAAAATCCCCTCGCCACATAATAATCAAGACCCCAAACATATAGAATAAAGAAAGAATATTAAGAGCAGCTAAGGAAAAAGGTCAAGTAACATGTAAAGGCAGACCTATCAGAATTACACCTGATTTCTCCATGGAAACGCTGAAAGCCAGAAGGTCCTGGATAGATATTCTACCTACACTAAGAGACCATGGATGCCAGCCCAGACTACTATTCCCAGCAAAGCTCTCAATCACTATAGACGGAGAAAACAAGATATTCCATGACAAAACTAGATTCAAGCAATATGTGTCCACTAACCCAGCCCTACAGAAAATTTTGGAAGGAAAACTCCAACCCAAGGAAGCTAACTACAACCAGAAAAACATAAGCATTAGAGAATCCCTCTCTACCAACAGCCAAAAGAACAAAGGGGTGAAATTCCACACATAATTCCACCAACAACAACCATTGCAAATCGAAGAAGGATGAGCAATCAATGGTCATTAATATCCCTCAATATTAATGGCCTTAACTCACCCATAAAAAGACACAGACTAGCAGAATGGATTCGAAGACAGAACCCTTCCTTCTGCTGCATACAAGAAACACACCTCACCCTCAAAGACAGACATTACCTGAGAGTTAAAGGTTGGGAAAAAATTTTTCAGTCAAATAGACCCAAGAAACAAGCAGGGGTAGCAATCCTAATATCTAACAAAATAGACTTTAAAATAAAATCAATCAAAAGAGATGAAGGAGGTCATTACATACTCATCACAGGTGAAACCCACCAAGATGAAGTGTCTATCCTGAACATCTATGCCCCAAATACAAAGGCATCCACATTCGTTAAAGAAACATTATTAGAACTTAAATCTCATCTAAAGCCCCACACAGTTATAGTAGGAGATTTCAACACACCACTCTCACCACTAGATAGGAATACAAGACAGAAACTCAACAAAGAAGCAAAAGGTCTAATAGAAGTAATGACCCAACTGGGATTAACAGATATCTATAGAACATTTCATCCACATAAAAAAGAATATACCTTCTTCTCACCACCACATGGAACCTTCTCAAAAATCGACCACATACTTGGCAACATATCAAACCTCAGCAGCTACAAAAAAAATTGGAATAACTCCATGCATCTTATCAGACCACCATGCTTTAAAATTAGAATTCAACAACAACACAAATTGCAGAAAACCTACAAACTCATGGAAATTGAATAATGCTCAACTGCACCATCCCTGGGTCAAAGAGGAAATAAAAAAAGAAATTAAAGACTTCCTCGAATTCAATGAGAATGAAGACACAACATACCCAAACCTATGGGACACTTTGAAAGCAGTGCTACGGGGGAAGTTCATAGTGCTAAGTGTTCACATGAAGAAACAGGAGAACAGTTATACCAGAGAATTAACATCACAGCTGAAAGCTCTAGAACACAAAGAAGCACACTCCCCCAGGAGGAGTAGACGCCAGGAAATAATCAAAAAGAATGTCTGTTCCACTATGTTCATAGCAGCTTTATTTGTACTTGCCAGAACTTGGAAGCAACCTAGATGTCCCTCACCCGAAGAGTGGATAGAGAAATGTGGTACATCTACACAATGGAGTACTATTCAGCAGAAAAAAATAATGGAATCATGAGATTCGCAGGCAAATGGATGACACTAGAAGAAACCATCCTGAGTGAGGTAACCCAGTCACAAAAAGAGAAACATGGCATGTACTCTCTCATATATGGATTTTAGTCATAGATCTGGGGAGTGCCAGCCTACAATCCTATGGCCAGAGAGTCTGGGAAACAGTAACTTCATTTACTGGCTGGTTAAGTACTGAGCTGAACTCAAGAAAGCCAGTATCAGAGAGGGAGGACTGATGATCAAAGGGATTAAGACTGGGCTGGTTGAACCCCCAGAAACAGCCGACCAGACAAAGGTTAACTCTTGAATCCCAGGCATCAGCCTGGGAATCCAGCATGGGACTGATCAAGACCCCCCCGAATCTGGGTGTCAGTGAGGAGGCCTAGGTAATCTATTGAGCCTTGGGCAGCAGATCAGTACCCATCCCAAGTATACACACGGTCTCTGGACTCCCATAGAACAATGTGAGGTGCACTCTCACCCTGAACTCTTGGGGAAGGGTCTAGGCCCTGCCCTATATGAAATGACAGACCTTGGACACCCCCATGGAGGGCCTCACCCTCCCTGGGGGAATGAGGGGATAACGGGGGGGGATGGGGGAGGGCACGGGAGGAGGGGAGGGAAAGGGAGAGGGACCTCGTACTGACTTGTGAAGCAACCTTGTTTCTTATCTAAATTTAAAATGGAAAAAAATATTAATAAAAAGAAAAAGAAAAGAAAAAAAAATACTGGCAAATCGGATCCAAGAACACGTCAAAACAATCATTCACCACGATCAAGTAGGTTTCATCCCAGGGATGCAGGGATGGTTCAACATACGAAAATCCATCAACGTAATCCACCATATAAACAAGCTGAAAAACAAAAATCACATGATCATCTCACTAGATGCTGAAAAAGCCTTTGACAAAACCCAACACCCCTTCATGATAAAGATCTTGGAGAGATCTGGGATAACAGGGACATACTTAAACATAATAAAAGCTATATACAGTAAACCAACAGCCAACATCAAACTAAATGGACAGAAATTCAACGCAATTCCTCTAAAATCAGGAACAAAACAAGGCTGTCCAGTCTCTCCATACCTTTTCAACATGGTACTTGAAGTTCTAACTATTGCCATATGACAACAAAGGGGGATCAAGGGGATACAAATTGGGAAGGAAGAGGTCAAACTTTCACTGTTTGCAGACGATATGATAGTTTACATCAATGACCCAAAGAACTCTACCAGGGAACTCTTACAGCTGATTAACACCTTCAGCAAAGTGGCAGGCTACAAGATCAACTCAAGAAAATCAGTAGCCCTACTATATACAGATGATAAAAGGGCTGAAAGAGAAATCAGAGAAACATCACCCTTTACAATTGCCATAAACAACATAAAATACCTTGGGGTAACGCTAACCAAACAAGTGAAAGACCTGTATCGTAAGAACTTTGAATCTTTAAAGAAAGAAATTAAAGAAGCCCTCAGAAAATGGAAAGATCTCCCATGCTCTTGGATAGGTAGGATCAATGTAGTAAAAATGGCAATCCTGCCAAAAGCAATCTACAGATTCAATGCAATCCCCATTAAAATCCCAGCACAATTCTTCACAGACCTTGAAAGAACAATAATCAATTTTGTATGGAAAAACAAAAGACCCAGGATAGCCAAAACAACCCTGTTCAACAAGGCAACGTCCGGAGGCATCACCATCCCTGACCTCAAGCCCTATTATAGAGCTATAGTCCTGAAAACAGCTTGGTATTGGCACAAAAATAGACAGGTAGACCAATGGAATCGAATTGAAAATCTGGGTATTAACCCACACACGTACGAACATCTGATCTTTGACAAAGAAGCTAAAAATATACAATGGAATAAAGAAAGCATCTTCAACAAATGGTGCTGGCATAATTGGAGACTGGCATGTAGAAGGATGCGGATCGATCCATGTCTACCGCCATGCACAAAACTTAAGTCCAAGTGGATCAAAGACCTCAACATAAATCCAGCCACACTGAACCTCTTAGAAGAGAAAGTGGGTGGTACTCTTGAACGAATTGGTACAGGAGACAGCTTCCTGAACATAACACCAGTAGCACAGACAGTGAGATCAACAATTAATAAATGGGACCTACTGAAACTGAGAAGCTTCTGTAAGGCAAAGGACACAGTCAGCAAGACAAAAAGGCAGCCCACAGAATGGGAAAAAATATTCACTAATCCCACATCTGACAGAGGGTTGATCTCCAAAATTTACAAAGAACTCAAGAAGCAAGTCTCCAAAACACCAAAGGACCCTATTAAAAAGTGGGCTGCAGAACTAAATAGAGAGTTTTCAATAGAGGAGTCTAAAATGGCTGAGAGGCGCTTGAGAAAGTGCTCAACATCCTTAGCCATGAGGGAAATGCAAATCAAAACAACTCTCAGATACCATCTCACTCCTGTCAGAATGGCTAAAATCAAAAACACCAATGACAATTTATGCTGGAGAGGATGTGGTGAAAGGGGGACACTCCTCCATTGCTGGTGGGAGTGCCAACTGGTTCAGCCACTTTGGAAATCAGTATGGAGATTCCTCAGAAAAATGGGAATAAACCTACCACAAGACCCAGCAACTCCACTCTTAGGCATATATCCAAAAGATGCCCATTCATACAACAAGAATGTCTGTTCCACTATGTTCATAGCAGCTTTATTTGTACTTGCCAGAACTTGGAAGCAACCTAGATGTCCCTCACCTGAAGAGTGGATAGAGAAATGTGGTACATCTACACAATGGAGTACTATTCAGCAGAAAAAAATAATGGAATCATGAGATTCGCAGGCAAATGGATGACACTAGAAGAAACCATCCTGAGTGAGGTAACCCAGTCACAAAAAGAGAAACATGGCATGTACTCTCTCATATATGGATTTTAGACATAGATCTGGGGAGTGCCAGCCTACAATCCTATGGCCAGAGAGTCTGGGAAACAGAAACTTTATTTAGTGGCTGATCGAAGAAGAGGCAGATTCCCTTGGTTAAGTACTGAGCTGAACTCAAGAAAGCCAGTAACAGATAGGGAGGTCTGATGATCAAAGGGATTAAGACTGGGCTGTTTTAACCCCCCAGAAACAGCTGACCAGACAAAGGTTAACTCTTGAATCCCAGGCATCAGCCTGGGAATCCAGCATGGGACTGATCAAGACCCCCTGAATCTGAGTGTCAGTGAAGAGGCCTAGGGAATCTATTGAGCCTTGGGCAGCAGATCAGTACCCATCCCAAGTATTCACATGGACTTTGGACTCCCATAGAACAATGTGAGGTGCACTCTCACCCTGAACTCTTGGGGAAGGGTCTAGGCCCTGCCCTATATGAAATGACAGACTATGCACACCCCCATGGAGGGCCTCACCCTCCCTGGGGAAATGAGGGGATAACAGGGGGGGGGTTGGGGGGAGGGCACGGGAGGAAGGGAGGGAATGGGAGAGGGACCTGGAACTGACTTGTGAAGCAACCTTGTTTCTTATCTAAATTTAAACTGGAAAATAAAATAAAAAAAAACTAAATTACTGCCAATGTAACTATAATAAATGAATTAATCTAATATATACCACACTTTTCACGCAATAGTCAGTGAAATACTTTCTTACCCAGTAGGAACTGGTTTTTAGCAAAGCTAATCCTTCATTTGGTGACACAGCATGGCTCAGAGAACATCAAGGGGCTGATAAACACAGAAAAGTTTTCTGATCACAACTCATTTCAGCAGGAAATTAAAATGTTCAGTCAAGAAAGAATGAAGAAAGTCCCCATAACTCTGACGGTTAAAGCTTAACAAGTATAGATTACATACAGTTAAGTAATCAAAATGTAAATGAGAAAGTAATTTAGTTGAATTATAACAAATGGCTTTGTTTCCAAAGACACAGCAAGCCCTAAATCAGGTTTCCTTAGCCTTTTCCAGTGCATATTCAGGCTGGATGATTGTTTGCTGTGGCAGGTCATCCCGAGAACTATGGGATGTTCCACACTTCTTATTTTTACCCATGATGGGCAGGTAACAGTCTCTCCAATTTGTGTCACTAAAAAGGTCTATGGATATTTCTTAAAGTCCCCCAATGTTAAGCATTCATTTGTCTGAGGAAAGTTAAGAGAGAATAAATAGTATGTAAAGACTTGAGAATGAGAGCATCATGAGTTCATGAGTAATAAATGTTAGCATGGAAAGTAACACGACAGAAAAACAAATAATAATAAAAGGAAGTTTTTAAAATAAAATACCTCTCTGAAAAGATTAATGAAATGTTTGTGGCTGGACAAGCTTGAGAATGAAGGGAAATGGAAACAGATATAAACAAGACTTAAAATAATTATAAAATAGCTGTAGCTTAGATGGTTATCAACAGATAAATGGATGATAAACATGTGGTATATATGCACAATTGAATAGAATTTAACCATTAAGAAAAATGAAATTAATAGGAAAATGGGTGGACAGGAAAAAGTGTTATTAAGTTAGATGGTCCAAACTCAGAAAGACAAACCACATATGTGTATCTTAGCCTGCAAAGTATTCCTGAGTGTGCTGTGTATGAGACTGTATGATGTATACACACATACACACACACACACACACACACACACACACACACACAAGGTGTAAGTGTATATGCAAAACAGTAAAAATCGAGGAAGGAGACCATAACAGGGTAATATTAGGTGATGAGGAAGGATGGAAACTAGGCAAAAGAATACGTAAGACATAAAAGAAGAAGAGAGTTAGGGACCTGAAAAGGCAGGGCTGGGTAGCATAGGAAGTTGGGGAGGTAGGGGAAGGATGACCACAAGTGTTTATTTTGTTGAAATACTTTATAATGGTGCAAAACATGTTATATGCTGATTTAAAAATAAAGCATTTAAAAATAATTGCAGAGCCTTCACTTACTAAAAAGATAATATAAATAAAACTTGTGTTAATGACAAGGTAGCTGAAATAGAAATATTTTTGAAAATTACACCTTAGCAGAACTCAGAAGATGAATGAAAATTTGAGTCATCTTACAGCCATTAAGCTAATCTATAACCAACACCCATGGGCATATTCACACAAGCTCAACAAACTAAAGGCCTTGGTGACTAAAGCATGCACCCTAGATAACAGAGGGAGACAACAGTCTTTAGTGGTTCATTCTCTCAAGCAGCTAATACTGAAAGCATCTACTTGCTTCACCACTAAAAATGAAGGTGGGCAGATGAGGCTGCTCTCACCCATCCTTGTAACTGCAAAATCTGTCCCTCTGTGGCTACCAAATCAAGGGCTATGTTAGAAACATGAAATACCAGGAGTAGGCTTAGTTCATACTAGGGATACAAGATTAACTTCATAAAATCAATCATGTAATTAATGGATGGGGTAAAAAAAGAGCATGATTACTGCAATAGATACAAAAAGGTGTTTTGAAATTTAGAAAATGTGTCTTTGGGTTTATTTTTGTTCTTTATGGTTCTGGAAGCTGAGCCCTGATTTATACCTCTGAGCTAAAACCTCTCAAATGTTTTCTTTAGTGGAATTTTATTCACATAGCAAAAGATAGATATTCCTCTCCCTACTGAGATACTATAGTGAATGTTATAACAATATTTGATGCCATATATGGAAAACAATATATTTATTTACCCGAGAGAGAGAGAGAGAGAGAGAGAGAGAGAGAGAGAGAGAGAGAGAGAGAGAGAGAGAGAGAGAGAGAGAGAGAGTCACACAGACCAGGAGTTAGAAGCGTGGCTGGCTTCCAGGAGAAAAGGGAGGTTCCTTTTTCTTTCACTTCCTTTTATATCTACCTGTGTCAGTTTACATGTCTCCGCCCTCATGGGCGGA
Source organism: Mesocricetus auratus (assembly GCF_017639785.1). NCBI lineage: Eukaryota > Metazoa > Chordata > Mammalia > Rodentia > Cricetidae > Mesocricetus > Mesocricetus auratus. Next base: position 87,049,090 of record NW_024429190.1, read on the forward strand.
TAGCTTTGTGGGGTTCACTCCTACAGAATGTCATACTCAAAATTAAAACAGGTTTTCTCTCTGAAATACAAAAGGTGGCTAAGCTAAACCCAGGAAGGGCCTGGCCCATCAGAAACAATAAAAGCAAACCAATAAAGGCATGGGGAAGGGAAGGGTGTTGATGTCCTTTGACAACAGTGTGCATGTCGAATATGCTGTGCACGTAGAATAGCTAAGTGTCTACAGCCAGGCTTCAAAGGTGTAGCACTTAGCAAGACTGATGGAAACTGCGTTAATGATGTCATCATCAGCTGTATTAATCTGTCATCAACAATCTGAAAAAATAGTTTGTTCACTTCTTTATCATGTGTCAGGGAGGTGCCTCGCACAGTGTGTCACAGACCTTTGAAAGCTTGATTTTCCCTCCATGAGAGTCCAGGGCATGGGTTCAGGTCACCTTGACAGCGGGTGCCTTTACCCATTGAATCATCATTCCTGAAATGAACACTTTTGAATGGATATTTTTAGTGGCATCAAGCTCTGTAATACTGTTTGAATGATTTACATGTATAGATTGATGAAAGTGAAAGAAAACAAGCCAATGAAAGTCATGCTCTAAGACGGACGACCTCACTCCCTGCTCCTCCTCGTTAAGGCTGCAACAGAAGGAAATTCCCCAATATAGCATCACTTCCTCAGGACCTCACAATGAGTGGTTGGTGACTGCATCATCTTCAGCCATAGACTAAATTACGAGAGGCTACTCCTTGGGCCTAAGTCCTTCTGACTCCAAAGTTCAGAGTGTTTGTAGGCAGTTGGTCTCTTTTTTATGTTTGTCCCAAATTACCTTTAGATGTCATGATTTTTGCAAAATATTGACCTCATTCCACCATAATAATTTCAATCTCAATTAGTATCATGGTTAAATTAAAGAACTTGACAAACAATACACCATTCCAGTATCATAACCAGAAAGTAAAATGAATTTTGGTATTTATGAAATTTAGCTGATATTTTGTCACATAATTATGGTAAGCTCTGTAGTTTTTTATGTACTATGAAATTATTGAGATGTGATGCAAAGATCCTAGCATTCTGAACATTGATGTCTTAGAGATGAGGATGCTTAAAATGCTCTATAACTATAAGCAACAGCGAGTCATTGTCCCTACTTTTCTATGGCCCTTCTTATGTCTTAATTTCAGAAATACATTAGCATCTATCTGACAGCTTTATTCATGTATCCATTGAACAAATACCAGTCAATCTAATTTGAAATCAAATTGAACAAGAATTAAGATTCCTGTATGCATCCTAGAAGAGTTTTGGGTATACACTGGAAAATCTGCCCCCTCTAACTCTAGCAGGATTGCCAAAGCCATGGAAAACTCCCTGCAATGTGTTCTACAAGTGTCAGCCTTCTCGTCTAATAACTAGACAAATGATGACAACTATTTTTCAGTTTGCATATGTGTAGAGTGAGTGTATAATGGCTTACCAGTGGATTCCTTGGTTTGTAAGTTAAACGGTATGTGGTTAACTGGTGAAGATCTCCAGCCATGAGTGTATTTGAGAGTGCTGCAGAAGGAAACCAGTGATGTATCGGTACCAAGGGACATGTCCACCATTCTGGCATTCCTACAGAGGAGACCATCTAGACTATGTATTGGTTATTTTTCTTACGGTTGTGATCTGACCAGAAGTAACTTACTGGAGGAAGGGTTTATTTTGGCTTATAGTCAAGGAGACACAGCTCATCACAATAGGGAATTTATGATTATAGGAACATGATGTCACATTGTATCTAGCATCAGGAAACAGAGTAAATAGGAAGTGAGACTAGACTATCAAATCTCAATGTCTTTGTGCAGGGTGACTGATTTCCTCCAATATGGTTCCATCTCCTAAAGGCTACACAACTTTCTAAAATAGTGCCACCACCTAGGCACCAAAGATCAAATGCAGGAGCCTTTTAGCAGGCTGAGGTGGCTTGAATAGGAATGGCCCCCATAGATTCTTGTGTGCAAATGCTTGGCCAATAGGAAGTGGTACTTTTAGGAGGTGTAGCATTGTTGGAAGAAGTTTGTTGTTGTGGAGGCTTTAAGATCTCTAATACGCTCAAGCTATGCCCGGTGTGGCACACAGTGTCCTTCTTCTGCCTGTGGATTAAGATGTAGAACTCGCAGCTCCTTCTCCAACACCATGTCTGCATGCCTACTGCCATGTTTCCCTCCTTGACAACAATGGACTGAACCTCTCAAACTGCAAGGCAGACCACATTAAATGTTGCCAAGGCCATGATGTGTCTTTACAGCAATAGAAACCCTAACTAAGACAGGGGTACTTCACAGACAAACCACAACAGGCCAAGCAGATTCCGACAGGCATATTAGAGTATCTTAGAAGAGGAGCATCCATGCTTGCAACTTTGAAAGGCATAAACAAATGAAATATGAATTGTGTCCTAGTTCACATTAACTGCCAGCCTGACTGTGATAGTTTGAATAAGACTGATGTCCATAGGCTCTTATATTTGAGTGCTTAGTAGCCAGTTGGTAGAGCTGTTTGGGAAGGGTTGAGGGGTGGAGCCTTTTTAGAAGAAGTGTGTCACTGGGAGTGGCTTTCAGATGTCTCACACTTCCCAGTGTACCTTCCTCTCTGCCTCCTGTTTTCAGGTCAAGATGTGCGATCTCAGCTGCAATTCTGCCACTGTGCCTCTGTTCCACTGCCATGGACTCCACCCCTTGAAGCCATAAGCCAAATTAAACACACCCCTTTTGTAAACTGCCTTGGTCATGGTGATGTGGCACAGCAAAGGAAAAGTAACTAAGACACTGACACAACCTAGAGCCACCTTTAAAAATCTCGATAGTGCAATTATGGTTATCAAGGTGACCTGTAGTTGTGTTTATAATGGATGGTCTTGATCGTCTTCATTCATGTAGGAGAGCCCATCCCACTGTCAGCAGGAACACTTCTGCAGGTGATCTTGGACAATATAAGAAAACTATATAAATGTGAGCCAGCCTGGAAACAATATCCCTCCATGATTTTTATGTTCATGTTGTTACCTTGAGATACTTCCCTGATTCCCCTCAGTGATTAACTATGTTTTTTTTCCTGGTTTAATAAGGAATTGTTTATTTTGAGAAAAAGATCCCAAACATCAGGCTTTTCACAAAAATAACCCATGGTATTAACGTTAGAAAACAAATATGAAGACTATTACACTATTTTCCCGTAAGATGCATTTGACATGTCAACTCTCATTCACAAAAATACATGGTTACATTTGTGTTGAACAGCCCCATTCATGTGAGGGAAAACACACCTCTAATGCAAAGTTGCTCCCAGGGTTACAAGTAAATGAGATGCTTCTGCAGTTAGGGAAGCAACTACAGAAATCATATGAAGAACTGCACTCCCTGCATCCCAAGAGATTATTTTGGAGACAGCTGATAAAAACCATACCAAAATTAAAAGCAAAACTTACAGGGTAAGACTTAAAAAAAAACTACTCAGGAGCATCAAAGGAAGTGAAAACGGAACTAGGCGCAGGGCAAGTATGAATCAGTGAAAGTCAGAGTCCAAATCAAACGAGGAACCATACATCTCTGCTGCAGATCGTTTCACACCTGCCTTTCCTCAATTCACTTTTGGCTCTGCAGCCAGATTAATATCTAAAACCAGCAATCATTCTGTCATCTTCTCCAGCTACATCAGCCCAGGCATTTCTTTCGTTAACATACTGGATGAAGGCAAAGCCCTTATGCACAGAGCAACCCACAATTTTGCCATACTTTGAAAAGATTGCCTCCACATCAGACTTCTTGTTCACAAGAGTATTGAGATTCCCAATCAATACACAGGAATTCATGGATGGAGGATCTGTCTTGTTGATAACATTGCTAGCCATTTCCTTCAATGACAAGGTTTCTCACAAAGCTGAAAATGTAGCTGGAGATTAAAAAATAAATCTCACAAGAGGAAGGAGAGAGAGAGAAGAGGCTGCCTCTCCCACTGCGGTTCCGTGCTGAAGTTCTGAAGCAACTACAGGCAGACAGCACACGACCGTTCGCTCTCCAGAGCTCCACCTGGCCAGAATGTTTATTCACAGCCACAGAGTAAAACGGGAACAGATGGGTAGTAAGTACACACGGTGTGAATGAGAATGTCGCCATGGCTCCCATGTATGAACACTTTGTCACCAGATGGTAGCCATGTTTGGGGAGATTTAGGAGGTATGGTCTCGCTGGAAGGGTGTCACTGGGGCTAGCTGTCAGAAAATTCCCCCTTCATTTCCAGCTTGCTGCCTCTGCTTTGTATTTGCAATTCAGGATGTAAGCTTTTAGCCTCCTGCTCCTGCCAGCATGCCTACCTCCAGATACCATGCTTCCCTGCCATCATGGAACCATATAGGAACAGCAAGCCCAAAGACTCTTCAATAAGTTGTCTTTCACCACAGCAACAGAAAAGTAACTCCCACAGATAGGTAGGGGCAAGGATACATGATATGGTAAACAGAGTGAAACATTAACTGTGGAATCTAGGTGAGAGTCTTATGTTCATTATACAAGCATTTTTAACTGTGCTGTGTTTTTGAATTTCTAATATGTTAGAAAAATGCGCAATATAAAATTGTTAACAAAAGCAAAGCAAGTCCATCTTTGAAAGGCATGAATAACTACAGTTTTCTCAAATTGTTTGGGTTTTATTCGTTTTTATTTATAAAATATTCACAGGTATACTTTTCCTTGATTATTACTAAATATCCTAGATTACTGTCGAAACCAAGCCTTATTAAATAATCCTTTTCACCAGATTATATGAGTCTGCAAAAATAAACCACTCTTTCCCTGTGTGAGGAAATTATAAGTTCTATGGCGGCAGAAACCACTGTTATGAGTATAGAGTCTATAAATAGACTATAGAGTTTTATTTGACATGCAGTAGGTTCTCAAGAAACATATGTTAAATGAATGTAAGCCTGTAATTAAGCATCCATATAGTGTAACAAATAGAGCTCAAGCCGGTGGCAGAAGCTGGTTATCCTAACGACTCAGGAGTCTACAGCAGGGTAATTGTAGTACAAGGCCAGTCTGGGGTGCAGAGTCAGCCTGAAAAAATATTTAAAAATTATTACAAACAGGACTGGGGGTATAGCTTCACGTCTTCCCTTCTAAAGGTATGCCTCAGTCCATGCCTCACACATGCATCCGTTTAGGCAGCTGACAAGCATTTCACTGGCATCCTATATGTAAAGCATAATGACAAAGCCCTTGGGTAGCAACAGCATTGTTTGAACTCAGCTCCAGAGACAGCTCTTTGCTGAGAAGACTGTCCTGCTTATTGTAGGGGTCAGGGACATCCCTGCCTTCCACCCACTATGTGCTGACAGCTCTCATGTCGCAATGATCAAACACGTGCCCAGACATTGGCAAGGACACTTATGAGAGAGAGAGAAAAAAACCCCACCCCGCTGTGAGAATTGTTGGTCACAATGAGGCTGAAACCTCTCCACCTTGGTGATCCTATATATTAGGAACTTCTCTTTTTCAGAGTGAACCTCATTGTATATACCTGGCTGGCCCGGAACATGCATTCACTGGTCTGGTCTGAAACTCACAGGTATCTGACGGCTTCTGCCTTGTTACCAGGTCTAACCCCCATACCCAGCTCTCATGTCCCTGATGAACAAAGTTGCTCTACAGGGTAAGAACTGAAAACTCACCACTCTCCTTGTTCCCATCTCTTTGGTATCCAGAAATTTCTTCTTTTGGAATCATAAAGAGAAAGCACATCTCTACTTCTGCAGTCTATTTCCAGACAGCAAGACTATCTTACTTTCCTTCCTGAGTAGACAGTGCACATAGGCCTGCGAAGGAAGGAAGAAAGTGACCAAAGTCTCCCTCAGGGTCATCAAAGATAAGCTATTATCTCCTCTTATGGAGGAAATGCCCCAACCCCTCCCTGTAAACCTGATTGGAAGTAGCACCATATCAAGGCTTCACATCATGAGAAGCCCCCAATGCCACCTAACAACTCCCCAGGTACAGCTCTTTAAACCCACTATGGAGAATAAGAGTTAGCATATCACAGATACTTAGTAAATATTTATTGAGTGGATGGATGATGAATCGTGATTTAAAAGGTAAGAGCAATCCAGTGCCAGGCTGTTTGTATTTGAAGAACAACTGTTGGCCTGCTCTGCAGATACAGACTTTTGATCTATCAAATGCATTTTTTATTTTCCTATGAACATCTGTTAACTATTAAATAGTGGCTAAATGTCAATTCGATTTGGGCTGGAGAAGTGACTCAGTGAAGTGCTTTCTATGTTTAGCACAAAGACCTGAATTTGAATCTCTAGTCTTTGAATAGAAAATTGGGCATGGGGACACTGAGTGCCTTGGTAGCCCTAGCACTTGGGGGTGGGGCAGAGATAAGAAGATCTCTGGGCTTGATGGCCAGGAGTCTAGGCAACTGGTGAGCTTCAGATTTAGTAAGAGACCTTATCTCAAACACTAAATTAGAAAATCAATTAAGGAACAGCCCCTCCCCGCAGCACACACACACTCACACCCAACACAAGCACACGTCAAACCACTTTGACAAAGGATATTTAAAGAATGTCTTGAGACAATGTCTGTCTACCTCTGGTTGACCTGGTGTTGGCCTGTGGCCTAGGCTGACCCCGGGCTTGCTGCTACCCTCTTGCCTCATCCTCACAAGTGCTCTGATGACAAACACATAATAGTAAGTTCAGTTGTTCACACTTTTGAAAAATGTCATTTCACTTATATGGCAAGCCTAAACATTATTTTTTCATCAAGATTTCAGTTTAATTCTATCTTAAATTGTGTTTGCATTCTATCCTGCATTGTTCTATATCTCTGCTGTATTTTAAAGCAAATGTGGATCATTAAATCCATATCCGTTCAGTGTGAAAAGAGAACAGCAACTTCCATTCACTCTAAATGGATGCACTGTGGGTGTAATATGCGAGAGCTATCAGTCCTTACTGTAAAGGAAACTGCGTCTTCCGTTTGCATCAAACCCTGAATATCAAAAAGCACCAGTCCATGCTCCTCTCTCATTGATTTGTTTTGCACAAATCATTTATTAGTCATGTCTTTTATATAACAAATTACATCATGCATGCCTGTTCAGGAGAACTAAAATTTAATTACATGAAGGTGAAATGAAGGCAAAGGGTTTCTTGCAGTGTGCTCTATATTTATATTGAACTTCTTTCTCTCTCTGGAGTGTATAGTCCTGCCTTGACCCTGGAGGGCTGTAACTTCATCTTCTGTTTTCTTGTCTATTTTTATACTCTAAATAAAAAAAAAATAACTCAAACCTGCAACAAAGAATTCCAACTACAGAGGAGTCTGAAACACGCAGTCCAACTCTTTTGGAGACAGAAAATTCATCATCAAATCAGGTTCCATGTTCTTGCTTATGCAGCCAGCCTGAAAGAGCTTTCATGACTGAGAGCAACCCAGTACACATCTGCTTCCTGGAGGAAGTCCATTGATTATCCACAGAAATGCTGCACATAGTCAAGCTCTTCTGTAATATCTCTGAGAAGACAGAAGATGTTACTTAAGGAGACGGACTTCCGAGCAAAAGCAATGGTACCAGATTGCTTAGAAATTGCAGCAACATGGGCTGATGTGCGTGTTGGGCAGAACCAAGGGACAAGGTCCCCACCCCTGCCCATGGATCAATGAATGTGACTGGGCACAGAACCCAAAGATCAGTTTCTAAGCTTTGGCTTCTGCTCTTTCTTCTCCTCCTTCTCCTTCTTCTCCTTTTCCTTCTCTTTCTCCTTCTCCTTCTTCTTCTTGTGTTCAATAGCTTCACAAAATAGCTTGGACAAACAGCTATTTTTAAACTTTTTAAAACTGAGCTGTACATTTACCCACCTCTCCTTCCCTCCTCCACCCATGCTCCCAATTTACTCAAGATATTTTGTCTTTTTCCCCTTCCCAGGCCGATCTATGTGTGTCTCTCTTAGGGTCCTCTTTGTTACCTAGATTCTCTGGGGTTGTGACATGTAGTCTGGTTGTCCTTTGCTGTATGTCTAATATCCACTTATGAGTGAGTACACATTATATTTGTCTTTCTGGGTCTGGGTTACCTCACTAAGGATGGTGTTCTCTGGTTCTGTCAATTTGCCTGTAGATTTCAAAATGTCATTTTTTTTACTGCTGAGTAGTACTCAATTGTGTAAATGTATCACATTTTACTGATCCATTCCTTGGTTAAGGAGTATCTAGGATCTAGCTATTACAAATAATTCTGAGATATCATCTTACACCTGTCAGAATGACCAAGATTAAAAACTCTGATGACAGATTATGCTGGAGAGGATGTGGAGTAAGGGGAACACTCCTCCATTGCTGGTGGGAGTAAAAACTTGTACAGCCACTTTGGAAATAAGTATAGCCATTTCTCAGGAAATTGAGAATCAATCTACCTCAAGACCCAGCAATACCACCTTTGGGTCTATACCCAAAGGATACACACTCACATCACAAGGACATTTGCTCACCTCTGTTCATATTAGCAAACAAGACTATTTAAATCTATTTTGGAAATTCAAGAAATTCTTAATATGGCAAAAATAGATGTTAATGTAGCATCATGGATATTAAATTTAAATAAGTGGTACAATCTGGGCATTATTTATAAAGATAACTGGAGCTTTAGCATTTGCAACAAATGGTGATACCTCACTGCATAAGTAAATGACTAGTGAGAAAGAGTAAAAGGCAGCTGGCATAAATGAATCCTTCAAACTTACTTGATTATATCAGCCTAAAATTTTTATTTCTATGTGGGAACAAAAGACCTTGGCCAGAGGCCCACTTCGCCATCAGCCTGGGAGCAGGCAGCTGTAAGACAATTTTTACTAAAAACATGTTTACTAAAAACATGTTTACTGAAAACAATCCGGTGTCCATAAGAAATGTTTACTGGAGAAATAAGTTCCTGATAAGGGCTTGCCCACATGAACGCCCTGACCTCGACCTTTTCCAAAGACTAACCACCTCTTCCTGACCCCCCACGGCTGCCTCTGGTGTCGGGCATATAACCAGCCAGGGTTAAGAAAAGAAGCTGAAGCTTTTCTTGAGGGAAGCCTTTCTTGGGAAGCTTTCTTGAGACTTCTTGGGGCCTGCTTAAAGTTTTCTTTGTACCACCGACTGGTCTCTGTGTCATCAAACTCGATACCCTCCACACATTCTAGAATACAGGCAGCGCAGTGGGCCCGGCATGTCTATAAATGCTCAAGAGCAACAACAAATAGTGCCATTTCCTTAACTTGTATCTGTAAATTATTCACAAACTATTCAAGTGACATTTAGTCACAATTTGTTTTTGTTTTTCCTTACAGGGTCCTTCACCATAGTTTACTGGGCAGGAGTAGGAAGTCTCAAAGTGTGCAGTAAAACTTCCTAGATGTGGAAGACTGGGATGTACTACACTGCTCTAGTGTGTCTAGAATGGTTGTTTCTCTTTTTACATAAACAAAGAAAAGCTGTAGCTAGATAGTCTCAAGCCACAAAACCAAGTCCACAAGAACTCATCCTAATTTCATTTTCTATAATCCAATCTACTATTCTGGTTGAATGTTTACCCCTGTTCCTTCCAAGCTATCCTTACTAAATTAATTTGCACAAATTTTTTCTTAGACTCAAATTGCCCTGAGTCACTGTTTCCCTTTGATGGCAGTGGTCTTAGAAATATCCTTAGTTTACAAAAGACAGCTGGAAGCCAGGGTTAGTGTCTGTGTCCTGATGTGCACCTGAGCATTGCCTGGCTACACACCAGGCAAGCGATGACCGAGAGCACTTTCTCTAGTTCACTGTCAATAATTTCCATTTTTATGGTTGCTACCCCTAGGTAGCAGCGTTATTAATGACTTCTTAATAAAATGGTAATTAGTATGCAGTGACAAACCCCATTGTGAGCCATACCTTCTGGGGTTCTGATCCTTCATTCCTTCCTCTCCACATTAAATGTGGCTGACCCTGTGAACTGAATCAACAAAATGGGTCAGAAATGATTTGTACCCGATGTTAATTTAAGATGATTGGGTTGGGCGGTGGCAGGGCTCCAATGACAGATGATCAGGGGAGGCAGGAGGCTGATAAGCCCTGAGACCACCTGCCAAGAGACAAAGAGTTGGTCCCAGCTTTCTGTCCATCTGTGGATCTCTACAACAAGCCCATCAACCAAGCTCCTGTCGTGGCCACCATCTTGCAGCAATGTCCGATAGATTACAGCTCAACTAAGCAAAAAGCCAATACATTAAATAGAATTCTATTAGTATAACCCCCAGGTAACACCAAGGATCTTGAGAAGTTTAGTTAAATGGTCACTCTGAGATCAAACTTTAGGGGTAGTATGGTATTTTATAGTAAATAGGTAGAAGCAAGTGAGGAAAGACAGCTTTGTCTTCTGTTTTAGGTCCACATTGATGAACATTGCTTCTGTCCTCTTGAAGCTTCTGCTATGCTATTGCATACTGAGTTTGATTAGGGCAATAAAGCACCTGTATGATATGCTAACCCTTATGACCCCCAGTCTTGGCTCTATTATAGATTCGGCTGTTTGGTCCTCTCAGGTCTTCCCCCTCTCTTTGTCTCCATTAACTTCTTGGACAAAGCTCTTCATTCTCATCTGCGGCCCCTGGGCACCTGTTCCTTAGAAATGCCAGAGGCTGTTACCAGAGAAGCTGCAGGTGGATTGTGCTGGGGGCTGCGGGAAGTATGTTGGCACACTTGTGCCTCCTCTCCTTGCTTGCCTTGCCTGCACACAGGGCTCCTTGCTTGGGCAATGGCCTTGCAGGAACCTCTTTGTTGCTAGGAGGTCTTCTTGTTCTGGGTCAGTATTTGGAAGCTGCTTTGGCTGTGTGAACATGCTGGATTCTACCCTAGGAGCTGCAAGGAAGTGGGGGTGAGGAACCCAAGACGTTCAGGACTCCTCATTCAAAGCCTTATGGGCAGGCAAGGGGAGGTCCCAATGAAGCTCAGCTCTCAGGAACAAGGTTTGGCTTTCAGTTCCATGTCTACTCCCTCTTGACCTCTCAAATGCTTTTCCCTGCAGACGTCTCCTTCTGAGATGCCAGGAATGGTCTAGAAGCATCTGCTACCACTGCCAAAGCCTTTCTTAAGCTGCTCTATCTTCACTGAAGCCATGCTGGTTTTCTATTTCTCCACCAATACCAGTACCCCACAAGAGTGGCAGGGTGGCCACAGACCATAACCTCCTGCAGCAAGGAGGAGCTCAGGTGAAGATATGAGAAGGAGAAGGGGATTTTGTTGACTAGTCTGATCACTGTGTACACATGTGTGCAGAAGGGTCGCAGTGAACCTCATTAAGAGTATAATTGCTGACATCCTAAAATTCGCAGGCAAATAGACAAAACTAGGAAAAAACATCCTAAGTGAGGTAACCCAAAATCAGAATGATAAATATAGTGTGTACTCACTCATAAGTGAGTACCAGATATAAAGCAAAAGATACCCAGACTACAAGCCATAACCCCAGAGAAGCTAGAACACTCTTCCATAAACAGATGGAATCAGATGCAGAAATCTACAACTAACCAATGGGCCAATCAAAGTGAGGGAGGAACAAAAATATGAACAAAGGAGTCAAGACCATGATAGGGAAACCCACAGAATCAGCTGACCCAGATCACTCTCTCAGGTCTGACAAATGGGAACCTGCATGAGACCAAACTAGACTCCCTCAATATAGGCGACTATGGTGTAACTGGGACAATATATGAGGCCATTGGCAGTGGGTCCAACATCCAACACTAATGCGCAAACTGACTTAGTGGAGCCCATTCTATATGGAGAGATACCTTGCCCAGCCTAGACACAGGGGTGTGGGATTGGAGAGGTGCCTTGGTCCTGCCTCAACAAGATGATGGGACAGACTTAGACTTCCTAGGTGAAGCCTTACTATCTCTGTGTAGGATATGGTAGGGGAGGGAGTGTGGGGAGTGGGAGGAGAAGAGGGAGGAGGTACTGGGATTGGAATGTGAAAAAATAAATTAATAATATGTAAAAAAGTAAAATAAAAAATAGTATACTTACAGCATGTTGACCAAAGATTTTAAAACACATTACAAATAAAATTCTCATCTCCAAAAAATAAAGATCATTTTCCATCAGTACTTAAGAAATAAAGATCTAACTTTAAAAAAAAAGTGACTCCTGGTGGGTTTCCCTTTGCTTTTCTGATGTTATTAGATACTGAAAATATTTCAATAAAACCTATATCTACAAATAAAATTTTCTAATTGTTTTCTTTCTCAGTTTTAACAACTGTTCTATAGTTATATTCAAGAATTTCTCCTATTTGGAAAATATTCAGAAGTAAAAGAGTTCTATGCTTCCAACTATGGGGTTCAGAACAATTACAAGCAGAAGAGAGACTGTGTGAAGAGTATATGGGTGTTCTTTATTGGCCAATTTGTGATTGTAATAAAATTTAAAAACAATCAAAACTTGGATCTTAGTCCCACCGAAACTGTGTAAGAAGAACTTTGGGGACAGAGGCTGGCTGTTGGTACTTTTTTTTGTCTTCCAGGTAATTCCATTGTGTATCTCAAGATGATAAACACTGCACCAATGTTGCCAGTGGGGAGATAGAGAAACAGAAAGGATCAAGGTTGGGAAGCAGCTGGAGCCAGCCCTGGCACCTCCGGTTCAGGCAGTTGTAGACATGTGTCAAAGATGACTTCCTTGCACCATCCTCCGTATCTTCTCCAGAGGTGAGGATGGTCACCAAGAGTAACCTGACAGATACCGTTATTGACAAAGGAGTCAGACACAATGATGGGAGTAGGGATGCTCTGCTACTATAAAGAACCAGAATCCCATAGTGTCCATTCTCACCCCACAGAAGAGATGTACTGAACAGAAGGTGAGTGGGCTTGGGGAACAGTCAGTGTCAGAATCTGTCAACCCAGTACAGAAAGTGTTAGGAAATCTGAACCCCTGATTTCCATGAACTTGATAAACTCTCCCAAAGATATTTCTGACCCCTCCCCTGTGATATGGGTCCCTATTTATCCCATAATACCTGATGCTGTCATAAATGAACTGAGGGGAAATTGAGTTCTCAAATATTTATTACTTAAAGTGTGCTTTGCCTCTACAGACCAGTGTTTAAATAACAGTATGAGGAGAGTTAGTTACTGTTGATAGATGCAGGTTCTTCAGAGGTTAGCCCTGGCCAGTGTTGTATGGGTTATATTGGAGTCTAGTACTACTTGCCAGTGTTTTTATTTTATTTTATTTTGCCTTTCCTTATTTGAAATTTGGTATAGAAGCAGGCACCTCAACTAATTTACAAAACGATTCTATTTTGTTTTGAGTAACTTCCAAATAGAGCAGTCAACTACCAGATGGCAGTCCTCATCATCTAAATATGACCCCTCAAAACTATCTATATCCTGCCGCCTGGAACATGGGACCAATGCTACCATATATAGCAAAGGAGACCTTCCAAAGGAGGTAAATGACAAGGGAGTGAAGTGACAACCCTGACTGCCCAGGTGGGAACCACGGAATCACAGTCATTCTTCAATGGCACTTCAGAAGTCAGAGAAGACAACATGCCTTGTGGCTTCACTGACAGCAGAACATACTCCCAGCTGAGCAGTAAACAGGGTTCTTAGAAACTAAGAGCAAGGAAGCCAACTCCTCTTGTGACTACACAGGGACATGGCTGTACAGGTGAACCTGTACCACCAGGACTGAAAGGGGCTGGTATACGGTTCCCCAAGTGACTGATGATGGGGCAGTTTGTTACAGCCGTCTGGGGAAATGTATACACAGTACTTAGCATTACTGAGGCTTTTCCTCCCCCATCAACATATTTGTCAAGATCTTGGCATCTGACATGGTGTGGGATGCTAGCAGAGGGTCCCACCCTACCCAGAATCAATCCCCTGTCCTGCCACTGCTACTGAGCATCTTCCATTGCTGCCTGTGTGGTCCCTGCTGGTGAGTAGAAATAATGCCACCTTGGAGTGCAGAATCTGGTTAAATTTGTATAGACAACTAACCTACTGCTTCAGAGTCAGCTAGGTAATTGTCACAAAACAGGAGGAAAGCCAGACTCGTAGTTCACACCTGTAAGCCCACTTCTTGGAAGGGCAAGTCAGGACGGTTGCAAGACTTTGAAGCCATATTGGGCTATAATGCAAGCTTGGGGCCAGCCTGACCTACAGAGAAAGTTCCAGGCTAGCCTCGACTACAGTAAGATCATGCCTCAAAACAAAAACCAAACACATGATGAAAAGAAAGAACAACAATAATAAACAAAACAGCAAGAGAAAGAAGTATTCATAAAATTACTAAGTATAAAACTTTTAAACTGTTTCTGCTGTCTCTCGCAAATGTCATAGTGCGTTTTACTTGCTTTTTGATGTTATTCTAAATAAAGTTAACATTCTGGATAATTAGCACAAATGTTGCTGTTCGTGTCTGCACCCTGCAACTCAAGTTTTAAGTACAAATGCGGGGGTATTTAAGGCATGTGCACAATGACCTAAACAGCACAGTTTGCAGTTTGCAGTGGGAGCTTGCATATGGATTTCGTGTTTGGCAAAGCAGCAGAAATGCTGCACAAAAGCATCTCCAATGTTTGCATTCGGTGATTTTCTCTGATTATTCCCATACACTCCACCTCCAGGTTACTCATTAGTAAAGGAGAACCAAAGGGAGAAGAAACTGCAAATTGCTTGGCTTTCTCTTTCTGACAGTTCCTCCTAAACTCTACACTTCCCAGCTTCCCTTGCCTCCAGGCCAAGCAGCTCCAGAAGGGATGACATCTGAACTCCCCCCCCACACACACACACATGTACTTTGTACATGAGAACCCTGCCTTGAATAAGCATGGTCCAGCCTATGGTCAGACCGGTTCTTTCTTTCCTCTTTACATTTCTCCTGGCTGCTCTTTAACAATCGAATGCATGGTCCCAAAGGCCTAGAATGGGAAATCTGAGCTCAAACCCAACCATGAAGAAACCTCCCTGGCTCTCATACACTCCCCAGCTCCAGCATCAACAGGACCAGGGAGGGACAGTCCTTTCTTTTCACCCCTTGTCTCCACCCGTTATCTCTCACCTTGCTGTCTCTCCCTGACACAGTCTGCAGGAGGCCACACTGCATTGGGCCAGAGCATGCATGCAACGTAGTAAAACTCCTGGAAGAGGTAACCATGGACCTAAATCTGAGATGCTCTGGTTATGTCTGGGAGCTCACCTCAGCTTCCTTCTTTCTGTCTTAAGTGCCACTCGGTCCAGGACACCAGAAAATTCCTACTCTCTGAGAGAAAGTTTGGCTAAAAATTCTAATTCTGGGAATTCTCCACTGCCCTAACCCTTGATCAACCGTGAGAAAATTCCACTGGCCTGCAGTGTCCTAACCCTGGAACTGTAGGGGTTGGCGAATGCCCATTTACTTTCAAGTCATGTTTGGTTATTTGGGGACTTACATTATGCTCCATATTAATGGATAGTGACCCCTGTTTTTATCTTGATCCTGGGGCCTCTGTCATGGGCTCCAAATCCTCCCTTCCAAAGTAGATACATTCGGCCTGGCTGCAGGCCAATCTATAACACTCTACTTGGGAGA
Source organism: Mesocricetus auratus (assembly GCF_017639785.1). Classification (NCBI taxonomy): domain Eukaryota; kingdom Metazoa; phylum Chordata; class Mammalia; order Rodentia; family Cricetidae; genus Mesocricetus; species Mesocricetus auratus. The sequence continues at coordinate 87,064,737 of NW_024429190.1, forward strand.
TTTCATATCAAGTTCACTGATTCAAACCTGGCCTCAATATACAGGAACAAATGGCCACTGCTGGCCAAGCTCAGAACTCTCAGTGTTTAATATCCAAACTAATTTTGCTAGCTTCACAAAATAGAATGTTAGGATGGTCCAAGGAGCCTCCCCCATAGAATTCACCATTCGCTTTACTCATTCTCCAGGCCCTGGCTTATAGCCATGCTAAGAGTCAGGTCAGGATACCAGCTGTCTCTGCTGGGCCTCTAAACTTCTATCTACCCCAACTGAGGCAGCATAGGAGAACTCTTTTGCCTTATGCTTGGGGCCAACTTGTGTTTCTGCCTCTCCAAGCCTAGATGATCCTGCTTGTATCTTTTACAGCTAAGAGGTAAAAGCATTTCAGGTTATCTGCTCATATCTGCACGCACGCGAGACAGAGAGGGAGAGAGAGAGAGACTGGTTATATAGCTTTGTAGATCTCTGGGTTTAGTCTTACAGATTAAATGTCTTGTGGATATGGATAATATTGACAAGTTATTTCATAGTATTCTGATTTACTGAAAAGGCTGGCTCTGGAGTGGAGTTTGTCTTGTCTGCTCCAGATCTATGCATGTTTGTTAAAAAGTTCCCTCCAAATAGGTCAGGGTTTCCACCTGACTCCATGACAGGGATACAGAGCAAATTAGAGCAGTCCAGGAAACTTGAGAACACTGAGCTTAAGAATAACTAAAAAGTAAACTATTTCCCCAAAGGTTACATGTGACAAGGTGCCTAACTGGATACTATCCCTTTCCCTTCGTTTCATTTACTATCCTTAAATTTTGAATTTGTTGAGGTGAGCAAAGGAAGTGTCTGGGGGTCCACAACAGCCTCAGGATTGGTGTCCTTCTGAGTTTGGGCACAATACTGCCTCCTCTATGACTCCCACGGGAAGGGCATACTCCTGTGCTGCTGGACCCTCGCAGTTTAGTCACAGGTATAATTTTCTCTGTTGTTTTTTTTATAAAATTCAGTAGTTTCCCCTTAAACAATCACTGCCCTAATAAGCAGCTGCAACTCAGCAACTACCAGCAGCTGTTTGGCTGCACTGGCCATAGCTAGGTGGGAATTCTGTTCCCTCAGCCCTAGGCTTTATCATGACAGCTGCTCAAGGGAACTTTACCTAAATCTCTATCCCTCAGTAGAACTCACGGTTCAAAGGTTGAGGTGAAATTCTGCTCATTCAGAGAGGCTGAATTGCCAGCAACTAATCTCCTCTCCTAGATCAGGGTCCCACCCCCACCCCCAAAAAGGTGACTTTCTGCTCAGCCCCCACTTAAGAACCCTAGCTACACATGGTTTCTCCCTACCACTTCCTGTCCCTAGGCAGATAAAGAGAAATAGGTTAATTTAAGTTAAAAGAGCTAACCAGAAACGAGCCTAAGCTATGCTGAGCATTCATAACTAATAAGAAATCTCCATGTCATCATTTGGGAGCTGGCTGGTGGCCTAAAAGAGACCTGGTACATCGCCTCCCCTTAATTTGTATTCCTTGCTCTTTACTGAAAGCATTTCTCATTGTGCCTGCCCATTTTCTCAAAAGGAATCATTTACAAATGATCCAAAGCATTAACCTTTCTGAGAAGAAAAAAGCGGAGCCTTAATCCAAGCTGTCCCTATACACTACTTACTTCTTGTCTGTTCATGAGTTTGGGCAAGTATGCTCTCTTTGCTGCTTCTGTTTCTAAGTTCCCAAACTAAGTGAATGCTTATCTATTATAGTTAGGGGTTATCTGAGTTAGGGTTTCTATAGCTGTGAAGAGACATCACGGCCACTACAACTCTTGTAAAGGAAAATATGTAATTGAGGCTGGCTTACAGTTTCAGAGATTTAGTCCATTATCATCATGGATGGAAACATGGAAACTTGCAGGCAGACATGGTACTGGAGAAGAAACTGAGAGTCTTACATCTTCATCCACAGGGTTCAGGACAAGACCTGGCTTGAGCTTCTGAGAACTCAAAGCCCACCTGTTAGCGACACATTTCCTCCAATAAAGCCACATGTACTCCAATTAGGCAAAACCTCCAATAGTGCTACTCCCTGTGTTCTAAGTCCTCAAGCACATGAGTCTGTGGGGGCTGGGCATTCCTGTCCAAATCACCACAGAGGTAAGAGCACAGCATGACTTTTCTTCATGTTTTCTAGACATTGTGACTACCTCCTAACCTCTCTCCATCGTGCTAAAAGCCTTGACCATTTTAACAACCCTAGAAAACACAAAAACATTCTGACTATGGCCAGCTTCTGAAGCTTTGCTGTCATGACCCTTGTGGGAACTTCTCTGACATTTCTGCCTCCTTGTTGTTGCTCCCAGGCATGTCTGTTTCTGTCCATTTGCTTGGTGATGGGGAAGGACCCCTGGTCAAAGCTAGCTTGCATTCTGGAATGCATGATGCTATTTGTAGTGTCACTCTATTGCGTTCCTAGTTGCAAAGTCACTCGTGGGCCATACTGCTGACAGAGAGGAGGGCTGGTGCCTCTTGTTGGTGTGGAGGTATTCTCAGAATGTATCTAGGCAAAAGCACTGCTAAATAAAACCATGTAGAATGAAGCAAGCTGGGCTTATGATGCTGGTAATGAGACACTGAGAATATGTCTATGGATCCCCAAGCCATGAGGTTTTAACAGGGTTTACAGTACTAGGCATAAATGTCCTCCAGTGCAGTATGTCTCAAATTCAATTTTTAAAAAGCAGTTGGCTATCCTTATAATATTTGTGCCACTATTACACTAGTGGGCATGTCTTGCTTAGCATGTCAATATTGTAGAATGAAGGGTTGACCACTAGGTTAGCGTTACTCTATTACAATAAAAAAAGTCTGAACAAAAAGAAATCAGTAACTCATCTTGGTTCTGTCAGAGAACAGACATGACCAAACTAGTCACCACTGTGGAGATAGAAGTGAGCCTTCAGAAGGCCAAAGAATCTCAACTCAAACAAAAGTTCAGAAGTGGTTATAAAACAAATAACTGGAGGCTGTAGAGACTATCTTGAAAGTAATAATGTGTTGTGGGTCCTGCCTTTTAGTCAATTTTACCACCAAGAACCTCACTATCTTCTCATAGTGAATATTTAAGAATCCACTCCCCAAACTCTGAGACAATGAAGAATAAAGAATAACCTTTGTGAAATACCTTAAGCATTTTCTTAGAACAAAGTCCTGTTCTCTGAGGAAAAAGACACCATGAGAGTTTTCTTCCAGAAGAAAGGTGATCACTGACTGCATCCTCCTAGTCTATGGGGCATGGGTGGGGCAACACTTGAGAATGTCAGGGCCCAAGTATACAACCTCCTTAAAATAAGCAAGTTTAGTCTAATTATAAAATTAGAGGTGCCTCCCCTCTTCTCCACCCTTCTGACTATCAAGAGAACTCTAGAGGAAGGGTGAGTTAAAATAGAGTCCCAGATGCACTCTGAAGAGAACTCTAGAGGAAGGGTGAGTTAGAATAGAGTCCCAGAGGCGTCATTAGGGAAGCCTGAAGACAACAGAGGATAAAAAACCGTTACAGAATGTGAAACCTTTTTGCAACTGCAGCTGCAGAAAACATGAACACAGGCCCAGCTTCAAGCTAGATTAACACAAAGCTGCACACTAAGACTCATTAACCACAGTGCCTATTAAATGACACAATATGTTTGGCTTCCAATAAAATATTAGAAGAAACCAAAAACAAGAAAGCATACCAAAAAGCATACCAAAAAAAAAAAAACAAGAAAAAACTGTTTGAAAAAAACAAGGCAAGCATTGGAGTCAGATATGACACATATTTTAGATGAACAAACACGGGAATTTAAATCAAACATAAATATGTTATGGCACCTAGTGGGAGAAAGAGAGACACAAAAGAATATATGACTGATGGGAACACAAAGATGAAAACTCTAAAAATCAACAGGAAAATGCTAGGAATGAAAGAACAGTAATAAAGAGTGCAGAATTTTGTTGGCAGGTTCATCAGTGGGCTGAACATAACAAAGGAAATTATTACTGAGCCTGAATATGAGTCAGTAGAAACTTTGCAAATTGAAACAAAAAATGAAAAAGGAATTTTTCAAAAGCAACAAGAAAACCACTAATAAAATGCCATCTTTGGACACATTGTAAGAGGTTTTAACATTGTTTAATTGGAAAACCAGAGGAAAGGCAGGGGAAAGATGAGAAAAAATGAATGTTTCATGAGATAGCATATAAAAAAATTTCAAAATGCCAGTCATTAATATGTAGATTTCAGAAACTTGAAATGCCAAGCAAGATAACTATGAAATTGTCAACACACACACACACACACACACACACACACACACACACATGTACTTAACACACATATGCACAAATATGCAACACAGATCAGCACAGCAGAAAAAGGAGGACAGAAGCAAAAACAAAAATCAGAAAGTGCAGCGAATGAGCCATGAATCACCAGGCGATGAGTACACCCTCAAACAAGGTGGAAAATCCATCACCATATGAGCTTCAGTGGAGAGAACACACACAAGCTAGAGGACATAGTGGGAAGAGGAGGCACCCTGAGCCACAGATGGTTTTTACTGCTAAGGAGCACACGCTAGTGTAGCACAGAGAGTGCAAAATCCAGCATTACAGTCTTGCTCCTTCTGACACCTGTGCTGGGGATTGAACTCAGGACCTTGAATATAGGCAGGAAACATTGGTCAGGAAAAGCAAGAACCCAAAAATATCAGTTCTGATATTGTCCTTGCTGGAGGTCAAAATGCCAGAAAAGTATTCTGGTTCCAGGTTCCAGATAAGGTCTTACCCTTTCTGGAAGCTGTATGTGAGGGGTTGAAGCTGAGACTATACCTGGACACCTTGGAATTGGCCAACTGGACTGACCCCTTCATTCCCTGCCTGTATCTCAACCCATTTCCTGCCAGAAGTTCTTTAAAACCTCACAGACTACTACCTTGATGGCAACCTGCTTCCTGACAACCCTTCTGCTGTACAGTCTCTCTCTCTCTCTCTCTCTCTCTCTCTCTCTCTCTCTCTCTCTCTCTCTCAATTTTACCTTCTGTGGTATATAAATTGCATTCTTTGAATCCTGAGACAAGAACACAGCTCTGGTTATGGTAGCTATAGTGGCTTTGAGGACTTTAACCTAAGCCAGGGTCACCTAGAGCCTAGGTAGAGTCCATTGAAACAAACAAAAAAACAACAAAAACCAAAATCGAACAACAAGTTTTTCTGTACCAGTCATGGATCCCCTGCTGAGCTACAACACAAGCCCATTTAGCATACGTCATACACGGCATATGTGCTCTGCTTCTGCAACTAGCAACACAGTGGGCTAGTTTACACCTGCATCACCACAAATACATAATGCTACAACACTACAGTGACATTTCCATCATAGTGGCATGTGACTGTTGTAATATTGTCTATGACTTAGCAAATTGTCATTATATGCTGAATGACAGACATGGTGATCTGTAATACAACTGTAGCAAATTATGAATGATCTTGATGCATTAATTGAATTGCAAGAAGTTATGTCAGGATTTAAAAAACAAGGCCTACATTGTCTATGAAAACTCACTTTATACATAAAGACTTCGGTTTCCAGTGAGGGGATGCACCATACTAACACACAATGCTAGCTAGCACTAAGAAAAAGAAAGCCTGGGCAGCTGTATTAGTTTTAGACAATAAAGACTTCAAAAAATGAAAAATTATTGGGTATAAAAACCAACATTGTATTATGATAAAAGAATCAGTTATCCTAGAAAATGTATCTATCTATACTGTTTTTAAAAATAATATTATATCAACTGATGTACAAAAGCATCTCACATAACCCAATTTACATTCATGACAAAAACTCTCATCAGACTAGAAATAATGGAATAGCCTCAATTCTGCAAAGAGTCTCTGAGAAATTCCCACAACTGATATCAGAGCACTGGGAATCTGGAGAGATTTCTCCATGAAACTTGGGGGAGTTAGGGTAGGTGACCAATCGTAATTCCTATTCCACAGCACATGCAGAAAGCCCCAATGATGAAATAAGAAACAAAGCAGAACAAAAAGCAAAGGAATGCCAATCAGGAAAGAAGGACCATATGTATTTCAATACAGAGAAACCTAACACAATTAAACCTTCTAAAGACAGTTGGTTGAGCAGCTAAGAAGTTGCCAAATTCTCAAAATTGAAGGTTGATGAGTGAAAAGTAAGTGTTTTCAGGGAGTAGAGAGATGACTTAGCAGTTACAGACTTGGAGCAGGTCCAGAGGACCCAAGGTTGGTTCCCAGCACCCATGCTCAGTGACTGACAACCATCTGTAACTCCTGGTGCAATGGTAGCTTCTACCCTCTTCTGGCTTCCACAGGTACTGCATACACATTCAAACAGTTGAAAAGAAAATTGATACTTCTTTTTAAAGTAATTATTTTCATAATACCAGCAAGGTACACCTGGAGTTTGCTGTTTTAAAACGCCCTTCATAAATTGCCTAAAAACTGAAGTTATTCAGTAAAAACTGTATCAAATATGCATAAATAAAATTAAATAAAAAACCCAAAAGTTGCCTGAGGTCTGGGGACTGAGAGTCCCTGCAGTTCAGCCCACCCAGAGACTACCAGTGTCCTAATCCCTTTCTTCACTCATGGGAAGAGGTAAGCTTGGGCCTGTTTCCAGCCCACCTTCTGGTGCTCTACTCATAGCCTCCTGAAGCCTAGAGATTGCTTGCAGGGGAAACCATCCCTGTGGTCCAGCCCACCCAGAGGCTTCCAAGGCTCCAGTACTAGTCCTGCCTCGATCCATGGAAAGAGGAAAGTCATCGGAGTATTGGACCTGCTTACACACACCGGAAGGGAATCTTAGACCAGTAACCACCAGGAGAGGAAGAGACTTCTCCTGCCCACTGGAAGAAGAGATGGAAAAAAAGACAATATAAAAACATCTCCAACAACAGAAAAACAAATATGACACCACCAGAGTCTAGGGACTCTACACCAGCAAGACCTGAACATCCTAACACAGATGAAGCAGAAGAGAATGACCTTAAAAACAACTTCATGAAAATGATAGAGGCCCTCAAAGAGGATATGAGAAAAATCCCTTAAAGAAATGGAAGAAAAAGCAAGCCAAAAACTACAAGAAATCATCAAACCCCTTAAAAACAGCAAGGAAAGCAAAGAAAAAACAATCAAACAGATGAAGGAAACAATTCAAACAGTGAAAGACAAGAAAACTGAAAAAGAGACAATAAAGAAAACAAAAACTGAGGGAATGGAGGGAATGCTGGAAATAGATAAGCTGGGTAAATGATCAGGAACTACAGATGCAAGCATAACCTACAGAATACAAGAGGTGGAAGAGAGAATCTCAGGTGTTGAAGATACAATAGGAGAAATGGATTCATCGACCACAGAAAATCTTAAGTCCAATAATCCCTAACACAAAATATCCAGGAAATATGTGACATTATGAAAAGACCAAACCTAAGAATAATAGGTATAAAAGAAGGTAAAGTCATCCACCTCCATGGTGCAGAAAACATATACAACAAAATCATAGAAGAAAACTTACCCAACCTAAAGAAAGACATGCCAATGAAAGTATGAGAAGCTTACAGAAGACCAAATAGACTGGACCACAAAAAGTTCCCTTGCTACATAATAATCAAAACCCAAAACACGAGGAAAAAAAGAAAAGTAAGAGCAGCTAAGGAAAAAGGCCAAGTAACTTACAAAGGAAACTCTGAAAGTCAAGACAGTCCTGGTTAGATATTCTACTGACACTAAGAAACCACAGATGCCAGCCCAGACTATTATACCCAGAAAAGATTTAAATCATTGTAGATGGAGAAAACAAGTTATTCAATGACAAAACTAGATTTAAATAATACATATCCATTAATCCATCTATACAGAAAGTTCTGGAAGGAAAACTCCAACCCAAAGAAGGTAAATACAACCAGAAAAACATAGGCAATAGATGATAATACTTTACCAACAGCCAAAAGAAAAAAGGGGTGGAAATACACACAGAATTCCACCACCACCACCACCAAATTCAAAACAAACAAGAATGAATAATCAATGGTCATTAATATCCTTCAATATTAATGGTCTTAACTTGCCTATAAAAACACACAGGATAACAGAATGGATACAAAGGCAGAATCCATCCTTCTGCTGCATACAAAAACATACCTCAACTTCAAAGACACACAGTTAAGGGTTGGGAAAAGATTTTCCAATCAAATGGACCCAAGAAACAAGCAGGGGTAGCAATACTAATATCTAACAAATTAGACTTTAAACTAAAATCAATCAAAAGAGATGAAGGAGGTCATTTCATATTCATCACAGGAGAAATCCATCAAGATGAAGTCTCAATTCTGAACATCTATTTCCCAAATACAAAGACATAAACATTCATAAAAGAAACATTGTTAAAACTTAAATCACACATAAAACCTCAGACACTTAACAGTGGGAGACTTCAAGACTCCACTCTCACCACTAGACAGGACTACCAGACAGAAATTTAACAAAGGAGCTAATAGAAGTTATCACCCAATTGGATTTAACAGACATCTATAGAACATTCCATCCATACACAAAAGAATATACCTTCTTCTCAGCACTACATGGAACCTTCTCTAAAATTTACCACATACTTGGCAACATATTAAACTTCAACAGATACACAAAAATTGGAATAACCCCGTGTACCTTATCAGACACCATGTTTTAAAGTTAGGATTCAACAACAACACAAATTGCAGAAAACCTACAAACACATGGAAATTGAACAATGCAATTGCACCATTCCTGATTCAAGGAAGAAATAAAACAGAAATGAAAGACTTCTTGTAATTCAATAAGAATAAAGACACAACATACTCAAACTTACAGGATACTTTGAAAGCCCTACTATATATAGAAGATAAATGGGTTAAGAAAGAAATCAGAGAAACATCATCCTTTACAATAGCTACAAACAACATAAAATATCTTGGAGTAATGCTAACCAAACAAGTGAAAGACATATATCACAAGAACTTTAATCTTTAAAGAAAGAAATTAAAGAAGATACCAGAAAATGGAAAAATGTCCCATGCTCTTAGATAGGTAGGATCACCTTAGTAAAAATAGCAATCTTGCCAAAAGCAATCTACAGATTCAATGCAACCCCCATCAAAATCCCAGCACAATTCTTCACAGACCTTGAAAGAACAATTGTCAACTTTATATGGAGGAACAAAAGACGCAGGATAGCCAAAACAACCCTGTACAATAAAGCAACTTCTGGAGGCATCACCGTCCCTGACTTAAAGCTGTATTATAGAGCTATAGTCCTGAAAACAGTTTGGTATTCACACAAAAATAGACAGGTAGACCAATGAAGTTGAACTGAAATCCCTGATATTAACCCACACACCTACGAACACCTGATTTTTGACAAAGAATCTAAAATTATACAATGGGAAAAGAAAGCATCCTCAACAAATGGTGCTGGAGTAAATGGATGCTGGTGTGTAGAAGACAGCAGATAGATCCATGTCTATCGCCATGCACAAAACTTAAGTCCAAATGGATCAAAGACCTCAACATTAATCCAGCCACACTGAACCTCTTAGAAGAGAAATTAGGTGTTACCTTCAAATGAATTGGTACAGGAGACAGCTTCCTGAACATAACACCAGTAGCACAGACAGTGAGATCGACAATCGGTAAATGGGCCCTCCTGAAACTGAGAAGCAAAGGACACAGTCAACAAGACAAAAAGGCAGCCCACAGGATGGGAAAAGATCCTCACCAACCCCACATCTGACAGAGGGCTGATTTCAAAAATATACAAAAACTCAAGAAGCTATCCACCAAAACACCAAATAATCCAATTAAAAAGTGGGATACAGAACTAAATAGAGAATTCTCATTAGAGGAGTCTAAAATGGCTGAAAGACACATAAGAAATTGTTCAACATCCTTAGCCATGAGGGAAATGCAAATCAAAATAACTCTGAGATACCATCTTATTCCTGTCAGAATAGCTAAAATGAAAATCACCAATGACAGTTTATGCTGGAAAGGATGTGGAGAAAAGGGAACATTCCTCCACTGCTGGTAGGAGCACAAACTCATATAGACACTTTGGAAATCAGTATGGCGGTTCTTCATGAAAATGGGAATCAGTCTACCATAAGGCCCAGCAATACCACTCAGGCATATACCCAAAAGATGCATATCCATACAACAAGGATATCTGTTCAACCAAGTTCATAGCAGCATAATTTGTAATAGCCAGAACCTGGAAGCAATCTAGATGCCCCTCAACTGAATAATGGATGGAGAAAATGTGGTACATTTACACAATGGAGTACTACTCCGGGGGAAAAAACCAATGGAATATTGAAATTCGAAGGCAAATGAATGGAACTAGAAGAAACCATTCTGAGTGAGGTAACCCAGTCACAAAAAGACAAACATGGTATGTACTCACTCATATATGGATTTTAGACATAGAGAAAAGGAAAACTAGGAAACAAGGAGGACCCCAGAGAAGGGGAAAGGGAAAAGATCTCCTGAGCTAATTGGGAGCATGGGGGCGGAGAGGAGAAGGGGAGAAGAGACAGGGAGAGGAGGATATGAGGGAGCAGGAGCATCAACTTAGGGGAAGAATAGAGGAGAGCAAGAAAAGAGATACCATAATAGAGGGAGCCATTATAGGTTTAAAGAGAAATCTGGCACTAGAGAAATGTCCGGAGATTAGACATTAGACCCCAACAATCCAAGCAATAGCCAAGGGGCTGCCTTAAATGCCCTTCTCAGATAATGAGATTGTATCTTATATGCCATCATAGAGCCTTCATCCAGTAGCTGATGGAAGCAGAAGCAGATACCCACAGCTAAACACTGAGTTGAACTCTGGAATCCAGTTGCAGAGAGGGAGGAGTGATGAGCAAATGCATCAAGACCAGGCTGGAGAAACCCACAGAAACAACTGACCTGAACAAGGGGAGCTCATGGCACCAGACTGATCACTGGGAAACCAGCATAGAACTGATCCAGACTCCCTGAATGTGGGTGTCAGTTAGGAGGCCTCAGTAACCTATGGGGCTTCTGGTAGTAGATCAGTATTTATCCCTAGTATACTAATGGACTTTGGGATCCATTCCACACAGAAGAATATTCTTTCAGCCTAGACACATGGGGGAGGGTCTAGGCCCTGCTCCAAATGATATGACAGACTTTGAAGATCCCGCATGGAAAGCCTCACCCTCCCTGGGGAGCAGAAAGGAGATGGGATAAAGGACCTATGGGTGGCAGGGGAGAAGGGTAGGGAGATGAACTGGGATTTACATATAAAACAATCTTGTTTCTAACTTAAATTAAAATAAGGAAAAAAATTAAAAACTTAACACTCTGATGAAAGAAGTCAAAGGAAATCCAGATAAATGGAGTCCCTAATCATAGGGGAGAGACTCAATACTGTTAAGATACAATTTACTCCTAATTTTATTCATAGAGTCGATAAGATCCCAGTTAGAATCCAGATAAGATATATTATTGGCCCTGATAAGCTGAGCACAAAATTGACACTGAAATGCAAGAGACTTCAATACTGTAGAACAGCAAAGCTGAGCAGTCTCCCTGGCTGACTTGAAATTCATTGTACAGCAAGAGCAATCAAGCCAAGATGTGTTGCTGAAGGAGTAGACTGCTACTCAACTCAGAGGAACACTGTGGAGTGTTCCAAAACAGACACAGCCTGCTGATGCTTCCAACAAAGACCACCCAGTGAGACAACACATAGAGAGGTTTCAAGAAACGGTGGATGTTTCAAGAAACATTGGCACAATGGATGAAAACTTGCCAAACAAGGAAATGAGCACAGATCTAAAACCTTTCTTGAATATCAACCAAAAACGAACTGCACACCTAAAGGCAATAATTAAAACATATAGAAGTAAACAAAATAAAAAATCCAGGCAACATTGGATTTACCAATACAAAATGTTTTAGATGAAACACCAAAATCACGTTAAATCAAAAGAATGGGAAACATCCTGAGTTGGACTTAATTTTCCCCATGAAAATGATGACTGTTCAGAGAATAAAAAGACAAGACTGAGAAGAAATGTGTAGAAAAAAACAGCTTCCAAAATTTCCAAAAATATACTGAAAATTCAAAAGAAAATAAAACTTAAAACTGTCTTAAAGATGTATTTTTGTTTGTAATTGTGTGTGTGTGTGTGTGTGTGTGTGTTACACTCAGACACCAGAATAGGGAATTAGGTTCTCTGCAGCTGGAGTTACAGATCATGGGAGCCCCCCTGAACTGGGCTCTAAGCACAGAACTCGTCTTTTGTAAGAGCAACAGTTTGCTTAACCTCTGAGCCATCTTTCCAGGCACAGAAGCCTATTTTAAAATGGACTACTTCATCAATGAAGGCACTCATGGAAAATAAGCAGGGTAAAAATTATGCTGAATAGACAAACTATTATGGAGTTTCAGATCAAAATAGTAATTGGATATTGCAATGGAATTCTTGGGATAGCTAACATAAAAAATCAGCAGTCCAAAATGCTAGTGAGGATAAAGAGGCAGGAATGTACATCTTCTAATGTGAGGGAAGGAGCCACACAGCCACTCGGGTAAACAGCTTCATAGTTTCTTCCAAGCTGAGTATGGTTTTACCACATAACCAAACAGGTTGTCTGCTTTGAAAAGGTAACTCCAGGCAGAAGCTACATAGGACTGCCTGTAGCAGCTCTAGTCATAATCACCCAGACGGAAAGCAGCCATGTCTGCCAAGGATAAAAAAAAATGCTAGACACACATAATAAAATATTATTTGGGAAAAAGACAACATGTAATCAAGCTGGAAACTGGGTAAAATCTTGAATGCATACTGCTAAGAAACAGAACATCTTAAAGACCACATTCTGTGTGCCTCAAAGCACATGACATTTTGCAGAAGACTGAACTATACTGAAAGGAAAAACAGTGGCTTCGGGTGTTCCAGAAAGAGATTTAAACACAGCAAGTATTTTTAAGGGAGGAACTGTGTAAGATTCAGTGATAACTGATAGATGGCATTATATGATCATCAAAATCAGTAGACTTTTAAATGGCAGCAGCAGCAAATCCCAATATGCTTGTGTTATTTTTGTCTAATGATTTGTTTTTATTACTTTTTAGCTATTATTGTATGTTTTGTATGTGCACACGTGTATGGGTGCCTATGAAGTACAGTAAAGGGTGTTGGATAGACCGCCTGGAGCTGGAGTTATAGGCAATTGTGAGCCACCCAAAACTGGTGCTCAAAGTCAAACTTAGTTCTTCTGTAAGAGCAGCAAGTGGCCTTAACTACCGAACCTCTTCAGTCCGTGTACAAATACTTCCAAAGACACATGATGGATGATTCTGTGGTTTAGGTATGGTTGTCTCCCAAGAGATTTAGCCTCCAGCACACAAGAGTGTTGAGAGAAAGTGAGACTGTTAAGAGGTGAGACTTAGGGGAGGTGACTGGACCATGGGGGACTGGCTTTCATATACCCTCGGTGTAGACCTAGAGAGACTGGGATATGTCTTCAGTGGGCTGTAATAGACCAGAGCAGACTCCAATGTCTCCTGCTACAGATGCCTGCTCCCCACCTGTGTACCCATCTATGCTGTGAGCAGGATGAGGCCCTCACTAGAAGCTGAGCAGACCCTGAGGCCGTGTTCTAGGACCTCTGATACGCTAAACTAAATTCCACCTCTACTTTTAAAATGGCCTGGTATGATGGTTCATCCCATCAACTTGACCAGGTTGGAAAGTGCCTAGGAGGTAGCGAAGCACAGCTGACATCTGCAAGTGTCTTTAAGGGTGTTTCAAGAATGAACTCACTGACTCCGGGGAGACCCAACCTATGCACAGGCAGCACCATCCCCCAAACCAAGGCTCAGAAAGAACAGAAGGGAAAGGAATCAGGGCCTCCAGTGCAGGCATTTATCTCTCTCTTCTCCCTCCCTCCTTCCCTCCCTCCCTCCTTCCCTCTCTTTCTCTCTCTCTCATTCTCTCTCCCTCTCCCTCTTTCCCTCTTTCCCTCTCTCCCTCTCTCCCTCCCTCCCTCCTCCCCTGCTCTGTTTCCTGCCTGCTCTGCCTTGTTCTTCTCATCAGGATGGCTGAAAGGTTGACACATTTCCCCTTGTGTCCAGAGATACTTGTCACCATTACAAGAAAGACTACAAACAAAGTTGGGCTCCCTGGTAAGAGACTCCATCCAGACTCAGGTATTTCTCTATTGTAACATAAAATAAACTAAGGTAATGTTAAGTGGAGCGTGCCACTGAATGGGTGACAGAAGGAGCCTGGTGGGTTCCTGAGGAGTGTCTGCAGGCTATTTGAATAGCATCAGTTGCCATCCCCATAGATGTCAAGATGACTAAACGTGGATTTTCATCATTGTCCTTTGAGAAGCAGGACACAATGCTGAAGTGTTTCATTCTGTCAGTGACGGTTATGTTGTCTTTTCCCACACATCTCTCTGCTGTCCTTAGATCCAAAAGTGTTGTCTATGGATTTGATTCATACTTTAATTATCTGACTATCTAGTTTCTGGCTGAAGAGGGATTTTATAAATTCCTTAACTCTTTTGACCACTAGGCGTTTGTTTCTTTGAGAAAAATCACTGGAGGAACAATTTACCCAGGCATATGATCATCTCTGTTGAAATCCACCATATATTCAATATTTTCCATGTCATATCTGTTAGTATTCAGGCATCTGTGCTGGTCAGTCTGTTCTGACAGGACACGCCCTCAGCTGCAGCCACTAAGAGCACCATCTGTGCATATTCACTATGTCCCCTTTTCAGAGGACCCTGACAACCTCCCATCCCTCTCTCTCTTTCTTTCTCCCTCTCTCAGTCTGTTCCTCTCTCTGTCTCTGTCTCTGTCTCTGTCTCTCTCTCTCCCTTCCTCCCTCCCCCAACATCTTTCCTCTTTCCTCTCTCCTGAAGATCCTGCTTACAGAGGCAGGTCTCCCAGCTTCCCTTTTCCCTTTTTATTATCTCTTTCCCTAATAAAAAGCCTCTCTGCTTGAACTCTGTCACATGGCTGTCTTTCTCTCCAGCACCACTTTTCTTAAATTACAACACTATCAATGTTTGAGAAATCTGTCCAGAATGGCGTCTCTCTTCTACTTCGCCACCATAGCCATATACCTCCTTACCAAAGACCTTAAGGAGACAGGAGCTGCGCTTCTAGATGCTGCCATGATTTCTATAGTTCCAGATATTTCTCCACCTGTAGCTGGCTCTTATGATGATGAAGGCATTGCTATCTTTTGCATGCAAGACAGTGAAGACTAATTCCATCTGTTGGGCAGCCCAGTGGTCTCTTATGTGTTCCTGCTCCAACTGACCCTCATTATGCAAACAGGCTATTTTCCCTACAGACCTATATAGCCTCCAGCACTGTTTATACCCCAGGTGTCAGTCTTTCCCATGGGCTCACAGCCTGTCCTTTCATTAGAACTCATGGCAGCCTTTGGAGTGTTTGGTCTCCAACAGATCCATGTCTTTGTGGATTGTCTGTATGGAGTTGAACCCATGGTGTTTTGAAATTCTTTTTGGGCATGTCATCTCCCTGGTTGACTTTGTCCTCCTCAAGTTGGAATTTTTCCTTATGCTGACAAGAGAAGCTTCTCCCTGGGCAGGCCTTTTCTGTTTCCTGTTGGAGCCTTCTTAGGCTAAGAACAGCATTCCTACTATTGCCACCCTGGTTGAGCATCTGCCAGTGGACAGATCTGCCTACAATTTTGATCTTCAGTTCCTGTTTCCAGTTGCCCTCTATTACTGCTTTAGCAAACTGTCTGGTGCTCAGATGTCACCATCATGTACAATGGGACCAGAAAGTATTGTTCAGTTATAATGTTGTGTCCAGTGCTGGTTATGCACATTCTTTTGGCATTGGTGTCTACCTGCTGCTGTCCATATCAATGAAGAATCTGGACATAAGTCACCTGGACATGAAAGGTAAGAAGCACCAGGATTCCATTTACTCTATTGAGAACAAAGAATCAAGCAGAATAATGCTGGTACTAGCATTCTTTCTTATCACATACACTTCACTTTGCATTCTGCTTGGGTGACCACTGAGGCCTTAGTCCCCATCCCCCATCATACTATCCACCTGTGGTTGCATGGCAATAGGATTGCTTTTGATGACTTCTAAGAAGCATATTATCAGTTTCCTCATAATACTCCAGAGGATGCAAATGCCATGTGATAGTGGGATTATACCTATCAAATTTGCAGTGGCAAATCAGACAATTTAGTGAATAATAACACATGGAATACTAGCCACATTTCTTGGGAGGGTAGCAATGGCATCCACAGAACAAAAAATATTCTATGAAATTTTGAGGAAGCTTGATGTCAGCTGTGTAATTGATATTTTTGGAAGCCTCACTGAGTATTGCTTTGATGGTACCAACAAGCTGGTCTAGATTAGAACAAGCACAGATACAGGAAGACACACTGGGTGTTGATAGTGGTGGCAACAGTGTACTCCTTGAATGCCAGCACCCAGGAGGTAGGGGCAAGCAGATCTCTGAGATCCAGGCCAGCCAAGAGTTGCAGGACAGTCGAGGTTACACAGAGAAACCCTATCTTGAAAAACATAAAAAAGAAAGAAAAGGAAAAACAAGAAGACATATCAAGGAGAATGACCAGTTTACTCCAACTGGGGAGTTTCCTGTGGACCTTGGGAGTTCTCTTGTGTTTCTCAAATGTCTTTTGTACAAAATGGGTTACTACAGTTTTGGGCACAGCTACACAGAAGCCAAGCATCCACCAGGCTTTGACTACATCTGAAATACTGAGATTTGTAATAAAAATCTTTGAGCTTCATGTTGGATGAAGCACAGAACACTGGCTGGCCAGGGTCTATGAGGTAACAGGCCTGAATCATCAAGGCCTGCAAGGACCTGGATGTGGCATTGGTCTTTGATACACTGGGCACTGAGAACATCATGTTGAGGATTCTGAGGTTTGTTTTCTATCTGTTTTCGGTTTTCTAATGCAGTTTATAAGAACAGAGGGAGGTGGGATTAGAATAGTCTGGAAATTTGCCCTAGACGATATGGGTTGGGCCAGTTAAAATGATTTTCATAATTCTGAGCAGGTTATCAAACAAAATGTCATGTCTTTGATCAAATAGAGGGGATCTTAATGTGTATTTATTAAGTCTTCTGTAGAGAAACACCAGCACCAGCTAAGTTCCTTATGAAGATTGCCATCAATGACAGGCATGCTGACAATATGTACTTTTCATTTGTTTCCTTGTCTAATTCTCAAGAACCACAACTTCAGTCTTTCCAACTGAAAAACATTCTACAAAATATCTCCAAGTATTCCTCAATGGTATCAAGATCAGAAAAAGAAAAAATATCTGAGAATGGCCACAGCTTATGAGAGAATAAGGGAATAATGCTTTGATAAATCGTGATATGTTTGGTGGGAATTTGGTATAGAAAAAAAGTTGCCTGAAAAAGGGAAAGGAAGTCTAAATATTGTGTGAATCAACACCAGTGTGACAATGTAGGTTCATTAAGCATGAAAATGTACCAGATCGATGTGAGAAATTAATACCAGAGAAAATAGGATGGGTTCAAAAGGCTCTTTCCCTACTATCATCAGAATTTTTTCTGAAAAATTTAAAGTTGCTCTAAAATGTAAAGTTAATTTTTAAAAAGGTTAAAGACAACACAAGAACTAAAACCCAAACAGAAGAATGAGAAAGAGAAGGAGGAGGAGGAGGAGGAGGAGGAGGAGGAGGAGGAGGAGGAGGAGGAGGAGGAAGAAGAAGAAGAAGAAGAAGAAGAAGAAGAAGAAGAAGAAGAAGAAGAAGAAGAAGAAGAAGAAGAAGAAGAAGAAGAAGAAGAAGAAGAAGAAGAGAGAGGGTAAGGAAAAGAAAACACACTGTCTACATCAGCAAGTTATTAGAAACATATTTTTAAAAATAAGAAACATGTGTAACCATGCAAGCCACAAAACAATAGAGAAAGAGATGGGGCAGGGGGTCAGCCAGATGACTTGTTAGTTAACAGCACTTGCCCAAAGCCTGAAAGCATGACCTCTCCCCCACAGAGTGGAGAGAACCAATTTTGGAAAGCTGTTTTCTGACCTCCACATGGCATATATACACACACACACACGCAAACATACACACACAAGCAAACACATTGCTTCTTCCCACCTTCTCAATAAAAATACAATTTTCAAGAGAAAGAAAAGGCTTCAAGAGAAATGGAGCCAGGCACGCACAGAGAAAGGTGCACCAGTGGATGATGAGAAGCTGCAGGAGATGAAATAGTATGTGACTAAGCATATTCCATGTAGAACATGTGAGAAAACAGACAGCACAGAAGCTGAAGTGTTCAGGGTTCAATGGCCCAAACACAGTGGCACAGAAATGCCATGTCATCTGTCCTGGAAAGTTTCCTTCAGATGAAAAGGATACTCACAGACCAAAGAAATGGCCCTATCTAAGTTCAGTTTGGTGAAGCACCGGGCTTAGTGAAGTTAGTGACAGCTCACTGGTAACATGGCAGTTGCATCACTAGAAAGCACTCTTTAGCATGGGTGAGTACTCACAAAACTACACCGCTAGTGTTCTCTGCCTCTCTCCACAACATACAGTCAGTTACACTGACGTGTCTCCTCTCTCCAGGGATTACTTACTGCTTATATGGCCTTGAGAAAGGGTGGGGTCTCAGGTGTCTCATTTGTTTCCTGAGCCTCTTGAATTGCATGATTATCTCCATAAGGAAATGCTTCAATCTGAAGGAAAACAATTTTACATAATAGTAACACTACTACTACGATGACTATGGCAATGACTACTGCTACTACTACTACTACTACTAATAATAATATTAATATTAATAATAATAATAAAGGTTGTTCTAGTTTCATTTTTGTTGTTGTGATAAAACGCCTTGACTAAAAATACACCTGGGAAAGCAAGGGTTTATTCAGCTTACAATTCCAGGTCATAGTCAATCATTTCTGGAAAGACAAGGCAGGAACTTAGAGCACCACATTCATAGTCAAGAGCAGAGAGAGATGACTTTGTTTGGAACTGTTTTATATATTTCCGACCCCCTGTGTAGGGACTGGTGCTGCCCACAATGGCTAGGTCTTCCTACTTTAAGGAGCATTACAATGCCCCACAGACATGTTTAAAAGCAAACTTAATAATTTCTCAATTGAAACTCTGTTCCCTGGTGGTTAGTTTGTGTAAAGCAGACAACAAAACCTAAAAGTACAGAGACAGAAACCGGTAAAAAAAAAGGGGGGGGGTATTTCAGGAAGCAAAACTGAAATAAAACAGATACATGTGGTTCTTTGAAGAAGAAAATCAAAACAGTGAAATAAAATCATACCTGAGTAAAGCTTTCCTCAAATACAAAGAGTCAGATTCACACATTGAAAAGAAATACACATAATACATTTAAAATTAACTCATGATAGTTAATCCTAAGTTAAATGCCTTATAATCTTTAAAACATTTAAAATGGGAATGAATCCTTTGGGCTACAGATGAATGAGATAAATTACTTTGTGATGGAGAAAAGCTGAGCAGTACCCAATGGTTCCATGGCAACACTAACTACCAAAAACGTGATCTGTATTAGTTAGAGTTCTCTGGAGTAGCAGAACTTATAGAATGAATATATACAGAGCGATTTATTAGAATGACTTACAACTGTAGTTCAACTAATCTGAAAATGGCTGGCTATGAACAGAGAGTCCAAGAATTGAATAGTTTCTCAGTCAATGAGGTTGGATGTCTCAGCTGGTCTTTAGTAGATGCTGGAATCCCAAAGAAGTAGACTATAATGCAGTGAAGGAATTTATTTGTTAGCAAGGAGCTGGTAAGTAGGCAAAGAACTAAAGCTTCCTTCTTTTATGTTCTAATACAGGTTTCCGGCAGAAGGTGTGGTCCAGATTAAGAGACCTCAACATTCAGATTAGAAGTGGATCAACCTATTTCTCATTGGGCAAAAGTCCCTTACTTGGTGTGCCCTCCATTTGTGAATTTTAGTTAATTCCAGATGTAGTCAAGTTGACAACCAAGAATAACCATCACACGGGCCAAAGGCAAAGTACAGACGAGAATATACATGCTCCAGATTTCAGACCCAGACAAGCCATCCATGTTAAAACTGAGAGCTAGAAGCAAAGAGCTTTTAATGAGAAAATTAGAATGAATAACAAAGGAGATGAGGGAAACTATGGAGACAGAGGGTGGGTCAACTTTTCTTTCTAAGATCTGCAAAGACCTAAACACAGAATTTCATTAGGAGCATGAGATCTTGGATCTGTAATGAAGTTACTTAGAGAAGTGACCCAACGTTGCAGGTAACTCTGTAGCTTTGCTATTTTGCAGACAGGAGAGATGATTCATCAGATACAGGATGTCAAGGATGCAGCCAAAGATTTGGGGGTTGTTGAATTAGGGTTCCTGCAAAACCTGAGTTGACATCAACATGTTTTAGGATTCAAAAGAGATTGTGTCTTTGATGGTGACTCATATATTTTACCTATGGTATGGGCATCTATAATCAAAATATATAACAGACAAACTAAGTTATAATCATGATAGCTTTCTAAGAATTAAACAAAATTATGAGTGCTGATCTTTAAAGAATGTAAGTGAAGTACCACAGTACAAGAAATGTCAGGAAATTGCCTTGCCAGGATAAAGAAAATATAGCTAAAAATGCCATTGATTATGTTAATATGTTTGCCAGTACATGTCTTAAGGTTTATATTATCAGAAACATGACTTTTCTCCCAGCCAGGGATTCAACATTATTACAATTCTGAAGCACATGAGCTGTCCCAGTCACCGTGGGCAGCACCCTATTTGGCTAAGATCCTGGACTGTGTGAAAGAGAGACCATAGGCTGAACACGGCATGCCCCTCTGCTTCCTGACTGTAAATGCAGGGTGATGGGCTCACCTGACATGAGGGACTGTGAGTCATAACAAACTCCTTCCTCCTCAAGTCTCTTGTCAGGGTATTTTATCACAGCAAGATGCATAACCAAACAGAAGCCATCTTTGTTTCCAACTTATTCCTTGTGTCCTTCTTGGCAAAGTGAATGGTGACTTCTACCCACTGTTCCAAGCTTTAAAGGGTGAAACACTTGTGTATCCTTCACTCTCACTGACATGTGTGAGCTGTTGGTGAAAATTACTCTTCTCACTGGTTTGTGACTTTGGAGACAATTTCCCAGAAACTTCCCCTCTTTGAATAAACTTCCCATATAATTTTGAGTAACAAGAACTCTGGAGGCTATGAGCAAGGTCCCTCAAAGCCTGGATTCCCAGGTGCACACTTCATGTCCTAGTCCTTCAATCAAGCAGGCACTCAGAAGTGCACTGTGTAATCAAGGACATTCAGATCAGCTCAGCTGCACATCCATGCGCAAAAAATTCCCTGCAATCAATGAACAGGACTTGGAATTGCAAATCTATTTTCCCCTGTCATTGATATGGGAAATATCCTCTTTGGAGATTCCTTATTAATATGAAAACTCAGGTTAGGCAGCATCTACACTCTGACTTCTGAGGCCTGGTTCTTACCACTTCTTTAGATCTGTTTTTCAAAACAGAATAGTGCAAGTAAATTACTAAATTATAATAATGGAGATATTGAGGCACTAGCCTTCTTAATGATAGGTATTTTCTAAACTTGAGGCATACAACATTCAATTATATTTAAATCCTACAGTGGCTATTCTTGCTCACCCAGCATCTGTAGCTACCAAAACAAATCCCGATTATACTAAATCAAACATCTTACAATTTCGGAAAAACATTTAAATGAAAAGTATTTTTTTACCAGAAGTATGAAGGAAAAATTAAGGCACAAACTACAGAGATAAAATGACCATATCACTTGATGGCCTAAATTAAATGATCATTTATGCATGTATGTACATATATGTGTATATGTATTTATGTGTGTATACATGTATACACATACACATTCTTTAGCCTCAGCAATTAATCCTTGCTCTGTATCTTATTCATTTTAGTCAAAAGAACAAAGGAAGGAGGAACTGTGAGATGGTTCAGTTGATAAAGGCACCTAATATGCAAGCCTGACAACCCAAGTTTGATCCCCAGAAATTCACAGAGGTAGAAAAGATACCAAATTCCACAAAGTTGTCCTCTGATTTCCCAATGGAGCTCCACCACATCAGACATATGTACCCACCTACATAATAATAAATGAATATATAAGTTTTAAAATCTCTAAGTAGAATGCAGGAGTTACCTATCTATGGTGGATAATGCTAAAAGGAAAAAGAATTTTATTGTATCATTTTCTTTTAAAAAACAAATAACATTTAAAATATTATATAATGTTGATGCTATTTTGTTATTAATATTAATAACTTGAAATTAAAAGCATTTGTATAAATGCTGTGTCTTTAACTGATGAAAATTAGAACATGCTAGACAGAACATTGAAACATTTGTTCTACCAATGAGTTACACGAGAAAGAGAACTATTTTTTAATTCTTCAAACATTTCTGACTTGAAGGGTGTCATTATGGTTGCTGATTACCTGAGATTATAGTTGGAGTTCAGTTGCAGTTAAGGTCCCAGCAAAGACTGGGCTTGCAGAAACCAAAAACCTCAGTCCTAATCAGTGCAGTAAGAGGCCACCCACACTCACCATGACATTCAAATGGGTTGACTTTATGCAAACAATGTGGAAAATTAACTAGAACACAAGAGGTTGTCTGGTCAGCTCCGAGATGGGGCAAACACTAGATTAGAGGTGGAGAGAGATTTGTGCAGTAGGCAAAGGGTGTGGTCGCCAGGGGAGGTCTGTGCTCCTGCATTAACAGTGGTTAGACCTGTGCTGAGCAGTTCCGGGGAAACCAGCCAGGTCTTTTGTCTCCTCTCCATTGCTGAAGCCAATGCAAATAAACCGTGCAACCTCAAATACATGACTGTTCTCATACATTTTGTCTCATGTATCCCTTTAAGAAAGGAATTTTGGGTGAAAGGCTCAAAGTCTTATTCATGATTTCAGAAAAGGCTGATTGGAGATTATATCAGTTGGTGCCTATTATAGTCCCTGGCTTGGCATGGGCTTTCTCTGCCACTGTACCATCTTCCCAGTGAGTTCAGTTCTAGGGAAGGCAGCCATGTCCATATTTCCTCAATATTTTTCTTTTCCCACCGAACCTGGGTGACAGAGAGGAGGCCTTGGCAATCTGTGGGACCTGGGAGAGTGGAGCAGTATTTATTCCTGGCATACAGAAGGACTCTGGGAACCCATATCACGTGGCGGGATGCTCTCTCAGCCTGGACACATGGGGAAGAACCTGGGCCCTTCCTGGAATGATGTGACAGACTCTGAATGTTGGGGAAGTTCTGTGTATATGTCAATAAAGCACTGTTGGCCAACAGGGAAGCAAGATATGTGGGACTAGGAGTCCAGGAGGACTCTGGGTAGGAGAAACACAGTGAATCTAGATGTAATCGCCATAGGGATAAGAAGCCTGGAAACTTCTCTGGTAAGAGAAATACGTAGATTAACAATTATAGGATAAATACTTAAGTCAGAGCTAGCCAGTAAGAAACAAGCAAGGCCAACAGCTTCATAATTAATATAGCCTCCTGTGTGTTTATCTGGGACTGATGCAGCTCTGGAACCAGGCTGGCAGGAAGGCTTCTCTTTACAAATGGTGTCAGGAGCAGAATTGAATTTCCACGTAGAATGACAAAAGCTTTAAAGGAATTTTAGAACAGAGAAAAGCATGGGTTCTTGGTAGCAGCATTTTTCTCAGGTGGACTCTGTTTTGCTAGTGACAAAGACTCACACGGCTCGCTTAAGGGAGTCTTCCTGACTCAGCATAAAATAAAAAAAAACAAGGTTCTTTTAAGAGGCTCTGCTAACGATTGAAAGGTGTGTATGTACAGCTGAAAGTGGCAGTGATCACATCTCCAAGCTGGCAACTGTTGCTGGATGTCAGCATAGACTGAGACAATGAGCTGGAATCACGCTTATGTCCGCCATCTTGGAAAAACTGCAGTTTAAACAGCCACAGGTTTAACAGATAAGACATATGGCCAGAAAAACATAAAGATTTACAGTAAAGTCAGACTTGGATGAAGAAAAACCTCTAAAGGTTTACAGTGTGTTTAAAAATATATGTAGGATTGATTGAGAAAAAGAAATGGCATAGTGGCAAATAAATAGAGAAGGCGGTTGTAGTGGCACATGCCAGTAGGAATTGGTGCAGAGGGAGAGGCAGGCAGATTTCCAGAGAGAAAACCTGTCTCAGAGAAAAAGAAATAAAAGTAAAAAAATAAAGTAATAATAGATAAATAAATAAACCAGGTAAAAATGGAAAATACACAGAGAGTCTGGATACTGTATGCTATTGTGTTTTTCAGTTTTTTGATTGCTCAGAAAGGAACAACTACTAAAGTACACTTAATTATAAATGCTGCTGAATTAATTCAACTTATATCTTTTGAAAATGCCTTGACTTCAAAATTTAAGTATAAGGATATGTTACTTTGGAAAAGAGTTTTTGTTGATGTTTCTACAGAAAATAAAAAGCTGAGGATTCCTTCCAGGCTTCTGTATTTGATGAACCAAGACCCCCGGAAGCAGTGGACCAAGTGTTCCAACAACTGAAACAGCTAAGGTGATGCAGTCTTACAGACCCTGAAACTAAGGACTTATACAGGTTTCTGAGTTTTGATCCCCATGGTATGAACTGTGCCCCCTTCAAGCACGAAGCAGTTTGGAATGAGCGACGTCCAAATCCCCATATTGCTTATAAATCTTTGTTTTCATTTAAATGGGGTTGTTTATAATTGGTTAATGATCACAACCAATCTCTTTTTAAAGGAAAAAGGGGATTATGGTATTTAAATGAATACTTTGTATTGGTATGTTTTTTCATTTATTGATACAAATTCAAGGTCAATTTTGTGATGTTTATATTTCTCCTCTTGATTAAGTATTGTGCTTATACTGATCTTTTAAAACATAATGCATAATTAAATACAGATTATAGATAGTTACTTATAATAGAACTTATAGTTAGGTATGTTAGGTTTTCTAGATATACAGAGATGTATTTGAGATAGATAGACAGTCTTCAAACCTTTCAAAGACCTTCAGAAAATGGCATTTAAATGGTTTAGGGTTTTTCTTGGCAATGAGAAATGTCTGCTCCTGGCAGCACCAATTACATCTGAGAGGAAGATGGGCATCGAAGAAACTTGTTATGGAGTTTGCTTTCAACATGGCAAGGTTAGCCATTTGGGCAAGAAACTGTTCTTGCCTAGACTGCTTGACTGTTGCTGTATAAACTGGATATGTAGGACCCACAGGAAAGTGACTGTTAAACTCAAATAGTCCTTCAGGGTTCCTGCTTCATGGAAGAGTCTACGAGACTTTCTGCAGGAAATAGAAAAATGACTGACAGACTGCCAATGCAGATGGACAGTTTGAAATTTCCTGCTTTGCTGAGAAATCTTCTGGACACATTGTAGCCTATGGGCTAAAGCTGGATGCCCCAACATTACAGAGGAACGTTGAGTTCTGTTATATATAATTTGACCTTTCTTTTTGTTTAAACAGAAAAGAGGAGATGTTGGAGAAGTCCTGTGTATATGTCAGTAAAGCACTGTTGGCCAATAGGGAAGCAAGATAGGTGGGACTAGGAGTCCAGGAGGACTCTGGGTAGGAGAAACACGGGGAATCAAGATGTAACCGCCATAGGGATAAGAAGCCCGGAAACTTCTCCGGTAAGAGAAACACTTAGATTAAAAATTATGAGATAAATACTTAAGTCAGAGCTAACCAGTAAGAAACAAGCAAGGCCAACAGCTTCATAATTAATATAGCCCCCCGTGTGTTTATTTTGGACTGATGCGGCTCTGGAACCAGGCAGGCAGGAAGGCTTCTCTTTACATCTGAAAATCCTTCATGGAAGTCCTTGCCCTCCCTGGAGAGCAGAGGGGAGGTGGAGTGGGGCTGATGGGTTGGAAGGATTGGGGGGTTAGGGATGAGGGGAGGGAGAGGGAACTGAAAGTGACACAAGTAAAAAGTTAAATAAAAATATATGGAAAAAATAATTTTGTGCCTTCTCTGAGTGTTGGGGGGAAGTCCTGTGCATTTGTCAATAAAGCACTTCTGGCCTACAGGGAATCAAGATAGGTGGGACTAGGAGTCCAGGAGGATTCTGGGAAGGAGAAACATACAGGAGATTCAAGATGTAACCGCCATGGGGTAGGAAGCCCGGAACTATTTTCCGGTAAGAGACATACTTAGATTAACAATTATGGGGTAATTACTTAAGTCAGAGCTAGCCAGTAAGAAACAAGCAAGGCCAACAGCTTCATAATTAATATAGCCTCC
The DNA here is from genome assembly GCF_017639785.1 of Mesocricetus auratus. NCBI lineage: Eukaryota > Metazoa > Chordata > Mammalia > Rodentia > Cricetidae > Mesocricetus > Mesocricetus auratus. The sequence continues at coordinate 87,091,196 of NW_024429190.1, forward strand.
CGTGTGTTTATTTGGGACTGATGCGGCTCTGGAACCAGGCTGGCAGGAAGGCTTCTCTCAAGGAAAAGGTTTCCCTTAACAGAATGGTGTCAGGTGTGGGATTGAATTTCCACGTAGAATGACAAAAGCTTTAAAGGAATTTTAGAAACAGAAGAACAGAGAGAAGCACAGATTTTGGTAGCAGCATTTTTCTCAGGTGTGCTCTGTTTTGCTGGCCACAAGCCGAGATTCACGCGGCTCGCTTACTGGAGTCTTCCTGACTCGGCATAAAAAGAAAAAAAAACCCAGCAAGGTTGTTTTAAGAGACTCTGCTAACAATTGAAAGGTGTGTACGTACAGATGGAAATGGCAGCTTTTGCTGGTTGTCAGCATGGACTGAGGCAGTAAGCTGGAATCACGCTTACGCCTGCCATCTTGAAAAAAAAAAGGCAGTTTAAAACAGCTGCAGTTTTAACAGATAAGACACGTGGCCAGAAAAACATAAAGATTTACAGTAAAGTCAGACTTGGATGAACAAAACCTCTAAAGGTTTACAGTGTGTTTAAAAATATAGGATTGAGAGAGAAAAAGAATCGGGCATAGTGGTAAATAAATAGAAAAGCCGGGCGTTGGTGGCACATGCCTTTAATCCCAGCACTCGGGAGGCAGAGTAAGATTTGCTGCAAAGGCAGAAGCAGGCAGATTTCAAAGAGAAACCCTGTCTCAGAGAAAAATAAATAAAAGTAAAATAAATAAAGTAATAATAGATAAATAAATAAGCCACGTGAAGATGGAAAATACACAGAGTGTCTGGTGACTGTACACTATTATGTTTTTCAGTTTTTTGATTGCTCAGGAAGGAACAGCTACTAAAGTACATTTGACTATAAATGTTGCTGAATTAATCCAACTTCTATCTTTTGAAAATGCCTTGACTTCAAAATTTAAGTATAAGAATATGTTACTTGGGAAAGGAGATTTTACTTATGTTTCTACAGAAAATGAAAAGCTGAGGATTCCTTCCAGGCTTCTGTGGTTTGACAAACCAAGAACCCCGGAAGCAGTGGACCAGGTGTTCCAACAACTGAAACAGCTAAGATGATGCAGCTTTACAGACCCTGAAACTAAGGACTTATACAGGTTTCTGAGATTTGTCATGATCCCCATGATATAAACTGCACCCCTTCCAGCACGAAGCAGTTTGGAATAAGCAACGTCCTAATTCCCATCTTGTTTATAAATCTTTGTTTTCATTTAAATGGGGTTGTTTATAATTGGCTAGTGATCACAGCCAGTCTTTTTTAATGGTAAAAAAGGGAATTATGGTATGGGTATTGTTTTTCATTTATTGATACAAATTCAAGGTCAATTTTATGATGTGTATATTTCTCCTCTTGATTAAGTATTGTGCTTATACTGATCTTTTACAATGTAATGCGTAATTGAATACAGATTATAGATAGTTACTTATAATAGTCAGAACTTATAGTTAGGTAAGTTAGGTTTTCTAGATATACAGAAATATATTTGAGATAGATAAACAGTCTTCAAACCTCTCAATAACCTTCAGAAAATGGCATTTAAAATGGTTTAGGGTTTTTCTTAATGAGAAATGTCTGCTCCTGGCAGCACCAATTATGTCTGAGAGGAAGATGGGCATCGAAGAAACTTGTTATGAAGTTTGCTTTCAACATGGCAAGATTAGCCATTTGGGCAAGAAACTGCTCTTGCCTGTACTGCTTGACTGTTGTTGTATAATCTGGACATGCAGGACCCACAGAAAAGTGACTGCTGAACTCAGTCTTACAGGGTTCTTGCTTCATGGAAGAGTCTACCAGACTTTCTGCAGGACGCAGAAAAATGACTGACAGACTGCCAATGCAGATGGACAGTTTGAAATTTCCTGCTTTGCTAAGAAGTGTTCCAGACACATTGTGGCCTATGGGCTGAAGATGGATGCCCCAACGTTACAGAGGAACTTCGGGTGACTGTCCAGGCAGTAAAATATCTCTGTCAATCCTAGTGTTTATATATTATCCTTCTGTGGTCTTTGATAGAGTTAAAGGCAGATAGTTATAGTTAGGGTTTTCCTTAGTTATGATAAAAGATAAGGTACATATAGAACTTTGGACTCACAAGGATGGGATGCATGATATTTTCTTTAGAACTTGCTAAATGTTAATAGACAAAATGTTGTAACTGTGTTCTTACTTGATAACTGTTCTGTTATATATAATTTGACTATGCTAAAGTTAAGACCTTTCTTTTTGTTTAAACAGAAAAGAGGAGATGTTGAGGGAAGTCCTGTGCATTTGTCAATAAAGCACTTCTGGCCTACAGGGAATCAAGATAGGTGGGACTAGGAGTCCAGGAGGATTCTGGGAAGGAGAAACATACAGGAGATTCAAGATGTAACCGCCATGGGGTAGGAAGCCCGGAACTATTCTCCGGTAAGAGACATACTTAGATTAACAATTATGGGGTAATTACTTAAGTCAGAGCTAGCCAGTAAGAAACAAGCAAGGCCAACAGCTTCATAATTAATATAGCCTCCCGTGTGTTTATTTGGGACTGATGCGGCTCTGGAACCAGGCTGGCAGGAAGGCTTCTCTCAAGGAAAAGGTTTCCCTTAACAGAATGGTGTCAGGTGTGGGATTGAATTTCCACGTAGAATGACAAAAGCTTTAAAGGAATTTTAGAAACAGAAGAACAGAGAGAAGCACAGATTTTGGTAGCAGCATTTTTCTCAGGTGTGCTCTGTTTTGCTGGCCACAAGCCGAGATTCACGCGGCTCGCTTACTGGAGTCTTCCTGACTCGGCATAAAAAGAAAAAAAAACCCAGCAAGGTTGTTTTAAGAGACTCTGCTAACAATTGAAAGGTGTGTACGTACAGATGGAAATGGCAGCTTTTGCTGGTTGTCAGCATGGACTGAGGCAGTAAGCTGGAATCACGCTTACGCCTGCCATCTTGAAAAAAAAAAGGCAGTTTAAAACAGCTGCAGTTTTAACAGATAAGACACGTGGCCAGAAAAACATAAAGATTTACAGTAAAGTCAGACTTGGATGAACAAAACCTCTAAAGGTTTACAGTGTGTTTAAAAATATAGGATTGAGAGAGAAAAAGAATCGGGCATAGTGGTAAATAAATAGAAAAGCCGGGCGTTGGTGGCACATGCCTTTAATCCCAGCACTCGGGAGGCAGAGTAAGATTTGCTGCAAAGGCAGAAGCAGGCAGATTTCAAAGAGAAACCCTGTCTCAGAGAAAAATAAATAAAAGTAAAATAAATAAAGTAATAATAGATAAATAAATAAGCCACGTGAAGATGGAAAATACACAGAGTGTCTGGTGACTGTACGCTATTATGTTTTTCAGTTTTTTGATTGCTCAGGAAGGAACAGCTACTAAAGTACATTTGACTATAAATGTTGCTGAATTAATCCAACTTCTATCTTTTGAAAATGCCTTGACTTCAAAATTTAAGTATAAGAATATGTTACTTGGGAAAGGAGATTTTACTTATGTTTCTACAGAAAATGAAAAGCTGAGGATTCCTTCCAGGCTTCTGTGGTTTGACAAACCAAGAACCCCGGAAGCAGTGGACCAGGTGTTCCAACAACTGAAACAGCTAAGATGATGCAGCTTTACAGACCCTGAAACTAAGGACTTATACAGGTTTCTGAGATTTGTCATGATCCCCATGATATAAACTGCACCCCCTTCCAGCACGAAGCAGTTTGGAATAAGCAACGTCCTAATTCCCATCTTGTTTATAAATCTTTGTTTTCATTTAAATGGGGTTGTTTATAATTGGCTAGTGATCACAGCCAGTCTTTTTTAATGGTAAAAAAAGGGAATTATGGTATGGGTATTGTTTTTCATTTATTGATACAAATTCAAGGTCAATTTTATGATGTGTATATTTCTCCTCTTGATTAAGTATTGTGCTTATACTGATCTTTTACAATGTAATGCGTAATTGAATACAGATTATAGATAGTTACTTATAATAGTCAGAACTTATAGTTAGGTAAGTTAGGTTTTCTAGATATACAGAAATATATTTGAGATAGATAAACAGTCTTCAAACCTCTCAATAACCTTCAGAAAATGGCATTTAAAATGGTTTAGGGTTTTTCTTAATGAGAAATGTCTGCTCCTGGCAGCACCAATTATGTCTGAGAGGAAGATGGGCATCGAAGAAACTTGTTATGAAGTTTGCTTTCAACATGGCAAGATTAGCCATTTGGGCAAGAAACTGCTCTTGCCTGTACTGCTTGACTGTTGTTGTATAATCTGGACATGCAGGACCCACAGAAAAGTGACTGCTGAACTCAGTCTTACAGGGTTCTTGCTTCATGGAAGAGTCTACCAGACTTTCTGCAGGACGCAGAAAAATGACTGACAGACTGCCAATGCAGATGGACAGTTTGAAATTTCCTGCTTTGCTAAGAAGTGTTCCAGACACATTGTGGCCTATGGGCTGAAGATGGATGCCCCAACGTTACAGAGGAACTTCGGGTGACTGTCCAGGCAGTAAAATATCTCTGTCAATCCTAGTGTTTATATATTATCCTTCTGTGGTCTTTGATAGAGTTAAAGGCAGATAGTTATAGTTAGGGTTTTCCTTAGTTATGATAAAAGATAAGGTACATATAGAACTTTGGACTCACAAGGATGGGATGCATGATATTTTCTTTAGAACTTGCTAAATGTTAATAGACAAAATGTTGTAACTGTGTTCTTACTTGATAACTGTTCTGTTATATATAATTTGACTATGCTAAAGTTAAGACCTTTCTTTTTGTTTAAACAGAAAAGAGGAGATGTTGAGGGAAGTCCTGTGCATTTGTCAATAAAGCACTTTTGGCCTACAGGGAATCTAGATAGGTGGGACTAGGAGTCCAGGAGGATTCTGGGAAGGAGAAACATACAGGAGATTCAAGATGTAACCGCCATGGGGTAGGAAGCCCGGAACTATTCTCCGGTAAGAGACATACTTAGATTAACAATTATGGGGTAATTACTTAAGTCAGAGCTAGCCAGTAAGAAACAAGCAAGGCCAACAGCTTCATAATTAATATAGCCTCCCGTGTGTTTATTTGGGACTGATGCGGCTCTGGAACCAGGCTGGCAGGAAGGCTTCTCTCAAGGAAAAGGTTTCCCTTAACAGAATGGTGTCAGGTGTGGGATTGAATTTCCACGTAGAATGACAAAAGCTTTAAAGGAATTTTAGAAACAGAAGAACAGAGAGAAGCACAGATTTTGGTAGCAGCATTTTTCTCAGGTGTGCTCTGTTTTGCTGGCCACAAGCCGAGATTCACGCGGCTCGCTTACTGGAGTCTTCCTGACTCGGCATAAAAAGAAAAAAAAACCCAGCAAGGTTGTTTTAAGAGACTCTGCTAACAATTGAAAGGTGTGTACGTACAGATGGAAATGGCAGCTTTTGCTGGTTGTCAGCATGGACTGAGGCAGTAAGCTGGAATCACGCTTACGCCTGCCATCTTGAAAAAAAAAAGGCAGTTTAAAACAGCTGCAGTTTTAACAGATAAGACACGTGGCCAGAAAAACATAAAGATTTACAGTAAAGTCAGACTTGGATGAACAAAACCTCTAAAGGTTTACAGTGTGTTTAAAAATATAGGATTGAGAGAGAAAAAGAATCGGGCATAGTGGTAAATAAATAGAAAAGCCGGGCGTTGGTGGCACATGCCTTTAATCCCAGCACTCGGGAGGCAGAGTAAGATTTGCTGCAAAGGCAGAAGCAGGCAGATTTCCAAAGAGAAACCCTGTCTCAGAGAAAAATAAATAAAAGTAAAATAAATAAAGTAATAATAGATAAATAAATAAGCCACGTGAAGATGGAAAATACACAGAGTGTCTGGTGACTGTACGCTATTATGTTTTTCAGTTTTTTGATTGCTCAGGAAGGAACAGCTACTAAAGTACATTTGACTATAAATGTTGCTGAATTAATCCAACTTCTATCTTTTGAAAATGCCTTGACTTCAAAATTTAAGTATAAGAATATGTTACTTGGGAAAGGAGATTTTACTTATGTTTCTACAGAAAATGAAAAGCTGAGGATTCCTTCCAGGCTTCTGTGGTTTGACAAACCAAGAACCCCGGAAGCAGTGGACCAGGTGTTCCAACAACTGAAACAGCTAAGATGATGCAGCTTTACAGACCCTGAAACTAAGGACTTATACAGGTTTCTGAGATTTGTCATGATCCCCATGATATAAACTGCACCCCTTCCAGCACGAAGCAGTTTGGAATAAGCAACGTCCTAATTCCCATCTTGTTTATAAATCTTTGTTTTCATTTAAATGGGGTTGTTTATAATTGGCTAGTGATCACAGCCAGTCTTTTTTAATGGTAAAAAAAGGGAATTATGGTATGGGTATTGTTTTTCATTTATTGATACAAATTCAAGGTCAATTTTATGATGTGTATATTTCTCCTCTTGATTAAGTATTGTGCTTATACTGATCTTTTACAATGTAATGCGTAATTGAATACAGATTATAGATAGTTACTTATAATAGTCAGAACTTATAGTTAGGTAAGTTAGGTTTTCTAGATATACAGAAATATATTTGAGATAGATAAACAGTCTTCAAACCTCTCAATAACCTTCAGAAAATGGCATTTAAAATGGTTTAGGGTTTTTCTTAATGAGAAATGTCTGCTCCTGGCAGCACCAATTATGTCTGAGAGGAAGATGGGCATCGAAGAAACTTGTTATGAAGTTTGCTTTCAACATGGCAAGATTAGCCATTTGGGCAAGAAACTGCTCTTGCCTGTACTGCTTGACTGTTGTTGTATAATCTGGACATGCAGGACCCACAGAAAAGTGACTGCTGAACTCAGTCTTACAGGGTTCTTGCTTCATGGAAGAGTCTACCAGACTTTCTGCAGGACGCAGAAAAATGACTGACAGACTGCCAATGCAGATGGACAGTTTGAAATTTCCTGCTTTGCTAAGAAGTGTTCCAGACACATTGTGGCCTATGGGCTGAAGATGGATGCCCCAACGTTACAGAGGAACTTCGGGTGACTGTCCAGGCAGTAAAATATCTCTGTCAATCCTAGTGTTTATATATTATCCTTCTGTGGTCTTTGATAGAGTTAAAGGCAGATAGTTATAGTTAGGGTTTTCCTTAGTTATGATAAAAGATAAGGTACATATAGAACTTTGGACTCACAAGGATGGGATGCATGATATTTTCTTTAGAACTTGCTAAATGTTAATAGACAAAATGTTGTAACTGTGTTCTTACTTGATAACTGTTCTGTTATATATAATTTGACTATGCTAAAGTTAAGACCTTTCTTTTTGTTTAAACAGAAAAGAGGAGATGTTGAGGGAAGTCCTGTGCATTTGTCAATAAAGCACTTTTGGCCTACAGGGAATCTAGATAGGTGGGACTAGGAGTCCAGGAGGATTCTGGGAAGGAGAAACATACAGGAGATTCAAGATGTAACCGCCATGGGGTAGGAAGCCCGGAACTATTCTCCGGTAAGAGACATACTTAGATTAACAATTATGGGGTAATTACTTAAGTCAGAGCTAGCCAGTAAGAAACAAGCAAGGCCAACAGCTTCATAATTAATATAGCCTCCCGTGTGTTTATTTGGGACTGATGCGGCTCTGGAACCAGGCTGGCAGGAAGGCTTCTCTCAAGGAAAAGGTTTCCCTTAACAGAATGGTGTCAGGTGTGGGATTGAATTTCCACGTAGAATGACAAAAGCTTTAAAGGAATTTTAGAAACAGAAGAACAGAGAGAAGCACAGATTTTGGTAGCAGCATTTTTCTCAGGTGTGCTCTGTTTTGCTGGCCACAAGCCGAGATTCACGCGGCTCGCTTACTGGAGTCTTCCTGACTCGGCATAAAAAGAAAAAAAAAACCCAGCAAGGTTGTTTTAAGAGACTCTGCTAACAATTGAAAGGTGTGTACGTACAGATGGAAATGGCAGCTTTTGCTGGTTGTCAGCATGGACTGAGGCAGTAAGCTGGAATCACGCTTACGCCTGCCATCTTGAAAAAAAAAAAAGGCAGTTTAAAACAGCTGCAGTTTTAACAGATAAGACACGTGGCCAGAAAAACATAAAGATTTACAGTAAAGTCAGACTTGGATGAACAAAACCTCTAAAGGTTTACAGTGTGTTTAAAAATATAGGATTGAGAGAGAAAAAGAATCGGGCATAGTGGTAAATAAATAGAAAAGCCGGGCGTTGGTGGCACATGCCTTTAATCCCAGCACTCGGGAGGCAGAGTAAGATTTGCTGCAAAGGCAGAAGCAGGCAGATTTCCAAAGAGAAACCCTGTCTCAGAGAAAAATAAATAAAAGTAAAATAAATAAAGTAATAATAGATAAATAAATAAGCCACGTGAAGATGGAAAATACACAGAGTGTCTGGTGACTGTACGCTATTATGTTTTTCAGTTTTTTGATTGCTCAGGAAGGAACAGCTACTAAAGTACATTTGACTATAAATGTTGCTGAATTAATCCAACTTCTATCTTTTGAAAATGCCTTGACTTCAAAATTTAAGTATAAGAATATGTTACTTGGGAAAGGAGATTTTACTTATGTTTCTACAGAAAATGAAAAGCTGAGGATTCCTTCCAGGCTTCTGTGGTTTGACAAACCAAGAACCCCGGAAGCAGTGGACCAGGTGTTCCAACAACTGAAACAGCTAAGATGATGCAGCTTTACAGACCCTGAAACTAAGGACTTATACAGGTTTCTGAGATTTGTCATGATCCCCATGATATAAACTGCACCCCCTTCCAGCACGAAGCAGTTTGGAATAAGCAACGTCCTAATTCCCATCTTGTTTATAAATCTTTGTTTTCATTTAAATGGGGTTGTTTATAATTGGCTAGTGATCACAGCCAGTCTTTTTTAATGGTAAAAAAAGGGAATTATGGTATGGGTATTGTTTTTCATTTATTGATACAAATTCAAGGTCAATTTTATGATGTGTATATTTCTCCTCTTGATTAAGTATTGTGCTTATACTGATCTTTTACAATGTAATGCGTAATTGAATACAGATTATAGATAGTTACTTATAATAGTCAGAACTTATAGTTAGGTAAGTTAGGTTTTCTAGATATACAGAAATATATTTGAGATAGATAAACAGTCTTCAAACCTCTCAATAACCTTCAGAAAATGGCATTTAAAATGGTTTAGGGTTTTTCTTAATGAGAAATGTCTGCTCCTGGCAGCACCAATTATGTCTGAGAGGAAGATGGGCATCGAAGAAACTTGTTATGAAGTTTGCTTTCAACATGGCAAGATTAGCCATTTGGGCAAGAAACTGCTCTTGCCTGTACTGCTTGACTGTTGTTGTATAATCTGGACATGCAGGACCCACAGAAAAGTGACTGCTGAACTCAGTCTTACAGGGTTCTTGCTTCATGGAAGAGTCTACCAGACTTTCTGCAGGACGCAGAAAAATGACTGACAGACTGCCAATGCAGATGGACAGTTTGAAATTTCCTGCTTTGCTAAGAAGTGTTCCAGACACATTGTGGCCTATGGGCTGAAGATGGATGCCCCAACGTTACAGAGGAACTTCGGGTGACTGTCCAGGCAGTAAAATATCTCTGTCAATCCTAGTGTTTATATATTATCCTTCTGTGGTCTTTGATAGAGTTAAAGGCAGATAGTTATAGTTAGGGTTTTCCTTAGTTATGATAAAAGATAAGGTACATATAGAACTTTGGACTCACAAGGATGGGATGCATGATATTTTCTTTAGAACTTGCTAAATGTTAATAGACAAAATGTTGTAACTGTGTTCTTACTTGATAACTGTTCTGTTATATATAATTTGACTATGCTAAAGTTAAGACCTTTCTTTTTGTTTAAACAGAAAAGAGGAGATGTTGAGGGAAGTCCTGTGCATTTGTCAATAAAGCACTTTTGGCCTACAGGGAATCTAGATAGGTGGGACTAGGAGTCCAGGAGGATTCTGGGAAGGAGAAACATACAGGAGATTCAAGATGTAACCGCCATGGGGTAGGAAGCCCGGAACTATTCTCCGGTAAGAGACATACTTAGATTAACAATTATGGGGTAATTACTTAAGTCAGAGCTAGCCAGTAAGAAACAAGCAAGGCCAACAGCTTCATAATTAATATAGCCTCCCGTGTGTTTATTTGGGACTGATGCGGCTTTGGAACCAGGCTGGCAGGAAGGCTTCTCTCAAAGGAAAAGGTTTCTCTTAACATCTGAGTTCTTTTTCTTTTTGAAAATTTAACATTTTATGGGAAAGTAATAATATTTCCAAGTCTCTTTACACACTTAATGTATTATGTTTGTCCTACTTTTATTCACCTTGACCTAGATGAGACTGGCAAAGCCATTTTTACCTGGCTTTGGCTAAGTGTTCTGCTTGGGGATTGATCCATTAGTCTGACTAATGATAAAATGTGAAATTCTTAGATTCAGCATAGTGGTTGTCTTGCAAGAATGAGGACTTGATTTCTATCCTCAGGCATTGTGTTGCCTGTTTGCAATCACTGCACTGGGGAGATGGAGCATGTGACTCCCTGAGGTTCACTGGCCAGCCAACCTAGACTTCCTGGTAAGCCGCATGTCGGTAAGGGACCCTGCCTTAAAAACAAAAATTAAGAATGCAGGAGGCATGACAGCCAAGTGTTTCCTCTAGTGTGTATGTGCAAACACATACTTTCATGTGAGCACACAAACATTCACCAAGACATATGCAGAAAGAGAAAGAGACATCATTGGATTCATCCTTGGATTCCATGTGGGATGACTATTCTGAAGCATGAACTGTAGAAGCTCTGGAACCTATCCTGTACCAAGGGTTGTGCCAGACAACACAAACTAATTGGTGTCCAAGCACAAAAGGCACCTTCACAGCCTTCACAAAACCACAAGTTTGTGCTAAACTGAAAAAAAGTTGAGTGGAGTCATTAACTGTCACTAGATCTGCCATAGGACACAGCTATACCACTCTCATATATATCAAACACTCTGTATCCTACTTCAGAAAGACCTGCAATCCATGTTCATTATTGTTATATTAACAATAACCAGGAAATGGAAATAGCCTGTAAATCCATCATGGGTGAATGGTTTACAATATTGGGATACATATACACAATGGGGTTTCATTCAGCAATAAAGAAAAATGAAACCACAAAGTTTGCAGAAAAATAGATGGAACTGAAAAAAAAACTGTACTGAGATCACATCTTGAGATACAACCACAAGAGGTTTGGGGGAGTGGAAGGAGAGGGACTCTGAATGGCACCAGTCTTCAAAGAGAGCCCTTAGTGACACACCCCCTCCAACAAGGCCATACTTCCTAATTCTTCCCAAACATTTGCACCAACTAGGGACCAAGTATTCAAACATATGAGCCTATGGAAGCCGTTCTCATTCAAACCCCTACAAGCAGTTAGTATTGACTAAGGGATGTTCCCAGAGATCATTTCTAAACACTTGCTTTAAGTTGAAACATAAAAGAATGATGCAGTTATTGGCAGGCCATGGAGACTAAGTGAGTTAGCCCATAACGTTGAAACAAACAAACAAACAAACAAAATAATGATGCAGTTATTGGAAGGCCCTGCAGAATAAGTGAGCTAGCCCCAGAGATTTTTAAAACATGAGACCTAACAATGTATTGTGCACAGGAAGCAGCACATTTAAAGTGAAGGATCACAAAGACTGAGAATGAAACCATGAAAACTCTCACTCAAGAAAAATAAAGTAAGGAATAGCAGGATAGTTTTGATAAAGTGAAATCCTAAGAAATAAAAGTAAACTTGAGCAACCAGGGAAAAAGAACAAAGTAAGAATTTTGGCCACCATCAGCATACACTCCTTTCAGAGTATTGACTGAAAATATTGTGTGAGAAGTATGTTTACTACTAATGGTACTTGAGGAATTTTGAACACTCAGTCATATAAACTTAGAGACCAAACAGATAGAAAGCCAGCAGATTTACAAAATATTCAAGGAAATTAATAACTTCATGGTATTAGACACACATGGAGTCCAAACTCTGCAAAAGACAGGGAAAAGATTCCTTTTGAAGCACATGAGAAATATTGTCAGAACTTCACTAGGATTCAGTCACAGAAGGAACCCAATAAAGTTCACAGATTTGGGTCATAGTAATTCTATCATATTGGTATACTGTAACAAAATTGGAAATTAATAATGAGAGACCAGATTTGAAATTTCCTGTATGTTTCAAAACTAAATGGCATGCTGCTTTTGAGAACATCTTTGACTAAAAAAAGGGGAGTGATAAAATGCTTAAAACCAAATGGTGATTTAAAAGAAAAAACTCTCTAGAATTCAAGTTTGTTTGGCACAGATAAGGAACACACGAAGATTTATAGCTTTAAATATATTGATCAGGAATAATAGAGATTTCAAATCAAAAGCTAAAAGTTCAAGAAATTAGAAACAAAATATTATCTTAGTTAAATCTCTCTATTTTAACATAATCAAATAAAAATTATAAGTTAAACTGCAGTTTCCAAAAGTATAAAAATAAAAAGCTATTTGTATTAGGGTTCCCTAGATAAACAGAACTTTTAGAATATATGTGCTTATGGATTTATTATATATAACATATGTAATATGGGATTTATTAGAATGACTTACAGGTTGGCTATGTACAGGAAGTACAATAAGTTTCTTGGTTCGTGAGATTGGATGTCTTAGCTAGTCTTTAGTATACTCTGGAATCCCAGTAGGCTTTAACGCCAGAGAAGGAATGGACTTGATAACAGGGTGAGAACAAGGAGGCAAAGAGCAAAAGCTTCCTTCTTCCCTGTACCTAGAGGTGTCCAGCAGAAGGTGTAGCCCATATTAGAGGTGGGTTTTCCTGCCTCAAGATCTGGGTTAAAGGTGTGTGTCTTCCCACCTCAAAGATCTGAATTAAAAATTGATCTCACTACTAACAATGTAAAAATCCCTCACAGGTGTATCATCTATTTGGGGTTTTACTTAATTCCAGATGTAGTGAAGTTGACAACCATGGATCAATGGCCATCTCAAGCCATTGTGTCAATTTGATACATAATCATATCTCCTTATGGCATGACTTATTTCCAAATGGAAACCATAACCAGGCCATCATAATACGTAAGCATAATTAAATTAGTCCATGTACAATGGAAAGCATATATATTTAACTAGGTCATAATTGCATCTAGCATAATATAACTATCTCTCATACAATGGCACATTGTAAATTTAGAATATGTGGCAAATGTCCCTTAGTGGACATTCTTTTAGTATCTCAAACTTAAATATGATCTCAATTGATATTCTATTAATTGATGTTGCATCACACGATAAAGGGAAAAAACACAAGTATCTGAACAAAGGCATTCTTAACAAAATACAACAGAAACACTCAAGTCAATTATAATTCTCTTTTCTGTAACTAGTCACCTGGCCTTAACTGACATTTATAATTGTCCTCCTCTATTACCCATTCTGTATTTCCTCTACCCTCAGCAAGCACCTCAGCAGGTCTTGGCTCCTTTACTGGAGGAGTAACCCATTCCTTCATTCCTGATGGGTCTGTGCCCTTTGCCAGCCTGCCTGGATTAGGCTGTTGTAGTTTCCCATTGACCATGATAGCACCAAGAAATGTCCTAAAGCACTGGGTCTCAACCTGTGGGTTGCAACCCCTTTGAGGATCCAATGACACTTTCACAGAAGTCACCTTAGACCATCAGAAAACACAGATTGAAATGTTTATCTAATTATTCTTTATTAATAAAATTGTGGGAATAACTTATTGAGGTAAGAACCTGAGTGATTGGAGAAGTGACCACCTCTCTACCTCCTTGATCCAAAAGGGGGCAAGAATCTTTTAAGACCCACCCTATTACTTCCTATATCTCTCTATACATCCTCAGTCCTCCAAAATCTCTATGGCTAATTTTGGTCAGCTAGCTCTGACCTCTGATTCAAAGTAAACTCTATTGGCAGTCTCAGGTGTGGCAGAGGGCAAGCAAAATATCCCACAAGGCTTACCCCTTTCTTTCTAAATAAAAAGGAAGGGTTCTTACTCTAACAGAGTTAGACTGTATACAATAAGAACAATTATCAGAAAAGAATTATATTTACAATGTTCCATCCGTTTGCATGTGGAAAATTCAGACAAAATACTACATTATTTATCCTATCTTGATCATCTCAAAGTTTTGTACCTAATTTACTTTCTATTCTAATTTGTATTACACAACCACAGCTATTTTTAATCTCAAAATATTTTGTTAGATAAACAATGTAAGCTTTTATGTCTCTTAACCCTATACACCTTACACCTCTTTAATGACTTTCTTTTCTGAATTTGGTAACAAGGAAAATGGTAACCATAACTACCTCATCTTCAACTCCATTAGAGACCCAAGAAGGATATAATATTACCTGAGTAAACAGGAAATGCAGAGCAAACATCCTCCAATCTATAGAAATGATGGAGAGAGCTGGTTGCCTGTACAGTCACCAACAGTTCCTCTGCAACATTGGAGTCATCCATCGTTGGCCTACAGGCCCACCTAGGATATCTGACAGAATTTTCTGTGAAGCAGGAATTTTGAATGACTGTTCTAACTTTGTTTTGTGTCTTGCTTGTCCAGTTTGGACAACATACTGTCAGCGGTTGAGGCAAGGGCAGTTTCTTGCCCTTTTGCCACAATGAAAGCAAATTCTATATGGAAGTTCAATGCTCATCATCCTTTCATGAAGTAAATAAGTGCTTCCAGGAGCAGACATGTTTCACTGTCATGAAATTCTTATGTTATTAAAATATTTGAAATGTCACATTCTGCAGGTCTCTGAAGCATTTGAAGACCACCTATCTGTCTAAAGTACATCTGTTTGACCTAAAAAACATACCTAACATGGCCACAGCTTTGATTGTTAGGTGACTAACTCCTAACCTGTATCTCATAATTACACAAATAGCTTTTATAATAACTTTCAAGGACTAGAAATTTACATTACATTGTTAAATTAGCTGCATAGGTACACTAACTTAAACAAGAGTAGAAACATATATATATATATATCCTTGTATTCATAGAAATATATGAAAGTACCTTAAACAAGAATATAAACATATACACAATATAACAAAATCTTATATTTGTATCAACATACAAACATTCACACAGATATAAACTGAGATTAATAGTTGCTATTTAGTTTAAAATAGATTCAATATTCCACACTTTTCTTTTCAGAGGAGATTCTTGAATTGGCTTAGCTTTCTCCATGGGAATTTTTATAAGTAGGCAGTGTGAAGGCATTTTTTTCTCTAACTTGTTCTTATAAAGGTATAGTAATAAAGAAGTTTTTTGAATCAATAACTAAAATAGACCATCCTTTTAGGTAATAAAGAAGGCAAGGGAATTCCAGGCTATAAAAAGTCCTTTGGCTGGACTATCTTATTAATAGCTCTTATAGATCTGTTTTCACTTTTTATTTTCCAGATTTTTAAAATGACAAATATAGGAGCATTCCAAGGACTGTTTGATTCTTTAACATATTGAGCATTTAGCTACTCCTATTTCAGCTTCTACAATGCCTGTAATTTTTCTGATATTAAAGGCCATTGTTCCACCCAAATAGGTTTGTCAGTTACCCATTTTAAAGGTAGGGCTGCTGGTACCTTTGAAAGATCAGCAGCTGCTGTGCCCTTATGTACAACCTGAATGGTAGGTGATTATATACAACCTGCTTATGTACAACCTGAATGGTAGGTGATTGTTCTGAATAATACCTTTTAATGTTTTTCTCAGAAGCATACATCAATTTATAGTTTGTTTCTAAGATCTGAGGATTATTAATCTGTGTTTTACATTGTTGAAACAAATCAAGTCTCCATAAATGCATTGTTATGTTAGCCACATATGGTTTCGATTTTAATTTTCTATCTACACACTCAGCTCATCTTGCACTTTGTCTTACCTGAGATAAAGCTCTAATCTCTAGAAGCTGAACATTTACCTCCAGAAAGTCCTGAGGGGAGGAAGGAAAAGCCAGCAACTCCAGCGACTGCCAAGTTGGTGGCAAGCAGCTACCTCATATCTTGTGCCCCAGTTGGATGCCAGAATAACAAGACACCAGAATACTAAAGTAAAACCTTTCTTTGTTTTGCTGGGATACTCGATGCTGGTCAGTTGTAGGTGTGAAATTAGTGCTTGTTCCATAGAGACTAGCATCACTGAGGCAAAATCTTCTGGAAAGTGTTTCCTGAGAGTCAGCACAAATAAGGTATGATCAAGACATAGCGCTGGCAGCCAGACTCGGGGTAAGAGTCACCCAGGTGGTACTGGCTATGAAAGGGTGAAGGAGTCGTGAAGAACAACTTTGATCTGGCCCTGGTGGCAGGGCTGGAATCCCTAAATAGAACCCTGGAAATGTCTGTTGGTGAAGGTGTAACCCAGTTGTAGCAGAAGACCCCAGCATTTCGGCGGTACCAGTACCGTGAGGTGGCTACCAAGAACATCAGCAGCTGTGTAGTGGAGCCTGCCTGC